>NC_044042.1:35409562-36028078 GCF_901765095.1 Microcaecilia unicolor | reverse complement strand
ACTTTTGCCTTCAATGATATTGACAAAAGAAACCCATGAAATGGTTTATTTGGAATAAAATGTTCCCATAAGCCAATACATAGCTCTCTGGATTGTTCATTTTAGAATTAGAAATGTTAAATATTTCTGACTCGCTTTTTTTTCTTGCCTCACTTTGTGTGCAGTCTTCAAAAAGTTTCCCTGTTGTAAGTTACCTTCCCTCCCACCATTATCTCATTGTAAACCTTAATTTCAGGCACACTCACCTAGAAGTAGGATAGAAAGCACAGGCATTGTGTCTGCAGGATCCAAAACGAAGATGCTAAGAAGAGATTGTCTTCCTGAACGGTTTTCCGCAAGAATTTAGGCAGACCTGCTCAGAATCAAGCGCTGTGCCTCTGGAATGTAGGCAGTATAATTGCATCCATGTGGCAGGAGCATAACCAGCTTTCCTTTCTCCCTCAGCCTTGTGTTTCTCACTTCTGCAAGCTTCATCAAGAAGGAACGAACGAGCCAGCTTCTCTCCCCTCGGGCTGCTTTTCAATTCAAGGTCAGGCACTTCCAGGACAGGAGGCAAAAAGTAAAGCAGAAGGAAGAAGAGAGAACAGGACTTAAGAGCCACCACCTCCCCCTTGCTTTGGAAGATGGGATAGAAACAAGATAATGTACAGAAAGCAAGCCACATGGATACTTGTCAGAATCAGCCCCTCCTTGCCGTCAGCTGCCATTAGCAATGAAGCCCAGTCATGTGGGGGAGGCTCCCAGTCTTACCAATAAAACAACTGTGGCCTTTACCTTATTCTTGAAAATTTGCAGCCCCCTGCTGTCAAACACTGAAAGATTCACACAAGGAGACATGAAACTGGGATCCCTGAGCTGCAAAATATGAATGTTTTGATCATGAGACCTTCCCTTAACAACCAATAAAATCACATATAGGAGCTTATGCACTACATTTTAACAATTAAGACCTATTTTAGCACATTAAAAATAGCATGCTATATAGTAAACATACACAGAAAGCATGTACCCTTATATAAATCAGGCACTGTCAAGGCTAAATGGTGCTGTGAAAGAAGCTATTAAAGCCAAAAAGTATATTTTTTAAAATAAAGCAGGTTCAAACAAGGAAAATAGGAAAGATAATAAACTCTGGCAAGGAAGGGCTAAAGCGGCTAGGGCTCTTCAAATTGGAGAAAAGACGGCTGAGGGGAGATATGATAGAGGTCTATAAAATAATGAGTGGAGTGGAACGGGTAGATATGAATCGCTTGTTTCCGCTTTCCAAAAATACTAGGGCTAGGGGGCACGCAATGAAGGTACAAAGTAGTAAATTTAAAACAAATCAGAGAAAATATTTCTTCACTCAATGTTTAATTAAACCCTGGAATTCATTGCCAGAGAATGTAGTAAAAGCAGTTAGCTTAGCGGGGTTTTAAAAAAGGTTTAGCTAGCTTCCTAAAAGAAAAGTCCATAAACCATTATTAAAATGGACTTGAGAAAAATCCACTGCTTATTTCTAGGATAAAACAAACAATTGTGCCTGTGCTCTGTCGAGCATCAAAATATAACAAAATATTTAAACACACATGAATACAAGTGTATTGCTTCTTCAGCTTATTGAGAGTGGAGTAGTCTCATATATAACACACGATAAAGATTATTTGATTTTTCACCCAATGACTGGGTGTATTATCTGTGTGTATTGTCTAATCATTGACTTAACCTCCACCACCCTTTGCTAATCTTATATATGAAAATATATTTCTGTTTATCAATATGCTATCATCTAATTTTATGCAGCACTTAGCTTGAACAAGTTGGTGCTCTTAAAACCCCGACAGGTCCCCGTTTCGTGGCTACTTTTTCAAGGGGGAGTCACCAGTTCAAGTAACTGTCTCAAGTGCAACTGCAGCATTACTCTGTCTCTCTCAAAATGGCCACGGCATACATTTAAGGCACAAGTACTTATAGAAGTCCTACAGCAGGTGTAAATGCCCAGGCCTAGCTGTGAACTAAAACACACATAAATGATAATATTCTGTAATTTATGTGCTTTGCCCATTCTCTACTCAAAACTTCACCCATGTGCACATACATCAGCAACGAACACACTGTCAAATTATTGTGCATGCTTTCTCTACTAGTCGGTAAAGTAGCCAGTTATGCACAGAAATGAATAAAATGGACTTGGGGAAAGCCCGCTGCTTATTTCTGGGATAAGCAGCATAAGATGTTTGTACTTTTTTGGGATCATGCCAGGTATTTGTGGCCTGGATTGACCACTGTTAGAAACGTGATGCTGGTCAGGGGCGTATCTGAAAGACGGCGGTAGCGGGGGCCGAAGCCAGAGTGAGGGGGCACATTATAGCCCCCCCCCAGCTGCCGCCATTTCCGCCCCCCCCCCCCCCCGGCGCCGTGGGTACCTTTGCTGGCAGGGGACCCCAACCCCCACCAGCCAAGGTCCGCTTCCTCCTGCCGCTGCGAGGTTTTTTAAGTTCTTCATTGGGATTCGTCCTCCGTCACTCTGTGCTGCTGTTCAAAGAAGCTGCTAGCTGAATGCAGTTTCGGACTGAGTCTGACGTCGCTGCTGCACGTTGTACGTGCAGGACGTCAGACTCATGTAGAACGTGCAGCAGCGACGTCAGACTCAGTCCGAAACTGCATTCAGCTAGCAGCTTCTTTGAACAGCAGCACAGAGTGACGGAGGACGAATCCCGATGAACTTAAAAAACCTCGCAGCGGCAGGAGGAAGCGGACCTCGGCTGGTGGGGGTTGGGGTCCCCCGCCAGCAAAGGTACCCACGGCGGCGGGGGGGGGGGGGGGGGGCGGAAATGGCGGCAGCTGGGGGGGGCTATAATGTGCCCCCTCACTCTGGCTTTGGCCCTTTGCTGGTGGGGGTCCCGATCCCTGCCAGCTGAAGCATTTTATCTGTCCCACACTGGTCTCGAGCGTGCCTACTCTCCTGTTTCCAATCGCGCCGTGCATGCTCTCGTTTTATTGAAACTGGCATGCTCAGTTTCATTAAAACGAGTGTGCAGTGTACGGCGCACTGAAAACAGGAGAGGAAGCAAGTGTGAGACCAGCGCAGGACAGATAAATGCTTCAGCTGGCGGGAGTTGGGGATCCCCACCAGCAAAGGTACCTTGCGGCAGCGGGGGGGGGTCGGAAGTGGTAGCAGGTTGGAAGCGGTGGCAGCGGTAACCAGAAGCGGCGGCGGGGGAGGTCAGAAGCAGCGGGGGAAGGGCGTCAGCTGGGGGAGGCAGGCTATAATGTGCCCCCCACCTTGGGCTCTGCCCCCCCCCCCCCCCCGCCAAGGTCTGGCTATACCTCTGCCACAGCAGTAAGTTCTGATGTGCAGCAGCACTATCAAGTAAGGATGGGCAGCTAGATCATTTTCATTTCATATCATTTCCCATACCATTTTTTGGAAATGTTCATTTTATTTGGTTTTGTTTGGCCATTCTGTTGACTTGGGGAAAATCCACTGCTTAGTTCTGCTTATTTCAGAGAGAGCATAAGGCATTCCAGGAAGTTGAAACCGATTATCCCTTGACAAAGCAACCCAGCGAAGCAGGTCCTGTCGGGATAATAAAGGTTCTTGGATGCTCCTCAATACACGCACAGATAAGTGATTGTGTCTCATGTAGTTGTTGAATGTTAGAGTTTGCTCATGAGACAGCGTAAATAGTGGTGGTTTAAATTGATGCCTTCCTACTGTTTTTTAAGTGTGTGCCTTAAGTACTTCTCACATTAATATTTTTTGCATATAAAATACTCATAAAATTTGGATGGAGGGGGTCGTCAATGATTAAAGACTGTCATGGCTGGTAGATAAGAGTATTCTTTCGTACATACAGCCAAATGAGACTATATGAGACGTCCCTGAGATTCAATCAGAATAGTACTTGGTGGCACTCACTTTTCTACTTTCTATTTTTGAATATTATTGCTGTGTTCTTTTGGACATAATAAGTAGAACGCCTTAGTATTTTGACAGTATTTCTGGGATAAGCAGCATAAAATATTTTGAAATTTTTTGGGATCTTGCCAGGTATTTGTGACCTGGATTGGCCACTGTTGGAAACAGGATGCTGGACTTGATGGACCTTTGGTCTGTCCCAGTGTGGCAATACTTATGTACTTATGACCACTTTTGAAAGATGCCCATTGGCTTCCAGTCTCTCATCATCTTACTTATATTGCTTCTTTTGGTTTATAAACTTCGAGCTTCTGAAGAGCCATCCTTGATCTCAGTATATCTTAAGCCCTTTTGCCCACCCCGTCTTTTGCATTCATCTCAACAGGTGCTTCTTGTTGTTCCTTCTTTTCATGGTATCCCATCTGCTATTGTGCATCGTTCCATTTTTTTCAGTGCAAGCTCCCCAGTTTTGGAATCACTTGCCACTACGCCTGAAGAACTTCCTACTTTGGGTCAGTTTCAAACTGATTTAAAGACATCTTTTTTTTGGAAGCTTATGAGCATTAACTGAGGTTGTATGGAACACTGGTAGATGTATTTTCCTGATGTCTTTGCCTTCCCATTCTTTTTGTTTCCTATAGATATTGTAGTTCTTCCCCTGTTCCTTTCATGTCAATATGTCTTAGAAGTTCGGTGTGTGTGTGTTTTTTTTTTTCTTTCTTATTTCTTCCTTTTATTAGTCTACAAGCCGTAAAGCCCGTTACAACGGACGACATTTCTGTTGTGCGTAATGTAATGAAATAGCCAAACGGGCAATATGTTTTATTTCTGAAATGTAAAGAGAGAGAGAGTGAGAGTGTGTATATGTGTGTGTGTGTGTGTGTGAGTGTGAGAGAGAGAGTGAGTGTGTGAGAGAGAGAGACAGAGAACGTGTGTGTGTGTGTGCATGTGTGTGTGAGAGTGAGTGTGTGAGACAGAGAAAGTGTGTGTGTGTGTCTGTGTGAAAGAGAGAGAGAGTTAAGAGAGAGAGAGATTGAGAGTGTGTATATGTGTGTGTGTGTGTGTGTGTGTGTGTGTGCGTGTCTGTGTGAAAGAGAGAGTGTGAGAGTGAGTTGAGAGAGACAGAGAGTGAGAGTGTATATATGTGTGTGAGTGTGTGAGAGAGAGACATAGAAAGTGTGTGTGTATGTGCATCTGTGTGCAAGAGAGAGTGTGAGTGAGTTGAGGGAGAGACAGAGAGTGTGTATATGTGTGAGTGTGTGAGAGACAGAGAAAGTGTGTGTGTATGCGTCTGTGTGAAAGAGAGAGTGTGAGAGTGAGTTGAGAGACAGAGAGAGAGTGTGTGTCCCCTGTAGCCACCCAGCGATTCTCCTCTCTCCCCTGCCCCCCTCTCCAGCCACCCCGTGATTCTCCTCTTTCCCCTGCCCCCCTCTCCAGCCACCCAGCAATTCTCCTCTCTCCCCTGCCCCCCTCTCCAGCCACCCAGCGATTCTCCTCTCTCCCCTGCCCCCCTCTCCAGCCACCCAGTGATTCTACTCTCTCCCCTGCCTCCCCACCAGGCACCCAGCGATTCTCCTCTGTCCCCTGCCCCCCCCTGTAGCCACCCAGCGATTCTCCTCTCTCCCCTGCCCCCCTCTCCAGCCACCCAGCGATTCTACTCTCTCCCCTGCCTCCCCACCAGGCACCCAGCGATTCTCCTCTCTCCCCTGCCCCCCCCCAGGCACCCACCGATTCTCCATTGCTCCTTTGAAAGCCCTGCCTGTCTGTAGCCTTCACTTCAAGTTTGTTTCCTCTGTGTCCCGCCTTCTGACGTCATTTTCTTTTTCAGCGAGGGCAGGACTCTGAGGGAACGACCTGGAAGGGAAGGCTACAGATGGGCAGGGCTTTCAAAGGAGCGATGGAGACTCGTGGGTGCCTGGGGGGGGGGGCATGGGAGAAAGGAGAATCGCTGGGTGGCAATGACGGACCGGGCAGGCAGGTTTGGCGTTTGTTACAGACCACCATTGATCCACTGGTCCTGCCTCTACGTGCTGCTGTTACTGCCTGTAACAACGTCGGGACTCGGGATAGATCTGTGATGTGCCGCGCATGCCAGTCATGTCACGTCACGTCAGTCACTCTTCATTTATATGGTAGGATAAGCCGCCTAGATGCAAGGTTGATGGGCAGGATAATAAATCTTTTAAGAAACTTGAACTTGAGTGCCTGCTCTTTCAAAAGAGTGCACACTATTTACCAAAAGGGCACATTCTTTTTCCAATAATGTGTACACCGGTTTAGGCATGAATGATGGTTTGTACATGAACAATGGTTTGAATGGGCACACGTTCGAGAAAAGAGTGTGCCTTCTTTGCAAATAGGGCCAGATTCTGTAAATGGAGGCTAAAATCTAGACACATCCGATTAACGCGACTAGCACTATTCTATATAACACGTCTACAGTTAGATGTGGTGTATAGAATAGCGCATAGGACCGGAGTACTTGCATACATTTAGGTGCAGCCATTTATGCTATTGGTGTAAACACCTGCGCCTAAAGGTAGGCGAGTTCCCATGAATTCTATAACAATGCGCATAAATATGAGTAATGCCGTGACATACCCACACTCCTCCCATGGCCACATCCCCTTTTCAGCTACACGCATTGGAACGTGCCTCCTTTTAGAATACACTTAAAAAGAAGTGCACGTAAATTTCAATTATTGCCAATTAATGATGATAATTGGTTGTTATCAGCCAATTTTCATCACTGATTGGCTTGTTACTCAATTGAGTAGTGAGCATAAATTGGCCACACGCACAATTTAATGTGCGATACTCACTGTGCCTTATATAGAATCCAGCCCTTAGTGAGTAATCTTTCGACAGAGTGCAAACTATTATCAGCAAACAAAACCACACTCCCTCCCCTTCTGACCAAAAAAGCCCACTTTCTGAGCCCCCCACCCTGGCAGCCTCCTCCTGAGCCCACCCTCCCTGGTGGCAGCTCCCTTCTGGGTCTACCTTGTCATTGGTGGGTAGTGGGCGCAGGAGTGTCCCCATTTGCTCCTGTGTATCACCAATTCAAGGTCAAAATGGCTTCCAGGACTTCCAGTGGCACTCTTGCAATACTGCTGCTGGAAGGTCAGGCACCCACTTTAAAACTGGAACCAGCACAGGCAAGAGACAGTCTCCTGTCCATTCTGGTTCCAATTTCACAGAGCTGATGGGACCTCCAGCGGTATTCTCCCGAGGCTGCTGCAGGAAGTCTGAGCAGATATTTTGACTGAGCAGCAGCACCAGGCTGGAACGAGTGGCAGAAAGAGCAAGGAACCAGCGCGGTGCCGACACCCCCCAGCGGCGTGCACCCGGGGCGGACCGCCCCACCGCCCCCCCCCTTCCTACGCCACTGCTAATAATCATGATGAAATGTGGTCGAAACTAATAATTATCTACATTGTGGTCGAAACAAATGCTAACGAACTTCTAGAGCTGTATAATGTTAGAAGAGTATAAAATGTGATGGGTGACAAGACGGAATTGGAGAAGTCCTGTGCAGCTTTGTTGTAACCCTCTCATGAGAAAAGAAACAAAGTCTGTATTCTTGCTTGGTAGGTCAATAAAGGGAATATTTTCTCATCTCTGCGTGGCCCTCACTTCTTCTCTCCCTAACTGTACCAGTGTGTGGAACATTCTATTGGGTTGGGGAGGGCAGAAGAATTAACAGTAATTACATCTTCCATATACCAGGTCTATTTATATTAGCCCCAGCTGGGGGAATAACAGTACAATCACTGCCTCTTATTTGTTGACCCAATGATTAGGGGAACAAACCACTGTCTTATTTTTAGAACTGACTACTACTACTACTACTATTTAACATTTCTAGAGCGCTACAAAGTGTACGCAGCGCTGTACAAACACAGAAGAAAGACAGTCCCTGCTCAAAGAGCTTATAATCTAATAGACAAAAAGTAAAGCATTTAAATTAAAATATTTAAGCAGTCAAGCACAAGAGAACAGTCACAGAAGGACTGAAGATGTTGAAGGGTGGTCAGTGTGATTAGGTGTAACTCTGGTTGGAGTAGTGGGACTGAGACACCAAATCAAGGGAATCTTTTAGGAGATTACAAAAAGTTTTTTGTTTTACTGACACTCTGCATTGCAAATACAACTGACACTCCCCCTACACGTGACCCTTTAATTAGTACATACAGATACCTGTGGCCCCCTCGGGCTTGGAGTCCTAGGAAAGCCATTTTGGGCTCCTTTGTTTTTTCATTTACTCAGGCTTAACTGAACAGAAGAGTCTTCTGTGAGGGAGAAGTCATTCTGCCTTATTTCCACATCTCTGCAGCCATTTTTTTACTTCACCTAAAGAACTGGGCAATTCCTTGCAACTCCTTGTCATGTGCAAGGTTCCTGCAATAAAAAGAATGCTTTTTTTTTGGCTGGAAAACACATATGTGTGCAAAATCACCGTATGGCATAGATGTCAGAGCTGTGGTACCTGAGTAATTTTAGTCATAGGCAGAACACAGATCAAGTTAAAATAAACCATCCCTTATAAACCAGTGATCATTAGATTATAAGCTCTTTGAGCAGGGACCGTCCTTCTATGTTTAAATTGTACAGCGCTGCGTAACCCTAGTAGCGCTTTAGAAATGCTAGTTAGTAGTAGTAGTAGTAGTAGTAGTATTTAGTGATCCATGCACATCACATTGAGTTGGCAATGCCCTAACAATGATGAACTATCCTAAACATGTTTCACCCAGGTCAAGCAGGGAGGCAGAAGATGTTCAGAGCAAAATCATAGAGTGGGTTACATAGAAGGAAGAGCAATCAGAATCAAAGGCATCTGGGATAGACACGGGGAGTGGGGGGGGGGGGGGGTTCCTCCCTTTTCACAGAGAGTGTATAGCCCATGGAGCAGTTGCCCAGAATTGGTTGTAAACTCAAATCTAGGGGCTGATGCAGAAAACCTACTGCTAGCAGAACTGCGTAGTTACCGTGGATCTGGTTAGCTCTGTAAATCTATAGGATTTTGAGCTCTTTGAGGCTTTTTACTACTACTACTACTACTATTTAGCATTTCTATAGCGCTACAAGGCATACGCAGCGCTGCACAAACATAGAAGAAAGACAGTCCCTGCTCAAAGAGCTTACAATCTAATAGACAAAAAATAAATAAAGTAAGCAAATCAAATCAATTAATGTGAACAGGAAGGAAGAGAGGAGGGTAGGTGGAGGCGAGTGGTTACAAGTGGTTACGAGTCAAAAGCAATCTTAAAGAGGTGGGCTTTCAGTCTAGATTTAAAGGTGGCCAAGGATGGGGCAAGACGTAGCTTTTTCCTTCTCCTTATGAATATTTATGAGTATTCATGAAAATTCACTAATGGTTTCCCACTAATATCATTTTCATGCTGTGGATTTTTATTATTGTATTGCATTTATTATATGCAGGTTCTTTCTCTCTCTGTAGTGGGATAGAACCTGGAAATGGCCTGAGTGTAGAGACTCAAAGGCTCAACAGCTGGTGTTAGGGTTGTCAATTTTTTTTTTGACAGAGAAAAACCTGACACCTGCCCTCCTGTATGTCCCTTTCTTGTCACTTCCCCCCTGCCTGCATACTTCTGGCAGATTAGAGTATAAAACAATAAACACTCACTCACACACACACACACAAAACAAAACCAGACTAAACACATTCCATAAAGTACGAATCAGACCAACATAAAAATTAATAAAACATGAGCTGGAATCAGACCGCCCAAATCAGAAATATATGGAACAAGAATTTGCATGTCATCCTTGCACAGGAGCCATATTGATCATCTCTGTGTTGTTCCAATTTTAATATATGTATTTGTCTTTCCCATTCCACCACAGTTCAGCTTTTGAATACTTAATACCAGCTTTGGCTTCAGTAAGGCTGTTGATGGAAATGACCAGACTATCCAGTTCCTTTCATTAGGCATCAGACAGTGCAGCAGGAAATGAAGAAACCCAGTTGCATAACTTTCTTTTTCACCCAAAAAGCTTAAGTAAATATACCAGTGAGCCAACATATAAATTCTCTTGCACAAATGTGGGCTGATGGCCGAGGACAGCAGGATTCAAGTATTGGAGGTGAAACAGCATCATTCCTACTGTGTAATATCTCAAGCAAAAATATGTCTTTGGCAGCCTGTTCCTGCATTTGCTGAGTACAAACACTGGCACTGGATAACACTAACAACTTTCTATTAGTGTGACTGCAGCATGGTGTGTTAGGAGACATTCTTTTTCAAACCAAAATAACTTGGCCAGAATGTCAGCTCTGCTGTTTTAGGGGCCCTTTTACTGAGCTGCAGCAAACGGAGGATCATGGGATGCCCACAGAGTTTTCAAAGTATCAATATAAAAGTCTCACTTCGCTATAATCATGTTCATCTCTTTCATTGGCTATATCGTCTGCTCATTCAGACATTCAAAGTAGTCTGAAAAACGGGGAGGAAAAAGCCGCAGACAATGCAGGTTATTTCAAATGACTTAAATAAACCTGCTGTATCAATCACTGGCATAAAAAAAACCTCTCCTGATATCAGAAAACATTTTTATTTTTTATGGGATGCACTGGTCAGGGTCAATTCAGTAGTGTTGCTGAAAATGCCTGATTAGCCCTGGTCAGGCAATTTGAATGGCCAGGGCTAATCGCTTTGATTGTAACCACCTAAAGGTGGTATATCAAGTACCATCCTCTCTCCTTTCCCTTACATCAACCTGATACTATAATGAACAGTCAAGTCGCCCAGTGGGATCGCTGGGTTGGAGTGGGAGTATGATATTAATAAACAGCATTTATTTATCATTATGTTGCTGAACAGTTGTAGAAAAGCCTTTTTTTCCCTCCCATTTTCTTCTGGTTTAGAATGTTTTGAGGTAAATAATAGAAATAAAACAAAATAAAACATGGAAAAGAAAATAAGATGATACCTTTTTTTATTGGACGTAACAATACATTTCTTGATTAGCTTTCGAAGGTTGCCCTTCTTTGTGATTACCTTTAAAAGTGGACTAACACGGCTACCACACCTCTCTGCTCGAGGTAAATAATGAAAACTTAGTATGATGGTACAAACTGTACGGTTACATTTTATCAGGGTACTTTTCAGTGATGGATGTTAAACCACCAGGTTGCTACACTTGTTAGTATTAGTCAATTTGTGACATTACATAGTGTGAGATTAGGTGGAGTTAATCCTTGATATTTCCTATGGGCGCTGGCTGGGGATAAATTCTTGACATAATTTGGGATGTGACATTAAGTTTTGTGATATTAAATGGGTTTAACTGTAAAATACCATATTTGACCCCCAGAAGACCTTTCAAGCAGTCTGGAAATGGTGCTTTTGGTTCAAATGCTATCCAGCAGAAACAAAAGAGTCTTGCATAATGTGTCCAGCAGCCGTGTTGTTGGGAACAATCCAAATTCTTCTTGTCCTAGTATTTATTTATTTATTTGGATTTTGCTCACACCTTTTTCAGTAGTAGCTGAAGGTACATTAAATTCAGGTACAAGGTAGTATGAGCTATAGACATTGAACTGACCAGTCTCCTACTGGTCTCAGCTCTAGTTTTCTCATTCTTCCAGCACTAGTCTTCACTGGAGAAATCTTCTAGAGGGAAATTCTACTTTTAAGCATAGATTTTAGAAACTCCCACGACCCAACTTTAATTTTAGGCACACCACATTATAGAATACAGTTAGCAAGTTGTGCGTGTAAATCTCAATTAATGCCAATTAGTGCTGATAATTGGTGGTTATCATTCAATTAACAGCACTGATTAGCTAATTTAACAATTAAGTTACACACATTGTTATAGAATATACTTCGGTATCTGTGCTGATTTTCAGGTGCAATATAAAGAATGCGGGGGACATTGGCGCCGACTCCGTGGGTGCTGTGGGTGCTCGAGCACCCCCAATATTTCCCTGCCGGAACCAGAAGTTCCCCAGGAGCCAGCCCGCTGCCCGACCTCTTCTCCCACTCCCACAACAGTCCTTCGTCTGCCCCTCGCCTTCCTGCATGCCGCCCATAACTTAAAAGTCATCTTACCGGGGTTCCAGCGGCAGCAGTAGTGAAAGGCGAGCATGAGCAGGCTCGGCGAGTCGGCGCTTCAGCCTGCCTTCCCTTCTCGTTGCTCTCAGCTCTGCCTCTGGTCCCGCCCTTGCGGAAACAGGAAATGAGGGCGGGACCAGAGGCAAAGCTGAGAGATTGGGCTGGAACTCGAGTCAGAGGGAGGGAGGGGCTGGGAGTCGGAGGAGAGGGGGGAGGGCTGGAACTCTGAGGAGAGGGGGCGAGGGGAGGGGGAGAGGGGGGAGAAATGCACCACCTGTAAAAATAAAAATAAAAATTAAGCACCCCCAATCATTTTGAAAAGTTGGCTCCTGTGGCAGGGGATAAATGTGTACACCCACCTTCAAACTACACACCATCACATTTAGGCACATCTTATAGAATAGCACTTAGAAGAAACAAGAGAGAGAATCCAAAGCATGATAGGCCTCCGTGAGTGGGTGTTGGGTCCCTTATTAAAAGTTTGGATGCCTCAGCCACTCTTGGAGAACGACTATGCACTTATTACTGGGATAGAAAGACACATAGGCAGAATATCTGCATTTCCACGCCTATGTGCACACATACATGCATATATGCTAATATTCTGTTCATTTACATGTGTTCTTGGCTCCTAAGTATTGACAACTTCATTATAGACTTGCTCCCCTAACTGTCTGGTCAAAGTATGTGTTCTGTTGGGAGTCATAAGAATGACTGCACACCAAGAAGAAAGCCGGTGTCTCATATAACCTTAACTGCAGCAGAATTGCAGTTTATCAGAAGGGAAGTTAACAGAGGGTCCCGTATTCCAAGAAGTGCTTCATAGCTAGAAGGTAGTGGAAGAAGAAACTCCTAGTCTGTGGTTACGGCCACAGTTAGGCAAGTGTAGACAGTTACCTAGACCAGTAGCTTCTAGAAGGTCAGCAATAAGTAGCTGCAGTAAAAGCAAAATAAGTCCTACTAGCCACAGAAACTCAAAAAACAATGTTTAAAAGCATTATGCCCAATGATGTTAAAAAAAATTGTAGGTTAATCAAGACTGTAGAGTTTAATTACCAAAATCTCAGAGAGGGAGATGTAAGGCTGAAGCTTTGCACAGGGCACCCAGTACTTTTATACTGGTCCTGTCTGTAGTGTATACAGTTTCTGTGTATTTGGGTGTACCCTGTCTTGTGTTTCTACAAGGATTCGTACCATGTTGTGAATTTTTTTTCTGTTGAATCAAGTACCAATAGCATTTATTTTTTTATTTAGATTTGCTTACACCTTTTTCGGTAGTAGCACAAAGTGAGTTATATTCCTGTAGACTGGGTATTTCTGTCCCTGGAGGGCTCAGAATCTAAGTTCATACCCAAGGAAATGGAAGGTTAAGTGTGCCACAACGCCCAAGATCACAAGGAGCAGCAGTAAGATTTGAACCAGCCACCTCTGGATGTTAAGACTGGTGTTCTAACCCCCAGGCCACTCTTCCACTTCACTTAGTTTTATACAACCCTAAACATGTGTGATATATATATTTTCTTTTAACTGGGGCGTTTGCCAGGCAACCTAGAAAGCCTAGGACCCTGGAAAGATTTTCTTTTCCACCCCATGGGGAATCTATCTCCCCCTAGCCCATTTGAGCATCTCAATTCAGCTAGTCAGGCAATAAGGGGCTACATCTAATACTAGTCTTTTTTTATCCTCAAATGTTTTTTCAAGAGAGAGCAGTCTTTTTAATGTCTGAAAATGTTTCCCAACCGTAGCTCATCAGTCATACCTGATAATTACAGTATGGCACTTTCCACTTCCTGGGAATGAGTTCACCAGGAAGGATGTTGTTAAAGAGCTCAAACAGATGGATACCATGAACTGTGTTCTGTTACATTTTTATCCTATTTTATAATGTTAATGTAATTGTTGGTGTTTCCTTAGTTTTAGGATTGTTTTTGTGTGTTTTATTTTATGCACTGCTTTGGACAACTCCATACTGTGGTTGGAAAAGTGTTTTCATAAGTTTTTAAACGAATAAATATGATGTTTGGTTCAACCTTTCCTTCTGCCCTGTATTTTGTGTTTGAGCTCACAGTTCAGGATTTCGGCGGCTGATGTGTTTTTTGGCACACGAGCTCCTTCCCTCTAAGTAACTCTAAAGGCGTCAATCTGGTTGCAGCTTGTAAGGATGGTGGATGATCAAATCCAGATTTTCACATGCAACTGCAGTTAGAGAATGCAAGGAAGGACGGAGTTGTTCTGTCTGTTTTCCTGTCTTATCTAGATTATAAGCTCTTTGAGCAGGGACTGTCTCTTTTTGTGTATGGTGTACAGCGCTGCGTATGCCTTGTAGCGCTATAGAAATGATAAGTAGTAGTAGTAGTAGTTCTACAGGTGTCACTTGGACTGCTTTTCCTCCTTAACAGTCAAATCAAACATAGAAAGTGTTTCTATAGCACTTACTAAACAGTAGAACATTCAAATGACAAACGGTGTGCTATTTTGTGTTAATAGTAGTATTAAGAGAAACACATGGGGGTCCTTTTACTAAGCCACGTTAAAAGTGGCTGGCAGTCATTTTATTTATGTATTTATTTATTTATTTATTACATTTGTATCCCGCGCTTTCCCAAACATGGCAGGCTCAATGCGGCTTACATAGTAACAACATAAAGAATTACAAAGTCGTAAGAAGAATATACAATTTGTGGTAAACGCAATATTAATGGGGGTTAACGGATAAGTAAATTGAACATGGGAGGAATTGGGTGCAGAAGGAAATGAGCATTGGGAGGTAGGCGTAGGAAAATGGAGAGGAATTGGATATGGGGTAGCAATAAGCGTTTTAGTGCATGGGTTTCCCCACGTGCTCCAGCCACTTTTTAGCGCAGCTCTATAATGGTCGTATTTCAATTTTTTACATTAATGGCCATGTGCTAATTACCGCCTGAGCCCTTACTGCCTCCTATTTAGTAGGCAATAAGGGCTTATGTGCTACTCGTATGGTAATTGAGCAGTGTGCAGCGATATGCCCCTGCTGCCCGGATTACTGCTGGGAAGTCTACTCCCAGCTGTTTTGCCACACACTACCTGCATGGTAGCCCTACTGTGCCTTTTGTAAAAGGTCCTTGTGGTTTGCAAAATTACCCCCCCCCCCCCCCCGGTTTACGAAGCCACAGTAGTGGCTGCCGTGCGCTAATGCCGACACAGCCCATTCACTTTGCCGTGTGTAATGAGCCCTGTGCTAAAATATGCCTGACTTCAACAGTAGCTATGTCTAAACCTTACTACAATAAAATGGAACTCCAAGTTCATGAAGCTTTGACTTGACTCCTCTCTGGCACAGATCTGCAGAATTGTCAGAGACAAGGTCAGGGTTTGTACTTCCACTCCAGACTTCTCCTGCTACTTTCTTACCCCATTACTTCCTCCAGCTATGCACATCTTCCAGGTGAAGGAGAGGCTGATTTCTCATAAGTACATAAGTAATGCCATACTGGAAAAAGACCAAGGGTCCATCGAGCCCAGCATCCTGTCCACGACAGCGGCCAAGCCAGGCCAAGGGCACCTGGCAAGCTTCCCAAACGTACAAACATTCTATACATGTTATTCCTGGAATTGTGGTTTTTTCCCAAGTCTATTTACCGTGTTTCCCCGAAAATAGGACATCCTCCGAAAGTAAGACCTAGTAGAGGTCTTGCTGCAATTTGAAAATATAAGGCCTCCCCCGAAAATAAGACCTAGCAGGGGAGGCCTTATTTTTCAGGGAAACATCGGGGTCACCCCCCCACCCGAGATCGCCGGCTCCCCCCCTCGATCAGCGGCTCCCCCACCCTCAGTCGCTCCCGGAACTAACCTCTTAACCGCTTCCTTTCACCTTCGCACTCGCTGCAAGCAGCAGGGCTGGCCACTCCTTCCTTCCGCCCTCGCCTGATGTTACGTTACGTCAGGCGAGGGCGGGACACGGAAGGAAGGAGTGGCCTGCCCTGCTGCTTGCGGCGAGTGCGAACATGAATGGTGAAAGGAAGCATTTAAGAGGTTAGTTCCGGGAGCGACTGAGGGCAGGGGGAGCCGCCGATCGAGGGGGGGAGCCGGCGATCTCGGGTGGGGGGTGACCCCGATGTTTCCCCCAAAAATAAGGCCTCCCCTGAAAATAAGACCTAGCAGGTCTTGGGGAGCAAAATTTAATATAAGACAGTGTCTTATTTTCGGGGAAACACGATAGTAGTGGTTTATGGACTTGTCCTTTAGGAAATTGTCCAACCCCTTTTTAAACTCTGCTAAGCTAACCGCCTTCACCACTTTCTCCGGCAACAAATTCCAGAGTTTAATTATACATTGGGTGAAGAAAAAGTTTCTCCGATTTGTTTTAAATTTACTACACTGTAGTTTCATCGCATGCCCCCTAGTCCTAGTATTTTTGGAAAGCGTGAACAGACGCTTCACATCCACCTGTTCCACTCCACTCATTATTTTATATACCTCTATCATGTCTCCCCTCAGCCGTCTCTTCTCCAAGCTGAATAGCCCTAGCCTCCTTAATCTTTCTTCATAGGGAAGTCGTCCCATCCCCACTATCATTTTAGTCGCCCTTCGCTGCACCTTTTCCAATTCAAAATCCATTTCACAGATACTAGTCATTTTCTAGGGCTTGATCAATTTTCAGTGAGACCCAGGAGGATCCAGTCAAGTGAAACAAGTGCTGACCCAGAAAATGCTGAAGTTCTTGCAAGCGGAGGAGAAGGACAAGTTACTGTGCATTTCATCAAAAGTCCTTTGAGCCCAACCATTTCATTCATGCAAGCAAAGCCTTCAGAAACATCTCAGCCTAGGAAGATTTAGAGGTCAAATCATACATGTCTTTCCACAAGTAACTGACCATGGAATTTCACAGGCTGTTGCTGTGAATTACTCCACATTTCTTTTCCTATTAAACTTTGTTAACATTACATTTTAAAAAAACACACTCACATTATTATAGAACCAGGGGTTATATATATAGTGGAGGAGTAGCCTAGTGGTTAGTGCAGCAAGCTTTGATCCTGGTGAACTGTGTTCAATTCCCACCACAGCTGGGCAAGGCATTTAACCCTCCATTACCCCAGGTACAAAATAAGTACCTATATATAATATTTAAACCACTTTGATTGTAACCACAGAAAGGCAGTATATCAAGTCCCATCCTCTTTCCCTAAATATTTCTCCCTCTAGATATAATTATTGACCAACTGAGATATGCTTCCCTGATCCAGAAATCTACTCCACTTTTTATTAAATGTATTGTTTATTCAAGCAGACAAAAATACAAGAAATGTACATTGACATGAGTAATGCCAAATAGCATATTAAACCAAACCCAAAGGTAAAGATTAAAAACACCCTATGTATAGTCCAAACAAAAATCCCAAAAGTAGGAGTGGACCAAAAAGTCTTCACAGCCAGAGGTCGATTAAAGCAACTTCTGAGGTGCTGAATTGTCACCAGTGTTGACCAAATTACTTTGTGAAAATAAGATTTTAAAGTTACAGTTACTGCAAAGAAAAAGTAATATATTACATTTACTGGTTACTTGTTTCGTGAAGTAATATGTTACTTTTATTTACTTTTTAATTCTTGGATATAAACAGTTGTTTTGACATTACATAAAAGTAATGCTAGCAGTTGGACATCCATCCATTATCAAAGCAGACATTGTCCAAAGGAAGGAAGAGTCTCAAAATCAACTCCAAATAATTTTATTGAAAAGCGACCCGACTTGGCCAAGTTTCAGTACACCAGCCTTGGTTAGGGGTGTTTCCAAAGCACAAATCCTCACTAGCTCATAAAAAGTTAACTGTGCTTTTTGAATTTGGGTGGAGACTTGGTAGTTACTAACTTTTGGAACTGGACCAGAGCTTTTTCTATGCAGGTTTTGCAGTACATGCTTTGAATCTCTGAATGTGGTGTGGAAACCTATGTGGATGCACATACAATTGTGCTTTTTATGTGCTAGTGAGGATTTATGCTTTGGAAAGACCCCTGACAAAGGCTGGTGTGCTGAAACTTGAGTCACTTTTCAATAAAATTATTTGGAGCTGATTTTGAGACTCCTCTTTCCTTTGGTCTGTCTCTACTTTAATTTGGTTGGTTGCTGTTTCTCCAACCATTAAGTTGGCTCAGTCACCAAAGGTAACCAAAGTGTGTATTTTAATACCAGATTGGTAATGCCATGTACTATATACCTTTTTTATATAGGAGCATACAGTGCTGTATATAGTGCTTCATGCAGGGGTCCTTTGCCCTATATATTAAATAAGAGAATTTGTTAGTGGACAATTTCTGCACTTTGCACTGTGAATATATTTTTGTGTGGCACATATTGGAGTGCAAAGGTATTCTTGATTTTATAACAGTTGACAATGTTAGCATTTCCTGGTATTTTTATTGGTATGCTGGGTTACAAGTGTAGGAGGACAGGGAGATGCTGGGCCACAAGTATTTGAGGAAAGAAAAAGGAAGAGGGGGAGATAGAGAGTTGCAGGGCTACAAGCAGTGGCGTAGGAAGGGGGGGCAGGAGGGGCGGTCCGCCCCGGGTGCACGCGCTTAGGGGGTGCCGGCCCCACTGGTTCCCTGCTCTCTCATTCCGGGGCAGAGAGAGCAGGGAACCAGCGGGGCCGACGCAGCTCCGAGTGACGTGCACTCTGGCCGGATCGGCCCTCCCGCAAGTAACAATGCGGTCCGGGGGGGGGGTTGTGCTCTGGGAGGGGGTCGTGCTGTGCTGCACCCGGGGGGGGGGGGGGGTGCGCAGCGGCGACCCACCCCGGGTGCCGTTAGCCCTCGCTACAGCACTGGCTACAAGTACTGTATATGTGGAGAGAGAGATAGAGAGGAGATGATGGGCTACAAGGTCTAGGGAGGGAGAGGGTGAGGAGATGCTGAGCAGCTGAAATTTAATGTGGGCAAATGCAAAGTGATGCACATTGGTAAGAATAATCCAAATCATAGTTACTTGATACTAGGGTCCACCTTAGGAGTCACTACTCAAGAGAAACATCTAGGTGTCAATGTGGACAATATGTTGAAATCTGCTTAGTGTGTAGCAGTGGACAAAAAAGCAAACAGAATGCTTGGAATTATAGGAAAGGGATAGAAAATAAGACAAAAAATATTATTATACCTCTGTATTGCTCAATGATGTGACCTCACTTGATGGACCATGCAAGTCTTTACCTGCCGTCATTTATGATGCTACTATATAATTCTGATTAACGTATCTCAAAAAAGATATAGCAGGATTAGAAAAGGTTCAAAGAAGGGTGGTCACAATGATTAAGGGGATGGAACTCCTCTCATATGAGCAGAGGTTAGGGCTCTTCAGCTTGGAAAAGAAGTGGATGAGATGGGATGTAATAGATGTCTACAAAATCCTGAGTGGAGTGAAATGGATAAATGTGAATCAATTGTGCACTTTTTTTTCAAAAAGTATAAAGAAAATAGGACACTCCATGAAGTTACATAGTAACAAAGTTATTCACAGTTGTTAAATTGCAAGAGGATTTTGAAAAAATACAAGAGGACCTTACGAGGCTGGGAGACTTGGCATCCAAAAGGCAGAAGACGTTTAATGTGAGCAAGTGCAAAGTGATGCACGTGGGAAAGAGGAACCTGAAATATAGCTATGTGATGCAAGACTCCACATTAGGAATCACCGACCAGGAAAGAGATCTAGGTGTCATCGCTGGTGATACATTGAAACCGTCCGTTCAGTGTGCGTTGGCGGCTAAGGAAGCAAATACAATGTTAGGAAAGGAATGGAAAACAAAAATGAGGACATTATAATGCCTTTGTATGTGACCGCATCTCGAATACTGTGTGCAATTCTGGTGACTGCATCTCCATAGGCATGTGCCAGCATCATTTGGAGCCTCGTTGTGCTGAGTAGATGGCATGAGATGGAGACTTTGACCGTCCGATGTCCACGAATAGTTTTAATAGATGTTTTGTATGTCTTTGATCCAGTATGTCAGTTAGGGATGAGTCAAGTAGTGGCATGTGCATGTTGTAATTTTATGTTCATATTTAGGAATCTGACCACTGATGACTCTATTTATAGCGAAACATGGACCGTGTTGGGCTCAGCAACTGTATGTTGGATGCTTCCGTTTCCCTTTTCAAATTTTGCAGCGTTGTGGTATCAACAAAGCTTGACTGTGTACAGGACTATGTACATGATTTAATTGCTTTCAGGCATTTGGATGTTTGTTGGCCCTTGGGAATTAAGACTCAAGATTCAAGACTCAAGACAAGATATGGTTGTTGGGCTACTTATAAGTTCACATTGGGAAGAAATCATTGTTGAATCTTGAGATAAGTTTATCCTGTTTTATAAACAACTAGCCGTTAAGCCCGTAACAACGGGCTAGTTTTTTGTTTTCCTATGCCCCCCCCCCCCCGGGTCCACCAACTCTGCTCTCTCCCCTGCCCTCCCCCCAGCGTGTTTCCCTCAGTTCCGCACCCTCCTTCCCTCCCTGCTCTCTCCTCCTCCGATTTCCACGCCCATGTCCAAGCCCTCCTCCCTATTGGGCTGTACTGCTGGTGGAGGCGGGGCTTGGACTTCTACACTCTTAGCGTTCTGAGTGACTCTACTGCGCATTTGCTGGTGAGTTGGTCACTTGCCGTTTATATGTTTGATTGACTTTGGATGTTTGTTTTGGAATATATTGGTGAGAGACATCTTAGGAGCCTATGTCCTAGTGACAAGTTCAAGCAATATATGTGACATCTGACATATTTGTTTGAAACGCTATATAATTTCACATTATTTTAGTTACAATATGCACGAGTTAGTATGCTGAGACGTTGTGTTAAAAATGTTTTTGATGCTTAATTGTTATTTTATATCTTATTCTCAATTTGTATAATTGTTTTTCTTGTACTGTAGCTTGCACTACAGACCTTGTAAGCCACTTTGAGCCTGCGATCAGTGGGGAAAATGTGGGATATAAATGTAATAATAAATAAATAAATTATAGTTGTTCTGATATTATTGTAAAAAAGATACAGTGGAATTAGAAAAGGTACAGAGAAGGGCAATGAAAATGATAAAGGGGATGTAATGGCTTCCCTAAAGCGGCTAGGGCTCTTCAGCTTGTAGAAAAGATGGCTATGGGGAGATATGATAGAGGTCTATAAAATAATGAGTGGAGTGGAACTGGTAGATGTGAATCGCTTGTTTACTCTTTCCAAAAATACTAGGACTAGGGGGCACGCAATGAAGCTACAAAGTAGTACATTTAAAACACATTGGAAAAAATATTTCTTCACTGAAAGTGTAATTAAACTCTGGAATTCATTGCCAGAGAATGTGGTAAAAGCACTTAGCTTAGTGGGGTTTAAAAAAGGTTTGATTACCTTTTTAAAAGAAAAGTCCATAAGCCAATATTAAGATGGGCTTGGGGAAAATCAACTGCTTATTTCTAGGATAAGCAGCATAAAATGTAGTGTACTATTTTGGGATCTTGACACTCCAACCCATCCGAATCTGTCCATCCACGATCAGGGAACAGACCGTAGAAGTCTTCCAGGCACTAGCTTTGCTTCCCAATTGTTTCAGACCAAAGGTCTGTGAGGATCATGTATACAATATGTCATAGATGTGTCCCGACTGAAAAAAAGGTTGAGAACTGCTACTTTTTTTAATCAGTTAATATGATGATTAGCCTCCTGGGGGCTGGGGAATACCAGTCTAGCCTGCATAGAGTCTTTCAGGATAAAAGGTCTTCCTGAGGTTAACCTATTCTCTTCTGGTTCCACACACAGTCTCTCTTTTCTGGGAGCCACTTCAACACAGATGCTTCTAATTAATTAGGAACAATTTCATACACATCACCTCCTTCAAAGGTTCAAATTTATTTGATACACTATATTATACTTAGAATCATAGCGGTTACAAAAATGAAAGGGAAGGAGAAAAAAACAATCACAACAGAACTGAAAAACGAAAACAGACACAGAAGGGTTATAAATTGATTAAAATATAAACCCTATGTAGATATTTACTATATAAATATATATATAAATATCTAACTAAAATAATTAATGAAACACAGAAGGAAGGGAAAAGGTCACATATCAAGTCTTACCCTTAGTAGTCCAGTTCCAAAATGGGGCTTCTCAGTTCTGGTCCTGTCGTATTGAGGGTCCTTATACTGTTCCACTCCTCATATCGAAGGCAGGCAGAGGAGTGGGTAAAATTTATGACCCATCATATTCATCTCATACTAGTCTGAAACTAAAAGAATCAAGGGACTTTTCACACAAGACTAGATATAACAGAACTAAGGCCCAAGGACTAACATACTAACAGGCTCATTTTCGAAAGAGAAGGACACCCATCTTTCGACACAAACCAGAAGACTGGCGTCATTCTCCCAGGGTCATCCAAATCGGTATAAACAAAAGCTGATTTTGGACGTCTGCAAGGGGGCGTATCGGAGGCATAGCGAAGTCGGGACTTGGGCATGCCTAACACATGGACGTCCTCAACCCATAATGGAAAAAAAAGGGTGTCCCTGACGAGCACTTGGATGACTTTTACCTGGTCCTGTTTTTCTTATGACCAAGGCACAAAAAGGTGGCTGACATGACCAGATGACCACTGGAGAGATCGGGGATGACCTCCTCTTACTCCCAAAGTGGTCACTAACCCCCTCCCACCCTCAAAAAACATCTTTCAAAATATTTTTTGCCAGCCTCAGATGTCATACTCAGATCCATCACAGCAGTATGCAGGTCCCTGGAGCAGTTTTAATGGGTGCAGTGCACTTCAGGCAAGCGGACCCAGGCCCATCCCCCTCCCTACCTGTTATGTTTGTTGAGGAAACAGTGAGCCCTCCAAAACCCACCAGAAACCCACTGTACCCACATCTAGGTGCCCCCCTTCACCCATAAGGGCTATAGTAGTGGTGTACAGTTGGGGGTAGTGGGTTTTAGGGGAGGTTTGGTGGGGCTATGTTCCTGGGAGCATTTTATGAAGTCCACTGCAGTGCCCCCTAGGGTGCCCGGTTGGTGTCCAGGTATGTCAGGGGGACCAGTGCACTAGAAATGCTGGCTCCTCCCACGACCAAAGGGCTTGCATTTGGTCGTTTCTGAGATGGGTGTCCTTGGTTTCCATTATCACCGAAAATCAGAAATGACCAAGTCTAGGCATGACCATCTCTAAGGATGACCTAAATTTCAAGATTTGGGCGTCCCCGATCGTATTATCAAAATGAAAGATGGACATTCATCTTGTTTCGATAATATGGGTTTCCCTGCCCATCCACTGGGACGTTTTGCGAGAACGTCCTCAACAAAACTTGGGCGTCCCTTTCGATTATGCCCCTCCACGACTCCAATTAAGAGTCTGTCTCCTCACAGCTCACTTCTCCACACTACAAAACCACACATGCACACTAAGGTCTCTGACTTATAAAGGGGTGGACAGTACCATCATAGCCATCACTGGAAGGGGGATCCTATAACCAGATAGTATGCACCCAGGACTATACCAAGCCAAAATCACACCCTGTGTAACACACCCCCTGGTGTCCTCACTGTGCTGCTGCCAAGAAGAGATGATGGGGAGCAATTCTGGTGCTCCTGCCTCTCTTGCGCCCCATGTGGCCGTACCACTTGCATAACTCTCAGTATATCTCTGTAAGTACCTTCTCTTTGCTCTAACTTGGTATGGGCCTGGGGGCAGGAATATCCAGGACTTGTAAGGATCCTGAAAGGGTCCTTACACAAGAAAAAAACATTTCAGTTCATATTTGGAGTTTTGGCTCTTTTTCCTAATTTTTAGACTTTGTGGTTTATCTAATGCATTCATTTAATAACTGCTTCTCCCTCCCCTGATATTTGGCCTACAAGGATCAGCATTTTGAAAGCATTCTGCCCCAGGCTGAATTACACCCTCATATTAAGCGATGGGCTTAATCTGGGCACCTGCAGAAATGGCCTTTACAAACTGATGTGCGTAGTGCCTGTACTTATGCAAGATTACCCACATTTTGAAAAGGCATTCCCAGGGGGGAGGGGGAAGACTGGGGAAAGCTTTGCATTTACATGCATGCTTCTGAAGTTTCAAAATATGTGCATATTTTTCCTTGTGAAAACTATTCACGCATAGTAAGATTAAATGTTTGTGGGCAGTTTTCCTAGAGTAATTTTCAAAGCGAAGTTGCATGTTTACTTTCGCTTTGAAAATTAGCATAAAGTCCATACAGCTGGGTCAACCCTCATTGAGGCACCATGCTTACCAAGGTCACTATTCTGGTAAAGCCCATCAGGTTTTCAGGATATCTTTAATGAGCATTCATGAGATTTACCGAGGTACCTTGACTCCTAGGGTATCAAACCTCCTCCTGTGTTTACTTTTAGATCATAAATAATAAGCATTTGCTTTACATTAAAGAAAAATACCCAGTGTACCTGAATGTAACTCACCTTGAGCTACTACTGAAAAGGTGTGAGCAAAATCCACATAAATAAATTAACAGCTTCCCAGCTCGTGATATCAGGAGCTATGTACAGGAGGAAAACACACTTTTTCACTCGGCCACAGCCTGGCTATGGCTTTGGATCCAATCTGAGGTCTGTCACTGACTTAAAGAAGTTTTGCTTAAGTGACACAGCATCTCGCTGCCCCTCCCTTTACCTAACTATATATAGGAGACACTAACATTATCTCTCTCTTTTCATTGCAGGCTTGGATCCTTTCACGAGAGCTAGGGAGGTGGCTTGATACATGTTTCCAAAGTAACGCATTGGGAATGGAGCATTGGAGATGGAAGACATTCCGTAGATCTGTGAAGACCTTGAGGAAAATCAGCAAAAGTTCAAGCACTGTGTTACTGTTAGAGCTTTAGCAAACCACTTCACGTGTGTAGCATGTCACACTAACATGCTATACATGTAACATGCTGCTATGGTCCCTAATTTACTGGTTTATTTATATATATAGGCTTTATGAAAAATACTGTTACTGTGCCTTTCATTGCTTTGCTCCTGAGACCATGACAGCGTCAGGCAGTAAGACATTATAGTGCTGTAGGTGTGTTTGACTGGTACCGTGTTGTGTATCATGAGTGTGAGATTTTCATTGCCAATGCAAACAATAGCTACTTTACAGTCTTCTCTGTTTGGTGTCCCATCACAACAGCTGATTAATTTTATTACTAAACGTCCATATGCCTATTATTGCGAAGATGTCAAGATTCAAAGCACCAAAGACAGCTAGTTAAGAAGTCAGCTGACAAGATCTGTGCCTCTGAAAACATAGTGCCAGCACTATCTATCTGCTCAAAATTTGGGCTACCCTGGAGGCAAAGTTAGGCCAGGATTCCTAGCTTAGGGGGTCTTTTATCTGCACCAGGGCCAATAGGAATAAAATGGGCCCTGCTGCAAGTAACTTGAGCTAAACGTTAGTAAAAGACCCCCCCTCAGTCAACTAGTGTTCATTTTTCAGCACTGGCTGACTAAATTAGACCTGTGAAGTTTAGGAAAATTCTTAGGCTAATACTGTTTTGGGATGCTTTTGGTAATGACTACTACTACTACTACTACTATTTAGCATTTCTATAGCGCTACAAGGCGTACGCAGCGCTGCACAAACATAGAAGAAAGACAGTCCCTGCTCAAAGAGCTATGTAATAAAAGTGAGCCAAGTATAGGACAATCAAGCCATTGTGACATCACTGATGAGGTTGGCTCTTATTGGTGGCCTGAGGCATTATGACATCACAATATTAGCTCTGGTTACAAGAGACTACTACTATTTAGCATTTCTATAGCGCTACAAGGCGTACGCAGCGCTGCACAAACATAGAAGAAAGACAGTCCCTGCTCAAAGAGCTTACAATCTAATAATGACCACAATTCACACGAGATATCTGGTTACGTAATTCGAAAATCCAACTAATCTTAAACCCATATGGCAATGCTCTGAGAGAGAAGATAACAGTTCACAGACTCTATAACAGTGGGAGGAAAAAAGGCCTCAGTACCACCGCTCCAGTCTGTGAATTGTAATGGTTTTGGTAAAATGCCAGCTGATGCTGTTTACTGGTATGTATTGTCTGTCCTTTGTCTACTTCAAATATTTATATCTATCCCTTGCTTAGGATTATAAGATAAGCAGGCTATAAGTAAGTAGATAAAAATAGCGAACTTAGGAGGCTGTCCTAGGGTTGCTGGCTTAAATCTAGCTGGAGATGCTGGATCCAGATTCGCCTGACAGGATTGATCCAGTCCTGCGTTTACCCCAGTGCATGCAGGGACTTGTAGTTCCGATTTCTCCATTGCATTCCCGAAGCAAGACTACAAGTCCCTGCCTGCAATGGGTAAACTCAGGGCTAGATCTGTCTGGCAACTCTGGATGTGAGTGGCAACCTTAAGTGGGCTAGATTTAGGTGAATTTTTAGCTGCATCCAAGGCAACCAGATTGTGACTGAAAATTGGCTGCTCACTGGCCCTTTGAAAACCTGACCCTGTGTGTCTGATTATTACCACTTTAATATCGTGGTTAGTTCCCTGATATGATGATGCTCAGAGCTGGACCTGTGCATTTTCGAGCTGTGGACCTTGCCTTCCACCTGGTGGTGACTAATGGTCAGTGCACCGTTAAGCACATCTGTTAGAAAAGAAGAGGGACAGTGAATGCTGATGTTAATGAAAGTAACGCTAGAATTTCACCTCACACCACCCCATGCTAGTGCTGCCAGGAGCTCTCTCAGCAGACAGTGTGCAGTAATTCATAGTTCACTTGAGAGATTGTGACCTGAATAACATCAGTGAAGTGAGATTCACTTTTCCTGTTATCCTCCCATATATCTCATCGAGATATTGTTCTTCAGATGTGTTGCTCCCTTGTGCGCATGTGTGTGAGCATGTGCATATGTATTATTTTATATGAGTGTGTGTGTCTGTTCCTTTGTGTATATGTTTTTCTCTGTTGTATGTGCGTTTGCAGTCTGCTTTCTATTCTGTTTACGTTGCTTGCATTTACGTGTATGCAATCTGCTTTCTGTTTCCTTTGCCCTTCAGTGCAGAGAATATTTTCAGGCTCCAGCTGTGTGCCAGTTTTGAGCCATCCCTGCTTTTACTTTGGTCTTTCATCAGGAAGTTCTGCAGGACAGGATTAAATCTTTAGTGAACTCCAGGCAGACAAGCATGTTTTAAAAATTCAAATAGGGCTCCACTTGTTTCTGTCTGTAGAGGTTATCAATAGAAATCAAACAAAATAAAACATGGAAAAGAAAATAAGATGATACCTTTTTTATTGGACATAAATAAAAAAGGTATCATCTTATTTTCTTTTCCATGTTTTATTTTGTTTGATTTCTATTAATAACCTTAAGAGTGGACTAACACGGCTACCACACTCCTGTCTGTAGAGGAAAACTTGCAGAGGAGGAAGCAGCTCCTACTGGAGGCAGTGTGAACAAGGGGTGGGGAGAATAGATAGATCTCTGCAGGTGACAGCTTGTGACTCTCCCAGACCCTTACCTCCACTCTACTTTCTGTCAGCCACTGACTTATCAGGACAAAAATCTGCCTTGGGAGCCAATGAATTAACACATCTGAGAGGGTGACACAATGTAACCAAAGACCCGTAAAGGACATTACCTGACTCTTCTTCCCCCTTTCCCTCCCTAAGTTCCCCCCAATTGTACCTACCATACATGTACCTCATTCTACCACAATATCACTTTGTATTCATTCATACTATGTATTTGTTCAGTCCAGAATCAACTAACACTGTTAACGGTTATATGTAAGCCACATTGAGCCTGCAAAAAGGTGGGAAAATGTGGGATACAAATGTAACAAATAATAATAATCATTTGGTCTGTAGGCATGTGCCTAGTTTGCCTAAGCTTTAATTCTGCCCTGCATGCCTGAGTTCAGGGCTTCTTACCAGTTCAGGTACAGCCAGTTAAACTCTTGATAAGATCTGGAATAGTTCAGATGGCTAATAGCCTGCAGGGCCCTGTGAGTGGGGTAAGCACTGCAGGGGGGTGCTGTCCAGGTCGGTTCACTTGCAAAATCTTTCCCTTGCTAACTGAGGCAGACACCTCTGCTGAAGTTACTTAAAAGAATACAACCAGTGCTATATATGTCTTTGGTGTGGGAACAACTTCTCATCCGGGGTGAGCTTGAAGTGAACAACATTCCAATTAAAGAGAACATGTTTGGAGGGAGGTTTGCAAGTGAGACTGGGGAGAAATAAAAAAAATAAATAGTGTAATTGTTTGTTAAAACCTGTAAGTGGTTCAAAGTTTTAGTTTTTTTCTCTGAGCATGTACACTGAGAGGAGGGCATTACTGCAATGATGTGTGCATAATTATCTTATCAGGTAACCTGAGATAGCTACAGCTAAAAGCCATTTCATTGGCTGATGGTTCAAACAGTAGGTTCAAAGAGGAAGTTTAGCTGTGAAGAGCTGGTAAGTGAAAATCTGATTGCTTTTTTTGTGTGTAATTACTAAATGTTTATTTCTTATATATCTCCACCATTCATGATGTATTGTAAGCCACATTGAGCCTGCAAAGAGGTGGGAAAATGTGGGATACAAATGCAATAAATAAATAAATATAAAACATTCTGCTTGGATAGGAAGAGTTTGTGATATGTGAAAATATATTTTGCTTTAATGAAATTGCTAAACTTTAGAGTCAGTGCTTTTTTTGTGTTTGTTTTTAGGTTATGGATTTTGTTTGTTCGTTTTTATTTATTAACCTTTTTATGTCTGTGCAGAAAGTGCCTTTGAGAAAGAACTTAAAAAAGAATCCAGTGCTGGCTTCTGTTCTTTATGACCTGGCAGAAAGGCATCTGCTCACCCTATTGGTAGTTAAAGATTATATACTGCTTAGTCTGGGTGAGAGAGAGATGAAGAATGACAGAAGGGAATGACTGTAAGGCCCACTTGGGTCTGCCCAAGCCTGAAACAGTGCTGCAGAGATTGCACAGTTTCTGGCTTTTATGTGGTTCAGGGGAGAGAGGAGAATCGCTGGACATGGATGAGAGGGGAGGGCAGGGAAGAGAGATTCTCTGGACATGGATGGATGGAGGAGTTGGCGGGGAGAGAGGAGAAATGCTGGTCTTGGATGGAGGAGGGGGAGAGAGAATTATTGCTTTATATGGATACAGGGGAGGGACAAGAGAAGAGAAATGCTGCACATGGATGGAGGGGATAAGAGAGGAGAAGTGCTGGACATGGATGGAGGTGAGGAAAGAAAAAAAGAAGATGCACATGGATGGAGATGAGGGAAAGGGAAGAGAGGAGAAAAACTGCACATGGATGGAGAAAATAGGCAAAAGCTGGATCCACGTTATACCTCCTCCAGTCAATTCCACAGAGGAGGACACAGCTTTTACTTATGGATGTAAGGCAAGAAATGAAGAAGAAAGGAGGAAAGTAAAGAAATAAATGGAAAGGAAGCCCTGGAAACGGAGTTAAGAGAACAGATAGAGAGCAGCAGAATCAGAGACTCGGACGAATATGGATAGAAAAACAAAGTCACCAGACAACAAAGGTAGAAAAAAAATCATTTATTTTCATTTTAGTGTTTGGAATATGTCCACTTTGAGAATTTACATCTGCTATCTTATTTTGCAATGTATAGCAATTTGTTTTCTAAAAATATTGCTGACAATTCCTGTCAGTGTGGCAAGTTGTGAGCGATCATTTTCACAGTTAAAAATCATAAAAAATTATTTGCAATCAAGTATTTCGCAAGAAAGGCTTGTAAGCCTTGCCATCTTGTGCCACATGGGGGGTGGGGGGGTGCCAACTGATAGTCTGCAGGGGGGCACCAGAGACCGTAGGCACGGCCCTGATAGCCTGCACATCTTCCCTGCATACTCAGAGCATTTATTTTCTATTTTTGGTTGAGTATCAGTTTGCAATAGAGTCCTGTTCCACATCTAATGCTTACTGTCAACTTCTAATCCCAGATCAAAAGAACTGATCTTAATCACTTTGCTCTTCCTTTCTTACAGAGGACCACTGCTCAGTGTGCCACATGCATGTCTCATTCACACCCAGGCTCCCAGACCTTTGTGAGATATGGAGATGCTTTAATGAGCTCAGGGGTTGGCCCCAGACTCTTCTCTGGGCTGCCTGAAAGATTATAATGAGCACAGAAGCATGAAAAAAAATTCACAGCAGGGAATAATTCAGGGACAGAAATGAGTCTTGTGAACAACTGTTACACATTCTTTCACCTGAGCAGAAGACCCTTCAGCATGAAGAAGCAATTAAACGAGAGCTGTCATATCAAAATGTTTTGCCAAAATGAAGAAAGATATAAAGTGCAGCCACCACAAGGGTGGGAAATGAGGCAGATGTGTATGTACCTGGTCAGCATACAGCATTAAGGTGAGAGTGGAAGGAACGAATTAGAGAAGTCAGAGAGGCAGGTCACACAGAAGCTGACATTTGCAAAAAGCTGAGCTCCCAAATTTCTGCTCCTAAATTAGGTACCTAGTGCTGAAAATCAGTGCTAAGTACCCGTTTCCCCCCTGAATAGCCTCCTGCTTTTTAGGCTCATAAATTTATGAGCCTAGTGAAAGTAGGAGCTCTAATTTAGGAACTCAACCTTGGTAAATTTTTAAAGGTGCCAATTCAGGACAAAACTAAGGTCCTAAACCCTGAGAAAAAGCAGCCTGACAGTAAGTAAGTAGTCGTGGTGGACTTGAAAGCAAGGCCTCTAGGTCTCTCAGCTTTGTGTTCAATGCAGGGGTAGTAGTAGATATAACCTACTGGCAACTAGGTGAGTCATACATTTGCTAAATGTAGGCAACCCTCATTCAAATCTGATCCCAGCTGTGGCCTTTAGTGAGTTTTGAGGTGGCTTAAGAGTTTAATCTTTGAATGAATCTGTCTACATAAACTAGGAACCTGATATTTAGCCTGCAACAGTCATCAATTTTTAAAGTGCTAACCACCTTGGGCTGAATTTGACCCAGATATTCAATGCCAGGCCTTATCTTGGCACCACCAGTGATTATCCAGGGTCTTGCCTGGCTGCCAGAAGTTATCTGGGTGCTGGCCAATATTCAGCACTGTTACCCAGAGAAATAACCAGGCAAGTTAGGAGAGCTATTTCTGTAGTCCAGGCACTGGCAATGAATATTGTCAGGGTTCTGCCCTCTCACTGGGGTGATTGGCATGCAGTTTAAACCAGAATATGAAACATCACTATGAGAAGACTCAGAACTGTTGAACCAAAAATTTCTTTAATGCAGTACTTAAACAAGGAAAATAACTTACAGTTCAGATGTGCTGGTCAAGAGTTTTTGCCTTGCAAACTGGGAATCTGTTCTCATCCAGCAATCTCTCTCTCCATGCAACAGAGAAGCTGGGAGGAATTCAGCAACACGATGAGTAGCAATGCTGTTTATACTTTCACACTGGTGAAATCTTGATTGTCACAGTAGCTTGAAAAGATCATACAAAAGAATACAGTATAGGCAGTTTCAATTCACAGAGGAGATATGCTGCAGACTAACTTTTACAGATCCGAATGGGGGGGGGGGGGGGGGGGCAACTTAGTACATAAGTACCGCCATACTGGGAAAAGACCAAGGGTCTGTCAAGCCCAGCATCCTGTCTCCGACAGCGGCCAATCCAGGCTTCAAGAACCCGTGACTCCTAACGCAGAACCTTGCATGACATAGCTGTAATTCAAGTTCCTCTTACCCACATGCATCACTTTGCAGTTGTCAACATTGAACTTCATCTGCCACTTGGACACCCAATCCCCCAGTCTCGCGAGGTCCTCCTGTAATCTTTCACATTCCTCCTGCGACTTGATGACTCTGACTAACTTTGTGTCATCTGCGAATTTAATTACCTCACTAGTTACTCCCATCCCTTCTCCACCACCGCCAACTCCAGGCTCCGCTCATTCTGCCTCGCCTCACCATATGCTTGGAACAACCTTCCTGAGCCCTTACGCCAAGCCCCCTCCCTGCCCGTCTTCAAGTCTTTGCTTAAAGCCCACCTCTTCAATGCTGCATTCGGCACCTAACCCTTACCGTTCAGTGAATCCAGACTGCCCCAATTTGACTGCCCCTATGGACCGACCGTTCACTTGTCTATTAGATTGTAAGCTCTTTGAGCAGGGACTGTCTCTCTTTGTTAAATTGTACAGCGCTGCGTAACCCTAGTAGCGCTCTAGAAATGTTAAGTAGTAGTAGTAGTAGGTCATTTATAAATATGTTAAAAAGCAGCGGTCCCAGCACAAACCCCTGCGGGACCCCACTAACTACCCTTCTCCACTGAGAATACTGACCATTCAACCCTACTCTTTGCTTCCTATCTTTCAACATGTGCAGAGAACAAGGCAAGCTAATAGAAAGAGTTCCATAAGACACAGGGAACTGGACATGTGCTCTGAAAGAGCGTATTACTGAGAACTACAGGATTACAGGGATTTGTAGTTCTATGGTACAACCCTATTTAAAAATACAGGCAATGATAATATTTACACATAAACAACAAATAGCCTGTCTCCAAGAAAATGGTGGCAGAACAGTACCCAAATAATCTCCAGGTCCACACAGGCTCCACCCCCAGACTAACTAGAGAGTGCCATGGTGATCAGAGTAGATATTCAGCGGAACTTTTTGGTTGTGTTGCTGAATCTTTGCTCTAGAGCCAGTCAGCCTGATTTAACTGGGAGGAGCCTCTCCTGCCTGGCTAAATGGTTTTCACTATCGGGCACTAGAGGTTTTTCTTGACGGAAAAGTAACCCAAAAAAGGATAGGAATAACTGAGATGTGGCACTTTGTGTAATGCTAGTAAAGACATATACATCAGAATTTCCAACTTACCCAGTTCCAGTAAGGGCATTTTAGGTCAGTCCTTCATTTCTGACAACCATCTCCTGATGCTTTATGGGACGGGTAGCACTGATTTCAATGGGTAGAGTCTGGGGCTACAAATATTTCACTGCATTTAGGATATAAGTTGGAAGCCGGGACGTCTCTAAAATGTCCCTGCTGAAATGGGGCAGTTCTGTTACATGGCTCAGCAGAAGCAGAAGCATTCCAGGTTACTAGATTCTACATATGATGCCGGAAAAGTCCGAGCGAAATAAATGTCTGCCTAAGTTTGTTCTATAAGAGGTGCCAAGGAAAATGTGGCGTAAATACCAGCGCATACATTTATTTATTTTATTTATTTATTTGCTACATTTGTACCCCACATTTCCCCACCTATTTGCAGGCTCAATGTGGCTTACATAGTACCGAGAAGGCGGTCGCCGTTTCGGTTGATAACAAATACAAGGTTATAATGTGGTTGAATGAGATCGGTGTGTATCAGGCACCATGATGGTCGGAGGGAATGAAGATTGTATATTGTCCAGTATGATCATTGGTTATGTGGTGTTGCTGGGTGTGGGGAATTACGGTGGGCCAGTGGGGTAAGCTTTTTTGAAGAAGTTGGTTTTTAGTGATTTCCTGAAGTTTAGATGGTTGTGGACTGTTTTCACAGCTTTTGGGAGTCCATTCCATAGTTGCGCCCTTATATAGGAGAAACAGGATGCGTAAGTGGTTTTGTATTTAAGACCTTTGCAATTCGGGTAATGTAGGTTTAGGTATGATCGTGATCGTGATGATCGCAGAAGGGCATATTCTATAACAGTTCATGTAAAGTTTGGAACACCCATGAATCGCCCATTTCCCCACCCATAACCACAACCCTTTTTGACTCCGCACATTAGAATTTAGGCGCTGTACGTTACTGAATATGCTTAGCGAGTTATATGCATAAATTTTAATTATTGCCAATTAGTACTTATTATTGCTTGTTAGGTGCTGTTAAAAATGCTGATTGGCTTATTAAGCCAATTAAGTTAGGCGCATTGTTATAGAATACTCTTGGATTTTGGCGTGGAATGCTAGGCATGATATAAAGAATCCGGCGGTATGTGTACATCAGAGTATTTTATTAAAGGCAGATATTTTTGTTTATTCAAACTTAATATACTGCCTTTCATGTGTGTGGAAATGTTGCTTTTTTTGCCACCCCCCCCCCCCCCCCCCCCCCCCGTCACCACTCCAACTATTTCTGTCTAGAGACACCACTGCTGCAGATAATATATTATTAATAATAATAATTTTTTTTTCTAAAAGAGAGTCGATCAGTGAGAAATAACTGTATAAGAGAGACAACTTCAGTGATAAGTGTTAGGTACCAGGTGGGGAGGGAGAGTGAGAGGAAATGTTGCATTCTTGCTTCCCTCTTCATCTCCGTTTTCCTCCATTCAGACACCCCCTTTCATCTCCTTCCCCTATCTCGGGCCATCCTACCTTCTCTGTGCCCTCCGTTCCTGATCTGATCCTTTTCCACCTCCTATGCTCTTCTCTGTCTCTTCCTCTCATTCTCGAGATCACCTCTTATTTTCCATCTCCTCCCTATTCCTATGCCCACCCCTTTCTTCCTTCACTGTCCTAATCACTAAAATTCCTTTCTCCCACTCATACACCCCCTCCAATAAATTGCCTACATAACATAAGGAAAATATTCTATTTGTATGAGGTAAACCAAATTTTTTAAATTGTTTAATAGGCACATCTTTGAACATATATGAAAATATGCTGTGCATTTCAAGAAACTTTGCCAAAAAAAACATACACGAAAAAGAAAATTTTATAACGTCAGCTTGTAGACTAATACCTACTATGAGGACTATAGATGTACCTGATTCATTAATGAAAATCTCCCCAGTACTTTCAGTGGGGAACATACTGATACAAACCTTGGAAGGTATTCTGGACTGGGGGGAGGAGAGCATGGGCAAAGTGTGGATGCGGCCTGACCCAGAAGTGAACACTGATTGGTTGACATCATCCTTGGTTTAGGGTTTATTAGATATTTGCTTATCTCACTTGTCAATCAGTTTGATTGATGATGTATCTTATATGCTATTAGAGCAAATATTTGCTATATTTGTCTCAGATTATCTTACATTTTTTATATTTCAACATTTTTATTGATGACAAGTCATATGAACAAATTCAACAATATAAACATATAACGATGCAAAACATGCACTACACGTCGCCAGCATCCCCTCCCCTCGTTGGTTCACCTCTCCTACTCCCCCCTAAAGAGATCTTATACTTAGTTAGCCCACAGTTTCAACATTAGTTCAGTTTTAAGTTATATCTGTTCATTCTTAACTTGAAATATGTCTCGACGACGCCCCCAGCATACCCCGATATCTGTATGTACATGTGGATCATGCATCATGTTCAGGTAGCGCCACTGCTGCTCTCTTCCATCTGGGCCCCGTTCAAAGTCTCTACGTACTCTTCAGCATCGGTCACCTTCTCAAAAAACTTGGTGATCCCATTCTCGATGATTTTGAGTTTAGCAGGGTAGAGCAGCGCAAATGTGATCTTTTTTCGGTAAAGTTGCGTGCATAATGGTGAAAATGTCTTCCGAAGTTGTTGCACGTGTTGGGAGTAATCCTGGAAGCACAATATCTGTTTACCTTGATATTGGAGCTGACGTCCTTTCCTTAATTCTGTCAAGATTAGTTGCTTATGGCGAAAGTTCAGGCTTTTAAAGATGACCACTCTCGGTCTAGATCCATTGTTCTGTTGCGGGCCAATGCTGTGCGCCCTTTCCACGGTAAAGTTTGCTAAATTACTTTCAATCTGGAGCTCCTTGGGCACCCACTCCTCCAGAAATCTTGGTAGGTCTTTATCTAGTATGCCTTCCGGCAGCAGATTATCTTACATTTTTAACCTCTCTTTGCCCTCCCCCCTGTACACCTCTGTGCTTTTAACACCCTTTACCAACTCCTCGAGTGTATTTGCAGCTAGATATATTCTCTTTTGCAATTCATCCACATGTAACAGTTTCTTTCCAGCAGTCTTCTGAGCGCCATCTCCTATGAAGAGCTAATGATGCATTTTCTCATCCCACCTTCTTTAACACCTTTAATTGTACTATTTCTTCCTGCTAATGTCCCTCTGAGATGATATCGTCATTAGGTTAAAAAGAACGAGACTAGTGTTAATTACGTATGCCCCCTAAGTCAGGGGTAAAAATATGAAATTATAACTGATCTGATGCTTGACCATGGTGTCTCTGCTCTCCTGAATGTCTCCATCTGTACGCGGTAACAACATTTATTTGACAAGGAAGGCAATTTCTCATGCAGTGTCATGGTGGTAGCAGCTGCAAATGAAAACACACTTAAACTAGCTCCGACTTTGGAGAGGAATTACATTCTTTTTATAGTCCCACTGGAATCAAATTGAGAGGGATTTTACTTTAACAGTAACAGCTCTGTCATACCTGAAGTTAATGTCTTCAATTTTTTTTTTAACAATTTCTTCCCAGAGAAAGTTCTGTACACATTTCTGGTAACATGTCATCAGTTGTGGACTAATATTGTTGACCTCAGGGACAATATCATGTGTGTTATCATTCTTGTTATCAACTGGCTCAATTGCATGAAAGGAAAAGGGACAGAATAAATTAAACAGTGTTGTATGGACATGAGAAAAAAGAATGGATTAAAAGAGATTGGTTTGCAGTGCCAAGCAATGAAAGATGGAGCAAAAGTGGACAAGTCTGGAAGATAACTAGAAGAGGGACAGTTTAGGATGGAGGCATTCAGAGAAGTTTATGATGGATATGGATGTGCCAACAAATGAATAATTGAGGCCAAGATGCCCCAGAGATGAGCAGCATGCTATAGATGTGATCAGGAGATAGATTGGTGTGGGTGGAAGTGTCTTCAAGGCAGATGAGTTGGGGTGGTGGTGTTCCAGAAGTGGAATGTTTCCCATCACGGGAGAAATTCATGATTAAATAAGTGTAGAGACCTCTAGGGCCTCTACTAAAGTATTATCCTGTGACCTGTATATATCCTCAAAGTTTTCAAAACAAGGGAAGAGCCCTCCTGACCAGTGAGGTAATGGTAAGAGGAGAACCTATTTAGAGAGAAACGGAGACTGGTATAAAACCCAAGACCTAAGGGTGTTGTTGTCCCTTGGTTCCCTAGATATTGTACCACACAGCAATGGGAAAAGGGACTTTGGCTAGCCTAGCCATTGAACCACAAGGAACAGAAGAGTGTTGGAAGTGATGGGTTGCTTAGGACTCTGCACATCCCTGAAAATGTTCCCTGCTTAATGACACCAGTACAATTCTGCTCTTTAGGAAAAGAAGAGAGAAATAAGAGAGCAGCAGGGACCCACTGATCCTGGAAAAGGAGACAATTCACCAGATGTACTTTTGATCTGGGCAAGGAGGGCCAGGCAGCCCGAAGGAACTGTATCTGTGTTCACATCTGAGTCAATTCAGCTCTGAATAAGATTCAACAGAAAGAGTAATCAACAGAAATAAAACAAAATAAAACATGGAAAAGAAAATAAGATGATACCTTTTTTATTGGACATAGCTTAATACATTTCTTGATTAGCTTTCGAAGGTTGCCCTTCTTCGTCAGATCGGAAATAAGCAAATGACCCAGGGGACAGAGACAGACACCTTGAAATCCTGACTGTATCCTTCGAATAGAAAGGCTACAACCCCAAAATAATCTCCAAGAATATTGCCTCTTCCCTCAAAACACCCAGGGAAAATCTGCTACAGTACAAAGAAAAAAAAGCCACAGACAGAATTCCCCTTATAGTGACATACAACCCAGAGCTGGAAAAATTAAGAAAAATCATAAAAGATCTGCAGCCTCTACTCCAGGAGAATGAATTACTGAAAGAGATATTCCCATCCCCACCAGTGCTGGCCTTCCGACAGCCACCCAACTTGAAACACAGACTCAAGAATGGCACACATCCTTGCAATATATCCAGCTGCAAACTATGCCAAAATATTTCACAGGACCCCATGGTCATTCACAAAGGAAAAATATTCAACATTAAGGAATCTTTCACGTGCTCATCTTCCAATGTGGTATATATCATTCAATGTAAAAAATGCAACGAAGGCTGCTACATTGGAGAAACAAGTCAGATGCTAAAGAAGAGATTTAATTTACATAGACACCATATGAAAAATGCTAGTACCAATAAAGATGTCACGCCTGTGGGGCAGCTCTTTACAAAACCACAACACTGTACCAGTGATTTCATGGTAAGAATCCTAAAAGGGAACTTTAAAACAATACAGGAACGTAAGACCTTGGAAGTCAGAATTAGAGAATTGCACGGAGGACAGAAATCCCACCCGTCCCCACCCATTCCCACTGGAATCCAACCCGTCCCCACAGGGAATCGTACCCGTCCCCGCAAGAATTTAACCTGTCCTCACCCACAAGAATTTAATGGTACATTAAAAAGAAATTCCTGTCAGCTCTCTCAGTCTCTGGGTTTGAGCCACAGCACTGCAGGCAAGGAAGGAACGGAAGCTGGAACACTCTGGTACGCACATATAAGACTTCTCTGATTCACTGGCACTGTGTGCTAAGAGATCACCACATGCTCGCGCCAGTAGGTCAGGTGACATCTGATGCTCATGCTTATGTCAGAGCTGAGGTCTGCACATCAGCCTGGAAGCAGAGAGGATTAATAGTAATAGTAAATGACAGCAGATAAAAACCGGATCGGTCCATCCAGTCTGCCCAATAGTCACAATCATTATCAATTCATGATTAAATCAACAATGAATGTGATATTATATACTTGATTACGGTCTTTCTGTGGTGTTTCTGGGACATAGACCATAGAAGTCCGCCTGGCCCTATCTTTATGTTCCAACTGCTGGAGTTGCCCTCAAAGCCCACTCCACTACTACTACTAACTAGCATTTCTAAAGTGCTACTAGGGTTACGCAGTGCTGTACAATTTAAACATAGAAGGACAGTCCCTGCTCAAAGAGCTTACAATCTAAAAGACAAGAGAACAATCTAAAGACAAGTGAACAATCTAGAGGACGAGTGAACAGTTAATCTGATAGGGTGGTGTTAATATATGGCCTATATATATATATGACACTATATATGACACTCTTCAGCTACGGTGTTACATCAGTACACCCTTTTTTTCTGCTTCCCATCGACCAGACTGTTTGCTGTTGGACTCTTGTGCATGATTCTACTGTGTATGGGTTTGGTTTTGTTTCACACTGCCTTGTTTGCTTATACTGCTGACAGTTACCTTTTAGATCTTTGGATCGCATTTACTGCCTTTCCCACTGGCAACATTACCTTGCCTGTCGGAAACGCTATCCTTCAGAGTCTATTGAAACCTCTGCAACTACTCCTTTCCTCACTGATCCTCCTGTTTTGTATTCTACAAGTGTTCCCACTCCTATTAGTAGCTCGGTCCATATTGTCCCCAATCGTACAAGTACTTTTGAGGATAATATTACCTTGCTTGATTTACTACCCACCCCTCCTCCTTATTCTTTTGTTCCTACTAGTGACATTCCTCCTCCCACGAATACTACTGTAGTTACGCCAAACATCACCGTCCCAGCCACTCGTCCTAACTGACTATCCATATATGTCCCAGATTTTACCAGACACTCCTCCTTCTCCACCAGATTCTCCCCCACCGTCGTCTTTAAATTTAAGTGCACACTTGATCCCTGAACCCCCAGAATATCTAAGAGAATTACTTCATCCCCATTGGGACCCTGCTCCAGAAGACGATCCCAATTGGGACCCCTTCACCCGATACCACATACTGTGTGAGCCTTTGTTTGACAGTTGGACATTAGGTCCTAGCCGTACGGTTATACACACTCAGGTACTGTTTGGAGGCACCTTAGGCTTACACCTTGAACAAACAGACGACCTCCTAATAAGACCACAGACTGGTGACGTCGTAGATTTTTGGGTAATTACATACACCGTATTGGGCACTGCTGAGATTCCCATCCTGTTCATCAGAGAGGTTGGATTGGAACCCTTGGAAATATATGGTCTTTTCGAAATCCCAGATCCTACTGAAATAGGGGCTATTAGAATTTACCCCCCATACCCATACATCTCTCGCTAAAACACCAGGGATGTCACCTACCAACATGAAGTGCGTAGCCCTCCTGTTATGTGTGCTCGCCACACCCATGCTACCTGGAACTCAGTACCTAGCAAATTCTCTACCCCAATTTACAACCACTTATGAAATAACATTACCCACAACTAAGGACACAACCACAATCATCCTTGATGTGTGTGCTTACACAATGTGTGGGGAACAACCTGTGCAGCAATATTTGTCTGCTTATGAAGTATACCTGTGTCCCTTCCCCAATTGCGGAAGTTGGGCTCAGGTATGGTGGTACACAGGTTCATGGGTTCCCTACTCCGGTAGTGAGAGCCCAGATCTCAAAAAGAGTATTTCCATCATGAAATTGCGAGTCACTGGCCTTTGCCATATGACCAAATGTAATCAAGTGGCTATCACTTTCAGAGGAGTAACGATTGTTACATACAGAACCTATTCCATAGGAATAGATGCCACAGGTAGAGACCCTATTGGAAAATTCAAAATTGTTCCACCCCCGGCCCAACCTACAGCGACCAATCCCTTGGTACCAACAAAGATCCCAGAAGTAAAAATTCCTTACCAGATTGTACCAATTCATAATTCTAAAGAGTTGGTGGCACTAGAAACAGGATTTGGAGAGACAAACTTATGGCTTGAATGGGCACATTATACTACAAAGAGTTTGAACGTCTCTAATTGTTATTTTTGTTCCCATGCCAGAGCAGAACCAACAGTAGTTCCTTTCCCTTTAGATCTCCACAATGATCCAGACGGATTTTGGTGTATGTTGCAGTTATTGCAGGTTAAAGACGACATAAATCAGTCTTGTCAACATCTTGACGAGCACCACCCCTACTTACCCCCACGGATGAGGGTTCCACTTGCATTCAGGATTCCACATCCTGCTACCAGATATCATACATGCTTGCAACGATATGGGGTTAAAAAGACACGGTTTTTAGGAAACTTAACCAATTGTAACACAACCTTAGGAAAGGGGACTCTACATAACATGAATCTAACACGGTTCTCACAAGCTAGAGCAGACATATGGTGGTACTGTGGAACCCGTACTATCCTCCATACACTTCCTAACAATTGGACAGGCAGATGTGCCCTAGTCAAATTGGTCATTCCAATTATTATAGCATCCTTGCTTCCCCCTCACAGCAGCTCTTCCTCACGAGTGAAGAGAAATGCAATGCCTGGATCTTTTGATGATCGGGTCTATATAGATGCTATTGGAGTTCCAAGAGGGGTCCCCGATGAGTTTAAAGCCAGAAACCAAATAGCCGCAGGATTTGAATCAGTTTTCTTTTGGTGGGCGACTATCAATAAGAATCTTGACTGGATCAACTATATATATTACAACCAGCAGAGGTTTGTGAACTACACTAGGGATGCAGTTCGAGGCATTGCAACACAATTAGATGCCACTAGCCGGATGACGTTGGAAAATAGATTAGTTCTTGACCAACTTCTAGCAGCCGATGGAGGGGTGTGCCACAAGATAGGTACCCAGTGTTGCACCTTTATCCCCAACAATACCGCTCCGGATGGATCAATTACCAGAGCTTTGGAAGGCTTAACCTCGCTGTCACAAGAATTGGCAGAAAACTCTGGTGTTGATACATCCTGGACAGGTTGGATGGACAGAGCTTTTGGTACATGGAAGACATTTATCATTTCAGCAGCCACGACTATACTCATAGTGGTAGCAATTTTTGTTTTAGTAGGATGTTGCATAATCCCTTGTGCTAGAGGTTTAGTAGAACGCTTAATTGAAACAGCAATAATGAAAAAGACAACAGCAGGACAATATGCCCTGTACGAGAATCTCCTTCCTAACACCACAGGAGCTAACAAATTGGACTATCTCCCTCTGAGAAGGACCAATCCCTATGCAACTGTTAGAAACACTGGAGAGATGTCTACAACTGTATAATTAGATAATAGCACATAGGGAAATAATATAACTATATAAAGCTTTATAAGTGATAAATTGTGCAAATGTATGCAAATGAATAATTAAGATACAATCAGTATATAACCAAAGATTTTTGATTTATAGCAATGTATTTACAATCATATAGATAAGAATAAAATAGAACCTGCATATTAAAAGGTTGGAAAAAATATTGTAGTAGTAACTATAAGTTTTAGTAGGATTGGCATAATAGAAGTACTGCCAAGATGATAATTTCACACCGAAAACGAACCACATTGTGCCAGTTGACCTTAAAACTCAGATAATTTGATGGCCTCATAGAATACCTTCTGGAATGGATGGTACCACGGTATGTTAACCCTGGTGTCACCCTATGGGATAGGGTGAAGAGGGGAATGTTAATATATGGCCTAGCTTTGGATCTACCACTGGAATAGTGAGAGCCAAAGCTATGAAGCCTAAAATAAATGAAGAAGTACCGACTAGGCCAAATAACAAGTACATGATTTAATATTTCAGAATCTGTAAAAAGCAGGTCTGAACAAAGAGTCCTGACACAAACTGGTACAACTGTCACTTTAAATCAGATGAACAAAATGGAGTCTATTAGTTTTGTATAGAAGGCTACAGAGGTTATACAGAGTTCTTAAGATGGTGTGAAAAGTATTGCGACACAGACAGATGTGGAACTGTTATCTCAAAGCTTCCCAAAACATGCTGATAAGACTGTGTGGGAAAGTATCATCTCAGAAATCGAGAGCTAGGTACCTCACCATAGACTTCTATGGAGAGTTTGTGTATAAAAGAGGGGACAATTTGCCATAGCTTTGGTATCCGCCCCAACGCTTATCTCAGACGGCGAAGCTCTGTCCGGTTGTACCCAGAATCTATCTGCTGAATGTACCTGATTAAAGTCTGATGTCTGTATTTGTATCAACTTGAAGACTTGTCTTTGGGTAAGAAATAAAATGTATCTATCTATTTAAACCTATCTCTGTCTTTATTCTATCTTCTCTTCACCTTACATTTAGCTTACAAGGCAAATCACATACACTCACTCTCTGGAGAAACTTAGACAGAATTTTAATAGGCATTATCTGGGAACATAAATGGCCCAGAGTATACCTAGATCCAGGAAGACAGAAAGCAGTAGTTATGGGAATTAGAATTCGATTACAGCCCCTAATGCAAACCCAGAGCAGACCTCCTTGTGATTGGGTGACAATGGAGGTTGGAGAAACCATACAGAATCTGTTAGGTAAAATAGGTATCTTTAGTCCCCCGTGTGATCTGGAGTCAGAAAGAGGTCCAAGAGGGGGAAATTAAAACAGTGGATAGATTGGAGGACGAGTGAACAGTCTATTCATCTTCTCATTTGCGGGACACAGACCGTAAAAGTCTGTCCAGAACTGTCCTCATGTTCCAGCCACTAAAGTTGCTGTCTAAACCCTTTCCAGCCCATCCAAAACCAGATTGCCATTTATGAGACACAGACCGTACAGGTCTCCCAGTATCGGCCCTAGTTCATTACAGCCAGAGTCACCATGTAAGTGTTATGCAACACATCCACACACATGCAGCCCAGGGGCATATCTGCGTGGGGCCACAGGGGCCTGGGCCCCCGCAGATTTTGCCCCGGACCCCCCTACCGCCGTTAACCCTCCCTCGCCTACCGCCGTCACCTACCCCGAGGTCCACTTCCTCCGGCTTTTTAAAATATTGCTTCAGCTGGTGGGGGACACCAACCCCCCGCCAGCCCAGCCGCGATCTTTAACTTTTTCATCCTCGTCGTGCAGCGCGCTGTGAAAGCTGCATGCATCTTTAGATCCAGTTGGATGGAGTCTGACGTCGCAGCACGTTGTAACGTCAACGTGCTGCGATGTCAGACTCCATCCAACTGGATCTAAAGATGCATGCAGCTTTCACAGTGTGCTGCACGACGAGGATGAAAAAGTTAAAGATCGCGGCTGGGCTGGCGGGGGGTTGGGGTTCCCCGCCAGCTGAAGCAATATTTTAAAAAGCCGGAGGAAGCGGACCTCGGGGTAGGTGACGGCGGTAGGCGGGGGAGGGAGGGAGTGTTAACGGCGGTATGGGGGGGGGGTTGACGGGGGGGGGGCTATAATGTGCCCCCTCACTCTAGCCCCTGCCCCCCCTACCGCCGAACCTCAGATACGCCCCTGATGCAGCCATTTAAGTTTTTTATAACTTCCATTTTCTAAATAGAGATCCTCTGTGTTCATCCCATGCCTTTTTGAATTTCGCCACCATTTGTATCTCTACCACCTCCTTAATGGAGGCTGTCCACATCTGTGCTGTTAAAGCAAGGAGGGAGGAGGAGGAGGAGACAGCACTCAAAGAACTTGGTACTCGGTAGGTGAGAGGCTGGCGCAAGTGCAGCATACACTTCCACGGGAACCCCACAGGAACTGCTTCCATCCCCATGGGAACCCCACAGGAACTGCTTCCGTCCCCACGTGATCCCCGCAGAACTGCTTCCGTCCCCACGGGAATCCCGCGGGTTCCGCGGGATTCCCGCAAACCCCATTCCCGTGCAACTTTCTAGTCAGAATGATTAAATATTTTGACACCCACCAGACAGGACTTAACAAAGATCTGGGTTTTCTAGCCCATTATAAACCATAAAATTGTATTGCTTTGACACCCTCCTGTCTCTCCATGCATATCTCCCTGTTTCCCACCCCCATCCTGTTTGACTGTCACTGAAATGCTTTGATGTTTCACTCATATATACTGTCATCTACCAACATTTGCTTATTTCCGATCTGATGAAGAAGGGCAACCTTTGAAAGCTAATCAAGAAATGTATTAAGTTATGTCCAATAAAAAAGGTATCATCTTATTTTCTTTTCCATGTTTTATTTCTATTGATTACCTTTGAAAGTGGACTAACACGGCTACCACACCTCTCTACTCAAGAGGAAAGAGTGAAAGAGGAGTCTTCTGGGGACTAAAGAGTCCTTAAGGAATTAAGGAGGCAATTTCATAAGTGGTGCCTTATTTTAGACACTTCAATGCCACACTGTGAGAGCTTATTGCCCATATTCTGTTATACAACCCAGTCCTTGGGACACACCCAGCAGTCAGGTTCTCAGGATATCCACAATGAATATGAATGAGATAAATTTTCATGCACTACATCCATTGTATGCAAATCTATCTTTTGAATATTCATTGTGGATATCCTGAAAAACTGGCTGGTTAGGCGTGACCCAAGGTCTGGGTTGCTAACCCCTAAGTTACAGCATACTAGTGTAACGCTGTATCAGCATGCCTTTAGGTGCCCACAGTTGTACCAGCCACAGACCTGGTGTAAGCACAGGTGCCTGAATGCAGCAAGGGCACATGTAACTTGCCATATTCTGTAAGTTGCTTGTGCAAGTGGCAGCCCTACCCACGCCCTTCCCATGAGCTGCCCATGTGAATGCCCCCTTACATTTGCATGCTGTGTCCCTAGAGAATAGCACCCACTTGATTTACTACCACTTATGCACCTAAGTGCCAGGCGTTCCCAGTGCTTACTTTTATGTGCATATATTCCCGTGGCATAAAATACTCTCTTACATCTCAAGCTGTTTATAAAATCATTCCTTTATTTTATTTTTCCTTTATTTATCTGACATTTATATTCTACCTTTTCCATTTGCCTTGTGTAAGGAAGAATGGAGTTATTTTTGAAGTGCTTAAGTGTGTCTCCTTTGCCAGCTGCTCTCTGTCATCATATCCCCCTCCTCAATGTCTTCCCTGCTTACTGATACCTAGTAAAATCTCTTCTTTTTTTTTTCACATTGGAGATAGGGAAGGGGAAAAACTGGACAAGAGCACACTGGCTAGCCACCTGTTTCTGAAGAAGGACCCTTGCCTTTATAACTAGCTGAGGAGGGGGGAGCTGAGCCCCCTTCCATGAAAAAATGCTATTCATGGACAGATGTTGAAATTCCAGCTGTGCTTATTGGCCACTTGAACCACAGCAAGGGCTGCAATGATCTTGAGAATTTTGCCAGTATCTCAGAGCCTGTCCTTTTCCACACCAGTGTGAAATCTCTGTGTCACGGATATCTTGAGGTGCGGAACAACTTTTGTAGAATCTCTGTCATGTGCAGCTGGTTTGTTTGAGAGGTTAATGTCAGTCCAAAGTAGGTATTATGGCACATTCAGTTAGACAGCATGTGGTAAATAAAAGGGAAGGTAAGAATTCCTTGTTATTTACCAACTATCCCAAATCCTCATTTGCATATGGCATTTCTTCATTTACATGAGCACACACACATATTTTTAGCATGCTCATGCTAACCTCTTTCTGAATCTACATAGTAACATAGTAGATGACGGCAGAAAAAGACCTGCACGGAACATCCAGTCTGCCCAACAAGATAAACTCATATGTGTATACCTTACCTTGATTTGTACCTGCCTTTTTCAGGGCACAGACCGTACAAGTCTGCCCAGCAGTATTTCCCGCCTCCCAACCACCAGTCCCGCCTCCCATCTCCGGCTCTGGCACAGACCGTATAAGTCTGCCCTCCACTATCCTCGCCTCCCAACTACCAACCTCTCTTCCCCCACCTGCTCCGCCACCCAATTTTGGCTAAGCTTCTGAGGATCCATTCCTACTGCACAGGAATCTCTTTATCATGTCATGCTGAATATCCATGGTTTACGGCTAGCTGCTAACCGACATGACATAGCTGGTTAGGCATGGATATATAGTGCCAAACTGCTTATGTTTAGCAGTTAAAATAGGCTGCACAAATAACAGGCCTATCTTTAACCGCTAAGCACTTAGCCGGTTAAGTTGCCGCAGTCAAAAGTGAAACGGATATGGGCCAGCATAGAATATCTGGTCTGAGCGCCAGCGACGGGCAAGTCAGCACGCAGCCCAACACTGGCTGAATAGCAGAGGGATAAGCTGCATATAGGCAAAGGCATCCGTATGAGGCAGAGAAAATTCTCTCTGCAGCTCTGAAAAGGTTTTCATAACCACCTTCACATTAAGTTCATGATGCAAATAGCAGATACCTTTTCCATCCCACTCCTGAAATGTCTTAAAAAGGAGAGCGAAATGTTATAATAAAATGCCTGCATAGATGCTAAGAAAAGTGAGCACCTATTTTTCATTTTAAAGTACTAGCTAACCATTTTCGAAAGAGAAGGGACCCCATCTTCCGACACAAATTGTCTCTCAGGGCCGGCCAAATCGGCATAATCGAAAGCCGATTTTGGCCGGCCTCAATTGCTTTCCGTCGCGGGGATGGCCAAAGTTCAAGGGGCATGTCGGCAGTGTACCGAAGGCGGGACGAGGGCGTGGTTAAGAGATGGCCATCCTCGGCCGTTAAAGGAAAAAAGAATGGTCGTCCCTGACGAGCATTTGGCCGACTTTACTTGGTCCCTTTTTGTTCACGACCAAGCCTTGAAAAGGTGCCCAAACTGACCAGATGACCACCAGATGGAATCGGGGATCATCTCCCCTTACTCCCCCAGTGGTCACCAACCCCCTCCCACCCAAAAACAAAATGTTAACATTTTTTTCCAGCCTCTATGCCAGCCTCAAATATCATACCCAGCTCCATCACAGCAGTATGCAGGTCCCTGGTGCAGTTTTTAGTGGGTACTGCAGTGCACTTCAGGCAGGCGGACCCAGGCCCATCCCCCCCTACCTGTTACACTTGTGGTGATAGATGGGAGCCCTCCAAAACCCACCAGAAACCCACTGTACCCACATCTAGGTGCCTCCTTTCACCCATAAGGGCTATGGTAGTGGTGTACAGTTGTGGGGAGTGGGGTTTGGGGGGGCTCAGCACACACGGTAAGGGAGCTATATACCTGGGAACAATTTGTGAAGTCCACTGCAGTGCCCCCTAGGGTGCCCGGTTGGTGTCTTGTCACGTGAGAGGGGACCAGTGTACTAGAAATGCTGGCTCCTCCCACGACTAAATTGCTTGGATTTTGCCGATTTTGAGATGGCCGCCCTCGGTTTCCGTTATAGACGAAGACCGAGGCCGGCCATCTCTAAGGTCGGCGATCTCAACATTTCGGTCGACCTAAATGTTGAGATTTGGCCGGCCCTGACTGTATTAGCGAAACGAAAGTTGGACGCCCATCTTGTTTCGATAATATGGGATGCCCCGCCCCTTCACTGGGGCGCCCTTAAAGATGGGTGCCCAGTTCGATTATGCCCCTCTAAGTCACCTAATATGTGCCTATATTGCAGGTGCAGACAATTACGCCTGCCAATGTGCTGCTCTGAATGCCTGCACCTACATTTTGCAAGTTAGCACATAAATTCTAGCATTTTATAATCTTCAGATATACTGGCAAAACATGCACCTTTTGCACAGTTGGTAATCTATAAGAGGTCACTTACGTACATATGGGGTTATATACACATGGGAATGACTTTATGGAATTACCTCCATAGTGCTGTGGAAAATTCAGGGTAGAAGATATGCATGCCACCTAGACAGAGCTTTTTCGCTGTCCTAACTTAAACCACTGAACTATATGGATAGTATTTGAATATCTCCACTATCCAACTTGACACCCCAACTTGACATTTCGTCCTTTAGATTGTAAGCTCTTCTGAGCAGGGACCGTCCTTAGTTATTAATTTGTACAGTGCTGCGTAACCCTAGTAGTGCTCTAGAAATGTTAAGTAGTAGTAGTAGTATCCAAAGGGATAGCAGGGGTCTCTGCTCTCTATTATATTCAGTGTCACTTGCTCTCTGGTGTTTAATGAAAATACTTACCACAGTGCTGAAATATAGACCCAAAGGTGAGCAATTATTGCTCACTATAGCCCTTTAGAAATGCATTATGCAGATAAGCAACAGAAGCTATTAAAAATATTTTTTTCTATAAATATGTTTTCTTTCTTTTAATTGTATGCTTGCAGATTTTGAACTACCATGATGGTTTTGCCTAATGGCAATATATCAAATTTTAAAATAAACTGTAAAAAGAAGCTTGAGATCTGCACACTTGGATCTTGAAATGAAAAATTAGCCCTGTCCATTTCAAGAGGCTTATTCCATTCTGTAGGATTATCCATTCATAAAACTAACTAGAGTTAAAATTCCTTTTAACCAATCAACCATAGCCTCAAGGCAAAAGGTTGGACTTTGCCATATCCTCTTCTACGCTTCAGATGCATCTGCATCATGTGACATGCATTCTTGTAATTGGACCTTGACATCTGCAGCCCTCCCCCAAGGTTTTGCACCCTAGATAGCTATCCTGCTCACCCCATCCTCATTTCAGTCCACACATAAAAGCCTCAAGCCAGAGAGGAGTGATTCCTGGTTTCTAGGTGTGCTAGCAGAAATGTTCCATAAAGTAACAGGGAACCAGCCAAGGTCACCCAAACTGACCTTCCAGCGGTATAACTGCCAAGGAGAAAATTCTTGCCTTTCACTCCTGAATAGTCAGACTGTGCCGATGGGCACTTTCTTTGATACATTTGGACTGAAATCAGAATCCTACTGAGTAGAGATTTTCTCTTCAGTCTTTCTCTGAGGTTCTAATATTCTGTCAGTGTGGAGATGGCCAACTCTGAGCTGATGGGGAGGGTGTTGCAGCCAGAAGAGAAATGTATTTTCTGAAGGTATGCATGATGCAGACTATCTGCCATGGAATATCTGAGTTTACTAAGTGACTAGGGAAGAATACTGGAGATACTGGGGTGCAGTCAAATAAAGCTAAAGGAAAAAAATCATTCCTACAACCACAGCAAGACAGCACACAAACAGACCTAAGCTACAAGGAAACCCTACACAGCAAGACACGTCACAAGCGTTCCTTAAGAGAGAGAGAGAGAGAGGTAATGGATGATCCTAAGAAGGCATTCCATGAGAATAAAATCTGTAGAGAGCCAGCATTTGCTAATCATAGTAATCCTCAGGGTTGACATTCAAAACGATTTAGCTGGGCGGGAGATGTTCCTTCCTGGTTAAATTGTGCTGGATGGCCCAGGAACTGATATTTTACGTCTTATATTCCGCCAGAACCGATATACTCATATCACCCCTCTTCTCAGGTCACTTCACTGGCTTCCAATCCGATACCGCATTCAGTTCAAGCTTCTCCTTCTTACCTACAAATGTACTCAATCTGCTGCCCCTCACTACCTCTCTACCCTCATCTCCCCTTATGTTCCCACCCGAAACCTCCGTTCACAGGACAAATCCCTCCTCTCAGTACCCTTCTCCACCACTGCCAACTCCAGGCTCTGCCCATTCTGCCTCGCCTCACCCTATGCCTGGAACAACCTTCCTGAGCCCTTACATCAAGCCCCCTCCCTGCCCATCTTCAAGTCTCTGCTTAAAGCCCACCTCTTCAATGCTGCCTTCGGCAACTAACTCTTACCTTCAGGATATCCAGACTGCCCCAATTTGACTGCCCCTATCATATTGACTACTCACTTGTCCTTTATATTGTAAGCTCTTTGAGCAGGGCCTGTCCTTTTATGTTAAATTGTACAGCGCTGCGTAACCCTAGTAGCGCTTTAGAAATGTTAAGTAGTAGTAGTAGTACTTAACCAGATAGTAACATTGAATATTGGTTCTGACTGTCATAGCATTTGCCAGTTGGAGTCGTGGAGGAGGTGGGAGTTATGTAGGCCCCGGTGACATTCAGGGCCAGTGCCGGCAAAGTTAACAGGTATATAGGACTGCACAAAAAGCAGGCATAGCTATGCCTGCTTAGCAATATGGTCAGGGCACTGAACATCAGCGGTATCTGCATAACTTCCAGGCACTGCCAAAAGCCCAAATATTCAGCGCCGGTGCTGAAATAAAACCTAGCCCTGAATACCTGGGTTTCATTTACTTGGTAATGGTCACATTTTTAAGAAATGCAGACAGTTGACAGCTGAATATTGTCCCAATCATTTTTATAATGTACACAGCACTTTGTGGCAAGTTCCTTTCTCTGAAAATGCTCATTACTCTATACACAAACAGAGGGCGTTTAAAGGGGAGGATGCAGCTAGGTGTACAAGCTTCTTAGATCTGTCTTTTAAGCACTGTTCTTGAGCTTTAAAACCATTGCATGTCATTAAAAGGTTGGATCAAATATAGTGCCCACTATGTTGTAGCAGATTATCAGTAATATATTATCCGTGAAAAGAATGTGACTCAATTCATTATTACAGAAGTTATTTTTCTTTAGACCTTCAAAGGTAAACCCAGCGTCACTTGTTAATCACACTGTTTTATGTATAGTTACAGGGTTCATACCCTTCACGTCATAGGTCACTGCATATATTCTTGTAATTCAATTCGTTTTCTTAGCTTTTTATATATTCATGTCAGCTGAAAAGTAGGGTTATACAACAGCTTATAGATTCTTAAGAAGCTGGAAAAATAGGGCTAAGAAAATGAATTGAATTACAAGAATACATGCAGTGACCTATGACGTGAAGGGTATGAACCCTGTAACTATACATAAAACAATGTGATGGTGATTAACAAGTGACGCTGGGTTTACCTTTGAAGGTCTAAAGAAAAATAACTTCTGTAATAATTAATTGAGTCGCATTAAAAGGTTGGATGCCACCTGGCATGTACTAAGTAAAAAGTCAAATTTTAGGTATCTTCCCAGTAGACTGAACAATCACCAGTTTATACGAGATTAATTAAATGGTGGCAAAATTTGGGCGTTGAAAAAAATGCACGCTAAGCGCTATTCTATAAACGGCGCTTTGAGTTGGGCGCAAGGATTTCTACCAACTGAAACCTGGTGTAAATCCCTGTATGTAAATTAGGTGCGGATCCCCTGAATTCTGTAATATTGCATAGATCTTTAGTGAACGCCCCTGACCCACCCATGCTGCTCCCATAGCCTCACCCTCTTTTCAGCCGTGGGCTAAAAGATTTATGCATGCATCTTTGTAGAATAGTGCCTAGCAAGATGTGCATATAAATTCAAATTGTTGCCAATTAGCTCCAATAATTGTTAGCACCCAATTATTGGTGCTAATCAGCAACAATTAAATTGCACCCTCCAATTGGGCACATGTCTATATTTGCAAATGCAATTTTGATCACCATGGGCCCAATATTCAGAGCACAGGAGGGAGCTTGGCTAACTTCCGCGGTGGGCAGTCAGCTCTGATGTTCAATGCCGGGCCATTTCTGGTGACCGGCATGGAATATTCAGGTGTTTTTGGCTGGTTTAAATTTAACCGACCGAGCCGATATTCAGCACTGGCTGGTTAAGTTTAAACGGACCAAAGATATTCCTGCTATTTTGGTGGACTTATCTGGCTGCCAAACTTAGGGGGCCCCTTTACAAAGGCGCAGGAGGGTTAACACATGGGTAGAACACACCCAATCGGCACTGTTGCTGGTGTAGCATGTGTGCCCAGTGGTCAGGGGCATAGCTACTGGGGCTATGGGGGCCTGGGCCCCCGCAAATTATGTCCGGGCCCCTGGTTTGGCTGGCAGGGGTCCCCAACCCCCGCCAGTCAAAGCCTTCTTCAGCGACGCCCGTCTCCGGCGCAGCCACGTTCCTGCCCTGCTCTTCTTGCTCCTTCTGTCCTGTGCACGCCGACGCACCTTTACGTGAAACTGAGGAGTGTCAGCATGCACAGGACAGGAGGAGCAAGAAGAGCAGGGCAGGAACGCGGCTGCGCCAGAGACAGCACTGAAGAAGGCTTCGGCTGGCGGGGGTTGGGTACCCCTGCCATCAAAGGTATTTGTGAGGCGAGGGGGGTGCGAGGTGAGGGGGAAGTGTGAGGAGGCGTGAGGCAAAGGCAGTGGGGGGGGGGGAAGGTGAGGCGAAGCGAGGCGGTGGGGGAGCGGCACTCAAAATGTGCCCCCAACCTCGGACTCTGGCCCCCTTCCACCGTAAGGTCTGGCTATGCCCCTGCCAGTGGTAGTTTCAATTTTGGTATGCGCCGAATCCTATGGTAGAAAATAATTTTCTATTTTCTACCGCGGGGGCGTTCCAAGTAGTAACAGGCAGCGTGCTCACGTTGGTGTGATGGTGTTCGTCATTGTTTGATGACGTACATTCGAGTCAAGGTGCTTTTGGAATGGTCGTTTCATTCTGATACACAATTTTGAGGAACATTTTGGCTTCCAGAAATCACCATAGATATTTAATACAGGGACTCCTGAGGCAGGCCGAAGTGGCCAAAACACGACTCATGTCGAGTCCAGGTTTTAGAAATAAACTCTTGAACTCTTTAAGTCCGTTAGAGTTTTTTGTTTTTGTCATCATCTCTCCTTCGCTGTGACTGTTTGCATTGTTTCAGCTGTGCGGAGGTTATTGTTCTTCTGTATTTGTCTTTATCATGTGGGTAGCGCATGAGCCCTTACTGCTAAGTCAATGGGTGGTGGTAAGGGCTCAGGCCATAAATAGGCACACACTTCAGTATTAGTGCAGGCCCATTTTACGGCCCATTAAAAAATTGCCTTTTTCCCAGCCATGGTAAAAAATGGCCCAGCGTGGGCCTAAAAGATGCTCCCACACTACCGCAGTAACTTTTTACCATGGCTTTTTAAAAGGGCTCCTTAGCCAACGACGCACTTAATATTAGTGGACAGCTGGTTATATTGCGTGATATAACCGGTTATCCACTAAGCAGTAACCAGCAATATTCAGCAGGATATAACCGGAGATCTCCCACGGAATATTGCTGGATAACCGATTAAATGGTTTTCATAACGGGGGGAGGGGGCATATATAGAATCCGGGGGCTTATGTTTTTTAACATGTATCTTACTTTACGGAATAAACTGTTGACAATAAAGATGAAAGATTGAAGTCACATAGGCAGTTACAATAAAGAAAAACAATATTTTTACATGAGCATACACAGTTTTATTAGACTAAGAAGGGGCATGCCCCATCGGTTGCTGTTTCCTATTAAAAACTGGTGACGTCTTTTCACATTGCAATCAGCAACTGAAGCAGTAAAGGTTGTCAGCTACCCTGAGATGTTCTCTGAGCCTGCTATGCTGATACCAGACAGCCTGAGCAACTGGATTATAACAATATATGGCACTTTGTGAACATCTGCATGCTGCTCACTTATAATATAGAACCAAGGCTGCTAAGTGACTGTGCAGCTGATTTTAAATTCACAGGCCACTTTCCTGATTTCTAGGCCTTCACTTCCTGTGGAAATCAGATCTAGACACCTCTGCCTGTTTTGGGGCTAATGAGGGTTAATGTGGTCTGCTATCCCTGATGACCTTAGTTCTCACCTCTCTGGTCTCAACAGAAAGGTGCATCAAAATGAGTAAGATGGTTAAGAGGGGAAAAGCCCGGAGCATGCCAGAGGCAGCCGGTGAGTAAGGCTGCGGTTGCTGCTGGCACTGTGAAGTCTTCAGGACTTGAAGTTAGAAAGGGAGCAGGCAGGCAGAGCTGAGAGTGGGGGGGGGGGGGGGGGAAGATGCTGGATCGTGTGGGGAGGGAGAGAGGGAAGGAAGGGAGAGGCGTAGCCACAGGGGGGGGCCTTGGGCAGTGAGTGAAGGATTGTGAGGTGAAGGAGAGCACGCAGGGCTGGGAGAGAAGCTGACCTGTGTGGAGGGAGGCAGGGGAGAGTCCGGATTCTTGGGTGGTTTTCCGGATTCTTGGGCTGTCAGTATGAAAATGAGAAGGGTCTGGATTTCCGGCATTCGGATTTCTGGACTTCTACTGTATGTTACACTTGTGGAGGGTAATTTTATAAAAGGTGACCTATGAGTTTTTATAAAATACTAGCACAAATCTTGCAGCAATAGTGTCTAGATTGAAGCTTTAGATATTTACGCCTGCTCGCCATAAATTGTCACTCTACCCATACTCTACCCAACTCTCCTGAACACACCTGCTCTAAATTTACATACAAGTACGTGCCAAAGTGGGCATCATGTAATTTTAAATAAGGGGGGGGGGGGGGGGGGGGTGGTCAATATTCAGCCATCAGGCGGAGAGCGTTTTGCTCACCACTGGCAGTGTTATTCCTGGTTATTCAAAGCCGGAACCTGTGCAGGCTTCTGCTTTGAATATCCAGTTATTTAAAAGCCAGTTAAGACATAGTTAAGACATAGTTAAGACAGGACTTCTGAGACTCAGATCTGGCCTCAGTAAAGCTTGCAGGCCTTAACAAGAAACAAAGTTTGCTTACCTCAGCAAGGTCACAGCAGCTAAATACATTCAGTAAAGGTATTAATCGCTTAAATGGTCATGGGTTACCACATAAAAATAGGACAGACTTTTATGCGGTAAACCTGGCTGCTTAAGGGCCTCAACATAGCTGGCTTTGAGGTCAGCGCTAACCACGAGATTCAGCGGTACTTTGCTGTTTAAGTGTTAATAAATATTAGCGGCTAGCCCCGACCAAGATGATTTAACCGGTCAGGGGCCAGCTAAAACGCTTTGACTATCAGGCCCAAGGTAGTTTTAACAGAGGCCTTTTATATTGCATATATTCTTATATAGGCACAACAACTCCTTTATAAAATGACTTCAATGTGTATGCTATCATTACCACATGCATTGTTTATTGAAGGAGATTTGCCATTTTCCCTCCTTACTGTTCTCTCATTCCATCTCAGATGGCAGGTTAGTAGCCTGAGGAATACTGGGATTGATATTCAGCTGGCAGTGGTAAGCATTTATTTAGTCGCTGCCAGTATTATTCCCGGATATTGAATGTCAGAATCTCCAGGCCCTGGCACTGAATACCTTGACTTTATACAGCTGGCTATATCTTATGCAGTTTACATATTTTATTTATTGATTCACCCTTAAGAAAAGCCCCTCTCTAACTAGCCTGGGCCACCTTAACAGCACTGATCCCACCAGGGGAGGAAGTAAGCCAGGATGGGTGGAGTAAATAGCTGGAAGTTTAGAAGACAGGGAGGTTAGAGAGGTCCAGGGAAGGAAGAACAGAAGCCCAAGTCTATGCCTTTACTGAATGTATTTAGCTGCTGTGACCTTGCTGAGGTAAGCAAACTTTGTTTCTTGTTAAGGCCTGCAAGCTTTACTGAGGCCAGATCTGAGTCTCAGAAGTCCTGAAAACCTACCAGCTGTGTTTGTGGCAGGGCAGCCCCACTAGCCACAGACTGCTTGGCCTGCCAGAGAGAGAGGCCTATTCAAGACTGTTACTAAATAAGAGAAATTGCTGCATTTGATGTTCCTGGCTTGTGAAGCAACGGGTCCCAGGACTTAGGTGAATAAAACATTTGTTTTCACATTTATATCACTTGTTTGGCAGAGTTATTCACAGGGCTAACTATAACCCTGCCCAGGATCTCACAGAGTCTTTAGGAAGGAAGGAAGGAAGTCTGGTCTGGCCTTACGCCTGAAGGGTTCCCACACATTTAACGTTCTTGCATCAGTTCTCAAAAAGATATTCAAACAGAGTTTACCATCGGATGAGAAATTGTTAGAACAACAACAGACAATGATTCTGACTTTATGAAAGCTTTCTTTATAATTGCACTGCATGATGATGAAGATAAGATGAAAATGAAAGTGATGAATTAAACAACACTACTTCTAATGCTGATGATAATATTGATGTTAAAGTATTCGTTGCTATATGGAAGTCAAATGTTCCAGAGATTCCCTTGATCATAACATGCAGACCCAGTCAGAAGACATCAGTAATATTGCAACCTGGCCTGAAATGAAGGGACTTTTTATCAGACTGAGCAATCCAATTTCTGCTAGTGCAGTTTTGAATCTTTTTAGCTGTGCTGGATTAATGACTCACACACACTCGCATGAGTGACAGCCATTTTCAAAAATGTAGTTTTACTAAAAGCAAAGTGGAGTGAATTGCAGAGCAATAAAGTTGTTGGGGTAAAAACATTAACAATAGTTGCATTCATTGTAGATGCAGTACTTTTACTTTTTACTCAAACAGTATTATATTAAGCAATAACTTTTTTACTTAAGTACATTTTTTAATGTGTTCACTGTACTTTTTACTTTTACTTAACTTAGGTATTAAAATATACATTTATTTTTACTTTTACTTAAGTACTTTGAACAACACTGTAGATGTATGAGTGGACATGTATTGACAATATATTCCATTGTCTGGTTGACCCCACAGGGCCAGTGCAGATTACCTCTGAAGCCCCAGGGCCATTCATCAGTTGTAAACTGCATAGGTGCTTTTATAGACATATTTGTGGTATAGCAAATACCAAGAATAAATATAAATAAATGTGTATTGTTCACAGCTTGACCAAAACCGATTTAGTCATGACCACAATTAATGTGGAATGTCAAAACCAGGTTGTTGACTAGACAGATCTTTTAGAAGTCCAGAGTTGAGTGAGTTCATAGTCAACTTGTCTTGCACTATAAACTGTGCACTGTCAGGTGTGGGTATGTAGTGTGAACCCAGATTGGATTTCTCAACAGTAGGTATGTTGAAGGGGGGTTGTAAATGTTGTGGTGAAGTGGATTCTGTGGGATTTTTTGGATCAGAGCAAGTAAGCTTGCTGTGATGCTGCACTAATAAAGGTCTGATGGGGTGATATTAGTTAACACTGGTAGCCACTTTGAGCAGATTTGGCCCAGACTGGTGCACAGTACTCTGCCACAGAGTTTGCAGGTGATGGTCAGCTTTGTATTTCACCCAGGGCTAATTGTAACAAGCAGATGTTTAGAGAATGGTTGATGTTCAGTAGATTGAATCTGAACATCCGTAAGACAGAGATGCTGTGAATCTGAGGACAAGTAATGAGTTGTCACAGCCCTCTATGATATGGGTTGGTGACAAAATTGTTGTGGGCAATAATGCATGAAGGTTGGAGATCAAAGTGGATTCAAGTTTGATGTTTGATTGATCACCTTATCTCCCAGGTTGTTAAGAAAGAATTTCATTATTTATGGCAATTAAGAAGGATCTGTTACCTACGTTCCCAGCCAGATTTTGCAAAGACACTGCATGCCGCCATTATAACACAGAATGCTGTAGTGAGGTTATTATTCATAGCAAGACTTATGGATCATATTTCCCTTGGGCTATAGCCCCTACATTGGTTACCCTCAAATGCAGCAGAATACAGGTCTGTGGTACTTGACTAGGAGGTTGTTACCTTACTAGATTGTGAGCCTATTAGGGACAGAGAAAGTTCCTGAATATAATATGTACATCGCTTTGGTAGTATGTTCAAACAAATCCGCAACCAAGCTTTGGTAGTACCAGAGAAATGCAGTACATCAAATCCATTACCCTTTACCTTTTCTTATGTTTCCAGGGGGGCAGATGCCTGGTGTTCCCTTTCAGTGGCGTAGCCAAGGGTGGGCCCAGGCCCACCCACTTTGAGTTCAGGCCCACCCAGTAGCAGCACACCTATGATGTGGCTGGCAGAGATCCCCAAGCCCCATCAGCCAAAAACTCCCAACAACTGTTCCTCCTGCATACGTTGTAAATAGCAGATCTTTGCCTGCAGCGAGCAGCGACTGTTGCATACTGCTCGCACCGGCCCCACAGCCTTCCCTCTGATGTATTCCCGCCTATGCGGAAACAGGAAGTTGTATCAGAGGCAAGGCTGTGGGGGCCAACATGAGCAGTGTGTATTTGTTGCTGCTCACTGAAAGTGAAAATCTGTTATTTAAAAGGTATACGGGGGGAGGGGGGATGTTTGAGAGACCATATGGCATGCAGGCGAGAGAGGAAGAGACCAAATCATTTGTGGGACAAGGTGGAGTTCTTCTGCCCACCCATCTTGGGCCCAGGCCCACCCTAAATTGGGTGTCTGGCTACACCCCTGCCTTCACTGCATGTGAGATAATCTAGGTCTAGGACCCATGCTCTCCTTTTTCATAGTGGAGGTACTGAGGTTGCAATCAAACAAAGTGGAAAGTAAGATTTATTTATTTATTGTACGCTTATATCCCACATATTCCCACTCATGCAGGCACAATGTGGCTTACAGAAAGTTAAGTAAAATTACAAAGTAGGCAAGAATGCTGATCATTGCCACAACTACAGGAAGACAAAGCATAGTAATACACTACATGTCAAGGCACTGCAGTGGCTTTTCTTAAAGAGACAGAGTGGTACTGGATGATCATAAGAAGGCTTTCCTTGAAAATACAATCTGCAGAGAGCCAGCATTTGGTAATTAAGATCATCCTCATTTTTATACAGTGCACAATACTATACAAGATACTTTTTGCAAGTTCCCCCCCTTTTTTTTGTTACATTTGTACCCCGCGCTTTCCCACTCATGGCAGGCTCAATGCGGCTTACATGGGGCAATGGAGGGTTAAGTGACTTGCCCAGAGTCACAGGGAGCTGCCTGTGCCTGAAGTGGGAATTGAACTCAGTTCCTCAGTTCCCCAGGACCAAAGTCCACCACCCTAACCACTAGGCCACTCCTCCACTCTGAAAGTGCTCTTGCAAACATGGACCCCCCCCCCCCCCGATACTCAAAAGCAGTTAACTGACCAGGATCACCACTTGGCCAGTTAAATGACCCATAACAAGCTATCTGGTGATATTCAGCAGAAGATAGTCGGCTACATTCAAAGCGGTTTTATATAGTATGTACAGGTACTTATTTGTACCTGGGGCAATGGAGGGTTAAGTGACTTGCCCAGAGTCACAAGGAGCTGCAGCAGGAATTGAACCCAGTTCCCCAGGATCAAAGTCCGTTGCACTAACCACTAGGTTACTCCTCCACTAGCAACATTCTGTGTAGAATCTCAAATAGTAGCAACATTCCATATAGAATCTCTTTGGGATTCTGGAATCTTGCTATTCTTTGGGGTTCTACATGGAATGTTGCTACTCTTTGAGATTGTGCATGGAATCTTGTTAATGGGACTTGATATACTGCCTTTCTGTGGTTTTTGCAACTACATTCAGAGCGGTTTACATAGTATATACAGGTGCTTATTTGTACCTGGGGCAATGGAGTGTTAAGTGACTTGCCCAGAGTCACAAGGGGCTGCAGTGGGAATCAAACCTAGTTCCCCAGGATCAAGGTCTGCTGCACTAACTATTAGGCCACTCCTTTCTCCAGATAAATCCCATTGACTATTGAGCCCATGGCATGTGATAGATGGCTAAATGGAGTAGAGGAGTAGCCTAGTGCTTAGAACAGCAGGCACCCAATTTAGGGATGCTGGGTTCAAATCCCACCAGTGGTGCAGCTATGAGTGGGCCTGAGTGGGCACAGGCCCACTTATTCTTGGCTTAGGCCCACCCAGCAGTGTCACCCCCACATTAACATCTCTCCTCCTTCCCAGTATCTGCCCACTGGTCACTGAACCCAATCCCTCTACAGTGTACCTTACAAGCATCCCCTGCAGTGATTCATTATTGCTGCTTGCGCCAGTCCTGTAGGCTCCCATCGGCTGGGTCCTTCCCTCGCTGATGCTATTTCCTGTTTCCTTTCTAGCAAGACCCAGTGGATGGAAGCCTGCAGGGCTGGTGCATGCAGCAATAATGAAACACTGCAGGCATCGGTGATGCCTGTAAGGTACACCGGGGAGGGACGGAGTTCAGCAACAGGCGGGCAGATGCCGGGATGCCACTTAGGAGGAGAGATGTTGATGTGGGGGTAAGTGAAAAAAGTTCTAGAATTATTTTAAAATCTGCAGGGGGCATGGTGTGGCCCATCTAAGCTAAATCTGGGCCTATCCAAAATATTGGGTTTGGCTATGCCACTGAATTTTACTGCTGTTCCTTGTGACCGTAGGCAAGTCACTTAACCCTCCATTGCCACAGGTACAAAATTAGACTATGAGCCCTCCAAGGGCAGGGAAATACCTGAATGTAACTCCCACTGAGTTATTACTGAAAAAGGTGTGAACAAAATCCAAATCCAGGGCTGGAGAATGGGTAAAGAAGGGAGAGAGGTTCAGCACTTACCTGTACTGTGCAGATTTTTACCAACACATGCATGCACAAAGTTACTTCATGTAGGAGCTTTCTGGTAGACTATTTTATAACAACACAAGCATATACTTTGCCTTTAAAAAATAGGTACAATACATGTACAAATGCACCTGTTCTGCCTAGGTGTTCTGTAATTAAAAAAAAATATCCTTTCTGGATATTTGTATCTATAACTTGTGTGACCTTTAACAGGACCAATGCAAAATTATTGGATGTTCTAACTCTTCAGCCACCCCACCCCCATTAATTTTCAGGGCTCTAGCTGTTGACTCCCCCCTCCAAGATTCTGAAAAAACTCTACAATCATGATAATCCTATAATGTCTATACGAAATAAAAGTTGGAGATCAAACTTGTAAAAATTAAACTTAAAATATAAATAATAATTCTAGGTCCAGCCAAAATGCCTGTGACATTACTGAAAAAGACTCCGTTAGCTGTGTTGGCTGAAAGATAAAAATCTGCCGGAGGCTGAAGCAGCGAGTAGAAGACTTTATAAAGTTTCTGCAGCAGAGTCCAGAGAAACCAACCTTGGTTTTTATCTTTCTCCCCCACTCTTGGATGGCATTCGTGAAAGATCCCTTTGAGAAATAATTTAGAAGGCATTGTATTTCTTTATAGATCTGATTAGTTTCCGTGATGAATGTGTGGGCAAGCTGGGTACTGCCAGTGCCCCCACTAATTCAGTATTTCTCAGGCTGGTGAAAGAAACTGCTGCATTTGTGATTTCCGGCCTAATAGTTTTTTCCGAGGGGAGGAGGGAGCCTGTCCAGGAACTCAGGCACAAGAGAATCACCTGGTGAAGGGGAAGAAGAAAGAGACAGATACATCAGGGAACCGGATCAGATTTCAAATTTTGCAAAAGCCACAGCATTTCAGGGGGTTGGGTTTTTTTTGTACAGGACAGGCAGCGAAAGAGTCTGTACTGTTCACTGCCAAGTCTATTTCAATCCCTTTGGAGACTTGAGGTTCATTCCGTATACCAGAAGAAAACAGGCTAACTGCTTCTGTATCACTCACCTGGGAGAGACTGTAAAAAAAAATCCAGAGCCACGGAGAGTAGGGAAGAGAGAAGTGAAAACCAGGGAAAGGGAACATGGATGGAAAGTGGCACGGGGAAGGAGCCGAGATGATCTCATGCATGCAGCTGATTTCTGTAGTAAAGTCTGTCTTTGAAGAGTGCTTTGCTGATCATGTGCAAAAGGAGCAGCCCTGAGCTAGCAACTTGGCAATTTCATTCCAGAGCTGGCAGCTTCAGTCTTCGAGCCAGCCTGAGAAGCCTCCTCCCCGTGGACTGGAAGGACCCTCACTACTGTACATGCGTCGGGTAGACTCTCTCTCTCTCTCTCTCTCTCAGCTGCTGGGATGTGACCTGGGAACACTGGTGTGCACAGTTTTTACTCCGGACTGGATTGGACTTTATAGCTGGGGATTGCCAGACTGAATGTATGCCCTTTACAGGTATATAGCTCAGGCTAATTTATGTTGTGTGTGTGTGTGTGTGTGTGGTGTGTTTGTTTTACCTATTCAGAAACAAGATCTAATAAGCAATAGATGAGGAGAGATCTTTTTACTGGACTAACTCAGTACACGAGTTACTGCTTTTAAGAGCTGAGCTTCATCAGTAAGTGACCTGACGAAGAGCCTTGATAACTCTGGCAAAAGCTGCTCAAATGTATATTGAATTAGTCTAATAAAAAGGTTGCACCTACAAATTATTGGTGAACCCTTGTTTCTTCATATTGGGGCTAATTTTGTAATGTCAGTTTTGAGGATATATGAGCACGAGCACATGTTAAATGGCTTCTTAGAAAATACAGAGTGGTGTAAAGTATTTCCTCTGCTCTTGCTTTGCTGGTAGGCATGTATAGGGGTGGAGTTTGGCCACAGAATGCATATATGTGCTTGCCAGCTGACACTGAATGCATTATTAGCTTCTCCTGTAGAATTTTTAAAAGTTATAGAGATAATATTGGGCCGTTTCAAATGCTAAATGGCTGAATACTGTCCATAAATGTAGCCCAGATTAAGGGCAAGGTGGAGGTGGCCCCCAAAATTATGGGGATAATTCTATAAATGGGTACTCCCAGGCACTGATCCCTCTAAGCTGAGCCAGAGCCCTCCAGTCCGCTTTCAGTTCTGCCAGTGGGGGGTGATGTTTCACTATCATATATTCAATAGTGAGGGAACAGGCAAGCTCTGCAGGACTCCAGGGAACCTGCCTGTCTGTAGTGATTGAAAACACAATATTGAAATACCACCACCACCTACTACTACTACTTATCATTTCTAAAGCACTACTAGACGTACGCAGAGCTGTACACTTGAACATGAAGAGACAGTCCCTGCTCGACAGAGCTTACAATCTAATTAGGACAGACAAACAGGACAAACGAGATAAGGGAATATTAAGGTGAGGATGATAAAATAAGGGTTCTGGACAAGTGAATAAGGGTTAGGAGTTAAAAGCAGCATCAAAAAGGTGGGCTTTTAGCTTAGATTTGAAGACGGCCAGAGATGGAGCTTGACGTACTGGCTCAGGAAGTCTATTCCAGGCATATGGTGCAGCAGGATAAAGGAACGGAGTCTGGAGTTAGCAGTGGAGGAGCAGGGTGCTGATAAGAGAGATTTACCCAGTGAACGGAGTTCCCGAGGAGGAATGTAGGGAGAGATGAGAGTGGAGAGGTACTGATGAGGAGCTGCAGAGTGAATGCACTTATAGGTCAATAAGAGGAGTTTGAACTGTATGCGGAAACGGATAGGAAGCCAGTGAAGTGACTTGAGGAGAGGGCTAATATGAGCATAACGACCCTGGTGGAATATTAGTCGTGCAGCAGAATTTTGAACAGATTGAAGAGGAGAGAGATGGCTAAGTAGGAGACCTGTGAGAAGCAAGTTGCAATAGTCTAAGCGAGAGGTGATAAAGACTGTGGATGAGGGTTCTGGTAGTGTGCTCACAAAGGAAAGGGTGAATTTTGGTGATATTATAGAGAAAGAAACAACAGGTTTTAGCAGTCTGCTGAATATGTGTGGAGAAGGAGAGGGAGGAGTCGAAGATGGCCCCAAGGTTACGAGCTGATGAGACAGGAAGGATGAGAGTGTTATCCACAGAAATAGAGTGTTATCCACCTACTGGCAGCAAAGCAGTTGGAGGATTCCCATTCGGCTTAGAGGGAACAGTGCTCCCAGTGTGTGTGGCAAGAGCCTAGGTTCTTTTATACAATACAATAGCAACCTGGTATCAATGCACCTAAAATTTAGCTGGTTGATTTATTCAAAATTATTTAACCAGCCAGGAACAGTTAAATAACATTTTAGCACCTAACCATGGATATTCAGCAAGAGATAACCAGTTATCTCCGCTGAATATTTGCAGGTAGTGGCTAGCCACTAACCAGCTATATTGTGCGACATAGCCGGTTAGGCGTGGATATTCAGCGCCAAACCAGCTACGTTTAGTGGTTAAAATAGGTCGCATAAATAGCAGGCCTCTCTTTAACTGCTAAGCTCTTAACCGGTTAGCACTGAATACTAGCTTAACCGCTTAAGTTATCACGGTGAAAAGTGAAACTGAATATTCAATGCCGAGTCACTGGATACAGGCCGGCATTGAATATCGGGTCTGAGCACTAGTGTTGGGCAGTCACTGCTAGCTGAATATTGGGGAGTAGGTGCAGTGAGGCATGTAACTTTCAATATTCTGTAAGCTGCACGCATAAGTGGGTGCCCTGCCCTGCCCGTGCTCCTCCCTGTGTACTCCCCCCTTGCAAATGCACACTGTGTATTTACAGAGTGATACTTAGGTAGAATAGTGGCATCTATGCACATGTATGTGCACATCCGTGTATATATACTAACATTCTAAACATATATATATACACAGCATTTATAGACTTATCTACTTATTAAGTTTCATCTCCAGGAAGCTAGTCAAGAAATATAGGGTCAATATTAAGCCATCAGATGGTGAGTGTTTTTCTTATCGCCAACAGTGTTATTCCCAAATATTCAAAGCCAAGATCTGTGCGGGCTTCGGCTTTGAATATGTGGTTATTTTTGAGCGGGCTAACACGTGGAGGCATATTTTCAAAGCACTTATACTTACAAAGTTCCATAATAACCTATGGAACTTTGTAAGTCTAATGGCTTTGAAAATGAGCCCCATAGGCATGCAAGTCGATATTTATCACTTAAACAGCCATGGGTTACTGCATAAAAATAGGACAGACTTTTATGCGGTCCCATTTTCACAGTAAACCTATCCATTTAAGAGCTGACTCTGCTTCTGGAACATCCCCTACATAGCCGGCTTTCAGTTAGGCACTAACCGTGAATTTCAACAGTATTTAGCGGGTTAAATGCCACTGAAAATTAGCAACTAGCCCTGACCAACCAATTTAACCAGTCAACAGCCGGCTAAATCGTTTTGAATATCGGGTCTTATATTGTTAGTCCAATAAAAAGGTGTAATTTTACATTCTTTTTTTTTGTTTGTTTCTTTTTTACTAACTGTTTGGCAGTGATATTCAGCAGTTAAATGGATACTTTATCTTTTGAGTTTAGGCCTGATATTCACCATCTAATACCATGTTCAGCACCTCTATCTAAAAATATGGATTATGTTAAGTGCCAGTACTTAACTAAATCTGATGTCCACCCTGGATGAAAATTGACCCCTAGTAAGTAAAATAAGAAAAACCCCATGGGGGGGGGGGGGGGGTCAATTTTCAGCCAGCATGGTCACCAGTAGTAAGGATGATGGACTTGATATACTGCCTTTCTATGGTGCAACCAAAGTGGTTTATATATATATATATACAGGTACTTTCTCTGTCCCTAGGTTTTTTTTTTTTACCTGGGGAAGGTTAAGTGACTTCTCCAGAGTCACAAGGAACTGCAGTAGGAATTGAACCCGGTTCTCACTGCACTGCACTAACCATTAGGCTACTCCTCTACCCTGGTATATTAAGTTCTACTATCCATATAGGAAGAGGAATTGAATATACATATTGACCAATGACCATGCTAGCACTGTAAGGGGATTCTACAACCTGGGCCCCCATATTTACACATGCTTTATGCATGTAAATATTAAGAATTATAGCACTTATACATGTATGTGTGCACATACCCATGTAAGTCCCAGCAGGGCACCTAAGTACAATTCTACAAAAACCCGCTTAACTTACATAGCCCACATTTGCCAGGGGAGAAGAATGGGCGGGACTTAGATGGGGCTCCCACTTAGTATGTAACGTACAAGGTACTATAAATTACATGTGTCCCTGTCACATTTACGCTAGTGGTCTAAATGCAGGTGCCTAAATGTGTGTTGATACTGGGTTACACCCAGTGATGTAGCCATGGGTGGGCCCAGGTGGGCAGAGGCCCACCCAGTTTCACTTCAGACCCACTCAGTAGCCGCAGACATCATTAGTGTAGCTGACAGGGATCCCTGGACCCTGCCATCTGAAGAGTCCTCTCTGGAGTCCCCCCCCCCCTCTCCCCGGGCAGTCTTATCCCTGGAGCAGTCAGCAGCACGTTTCCAGCTGCCAACCCCGGTACTCCTTCCTCCCGCACATGCTTAGTTCAGTTGGCACTCCCGTGTATGCATGCATACACGGGAGTGTATGGGTGAAAGAGCGGTGCAAGTGTTGGCGTTGGGCAACTGGAAATGTGCTGCCGACTGCCGCGAAGATGAGACTGCTTGGGGGTGGGGGGCTCCAGAGAGGATTCTTCAGCTAGCAGAGCCTGGGGACACCTGCTGTCCAAGGTATTCATTTTTACTGCTTTGGGGAGGGAGGGGAGTAGCAGGCAGAGAGAAAATGTGTGAGTTGTGCCCACCCAGTTCACCCCCAGGCCTACCCAAAAATTGAAGTCTGGCTACCCTCAGTGGCGTACCAAGGTGGGGGTGGTGGGGGCGGTCCGCCCCGGGTGCACGCCGCTAGGGGGGTGCCACAGCACGCGCCTGTCAGCTGAGTTCGCTGACTTCGCTGCAGCTCCCTGTGCCCCGGAACAGGTTACTTCCTGTTCCGGCCGGGGCAGAGGGAGCAGCAGCGAAGTTAGCGAAGTCAGCGAACTCAGCTGACAGGCGCGTGCCACGGCACCCCCCCCAGCGGCGTGCACCCGGGGGGGGGGGTGTCATTTCGCCGTGGGGGGGGCGCATCGGCGCTCAGCCCCAGGTGTCATGCTACTGGTTATGCTAATATACTTAGGTGCCCAAGTTCTATTACAGAATAATCACCTACTATGCAGCCTCGGGGGGCCTAAATGGAGGTGCCCAGTTACAGAATTGTCTCCAATTTGTATAGGTGTGCTAAATATCACCACTAAATGGATAATTTTTAGGGCCACTTCCACCCCATTCCTAACCTGGCTCTCAATGATATGGATAGAATCAGGCCATTTAGCAATTTAAAGGGCTCAGTGCTATCTATATCAGTTTTGGAAATATACAGATAAGGGAGTTAGACATTGACCAGCTGGCAGCCAGCACATAACTCCCTTTGAGAATTGGCCCATATGTGCCTTAAAATTAATAGTAATGTACCTGGTGTTCTCTCTGCATATGAAAGTTGCTGATGACTGACTTTAGCCAGCTGAACTGGTTTAATAAACGCAATTCTGCATAGGAATGTTGTTGTTTTATCTAAAGTATCTCACAAGGTGATACATCAGAGTAACGTGGTGAGTTATAAAACTATTAATTTGGGACTAGACAAATAAAATGTATTCAGGTAATAGCACCCGTCACCTGGCTAAATGCCACTCACCAGGACCAGTCAGTAATTTTCAGCAGCATTATCCGAATAATGTCACTGAAAATGATTACAGATTGACCCAGAAAATATCTGGAGTGTAGTTTCTGGACAAGTATGCAGTTAACTTGGGAGATCCGGATAGTAGAGGTGGTTCGCTGAATACTCAGGTATTCAACGGTTGGGGGCTGCTTCCATACAACTCGGAGCGAGAAGCAGGTAATTTTTACCTTTTTGTAGCGGGCAGGGGGTTCCCCGATCGATCTCCACGTGGCCTATGGCGTCGGAGGGCGAGGGCGCAAAGAATCGCTTCCCGGACCGCGTGTGCGCGTCTAGCGGGGATGCGGGGGTTTTAAAGTCTGATTCGCCCTTGTTGGGTGTCAGTTTGGAGGCCGGTCAGTGTCCCGGTTCTTTCTCCGGTGCGGCGGTTTTCCCGCCATAAACGCCCATCCCCCACTGCTCGCCTCCGCCATCTTGGCCGGCCACTCTGCTCGGACGGCTTCTTCTTGGGCCGCCCTTGAGGTGGGAGACGTTAATGCCATGGCCGCCCTTGATTTGGGCGACGGCAAAAAAGCGGCTAAAGTTAAGCGCCGTTCTTCCCGCGCGGCTCCTTCGCGGAGTGTCGCGCCGGACGCCATCTTGGATGCGTAGCATGTTTCTCCCCCACTCTTGCGAGCGCTGGTTGAGGGTGCGTCTAGGGCTGTGGCCCAGGCTGCTGAAGTGCACAGTCTGGGGGGTTTCTCCCCCGAGTTTATTTTGCTGCTGCATGGATTGATCAGCTATGATTAATGGAAAGAAAATTATCAGGTATGATACATAATTTTACCTTACCTGGGTGTATGTTTGCAGCCAGAGTTTCAAAGAAATGGTGACCACCGAGTTTAAACGTTGATTTGAGAGACTGATGAAGTGACCGATGTACATAATGGTTTTATATGAGGGTGGATGCGTGAGCTATTAGTGTTCAAAAGCTGCGGTCGGTGTTTTTTTTTTTTTTAACGGTGCAGTGTTTAAACAAATATTCTATGTATTCACTCCTGCCATCCAGATAGAAAGTGGCACTGAATGTACACGGCAGAAATGAAAGTAGGGGAGGACCAATTACAATTCCAACTCAAGGCTGAAAAGCAATTTTATTAGTTAAACTCGATGCAGATCTGTATTTCGGCGTGGGGCGCCAGCCTCAGGGGTCACAAATCAGACCAGATGGGTGTGGATATCAGTGTCAACAAACTCAAGCAGATGCTTTACATGGCGTGTGAAAAACCTTAAAAAAACAACTAAATTTCAGGTTTGAAAAAATGTGGTCATAAGGCACAGCAATGCTGCTAGCGCTATGGTTAGCAGAGATTTTGCCACTGCATATATAGGTAACTGGGAGGGGCATAATTGAACGAAAACGTCTATCTCCATGGGCGTTTATCTCCGAGAACGGGTCCGTGAAGGGGCGGACCGAACCGTATTTTTGAAAAAAATAGACGTCCATGTTTTATTCGATAATTTGTGAGCTGGGCGTTTTTGTTTTTCAGCGATAATGGAAAATGAAAGCGGCCAGCTCAAAAACGAATAAATCCAAGGCATTTGTTCGTGGGAGGGGCCAGGATTCGTAGTGCACTGGTCCCCCTCACATGCCAGGACACCAACCGGGCACCCTAGGGGGCACTTTTACAAAACCAAAAAAACAGGTAAAAGAGCTCCCAGGTGCATAGCACCCTTCCCTTGTGTGTTGAGCCCCCCAAATCCCCCTCAAAACCCACTGCCCACAAGTCTACACCATTACTATAGCCCTAAGGGGTGAAGGGGGGCACCTACATGTGGGTACAGTGGGTTTGGGGGGGTTGGACGACTAATAAGCATTAAGCAGCACAATTGTAACAGGTAGGGGGGATGGGCCTGGGTCCACCTGCCTGAAGTCCACTGCACCCCCTAACAACTCCTCCAGTGACCTGCATACTGCTGCCAGGGAGCTGGGTATGACATTTGAGGGTGAAAATAAAAAGTTGTGAAACATCATTTTTTTGTGGTGGGAGGGGGTTAGTGACCACTGGGGGAGTCAGGGGAGGTCATCCCCGATTCCAGTGGTCATCTGGTCATTTAGGGCACTTTTTGGGGCCTTATTCGTGAAAAAACAGGGTCCAGGAAAAGTGTCCTAAATTCTAGCTAAAAACGCATACTTTTTTCCCATTATCGGTGAAATGCGCCTATCTCTGTTCGGCAGATAACCACGCCCCAGTTCCGCCTTCGCCACACCTCTGACACGCTCCCATCAACTTTGTCCGCATCCGCGACGGAGTGCAGTTGAAAACGTCCAAAAATCGGCTTTCGATTATACCGCTTTATTCGTTTTTGTGAGATAAACGTCCATCTCCCGATTTAGGTCAGAACTTGGGCGTTTTTCTCGTTCGATTATAAGCAGGATAGTAACATAGTAGATGACGGCAGAAAAAGACCTGCATGGTCCATCTAGTCTGCCCAAGATAAACTCATATCTTGAATTTGTACCTGTCTTTTTCAGGGCACAGACCGTATAAGTCTGCCCAGCAGTATTTCCCGCCTCCCAACCACCAGTCCCGTCTCCCACCACCAGCTCTGGTACAGACCGTATAAGTCTGCCCTCCCCTATCCTAGCCTCCCAACCACCAACCCCTCTTCCCCCCACCTGCTCCGCCACCCAATTTCAGCTAAGCTTCTGAGGATCCATTCCTAGGTGTGCTAGCTTGATGGCTGGTGTAAATGCTCATGTCTAACTGTAGGCACTTAGACGTTTAACTGTTTCTGTTTTATGTGTGCGTAAGTGCTAGACCAGTGGCGTAGCCACCGGTGGGCCTGGGTGGGCCAGGGCCCACCCACTTTGGACTCAGGCCCACCTAAAATTGTGACACTCTTGTTGTGGCTGGTGGGGATCCCCAAACCTTGCCAGCTGAAGATTTTCTCTCCTTGGGCACCAGCGTTCTTCCAAATGTCAGCCAGCAGCACTTGCCTGAAGACCGGCCCTTCTGCACATGCTCAGTTTTCACACATGCATAAGCACTGAGCATGCACGACAAGCCGGTAGCAGCATCAGTTTGAGGCAAGTGCTGCCGGCTGCCGTTTGGAAGAGTGCTGGCTGCTCGAGGAGGAGGAGGAAATCTTCAGGAAGCAGGGTTTGGGGATCCCTGCCTGCTCAAGTATTTAATATTTGGGGTCTGTGGGCAGGGAAGGGTGGAGAGAGGAGCAAACCAGAGGGGGATGGGGGGGGGGATGTGAATTCCATGCCCACACAAATATGACCATCTGGCTACACCCCTGTGCTAGACACTCCCCTGACCCACGCATGCCCCTCCTGGGACACACCTCCTTGCAATTGCATGCTATGAATTTTTGCATGCACAGTTTGCGCAATCCCAGCTAAGGGCAATTAGTACCAATTAACACAAATTATCACTAATAATTGGTGGTTAATACCAATTAGCAGCTACTTATTATATTAAGTTATATGCATCACTGATACTCTTCTATAACTTGAATCTGTAGTGTACCAGGAGCAGGGCAGTGGGGGCGGTCTGTCCCAGGTGCAGGCAGCAAGGGGGTGCATGGAGCAGGTGCTTGGCTGTCGGCTTTGCCGGTCCCCTGCCCCCTCTGACATTACTTCCTGTTCCGGGGCAGGGGATTGGCAGAGTCGACAGCCGTGCACCTGCTTCGCACTCCCCCCTCACTAGGAGGAAAAGTGGTGGGGTGATGTGTTACATGCTTTAGGGGGATGACATGCCAGGGGGCACAGCGGCGACCCACCCTGGGTGGCAAACAAGGTAGGTGCCCCACTGATTTGCATGTGCAACTTTGTTTACTAAGCATAATATTGTGAACACAAGTTTGTAGAATTAGGAGCATAATGGCTGAATATCACTGACTATCTGTAGAGTTAGCTGGCACACCCACACAGTGCCCTGACTCTGAATCATTGGTTGAGAATAAGTTTATTGTTTCTCTTAAACTGGATGTATTTCTTATGATTTGTTGTGCATGGCTAGACTTTTATTGGTAGGACTAGTGAGTAGATCCATGGGTTGTCTATAGTTTACATAGTAACGTAGTAACATAGTAGATGATGGCAGAAAAAGACCTGCACTGTCCATCCAGTCCGCCCAACAAGATAACTCATATGTGCTACTTTTTGTGTATACCCTACCTTGATTTGTACCTGTCCTCGTCAGGGCACAGACCGTATAAGTCTGCTCAGCACTATCCCCGCCTCCCAACCACCAGTCCCGTCTCCCACCACCGGCTCTGGCACAGACCGTATAAGTCTGCCCAGCACTATCCCCGCCTCCCAACCACTAGTCCCGTCTCCCACCACCTGCTCTGGCACAGACCGTATAAGTCTGCCCAGCACTATCCCCGCCTCCCAACCACCAGTCCCGTCTCCCACCACCGGCTCTGGCACAGACCGTATAAGTCTGCCCAGCACTATCCCCGCCTCCCAACCACCAGCCCTGCCTCCCACCACTGGCTCTGCCACCCGATCTCGATTAAGCTCCTTGTGTTGTATAAGACCTTGGCTTGAGCTGGGTATATGGTTATCTGTTTAGGTGGGTTTCCTGAACTCAAAGTTTTGTTGATTTCAGGTTGGAACTTTGTTGGGTCTCTTAGGTTAGATTCTTGCTGGAATTTACTTTCTTTTGTATATCTTTCATTCTGGATAGTAGTTTATTAGATGGCACATTCATTTTTCCTCTCTCACTCTCTCTCTTTTTTGTTGCCCCAGCAGTTTTTGGGATTTTTTTGGACCTCTAAATCCAATAGTAACCAACCTCTGAATTACTTGTGGTATTCCCCCTGTTTTTATTACCTTCCCTAACCATCCATCACAATGGCAGTCCTTGGCCAGGAGCCATATACTGAAGAGCTCAGAGCACATCCATCCACTCTAGTTTCAATTAGTAGATGTCACCATTTAGCAATGGATGGGACTCTTTCATCCACCCTAGGAGCTATGGGAACATTCACTCTTAGTGGCTGAGGCCCTGTTGCTCAAAAGTAAACGCAGGCCGTACTAGAATTTACCTCCTCAGAATGTTCAGAGGCTCAGAGCGTGGGAACAAACGATGCTCAGATGAACAACACAAGTAGCATGCTGATGTAGTCAAGCTCATGTTAATGAGGTCATTTTGTATTCCTCCCCAATGCTTAGAAAAGGGCGCCTGAAACAAAACTGCCTTACTGCTACAAAAAATAATGCCAGGTTGGAGCAGGCGTTAGGGTGTTGGAAGAGAGGATTTCCTATGATTCTTTCTTTCTGCAAAATCTGATGGTTTTGATTGCTTTTGAAAGCAGAAGGAAGCCCATGCAAGCCCTTAAGTGCTGGGCATGAGTAACAGTAGATCCAAGTTAAAGCACACATTGGCGTCTGTTTCCTGCATCGAAATTTAAAGTGCTCATTGTAAAAAAAAAAAAAATGTAAAAACACCCCAAAGTGAAAACACACATTGGCGTCTGTTTCCTGCATCGAAATATAAGCACCCAAGCTGAAAAAATTAAAAATGGCTTATTTTTAGGCTGCTGAAAATAGACGCCAATGAGTGCTTCATGTTTGGTTTTACCAAGTACATGCACACTAGAACCGAGCTTACCATGAACTCTTCTGCACATGCGCCCAGCACAATCCTCCTGCACCAAAGCACAATCCTCTTGACCACCTCCCTAATGCTCAATGCTATGAACGCACCTATATTTATTATTATTATTAATTACATTTGCATCGCATTAGCATTGAGCATTAGGGCATTGTTCTGCACTGTTCTGGCGGTATTTTTACAGTGCTATTCAGATCAGGGCCTGAATTTGGGACTGGAATGAGGAAGGTAAACCACATGGTAAGCAAACAATAGGTCTTATGTATCAGTACTCACACTGTATAGCTTATGCTTGCATCACATAATACTGATACGTAATATGAGTTGATACTCATATTACGTATCAGTATTATCCTCACACTATAGCTGTTACATTGTATATACAAGCATTATTACACACATGCTTATGCTGTGTCTATTACACCAGAGATACTATCAATAAATAACGTAACAGGGCATCAATTTCAATTAAAGTTTGAACAACTATTATCTAAACGTTCACAGGCTCAGCATAGCATTTCTTTTCCCTCTTTATTTTGGCTTATCTTAGCACAATACGGAATTTATAACCAAATCAAACTCCATAACCTGGCACAATGATTTCCAGAAGAAAAGGAAGTAGGGGAGAACCAACAAAAAGTAGAAAAAGGAAACCTTGGAGTCAAAGAATGACAAACGCAGTTTGTACAAATTAAAACCGATAATAATAATAATTTTTAAAAAGACCAACAAATCCCCCAAACCAGTAGGCGTTCAGAAGGACACGACCCAGTGCCATGTTTCAGCACAGCCGCCTGCATCAGGAGTCGCAACAATCGGAATGGTTCTAAAGATGACTGTCGTTTGTTGGGTTATACACTCTGAGCCCCGATTACTAAAACGCTCTGGTGATTTCCGCCTAGCAAATGCGACAAAGCCCACTCGAATTGAATGGATTGTGTGGCATTTGCCACCCTGGGAATCGTGAACATGGGAAAGGACCTATATTGATAATTTTAAGGATTATACAACCCCCCAAATACAGACACTCGTGCTTAGAACCGTTCAGATTGTTGTGACTCCTGATGCAGGTGTTTGCACCGAAACACCGTACCATGTCGAGTCCTTCTTCTGAACTCCTACTGTTTGGGGGAATTTGTTTTACATAGACTTGTTGGCCTATTTTTATTATTTCTTTTATTATAATAAACTTTTGGGGGTCTTTTACTAAAGCTTAGCTCAAGTTATCTGCAGCAGGGCCCATTTTATTCCTATGGGCCCAGCTGCAGATAACTCGAGCCAAGCTTTAGTAAAAAAAAACCAAAAAAAAAACCCTTTATGTTTGTCATTCTTTGACTCCAGTTTTTCCTTTTTCCACTTTTTTTTTTGGTTCTTCCTTACTTCCTTCTCCTTTTTGATGTTTACAATGAGCTCCAGACATATTTTTTGACACATCACTTGTGAACATCCCTTTTCTTCCCAGATAGCTCCACCCCCCCCCAATTCAAAATTCAGTCTCTGTTCCAAATTGTCATAACACACACATACCCTATAATTTGAGCACATTTTCCTTTCCCATATTTTGCACAATGAAAGCCAGCCACCCCAAATCATCTATCTTTTAAACAACCCATTATCTCCAAACTCTCCACCACCAAGCCTTTTTCTTTTATCAGACAGAGGGTTAAGCATCACACTGTGGAGCATTGTTAATGAACTGAGGAATGGCTCCCATATTCACAGAAATTCACCACTTTCTTCCTCCCACCACCCTCCCTGCTGACAACAAACCTTTCCATTCTCATTAAATCATGTATCTGATCTCTCCAAAGTGTAACATCCAGTGGGGTCAAGTTTGATCCAATGAATACATAGGACACTTTCCACAAAAACAGAATAAATTCACTAGATCCTAAGCCTAATTCACTGCTTTTGTCCGGCAGCTACACCACAGGACCCTAAGCAAAAGCTTCACTTATTAACCTTTCCAAAGGGTGGGCCCAAACCCCTGTGCAAAACCTCTGGATCTCTGGACAGCTCCACACACAAAAGCTTAGCATTTAGATTTCATTTATTTCCACTGTCCACATCAATGGCACAATCATTTATTGGCCATAAACATCTGTTTAAAAATTTTTTAAATTATTCATGTGCCACTGTGCTTAAAAACATGAATCACCACTCATAATTTGTTAATGCAATATTAATGTTAATCACTAAAAACACTTCAAAATTTTGTTCTATCTGTGAGGAGTTACAAAGATCTCATTTGCACATCTGTGATAGCTGTTAAATGTGTTACTTATCTGAGAAAAAAAATAGATGTAGTTCTCCGTGACTGAAGGACTCAACTTCATTTAGTTTTCAGCTTCTTCCAAGCCAGTGATGTCCATTTGACAATCACTCTAATATTAATATATTATTAATAGAAAGGGTAAAAAAACAAACCAATGAAAAAAAAAACTCCGCTACAGAGAAAAAAAAAAAGCCCTTTCAAGTGAAGACAATGAATGTCTGTGAGAAAAAGTGCCCGAAACTCACAAAACTTTGTCTTTACTTGAAAGGGGGTTTTTTTTTTTTTTGAGGAACCAATGATTTTTCTCTGTAGCGGAGCAATTATTCATAAGAGAATTGTCTCACTAGGAAGCTTTGAGGTCCTCCATTTTGATAAATGTAATTTGATAATTGTACTGTGAGAGAAACGGCCCAAGCACAAACTGGTTTTTGAATTTGTAGATTTTAATTTTATACATACCATAACAGCAATGAACTTCACTGCTAAGCCAGGGTACGAGGAGTATGATCCCATTCCTCAGATTAACTGCTAATGCTCACTGCAATTGTTGCATCTTTTCTGAAGAAAGTTCAAAAGTTGTAATGTGTATATAGGCAACTTTTCAACATATGCTTGAAAATTCCTTTTAATCAAGCCTGTGGTACTCAAAATGATTGGAAATAATTCTGTATCTTTCTGCCACATTTTCTTGGTCTCCAACTGTTTCATGGTACTTGTGGATCTTCGTTCTGTGTATACATGAACTTGAGGTTGCAGGGGGGCCAACTCAGGAATAACATCAGGAAGTACTTTTTCATGGAGAGGGTAGTAGATATCGGGAATGCCCTTCCGTGGGAAGTGGTGGACATGAAAACGGCAACAGAATTTAAAATGCATGGGATAAGCACAAAGGAATCCTGTATAGAAGGCCTGGAACTAAACAAACTTAACAGTAATTAGATGGCAACACCAGTAATTTGGAAGCAAAGCTAGTGCTGGGCAGACTTCTACAGTCGTGCCCCGAAAATGGCAAGGACAAATCAAGATCAAGTATAAGTAGGTAGTGTCTCATCATACCTTATACTATGAGTTTATCTTGTTGGGCAGACTGGATAAACCGTACAGGCATAGGCGTAGACTGGGGGGGGGCGAGGGGGGGCAATGCCCCCCCAAACGACGACGAGGCGCCGCCGCGCCATTAGTTTAAGAAAAAAAAAACATGCAGGCACGCGCTCCTCTCCATCCGCTTGGCTTCCCTGCCCTCTCTGTCTGCGTCCCGCCTTCCTCTGATGTCAGAGGAAGGCGGGACGCAGACAGAGAGGGCAGGGAAGCCAAGCGGACGGAGAGGAGCGTGTCCGTCTACCCCTCTCTCTTCCTCCCTCCCTCCGGTGCAGGCAGCAGTCTTTTTCAGCGATCCTGGCAGCGGTAGCGATGTACACGCTGCCTTCGGCTCTGCCCCAAAGCCTTCTCTTCAAGTTCCTGTTCCCGCATAGGTGGGAACAGGAACTTGAAGAGAAGGCTTCCGGGGCAGACCGAAGGCAGCGTGTACATCGCTACCGCTGCCAGGAATGCTGAAAAAGCTGAAGACTGTTGCCTGCGCCGGAGGGAGGGAGGAAGAGAGGGGGTAAACAGAGTCACGATCTTGGACCTCGTGGGGGGGGGGGGGGGGCGCAGTAGAAGATGGATGGAACTGGGAGGGGTGGGGAGCAGAGGGAAGATGGATGGTACTGGGAGGGGTGGGGAGCAGAGGGATGGACCAGGAGATGGATGGGATTGGGAGAGGTCAGGCACAGCAGAGGGAAGGAGCAGAAGATGGATGGGACGGAAGGATGGTGAGCATAAGGAAGGAACAGAAGATGGATGGGACTGGGAGGGGTGGGGAGCAGAGGGAAGGAGCAAGAGATGGTTGGGACTGGGAGGGGTGGGGAGCAGAGGGAAGGAGCAAGAGATGGATGGGACTGGGAGGGGTGGGGAGCAGAGGGAAGGAGCAGAAGATGGATGGGACGGAGGGATGGTGAGCATAAGGAAGGAACAGAAGATGGATGGGACTGGGAGGGGTGGGGAGCAGAGGGAAGGAGCAAGAGATGGATGGGACTGGGAGGGGTGGGGAGCAGAGGGATGGACCAGGAGATGGATGGGATTGGGAGAGGTCAGGCACAGCAGAGGGAAGGAGCAGAAGATGGATGGGAACGGAGGGATGGTGAGCATAAGGAAGGAACAGAAGATGGATGGGACTGGGAGGGGTGGGGAGCAGAGGGAAGGAGCAAGAGATGGTTGGGACTGGGAGGGGTGGGGAGCAGAGGGAAGGAGCAAGAGATGGATGGGACTGGGAGGGGTGGGGAGCAGAGGGATGGACCAGGAGATGGATGGGATTGGGAGAGGTCAGGCACAGCAGAGGGAAGGAGCAGAAGATGGATGGGATGGAGGGATGGTGAGCAGAGGGAAGGAACAGAAGATGGATGGGACTGGGAGGGGTGGGGAGCAGAGGGATGGACCAGGAGATGGATGGGATTGGGAGAGGTCAGGCACAGCAGAGGGAAGGAGCAGATGATGGATGGGACGGAGGGATGGTGAGCAGAGGGAAGGAACAGAAGATGGATGGGACTGAGAGGGGTGGGGAGCAGAGGGAAGGAGCAAGAGATGGATGGGACTGGGAGGGTGGGGAGCAGAGGGAAGCCTACTGGAAAGAAGACACTGCATAAAACAGAAGACACTGGGACCAAAGCGAATAGAAAAACTAAATGATAGACAGCAAAGGTAGATAAAAGTATTTTATTCATAATTTATTAATTGAAATGTGTCAGCTTTTTGAAATGTGCATCTGTGATATTTTGCCTGTAAATTTCAATTCCTTCCTCCATATTAGCATATCATTTGCATATGTATATATGGAAATGATATGCCAATATGCTCCGCCCATTCTTTGCCCCCCCCAAATGAAACAGTCAAACTACGCCTATGCGTACAGGACTTTATCTGCCGTCATCTACTATGCTACTCTGAGGCTCATTTTCAAAAGAGAAAAACGTCTAAAAAGTGGCTTAAAGCAGCGTTTGGATGTTTTTCTCACAAAAAAGTTCAAATCAGTATTTCCGAAACCTATTTTTAGATGTTTTTCTATGAAGTCCATCAAAGTGCGTTCAAATCACAAGGGGGCCTGTCAGAGACATTTGAAGGCGGGATTAGGACGTGCCTAACACTTGGACTTTTTAAAGGCCTAATGGAACAAAACAAAAACATCCATGACTAAAACCCAAGACATTTGGGTCTAGAACTGTCTTCAGAATGATTAAGGCACAAAAAGGTGCCCTAAATGACCAAATGACCACTAGAGGTAATCAGGGGTGACTCCGCATTACCTGTCATACTTGTGGTGGAAACTGTGACCCCTCTCAATGTCACCAAAATCCTACAGTACCCACATATAGGCTCCCCTTTACCCATAAGGGCTATTACAGTGGGGGAGAGTAGGTGGGTTTTGGAGGGCTCAGGAGACAAGATAAGGGAGCAAAAGTGAGATGTGAACCTGGGAGCATTTTCATGAAGTGCACAGAAGTGACCTCTAGGGTGCCCCATTGCTCTCCTGGGATGTCAGGGGGACTGTTCTACTAAACATTCTGGCTCCTTTTACATCCCAGTGGCATGAATCTCTACATTTTGCACCTATTCGGGGTTTTTCCCCCCCGAAAATGGACCAAAAAACACAACCTCCAAATCAGAAAACCTTGTTCAAAACAGTATTTAAAAAAAAAAAAAAAGATACGATGTTTTTCTTTTTTGAAAATGACCTTCTTTCCTATTTGGATTTTGGACGTTTTCTGCAAAAAGTCCAAAATCGGACTTAGATGTCATATCGAAAATGCACCTCCGTGTTACTATGTTACTATATACATTGCACAGAATAATCGCTTGGCCCTGACACCTCTATTATCAATGCCATTATTGTGTTTTTCTCTTTTTTTCTTATTTTTTATTTGAGGTATTTGTGATATACTGCTTTTCATAGAGTACATCACAAAAATAATAATAGTTTAAAACAAATCTAAAAGCAAACATAAACAAAGGAATTTAAGAAGAGAGGTGTAACCCAGGGTGGAAATGAACACAGAAGGAAAGTTTTTAAAAGGGAGCTAATAAAATATAACTTTCATTAGGTAGAAACCATCAAGCTTCAGCACCATGTCTGGTTTTCTTGCATCCAGCTTTTTATCATTTGGAATGGGAATGGCCTAAGTGATCAAAACCTCTTCATTCTCCATATCTGTAATGAGAGGAAAAAAATAACAGCATCCAATTTTAAGATATTGCAAGAACTCTTTATTTGGCATAATGACTTCTCATTGCCAAATTACAAAAAAAAAAAAAAAGAAAGCTGAACATTTTGGAATGGATTTTCAACCCCTTCTAAGCTCCCCCAATAAACTGACAGCATACCTAGATTCTTTAAATAAAAATGCAAAAGTTCACGAGCTTTTCATATCAAAATTTCAAATTCTCTAGGTAAGCTCCACTAAATTGCAAAGATCAATCAAACTGGTGAGTCTACATCTCCAGCCAACGTGCAGATGTACTTTCTATCCAAATAACATACGGACATTACCTCATATAGGGGTCCTTTCACTAAGCCATAATAGCGTGTTTAGCTCATGGTAGAAATCAGCTGACAGTAAATGTTGAGATGCCCATAGGAATATAATGGGTGTCTCGGTGTTTACCACCAGCTGATTTCTACCGCAAGCTTAAAACGCTACCACAGCTTAGTAAAAGGACCCCTAAATGCTGTCTATTCCACTGCATGTATCAGAATTTCACTCATGCTATGGATATCAACCAGTACATGGCAGTATTATTACATTCACACAGGACCAGATTCAGTAAATGGCACTGAAAATTAGGGCTGAGATAAATTGGTGCTGAGCACTATTCGCTAAATGGCACACTGGGATGAACGCAATTTGTAGAAAAACGCATAGGGCCTAAAAAATCAGTGTGGAAAACAGTTACGCCCAAACATATTCTATAAGCGGCACCTATATTTAGGCACAGTATATAGAATATGCTTAGTTGATTTCCCAGCCCCTAAAACGTGCCTCCATTTACACCAACGGAAACGTGGCATAAATCCCGGTGTGCAGATTTAGGTTGCACAAGCTCTATGACTGGCAAAAGTGCTTGCACCTAAATTCGAGATGCGAATATATCTGGTTACGCTAGTATTCTATAAAGGGGGGAAATGGGACTTGATATACCGCCTTTCTGTGGTATTTTGCAACTACATTCAAAGCGGTTTACATATATACAGGTACTTATTTTGTACCTGGGGCAATGGAGGTTAAGTGACTTGCCCAGAGTCACAAGGAGCTGCAGTGGGAATCGAACCCAGTTCCCCAGGATCAAAGTCCGCTGCACTAACCACTAGGCTACTCCTCAAGGAAAATAGACACCTAACTATAGGCTAGGTCCATACCAAGCACTCTTTGGGTGCCTAATTGTAGGTGATCTGTTATTGAACTGCAGTTCTAGAGGGTACCTAATTGGAGTTTATTCTACAATGGAAAGTAGCCATCTACTTTTTTATAGAATACTAGCATAACTGTCATATACACATATGTGGTTGGGTGCAAGCACTTATGCAACCAGAAAGCTGGTATAGATGTGCCTTGATGCTAGAGGTTACAAAAAAAATCCCAAATATCACTGGTACTATAATACAATAAAGAAACCAAAAGCCAGGAAAACAGTACTTCTCCAAATGCCAAAGAAATCACTCAAAATTATATTTCTGAGGGTGCCTCTCATTACATATATAATCACCCCTGTGGCAGTCACTCAAGACCACTTACCGGGTAAGACATAGCACTTCATTCATTGGGTTGCCATCTCCCTGTGATTTTATGTGCTATAATGTGCTTTGAGTGCCCGTCGCTCCAAAGTATTTAAAATCACAAAACTATAAACACAGCACTTAATCAATAATAGCCAGCGACTCCAACAAGTTATAAAGAAGAAGAAAATGTACTTAGCTTTATGAGCCCCGCGTCGAATCTTCTGATGCCAAGGGCTCCAAAAATGTAGACACAGAATGATCATGAAGAGATGACTGCTCTCCCCTGTCAGAATACGCCCGACACCTTGGGTTTCAAATCGGTTTTCATCAAGGCCGTCTCTCCATTTGTCTTGTTGCCAGCTGAGATGGCAACCCAATGAATGAAGTGGTATGTCTTACCCATTTAGTGACCTTGAGTGACTGCCCTGTGGGTGGTTATATTTCTGAGGGTGCCTCTCATTACGTATATAATATATGCTAGAGATATGCATGTAGCATTCTGTTCATGCTTCTCTCAGACTCCGCCCATGTGTACACCCACCTGTAAAATACATGTCATTGGCAGATATATTTACAGAGATCTTTGTAACTCCTTGATGCCAGTAGTTTAGTCATTTACAAACCAATTTGCTGCTTAAATGTTAGTGCCTTCCTTGTAGAATTGCCCCCTATCTTGGCACTTATTTTATTTGTTCTTTGGGTACACGGAGTCCCAGTTCTCTTTTCTATTGTTACCTTCTGTCCTCCTCCTGAATGTCATCTGCTTCCTGGTCTGACACTCGTTTCTTCTGGCACGACACAACGTGTAGGTCAGGGACACTGTGACCTTCTTCCTTCGCTAAGCTTTATTTTGTCATTCTGCTGCCCTGTGGGTTGGAGCCTTTGCCAGAGAGAATCATTAACAGTAACTGCCTGGCTGCGCTAATTTTGGATTCATGAGCTTGTGCACAGTGAATGCCCTATATCACGGAGCTCTGGGAAAAGCCGGTTCCATGGGAAGGGAAGTATATTAGTGGCATAGAGATATTCATGGAGATAACATGTCGTATTTTGGATATACGGCTAATGGAACTTAGAATTTGGCTTTAGCAGTCAGCTTGGTAACACAGGTACAAGGGGGCAACCATAAAGATTACCCCAATCACTTCATCCAGGGTTGAAACTGCCACTCTGCACAGGTCATTCTTTTGTCTTTCTGGAAATGCAATAAAGTTATTCCACTGCCGTTTGGTGTGAAGGCACCATTTTTTGCAGGTTAGCTCATTTCACTACGCCCAACACACCTTTTTCTTTACTAACTAGGAAAATGTAAGGGAAATGTTTCTGTTGACTCATTACATTTTGTTTGATATATTTTTCATGCCATTGAGGTTTGCCTTGTTTTAGCTTGATGTTGTTTCATTTTAGCTCATTATTTAGTGCACATTAACATGAAATAAAACTAAGTGAAACAGAAATGCACATCCTCACTATTAATGCTTAGATCTAGGAATGTATGTAGTCATAAACAAAAATATGCAGTTTTGCACCTAGGGAGGCTAATTTTATAATGGCAAACCTAGGCTGTGAGGGCACACAGGTGTATATGCTGTGACTATTTTATAAATACTACTAGCCGTTAAGCCCGTTAAAACGGGTGAGATTTCCAGCTACCCTCCTCGCCGCTGCTCCCTCCCCCCTCCGTGCCGGGCCCCCTGCACTGACCTGACAGCGCCTCTCACCTCCGTCTGAAAGTGCTGCAGGCAGCAGCAGATCGCTCTGCTGCTGCCTGCAGCGCTTCCACACAGAGGTGAGAGGTGCTGTCAGATCAGTGCAGGGGGCCCGATACGGAAGGGGCGGAAGCGGCGATGGGGGGGGAGGGGGGAGGTTGGTGCACGCGATGTTCGTTTCCAGGGTCCAGCGGCAGCGTCCGACAGTCCGACTCCTTTTCCCTCTCTGTTCCGCCCTCTGACGTCATCACTTCTTGACGCGAGGGCGGGACAGAGAGGGAAGTCTCTACTGCACATTTGCAGGTGACTCGGTCACTTGCCATTTATATGTTTGATAAAAAAAAACTAAGGGCCAGATTCTGTATACGGTGCTGAAAAAAACACGCTTAGCACTATTTTATAAACCTCGCCTAAAATTGGACACTTTATAGAATACGAGTAGTGCCCATCCCTGTGACTAAGATTTAGGCATGACCATATATAGTAATTAAAACCTGGTGTAAATGCCTGCATCTAATTTAGGTATGGATTTGGCATATTCTGTAGCAGTGCATGTAATTTTTAGAAAAGCCCATGACCCTCCCATGCCCATGTCCCGTTTTGAGATCCGTGCATTAGAATTTACGTGCACTACTTTACAGAATAAGAAAGCTGTGTGCGTAAATTCTAATAAGTGCCAATAATTGCTTGTTGATCAATTATCAGCGCCAATTGGCTCATTAATCAATTATGTTGCACACACAATTTTGCCACACTTGCGCAACTTTAGTCACCATATAGAATCCGGGCCTAAGAGGGTAATTTAGTACAGGTCACCTAAAGTTAGGCACTGGGATGCTGCAAGCTAAGAGTGAATTCTATATCAGCAATTAAGTGCATAATTGTCCTTATAAATACTAGTGCATGTGGGTATTTAGCTACCCAAATTTGAGCACAGCCGCTTACACTATGTCAATGGCTGTTGTAACTGTCCATGGCTAAATGTTGCAGTTGTGCACGTAAGTGTCAATATTCTGTAACCGTAAGGACCCACTCATGTCCCTCCTACATCCGCGCCCATTTAGCAGTTACACACTAAAAGATTTCTGCACTAAGGTTATGGAATTACAACTAAGTGTAGCTCTACAATCAAATAAATCAAACAAACCAGCAATTGTAAAAAAAAAAAATTCAAACTATTCAAATATGGCCTTGCATCTGATTTATTCCTTGAAAAAATCTGATGGTTTGTCTGTTATGTATATGAAGGCGTATTGGTCCTTTTACACACTACAGTATGTTTCAATCATTTTTATTGATGGTAAAATACAGGCAACAGGCAAACTAGATTATACAATGAATACAAATGCCGTGCATTGTTGACAAATACAAATAATCAATACCATCAACACATTTTCTCCTCTTTTTCCCCTCCCCCCCCCGTACTAACTCACTCTCCGTCTCTTCCCTAACATCCCTGCTCCCCCGCCCTCCTACCCCACCCTTAACACTCTACTCTTTATAACAACTAAAAACATATGTTATCAATGAAGATCAACACTTACACACTACAGTATTATTTAAGTTCTTTTTTTCTAGTGTATAAGGTTGTTTTTGGTTTTGTACCATTATATTTTTTAAAATCATTTTACATTTTTAACTTTAACAAATGTTACAAGAGCTATTAATTTGTTTGCCTACCCATCTCTACAGGACAGGAAAAATTAGAAATTCTTGGATAATTTATTGTCTTTTCAAGCAGGAAGACTGGAAAAAAGTCATAAATTTGTTTTACTTTTTGCTGCAGATTATGATCACTTTAGAATTTTGATAAAAACTTATTTGTTTTGTAAATTTGTCTGAAAGCTAAAAGACAAATCATGTTTAACATAATTTACTCAACTGCGTTATCTTTTTAATGATTAGTGATGTAAGTTGCATTTGTATTTTTTTGCATTGTTTGATATTGTAGTTCATGGTCGTGTCCAGAATCATTATTGTTCTCTGAATAGAACTGCAAGGTCAATAGTGGATTATAAGATATATTGTTATGTTATATATGCAAAATGGAGTTACTGCTCGGCTAACACATGGCTCCTGCAGTAATTTCAATTTTGGTGTGCGTCCAATACGCGCGTCTGAAAAATTATTTTCTGACACACGTATTGGGCGTGCACCAAGTGGCTTTTGATGTGTGTAGATCATTACCGCCCGGTTGCCATGCGAGTCTTTACTGCTAGGTCAATGGCTGGCAGTAAGGACTGAGACCCAAAATGGATGTGAAGCAATTTTCATTTTGCCGCATGTCCATTTTTGGCAAAAATTTAAAAAAGGCCTTTTTTACAGGTGCGCTGAAAAATGATTCTGTGCGTGCCAAAAACACACGTCCACAGTACCGCAGGCCATTTTTCAGTGCGCCTTTGTGAAAGGGCCCCATAGTGTTCTTAATTTTTCTTTGATATAAGCAAGAAAAAATTTCCTTTTTAGTATTCAATTGAATAAAATGGCAAATTCTCCCTTCAAATAGAAAAGGGTCAATAGTGGAATGGCCCAGTGGTCTGTACTGGGACTTAGCTGTTTAATATATTCATAAATGAACTGGAAACAGAAACAACAAGTGAATTAATCAAATTTGCAAATGACACAAAATTATTCAAAGTCCTTAAGGTATCTTACCTTTGGGGTCAACATTGAGATTGCTGGGGGTGGTGGTTGATCCGCACCTATCTTTTGAGCCCCAGGTCTCCTCTGTTGTGGCCAATTCCTTTAAAAACCTTTGGCAGTTAAGGAGGTTAAGCTTGTTTTGTCTCAGTTTGACTCTTGCTGGGTATAGGGAACAGTTGCTGAAGAAACTCCAAACTGCCCAAAACACTGCAGCTAGGCTTGTCTGTAAAGTTTCTTGTTTTGATGGGGCATCACTGTTGTTGTTAAAGCTAGGGTCACTTTCAAGCTTTGTGTTCTTATCTACCAGACATTGTTTGGCATGTCCCCTGACTATATGCAACCTCTTGTTGACCTTCCACATCATAATTCTGTTCTAGAACTACTTTTAATTATTCATTTCCTTGGCTTTTTGGAAGTGTCATGTTGATCACGTTACTTTCTGTTCTTGACAATGTGATTACAAGATCTTTTGAAAAATGCTAAAGACCTTCCTCTTTAGAAGATTTCAGGAAGTGGTCTCTGATCTTCCTGTTTAGGCTGAGCTGATTGCTGTTACCTTTCTGTCTCCCTGTCTGATCCAGGCATTGTAGTGTTTTTTTTTTTTTTAATTCTCTGTAATATTGTATGATGTAGTTGTATTCACTTTGTTTTGTGTACTTTAGCCTTGATTAACTGTATTGTTAGCCACACTGAACTCAGGTTACTACTACTACTACTATTTAGCATTTCTATAGCGCTACAAGGCATACGCAGCGCTGCACAAACATAGAAGAAAGACAGTCCCTGCTCAAAGAGCTTACAATCTAATAGACAAAAAATAAATAAAGTAAGCAAATCAAATCAATTAATGTGAATGGGAAGGAAGAGAGGAGGGTAGGTGGAGGCGAGTGGTTACAAGTGGTTACGAGTCAAAAGCAATGTTAAAGAGGTGGGCTTTCAGTCTAGATTTAAAGGTGGCCAAGGATGGGGCAAGACCTCCTTCTGAGGTTCTCTTGGCAACAGGTTGCAGTTTCTGTATACTTGTGTCATAACCTCCTGGCACCTTTTCTGGGGGACACAATGCTTTACCATCAGGATTCAGCAGGAGATGCAAATTAACCACCTCTTAGGCAAATTACAGTTCCCTTAGCATTCCTTGCTCAGGTAATCTTTCTCTCACTCTCTCTCTCTCTCTCTCTCTCTCTCTCCATCTTCATCTTCTAAAGGTATAGCCTTCCTTTCCCAGCCAGTCTAGATTTAAAGGTGGCCAAGGATGGGGCAAGACGTAGGGGCTCAGGAAGTTTATTCCAGGCGTAGGGTGCAGCGAGGCAGAAGGCGCGAAGTCTGGAGTTGGCAGTAGTGGAGAAGGGAACAGATAAGAAGGATTTATCCATGGAGCGGAGTGCACGGGAAGGGGTGTAGGGAAGGACGAGTGTGGAGAGATACTGGGGAGCATGTGGGGTAAAAATGTAATAAATAAATAAACCTTTACAAAACTGTGATAAAATGTGAGCTAAGCTTTAGTAAAAGACCCCTCCTTACTGTCACGGGCTGAATATTACCCCTTCCCCACCCCCCAAGCATAACTTCTGTGCTCCTAAATTAAGATGAATTTTCAGCTGAAATCTTAAGCTCATTAGTTTGGCTGAAAATAGCCCACAAATTTAGGAGCATAAATTTAGGAGCTCGGCCTTTTTTTTTAATATTGGGCCCATAACTTTTAAGCTCCTAAATTAAAAAAAACAAACAAACATGCTCCTAAGTTTGGCTGAAGATAGCCCACAAATTTAGGAGCCAAAATTAAGGAACTTACTTTTTACTGAATATCAGACCCTAACCTTTCATTTTTTTCACACTGCTGCTTTAATGAAGCCATAAACGTACATAATATAAAAGACATTATCTGACTCCTGATTTTCTCTATAGTGTTCAAGTTGTAATGAAAATTAATTTGCAAAAAGGCTGTCAAGGTTTTTGTGTGGGTGATTTCACCCTGAGTTCCAGATTGTATCTATTCCTTTGAACCAGCTAAAATTACTTGTAAACAGTACACCATGTCTAGAAATACAGTATGAAGTTCAACTAGTGCTTTGTGCTGAGCTGACGTCAGTTCGCTAACCTCACCAGATGCTATCATATTGTCTAATCATGCCAATTTCAGAAAGGTCATTTCCTCAAGTTGAGATGCCATTTTCCATGTTCAGTAGACTGGATGTTTCAAAAGTCCATTTTAAATCAGTTAGCCAAGAAACTAAGACCAAGGTCTGTGAGCAATCCCTCACTGGCAACCTGAGGGTTTCATTTTTATTTTGCGATTTTCATCATATTGCCCGAATGCAATTCAGTTAGTGTTGAATATAATGGACCTACCCTCAGTCCCACCAAATTAAAATCTCCTGAAAAAGTAGCTGATGCTGTATAATTCTAATTTCAGCAGCATCCCCACTTTCAGTCAGGTTTTCAGGCTATCCACAGTTTAAGTGCATGAGCTATATCTGTTTATATTGGAGACCTGGTATACACAAATTCATCTCGTACCTGAAAACCCAATTGGCTGTGGCAGGACTATACAGAGCTATAGCTGCTCTTTGTGTGACCCACTGGTACCCTGTCCGCTTCTCCACCACCCATAACAGGAGACGATGGACTGGGCATTATTTTTGTACTTTCCATATTTGCATCCTGTGTGGCCACACTACTTGCACAGTCCATGGTTTAGTGCTGGGCTTTGGGGTTACCACCTTTGACCTTGATAAGCCAAACAGCTATGATTTCTAGATTCACCCCAGTGATTGAATTGTGAGATATATTGTGCATATATTTTGTGTAAAGCCCATATTCATGTGCATGCTTTGGTCACCGCATGTATAGTAATTAGAAAAGGTACAGAGAAGGGTGACGAAAATGATAAAGGGGATAGGACAACTTCTCTATGAGGAGAGGCTAAAGCAGCTTGGAGAAAAGACAGTTGAGGGGAGATATGACAGATGTCTATAAAATAATGAGTGGAGTGGAACAGGTAGATGTTTACTCTTCCCAGAAATACTAGGACTAGGGGGCACGCAATGAAACTACAAAGTAGTAAATTGAAAACAAATTGGAGAAAATATTTCTTCACTCAATGTGTAATTAAATCCTGGAATTTGTTGCCAGAGATTGTGGTAAAAGCAGTTATCTTAGCAAGATTTAAAAAAGGTTTGGAGAAAATATTTCTTCACTCAATGTGTAATTAAATCCTGGAATTTGTTGCCAGAGATTGTGGTAAAAGCAGTTATCTTAGCAAGATTTAAAAAAGGTTTGGAGAAATTCCTAAAAGTCCATAAGCCATTATTAAGATAGGCTTGGGGAAAATCCACTGCTTATTTCTAGGATAAGCAGTATAACATGTATTGTACTATTTTGGATTGGCCACTGTCGGAAACCAGGGTGTGCGGGGCTTGATGGACCTTTATCCCAGTATGGCAACACTTATGTGCTTATTCTGAAATCCAGATCCAATTGCAGTCCTAGAAAACTGATGGACAATGCTGGGGACCTCCCCACAGAGCTCATGCCTTTCTCGTTGTCAAAGGAAGTCACTGCCGTATTCAGCCCAGAAACATGTGAGAACAATAGATTGAAAAAAAAAACGCCCAACTTGGCAGATACAGACCAGTTTGCCTATCTAGTCAGCCCAGTTATTCTGCAGGATCAGGAGCAAATGTGAGAGGGTCAGAGGCTGCATATGATGGATCTCTGATGAGTAATGGATGAGAAGAACAGGGCTGGTGGTATATATGCTGGGGCCCTGGGCAGAAATTCAGAAGAGGGTCCCAAAGCCCACCAGCAAGTTGTGTCTTCTTCAGCATTGGGCAGGATTGGAGGCTCTCTCTGTGGCATGGGGGACCCAAAGCAATAGCTGTAGTTGCACCTCCTTAACACCGACCCTAGAGAAGAAAGGAGACAAATGGAGCACCAACAAGGAAACTGATGGACTCAAAATGAGACAAAACTGCTCTAAAGATGTCTGTTCATTCACACACAAGGCATTTAAGGCCTGATATTCAAAATGATTTAACCAAGCAGGAGAGGTTCCTGCCAGGTTAAATCACTTGTGACTACTTAAGTGGTGTTATTCAGTGGCACTTAACTGGCTAGAACGGCAAGGCTACTGCTAGAAGTTGCAGCAGCCATTTTGCTACAGCAGCTATGACAGACAGCAGCGAATGGGCATCACTCCTGCCCTTTGGACCCCATTGGACCCACAGGCGTTTACAAGGTAGGCTCGGGAGGACCTATATGGGTAGGAGGGAGTGGAAGGAGGTTAGACAGCTTTGTACTTCAGGAGTGGAAGGAAGGGGGATTGGGATGGCAGGAGAGGGAGGGGGAATTGGAGGATCAGAGGGCACTGACCTGCATTCCTTTTGATATTCAGCCAGGACCCACATAAGTGAATTATATGGGTCCCGGCTAAATATCAGCTAGGAGCTGCATAAGATCCCGTGGCCAGCACAACTTTAATTAGCCTTGGATATTCAATGCTGGTGCCTGGTCATGGCTCAGCATTGGATATCTGCGGCTAATTCTACCCTTGGTGGGCAGCATTTAAAAAACATGGACTGAATGTCAGTCAGATAAGTATTTTAGGGAAGTTAGCACATTGGGGGTAATTCTAAGGAGTTACCTAGTTTTAGGCAGCAGGAACACATATAAATGGTGGTATTCTAGTCATTTCGAAGCATAAATGATCTCTTATAGGACACACTGACTAGCTTAAAAGTTCATGCCATGATTTGATGGATTATATTTTGCCATGGCAGGGGCGTAGCTACCACTGAGTGAGCCCGGCAAAATACCCAGGGCCACCCAATGGTAGGGGTCACCTGAAACTACTCCCACCTGCAGGTCAGGCATCCCTACCTTCCTCTCTCCCCCCCCCCCCCCCCCCGGTTACCGGTTTGAGATTTCTCCATTCCAACTGTCTCTCTGGCTTCTGCTGTGGAGGGTGGCCGGCAGTGGCAGAGACAGCCTTGAAAACTGGCTGTCTCCGCCAATGGGTTCTTTCCGCTGCTGTGTCCCAATTCTCTCATGCAACTTCCTGGGGGCATAACGCAGCAGAGGAAAGGCCCCGCTGGCCATAGACAGCCAGTTTTCAGCACTGTTGGTCACCCACTGCAGCACCAGGGAGAAGGCAGAGAGATGGAGGGGTGGAAGGCAGAAGAGATGCTGGGGGAGCAGGGGGAGAGAGAGAAAATGCATAGGGGAATGGGAAAAGAGGAGGAGTAATGCTGAACCTTGGGGGGGAACAGATGGAAGAGTAAGAGAAAGACCTGGACCAAAAGGGGCAGATGCTGGACTGGGGGTGGAGGTGGAGAACAAATGGAAGAGAGAGAGAGAGAAACCAAGTCCTGGACCAGAAAGGATGGAGAAGAGAGGAGGCAGATGCTGGAGGGAGGGAAGGCAGAGAGAGAGAGAGAAACACTGGATCAAGGGAAAGAGAGGTAGAGATACTAGACCAATGGAGGAAGGTAGAGAGAGATGCCACACCACGGAAGGTGGAGGGTGCAGGAGGAAGGGAAGAGAGAGGAGAGAAGCAGGGACACAGAAGAGATGCTGGCTGTGGAGAAAGCATAAGGGCAGGGTCATAGAGGGGTAATACTGGACACAAGGGGAGGGTTAGGGACACAGAGGAGAGATGTTGAACATGGCGGGAGGATAGGGACAGGGACCATGACACAGAGGGGAGACATTGGACAAGCTGGATAGGGGGACACAGGAAAGATGGATGGTGGACATAGAGACTCTGGAGAGAGTTAAGAAAGAAAAAAAAAAAACAGAAGAGAGGCACTAGGACCACAGCATTGCTCAGACAACAAAGGTAGAAAAAATATTTTCTTCTTAATTTAAGATGCCAGATTTGGGAAATGTGCATCCTCCCCGTCCCCACTGCTTAGGAAGTGATTGTGTTATAGGGGCTTACCTCAGTTTTTCTGCTTGGGGCCTATTTGATCCTAGCTACACCACTTGTTGGTGGGCACGTGCATGGGTAGAGTTTGGGTGGAGCATTGGCAGAGAGCAAATTCTAAACTGAAAATTGTGCACACAATTATTCTACATCGCCGCGGAGACCCAGGCCAAGGTATCGGCCTGTTTATCCAACATTGCAGCATGGATGTCCAACCGCAACCTGAAGCTGAACGTGTCCAAGACCGAGCTCCTCGTCTTTCCTCCTAAACCCACTTCTCCTCTTCCTCCACTCTCTATCTCAGTTGATAACACCCTCATCCTCCCCGTCCCATCTGCCCGCAACCTCGGAGTCATCTTCGACTCCTCCCTCTCCTTAGCTGCGCATATCCAACAGACTGCCAAGACCTGTCGCTTCTTCCTCTTCAACATCAGCAAAATTCGCCCTTTCCTCTCTGAGCACACCACCAGAACTCTCGTCCACGCTCTCATTACCTCTCGCCTTGATTACTGCAACTTACTCCTCACCGGCCTCCCACTCAGCCATCTATCCCCCCTTCAATCCGTTCAGAACGCTGCTGCACGTCTTATATTCCGCCAGAACCGATATACTCATATCACCCCTCTCCTCAAATCACTTCATTGGCTTCCGATCAGATATCGCATACAATTCAAGCTCCTCCTCCTTACCTACAAATGCACTCAGTCTGCGGCTCCTCACTACCTCTCCACCCTCATCTCTCCCTATGTTCCCGCCCGTAACCTCCGCTCACAGGACAAAGCCCTTCTCTCAGTACCCTTCTCCACCACTGCCAACTCCAGGCTCCGCTCATTCTGCCTTGCCTCACCCTATGCCTGGAACAATCTTCCTTTACCCATACGCCTTGCCCCCTCCCTACCCATCTTCAAATCTCTGCTTAAAACTCACCTCTTTAATGCTGCCTTCGGCGCCTAACCGCTTGAGAAATATAGAATGCCCCAATCTATCCACCCTATCAGATTAACTCATCCTCTAGATTGTACACTTGTCTTTAGATTGTTCTCTTGTCTTTTAGATTGTAAGCTCTTTGAGCAGGGACTGTCCTTCTATGTTTAAATTGTACAGCGCTGCGTAACCCTAGTAGCGCTTTAGAAATGTTAGTTAGTTAGTTAGTAGTAACTAACATTAGGCGCAAACAGTTATGCTAGCTCAATGGTTGGTTAGATCGGTAAATGCTACTATTCTATAAACTGCACATGCTATTGCTAGGTACTCCCCTGACCCAGCCAGTTCCATTCCCCCTTCCAGCTGCACATGGTAGATGTTGTACCCAAAATTTATAGAATACCAACTAATGGCAGTTATGCGTATAACTGCTAATTAGTGCCAGTTAGTGCCGATCAACACCAATTAGCAGCTAATTAAACACTTTAGCATATAATGTACACTTTCCCCTGGATTCTATATATGGGGCTCAGAATTGCACACCCAAATTTGTGTGTGTGCCCAAGATGTGCATGCAAAATAATTGAGTGACGAGTCAATTAACAATAATTGGGTACTAACAACCAATTATTAATGTTAAAAAAAAATTGGAGTAGCTCAGCCAGTAGTATTCCGTAACAAAAATGTAATCTATGTAACTCCCCCAGTATACAATCTTATTGTACCCTGGTGTGGGATAACCACACCCGATTCACTTCTACCTCATTTGACCACAACACAATCTTGTATTTGTTATCAACCGACATGGCACACGCCATTACGGTACTTTGTAAGCCACATTGAGCCTGCAAATAGGTGGGAAAATGTGGGATATAAATGTAACAAACAAATAAATTGGCAGTCATTAAAATTTGCACTTGCATCTGGCTGTGTCCTATTCTATAAGGCACGACGCCTAACTCTACTAGCATGTAACTCAAAAAGGGGTGTGGCCATGGGCATGTCAGAGGCATTCCAAAAACGTTGAGCATGGAATTACAGAAGACGGCCTCAGTGCGCCTAACTTGGGTGCCAGCATTTTCACCTGGCATAAGTCTGGCACCTAAAGTTAGACACAGGAATCGGCAATAAGTGCGATTCTATAAAGTGGGCATGACAATGTTTTTTTCAGCACTGGAATTTGAGCACTATTTACTGAATCTTGTCCTATGTGTGCCCTATGTAAAACTGCACACACAAAAGCAGCTCGGCTAATATACTCGGTTTCTAAATATGAGTTGGTCACCCCATTGTTGATAGGCTTGCATTGGCTTCCTGTAGAGGCCAGGACCCAATTTAAGCTCCGTACTATTATTTATAAGATTTCGAACAGTATGACGCCATCCTATCTATGTGATTGGACCACTCTCCTTCTTGATGGTCTTTCATATAAAACCCCTAATCTGATGCTTTTACAATTTTCATCAGTATAACAGCTTAAACTTTGGAAAGTGTTTAATTCTTCTGTTTATTATCAAGCTGCTCTAATATGGAATTCACGGCTATAGTCAATTCGAGTTATTTCTAATTACCTGATTTTTCAAAAGAATTTAAGAACTTGGTTATTTAGTAATAATGTTTTTGTCTAATAACTGACTGTATTAGTTCTGAAAAATGTACCTTCCTGGATTTTGGTTGTCCAGCTTCTTGTATATTGTAGTCTGCATAGAACGGTATAGGTGTTTGCGGAATAGAAGTCATGTATAGAATAACATAACATAATATTATAGAATAATGGGATATATGTGTACGTGCTAACATCTAGGTGTAAATGATTTTACCTTAAATGTAGGTGTGTCTTCTGCATTTGCACTAGTTTTCTATGAATAAAAATAGGCTCCTACTTTTCTTTATGAAATAGGCTTCAAATAGATGTCCACTTACCCTCTTATTCTAGGTGCCCTGTTATAGAATTACTCTCACTATGACTTAAGACCTCAGAGAAACTTCTTGTTCAAAGAAGAAGGAGGAAGTACTGGCCCGCTATGTGCCAACTCCGAAACAGAAGACAGCATAGCAAGCTGCTGCCATGGTAACATTAAGGAGCTTACTCAGGCTCGCTGGATTCAATATAGGCCGTGACTTTAGTCTCTGAAAATCTAATTAAATACAAAAACAAACAAACTAGACCAAACCACAAAATCCTAAGCAACAAGCCTAATATTGTGAGAGAAAATAAAACTACCTCAAGGCTTACGGGGCTTACATGATGTCACTAGCAATCCCATTATAACAATGATGGTATTAATTTGGATCGGTGCTAGTTTGCCTGTTACCTGGATTACTACAGTGAGCTCATTTACCACATTTCATTCTTTTCAGTTTTAACATGGTGCACTTAAGCTTCTAAACTTTTGGGAACAAAAGGTGTGCACCTGCTTAAGCTTTTGTTAAGAACAATTTCCCCCTCCCCTGCCCACCCCCCCAGCCTTTTACCCTCAATGCATGTGGTAGAGGTAAAAGGAGGACTAGGTCTGCCTGTCCTATTAAAATGGAGCCAGGTGGTTACCCCTTACTATGAAGGCTATGATTTGGGAAACAGAATTCCTGTCGCTTCTTCCTCTTTAACATCAGCAAAATTCGCCCTTTCCTCTCTGAACACACCACCCGATCTCTCGTCCACGCTCTCATTACCTCTCGCCTGGACTACTGCAACTTACTCCTCACCGGCCTCCCACTTAGCCATCTATCCCACCTTCAGTCTGTTCAGAACTCTGCTGCACGTCTCATATTCCGCCAGAACCGATATACTCATATCACCCCTCTCCTCAGGTCACTTCACTGGCTTCTGATCAGATACCGCATTCAATTCAAGCTTCTCCTTCTTACCTACAAATGCACTCAGTCTGCTGCCCCTCACTATCTTTCTACCCTCATCTCCCCTTATGTTCCCGCCCGTAACCTCCGTTCACAGGATAAATCCCTCCTCAGTACCCTTCTCCACCACCGCCAACTCCAGGCTCTGCTCATTCTGCCTCGCCTCACCCTATGCTTGGAACAACCTTCCTGAACCCTTACGCCAAGCCCCCTCCCTGCCCGTCTTCAAGTCTTTGCTTAAAGCCCACCTCTTCAATGCTGCGTTCGGCACCTAACCCTTACCGTTCAGTGAATCCAGACTGCCCCTATCGGACCGACCGTTCACTTTTCTATTAGATTGTAAGCTCTTTGAGCAGGGACTGTCTCTCTTTGTTAAATTGTACAGCGCTGCGTAACCCTAGTAGCGCTCTAGAAATGTTTAGTAGTAGTAGTAGTAGAATTCATTTTTTTTAAACATTTGTAATGCACTTTATTTTTAGCATGATAACTTGGATACTGGGAACTTAGTGTACCTGCAGGGTCTGCTCTGTCATCGCTGCACTTACAAAGCCACTTCCTGTGGTGACTACACCACAGCTGCATTTATTTGGAGCTTCATCCTGTAGTGACATCAGAAGGCCAAGCTCCATCTGTTAGAGCTCTAATGGAATTATGAGCAAGCAGCATGTTTAAAAAATGTTTTCAAAATGACTGCATTTTAAAACAGATGCTGTCAACCAAAATCACAGCCTCATAAAATAAGTCATTCATAGAGTTTCTTAACAGTGACATTCATATCTTTAAAAACAAAACAGCCAGTCGATAGGAAGCAAGAAACAGAAACTGAACGAGAGACAGATATTTGCCATTGCTGTCACCCAAACTTGCAGAAAGTGAAAGATTCAACCTAGAAACAGGAAGGTGGTGATGGTGGGCTTACTTCACAACCAAACTGCAAATTATCCAATGCCCATTAGATGTACCACAGAGTTGTAATTCACTTCATAGACCATGTATACTTCGTACTAGGGAATGAGGCACATTTTCACCTTGTGAATTATGTGGGTTTCTGATTATGCAATGGGGACTGTCTCCAAGTTTCTTCATAAAAAAGAGGAAATAATAAGGAAGCACTCGATCTGCAGCCCCTCATTACCTCTCTACCCTCACGTTCCTACCCGAAACCTCCGCTCACAGGACAAATCTCTCCTCTCAGTACCCTTCTCCACCACCGCCAACTCCAGGCTCCACCCTTTCTGCCTCGCCTCTCCCTATGCTTGGAATAAACTCCCTGAGCCCATACGCCAAGCCCCCTCCCTACCCATCTTCAAATCCCTACTCAAAACCCACCTCTTCAATGTCGCATTCGGCACCTAACCATTATACCTCTATTCAAGAAATCTAGACTGCCCCAACTTGACATTTCGTCCTTTAGATTGTAAGCTCCTTTGAGCAGGGACTGTCCTTCTTTGTTAAACTGTACAGCGCTGTGTAACCCTAGTAGCGCTTTAGAAGTGTTAAGTAGTAGTAGTAGAGAGGGATTATGAGAAACGCAAAGAAAGGAAATGTAAAAAGCAGAATGAAAATATTTATTGTTGGGCCTGTTATTAGAAGAGTTATGTGTTTGCCGCTTGGTAATGAATGCAAATTTGCCTAACTCACTAAACAGCCAGATATGTATATAATAGGGATCAAGGTTAAGGGAGAGTGGAAGTGGCATAAAACTATCCATCTAGTGGCAATATTCAGCTGCTAGCTAAATGTACATGTTATCCATTCTAAACAGATCATGCCAATGCCAGCTTAGATAGTGCCACTGAATATACCTATTAAATTATACGCCAGGACTGGCACTTAACTTTATATTTCAACGATTTTTATTGATGACTTGACTAAACAAGGAAAATATACAGCCATCTGGTAGTACAAAATATATAGTCTAATAACAACACATCGAGTGTTCCTGTATATTGCAAAACGCCATCAATTTTTTACTAATTAAACTTCCCCATCCCATACCCCTACCCCTCCCCCCGTTTTTCATTTATGTTCAACAGTTTTTATTGGCAAGAAAATTACAAAACCACTAACTCCGGAATAACATATTCACATTATATTCTGCTGATATATCACCCTGACAATATAAATCATTTTCATTGTATTTGAACGCTTATGTCCCCCTCCCCTCCTCTACCCCCTCCACCCTCCCTATATTCCCATATAATTTTTTCACCGTGCACCCGCGTTAAGTATAATATCAATCATAGTTCATTAAGGATTAGACTTCTTCCCTGTTGTGTTTGGCACTTAACTTTAAACAGTGGCCACCCAGTGGGTCATTTCCTAATTGCCCTTTCATGTTTCAATCATGAACATTCTGGGGTGCTGTTGACTGTGTACTGCCTACATTTTCAAAGCACATAGACTTACAAAGTTACAATGAATATGCATGAAAGAGATTTGCATACAAATCAATCTCGTGTATATTCATTGTGGATATCCTGAAAACCTGACTGGCAAGAGAATACTCCAGGACTGACTTGGGAAACACTGCCCTACACAGTCTACAGCAATGTTTCCTAAGTCTGGTCCTAGAGTACCCCTTGCCAGTCAGGTTTTCAGGATATCCACAATAAATATGCATGAAGAGATTTGCATATAATGGAAGCAGTATATGCAAATCAAGTTCATGCATATTCATTGTGGATATCCTGAAAACCTGACTGGCAAGAGGTACTCCAGGACTGGACTTGGGGAAATACTGCGCTACAGTTTAGTTTACCTCTTTTCTCTGGGTCAACAGCATGCCAATTGACCAGTGATCAGAAACCAGTAGAGCACATTAAGAGTATAAAGACTGCTTCTCCCCTCTTTTAATTGCCCATTCAATAGCCTTAGGTGCACATCTCTGCTGTACCAAGAGCCTAGGCGGTGGAACCCTACTTCCTTCACTATGTAAGGTCCTGACCTGACACAGGCTGATGGCACACAGGTCCTCTGCATTAGACAGCGGTTTGGTCATTAATCTTTGATAGGTAACCTTTAATAGCTTTTGTGCCAGAGGTCCTGGTGCTCAAAATTGAAGAGCTTCTCACTCAGTAACCTGGTGTTTTCTGCTGCACTAGTCTCCTAGGGAACAAGCCCTTAGACTAGGACAGAGATAGATGTGTTGTAGTTGGCTAGTTTGCATCCTGTTCATCAGCTGTTCTCTCCTTTTCTACCTTTTTGAGGATGCCTGTAAGTGCCAAGCACTTCAGCAGAACTGTCCAGCATTTACCATTTAAAATCCTTTTAAAGGCATAAAGTCTGGGCAAACTAGACCGGCCACTTATGCCATCATCTGTCATGTTATATTCAGGGCTTTTTTTTTTTTTTTGAGCGGGTACTTGGAGGTACTGAGTACCGGCACCTTTTCCATTGTCTGCTAAAATTGACTCATGGTCTTCGTATACACCAATTCTGCCTTGTCATAGATTCTGTGACTGGTTGCAGGGGGCCTGGTTATTGTGGGGTGGGTCCCTCTGTGATCACCCCACCCCTGAAGGGTGGCCTGGCATTTGAGTACTGGCACCTTTTTCGCTAGAAAAAATCCACTGGTTATATCTAGAAAAAGCTTGAAGCGCCTGACAGTGGAACACCAGGCAGGAGCTGTCAATATAGTGGATGCTACTATGAATGGAAGAAGCGTGGTGTGGTGGTGGTGGTGGGGGGGGGGAGGGAAATGCTTTGAAACAGCATCTTGGATTGTGATGGTGATGGAGGTTGGTGGAGAGGGTGTACTCTGAAACTAGAAAATGGCTGAGGCCGCTGTTGTTCCAGTGAAGGATAGAATAGCCTGCTGCTCCTCTGCTCCTGGAAATGCATTATTTCATGCCTGAACTACAGATCAGATGTCTTTTGCTGGAAGGGAAGCAGTGGGGATTGGTGCTGCTGGTTCTTGCAGTACAAACCTATTTTGCTGGGCTGTTCTCTTGCAATAGCATGAAAGGAGAGTCACTCCAAACCTTCTAGTTATGTTTCCTGGTGAGGCGATAATGCATCTGCTTTTTATGTCTTTATTCCTAAAAAGTGTAGCGCCCTGCCAGGTCGTGGCATATGTTTCTTCTCTTTAATCACCTGCCACTTTATCAACACTTACAAAATAGAAGGCTGGCAGAAATGTAATAGGAACCTGAAACTTGATCAAGGTGTAGCGGCAACCGTCCGCCCAGGCTTGCGGATCAATATCAATAGAATTTACAGAGGGCTAAGTGCAGAGCTAAGTAATAGACAAGGATACATCTATATGAAACAGAAACAGGGCAAAATACACAGGGTTTTTAACTGCAGGGTCAGTGAGAGGCCAGATCTCATTAAACAGCTAGTGTTGGCAGTACAGCCTAGGACAGTGATGGGCAACCTTTTGAGCTTGGTGTGTCAAAATTCGCGAAAAAACCGAGCATAACTCGGATGGTGTGTCACTTCGAGAAAAATCTACTAGGACCACCCCCGGGCCCCCCTACCCGAGATCGCTGCCCACCCGAGGTCGCTGGGCCCCCCCCTCCACCTGCTACCGGGCCCAGAACTAACCTTAAAGCCTCCTTTCACGTCGCAGCAGCAGGGCAGACCTCTCCTCCTTCCTTCTGTGCTCTGCCCTCGCGGACGTTACGTCAGGCGAGGGCGGGACACGGAAGGAAGGAGTGGCCTGCCCTGCTGCTGCTTGCTGCGACGTGAAAGGAGGCTTTAAGGTTAGTTTCCGGGAGCGAGGAGGGAGGGCGGACCACACTGCGGCGGCACCGCGTGTCATCAAAAATGGCTACGCGTGTCAGTGCTGACACGCGTGTCATAAGTTCGCCATCAGGGGCCTAGGAATTATTCAAGCACCACCAGCAACATGAGGAGAGAGAGAGAGAGCACTAAGAAACTCTAGGCTGCATGATCAAGGAACCCTGAAGACATCATTACAACCACCATGTCACCCAGAAGTAACCACTTGCAGAAGTTATGCTTCCCAACTGAGATATAAAAGCTTTCCAAGGAGGTGCTGTGAGAACAAATAGGAAACAACTGGGCAATTGCAATGTTTTGGCCAAGCAAGAATGAGTCTTCTTCCTAGACAGAACATTTATTTATTTATTAGAATTTATTTACTGCCTTTTTGAAGGAATTCACTCAAGTCAGTGTACAGCAAAAAATAAGTCAAATATTTGCATCTGAGGTGTTAACCACCATACTATTGGTCCCAGAAATTACCCATTTTAAGCATCTATATATATAAAAGGCACCACTGAAGCCTCCAGCCGGAAGTGTGAAGCGCCAGAGATATCCGGTTTCCCGAGTGAAGGAAAACAGCACAGCAGGAAATCCCACAAAACAGTGAAGGACTCAGAGGGGGGAGGGGAGAGAGATGCCCTCACTCTCTCTGTAACAAAAACACAGAACAGCAGGAAACAACACTGAAGGACTGGACTCGGAGGGGGAGGGGGAGGGAGAGAGGGCAGAGGGCAGGGACACACACACTCCCACATGCACACTCTGAAGAAAACCTTGCTAGCCCCCGTTTCATTTGCATCAGAAATGGGTTTTTTTTTACTAGTGTGTAAATATGACCCTGGGAGAAGACTTCAGAATAGAATGAAAGAACCTGACAGTTTCCTAGTGATTCTCAGTTCTGTTAGAAAAAGCTGACTAACACAACCTTCTAGGAAACAGCCTTGCAATAGCCAGTGACTGTAACTACATTAGCCTCACAGGTTACTACAATGCCACCCTCTGTAGGCCGAAGATGGTGATTGATGTTTTTATAGGTTTCATTGACAGCCATCCAAGTCCTTGAATTGGCATAGTTGTGGCCAGTCTTCCATCGCTAGCACAGTGTCTCTTTAGCAATGTCCATCCCAATGTGTCATCGCTGACCAAGGTACGTTTCACGGAGTAAAAACCAGAAAAAAATCCCAATGTGAAAAAAACAATGTACAAAAAGAGCAGGGATGAGCCAAAGACTTCCAGCAGGCGGCAAATCGTTTTAACTAATTTACCAAGCGCCATCATCTCTGCAGAAGCAGGCGGGTTACCTCTGAAAAGTGGTCCCGTGTCGGGTCTTTTTATGTAAGGTGCTTCTACAATACAAAAAAAAAAAAATGTTAAAACCTGAATTTGCCTGCTGGGAGACTTTGGCCCGCTTCTACTGGTATTTTGTATAATGTTTCAAGGAGTAACAGATTTAGCTTAAAAGCTAGCTCAACATTATAGCAGTGTAGGATACAGAAATTCATTAAATTGAGATCCTTCTTGCATGGCAAGTATTTTGGGATTACAAAATTGCATTTTTACTTAGTGTGGGCTGTGGAAGTTCAGTGAAAATGTTTAACTTGACAAGCAGATGGATACTAAATGTATTAGTATTCTATTTACATGTATTTCATAGTCAAAGCTTCTGTTTTTCATATTGCCCAGTCAACTGGGAGAATAAATTGCAGTGGGAGTCGGTATTAATTTACTACCGCAGAGATGCCTAAGAACAGCCCTGCAGTAGCAGTACAAGCAGATAAGGAGCTGATTCACTAAGAAATTGAGAGATGAGTAGACTGGATTGGAAAAAGCTGCTGAAGACAATTCTATAACTTGGTTCCTACACGTAAGAGACACCAAAATTGGCAGTTACGCACTACAGTGCACTACACTATTCTATAGGGTAGCACAGTGTTTCCCAAGTCCGGTCCTGGAGTACCCCTTGCCAGTCAGGTTTTCAGGATATCCACAATGAATATGTATGAAAGAGATTTGCATATAATGGAAGCAGTGTATGCAAATCTAGTTCATGCATATTCATTGTGGATATCCTGAAAACCTGACTGGCAAGGGATACTCCAGGACTGGACTTGGGGAAATACTGGTGTAGCATATAATGTCTTACTATGTAGTTACATAGTTGATTTGCATGAACAGGGCATAGGAAGAGAATGGGTGTGTCTCTAAATTACATGTGTAACTTATAGAATACTATCAGGCTTATTTTCAAAAGAGAAGGGCACCCATCTAATGACACAAATCGGGAGATGGGCGTCCTTCTCTCAGGTTCGCCCAAATCGGCATAATCGAAAGCCGATTTTGGGCGTCCTCAACTGCTTCCCGTCTTGGGGATGACCAAAGTTCACGGGGGGCATGTCGGCACTATTGCGAAGGCGGGACTGGGGCGTGATTAAGAGATGGGCGATCTCAGTCGATAATGGAAAAAAGAAGGGCGACCCTGACGAGCACTTGGCCGACTCTACTTGGTCCATTTTTTTTTTCTTGCGACCAAGCCATGAAAAGGTGCCCGAACTGCCCAGCACCGACGTCAGACTCACTGGCCTATAATTTCCCGGATCTGCTCTGGAACCTTTTTTTAAAAATCGGCATTACATTGGCCACCCTCCAATCTTCCAGTACCACGCTCGATTTTAAGGATAAATTACATAATACAAGCAATAACTCCGCAAGTTCATTTTTCAGTTCTATCAGTGCTCTGGGAGGAATACCATCCGGTCCAGGAGATTTGCTACTCTTCAGTTTGTAGAACTGCCCCATTACATCCTCCAGGTTTACAGAGAATTCATTAAGTTTCTCCGACTCGTCAGCTTCGAATACCATTTCTGGCACTGGTATCCCACCCAAATCTTCCTTGGTGAAGACCGAAGCAAAGAATTCATTTAATCTCTCCGCTACAGCTTTGTCTTCCCTGATCGCCCCTTTTACTCGGTCATCTAGCAGTCCAACCGATTCTTTTGCTGGCTTCCTGCTTTAAATATACCTAAAAAATGTTTTACTATGTGTTTTGGCCTCCAACGCAATCTTTTCTTTGAAGTGCCTCTTAGCCTTCCTTATCAGCGCTTTGCATTTGACTTGACATTCCTTATGCTGTTTCTTATTATTTTCAGTCGGTTCCTTCTTCCATTTTCTGAAGGATTTTCTTTTAGCTCTAATAGCTTCCTTCACCTCACTTTTTAACCATTCCGGCTGTTGTTTGGTCTTCCGTCCTCCTTTTTTAATACGCGGACTATATTTGGCCTGGGCTTCCAGGATGGTGTTTTTGAACAGCATCCACACCTGATGTAAATTTTTGACCCTCGCAGCCGCTCCTCTAAGTTTTTTTTTTCACCGTTCTTCTCATTTTATCATAATCTCCTTTTTTAAAGTTAAACGCTAACGTATTTGATTTCCTGTGTATACTTACTTCAAATCTAATATCAAATCCAATCATATTATGATCACTGTTATCAAGCGACCCCAGCACCATTACCTCCCGCACCAGATCATGCGCTCCACTAAGGACTAGGTCTAGAATTTTTCCTTCTCTCGTCGGCTCCTGTACCAGCTGTTCCATAAAGCAGTCCTTGATTTCATCAAGGAAATTTACCTCCTTAGCGTGCCCCGATGTTTCATTTACCCAATCAGTATTGGGGTAATTGAAATCACCCATTATTATTGTGTTGCCCAATTTGTTTGCGTCCCTAATTTCCTTTAACATTTCTGCATCCGTCTGTTCATCCTGGCCAGGCGGACAATAGTACATTCCTATCACTATCCTTTTCCCCTTTACACATGGAATTTCAATCCATAGTGATTCCAAGAAGTGTTTTGTTTCCTGTAGAGTTTTCAATCTGTTTGATTCAAGGCTGTCATTAATATACAATGCTATCCCTCCACCAATTCGATCCACCCTCTCACTATGATATAATTCGTACCCCGGTATGACAGTGTCCCACTGGTTATCCTCCTTCCACCAGGTCTCAGAGATGCCTATTATATCTAATTTTTCATTTAGTGCAATATATTCTAACTCTCCCATCTTATTTCTTAGGCTCCTGGTTTTCGAATATAGACATTTCAAACTGTTTGTTGTTCCTATTTACATCATGCTCAGTACTTGACAGTATTAATTTGCAATCTTTTGTCTGTTTTTATTTTTATTTAAGGACACCTGATTTACTACAGTCTCTTTTGCAACCTCGCTATCAGGATAACCCATCTTCCCTGTTTTGGTGATATCTTTGAAAGATACCTTATCCCGAACCATGCGTTGTTGAGCAACTGTCGGCCTTCCCCCCCCCCCCCCCCCCCCGTTTCTAGTTTAAAAGCTTCTCTATCTCCTTTTTAAATGCCGATGTCAGCAGCCTGGTCCCACCCTGGTTAAGATGGAGCCCATCCTTTCGGAATAGGCTCCCCCTTCCATAGAATGTTGCCCAGTTCCTAACAAATCTAAAATCCTCCTCTCTGCACCATTGTCTCATCCACGCATTGAGAATCCGGAGCTCTGCCTGTCTCTTGGGCCCTGCGCGTAGAATGGGTAGCATTTCAGAAAATGCTACCCTAGAGGTTCTGGATTTGAGCTTTCTACCTAAGAGTCTAAATTTGGCTTCCAGAACCTCTCTCCCACATTTTCCTACCCACATGTACTAAGACAGCTGACTCCTTCCCAGCACTATCTAAAATCCTATCTAGGTGACACGTGAGGTCCGCCACCTTCGCACCAGGCAGGCAAGTTACCAGGCGATCCTCACGTCCACCAGCCACCCAGCTATCTATATGCCTAATGATCAAATCACCAACTACAATAGCTGTCCTAACCCTTCCCTCCCGGGCAGCACTTGGAGACATATCCTCGGTGCGAGAGGATAGTACATCCCCTGGTGGGCAGGTCCTGGCTACAGGAGTATTTCCTACTTCACCAGGGTGATGCTGTCCTTCTAGGAGACCTTCCTCCTCCAAGGTAGCACAGGGGCTACCAGACTGGAGGTGGAACTTCTCTACAATATCCCTGTAGGTCTCCTCTATGTACCTCTCTGTCTCCCTCAGCTCCACCAAGTCTGCTACTTTAGCCTCAAGAGAACGGACACGTTCTGTGAGAGCTAGGAGCTCTTTGCATCGGGCACACACATATGACATCTCACCAACTGGGAGATAATCATACATGTGACACTCAATGCAAAAGACTGGATAGCACCCATCTCGCTGCTGGACTGCTGACTCCATCTTAGTGTTTTTGAGTTTTTCAATAATTTAAAACTTGCTACAGTATTAAGGATATTAGCCTAATACAAAAATGTCTTTTAGTTTATATAGTATATTGTATGATTTATTTAGTGTTTCCTTCTTAGATGTTAATGAAATGTATTTAAAACTCTGTAAGAGCACTCCTTGCTTGTTACCCTAATTACAATAACTGACTATAAATGAAGAATTGTCCTTGGGGTGTGCGGGTGTTGAGGAGGGTGGGTGGGAAGACTAAACAAGATCCTGCAGTGCCTGCTAGATTCTATCTGTTAATGCTGTGGTACAAAGTTTTTAAAACTAAGGGGAAAAGACTATGGAGATTAGTTGATAAAATTTGCTTTTTTATATTTTTATTTTGCCTATCACTAACCTACAATTCCTCCTTTAACCCCCAATCTTTAAATTCCCAAAGCACAAAGCAAAATAGTGTTCACTTACCAGAGAAATGTCCTCTTCTCTCAGAACTTCTCAGAAAGAAAGTTCAGTAGGACCTTTCCTCTTTATATTGTTTTGAATCTAAGGGGCCTTTTTTAAACAGGCTCTTTGAAGCTAACTCAGCAACCTATGCAAATATTCTACTTCCCCACACCTTAGTTAGCACCTAATTGAGGTTGCTGGACTTGCTACCTCTCCAGCAGCCAAAGAACAGAAAATAACAGAGAAATGTCCTCTTCTTTCAGAACTTCTCAGAGAGATATTGAGAGATATTCCTGCTCAAGGCCCAAGGGGGCCTATCCTGAGTGTATGGGGGGGGGGGGGGGGGTTGGTGGCTGGGAGGGAGGGTCATCTCATGGGGAATGAGAGGGAGGGATGGTGATCAGAAGGGGGCTGTGTGTTTCTGGGCGTGGGAGGGAGAAAAGGGGATCAGAAGGGGGGGGGGCTATGTGCTTCTGGGGGTAGGAGGGGATCGGAAGGGGGGCTGTGTGCTTCTGGGAGAGTGGGAAGGAGGGGGGTGATCAGAGGGGGCCTCTGTTTTTCTGGGGATGGGAGGGAGGAAGGGGGATTGGAAGTGGGGCTGTGTTCTTCCAAGGTAGGTGGGAAGGAGGGAGGGGGAATGGCAAGACATTTAGCCAGGACCTGGAAGTTAACTGAGCACTGGCCAATATTCAGACCGGAGCTTGGTTAACGTTTTTCTGTCCTAACTTGGCAGCATGCAAGGTAGGTACACTGCTGATCTGCACACAAATCTTTTAGCGCACAACTCAAAAGGGGATATGGCCATTAGAGGGGCACGGGCGGCACATGGGCATTCACTAAAGATGAGCGCAGTATTACTTGCACCCAAAGTTTGGTGCGGAGATCGGCTCTAAGCGCTATTCTAGTCCTTTGCACAGACACTATAAAGAATAGGGTCATAACTCACCTATGGAAATACAAATTAGTGACAGTGCTGGTTCAGACTAATTATTTAGTTATCACCAATGAAGTAATTAAGTTACACGTGCTAGTCTATAATTTTGTGTGCACAGCACTTATAGAATTAGAGGGATAGTGTATCATTCTTCAGCTGAAAAAATAGGAGGAAGGTGCAAAGAAAAGGCTGGAAAGCCCCTCCCCCAGTTTTACATAAGAAGGTAGCGTTTTGTGAGTGTCACCAGTGCGCCTAGGGCGTTAATGACTAGCCACAGAATTAGGAGTGCAGAGAACTGGTTTAGTATCCTCTACTAGGCAAAATGATTTTGTGCTTGGAACAATATTAAAACTCCTTAACTTTCTCATTATAAGGAATGGCTTAATGAAATATCTGTAAATTGCTGCTTTTATGTTCATTCCATAGAAACAGAAAGTTTCAGAAGAGGATTGAACAGCAAATGGGCGGGTGTTCCTAGAGACATCTGCTTACTGTAAGATAATTTTAAATGCCATATACAGTTCGGTTGAAAGATGACATCACCCTATCCAAAAACCTTCCTTGTGTAGTGTGATAACCCTGCGCTTCTGATGTTTCAGGCCCACATTGCTGATAATGGGCTGTTTCCATAGCAACACAGACTCCTGCGGCTCTATATTCTAATTCTGATGAATATTTTACCCAGAGAATGCTAGTGAGCATCTCCTCTTTGGGCGTCTTTAAGCCTCTTTCCCTTGTATCGGGTTCCGATCACTGAAATGCTGCCTCTCTAATCTTTAATGTCTTAGCTCCCCTCATGGGGCGGGAAGGAAAGAGAACAGAAGCTGTGGTGAAATGATGAGGTTCAGGGTCTCATGGCTCTACCAAAGAGCATCCTCAGTGACAGTTAAAGAGTCTTGTCCTATTGGAATAGCTTGGCCAGTTTCTAAGACCTAGTTTGGCATCTGTTTGATTAGGAATGAGGGGTATGTCTTAAAGCCCCAGTGAAATATATGGGCTGTGTTTGTGTATTTCAGGAAAATTCAGACAGCTTTATTGTAACTAACAGACGATGACAGACACTTTTTAAATACAAGGCAATTGTTGTCCTAGATGGCAAACAAAGCAGTAGAGAAATGAGGGAGGCTTAGGATAAGGGTGGTTTGGAAAGAAGATTTAAAGGATAAGAGTGAAGGGGCAGAGGGGGTAAGTAGAATCAGGAATCCTCTGAAGAAATATTAGTGTATAGAAAGGGTGGTGGACGTATGCAACGGCCTCCCAGCACAGATGGTGGAGATAAGGACAGTGTTTAAACTTAATTTCATTTAGTTTGGCAATTTATAACCTGCCTTTTCAGGAACAAAACCTGAAAGCCAGGAACAACAAAAATATATTCAACATAATACAGTTTAAGCAAATAATTCAGAATTAAAACACAATTCAAGAAAATATGGAACAAGCACATAGCCACTCAGAGGAAGAGAAAGGAACTGTACAGCTCAACAGCTGGTGTGGATGTGCAGATTAGATAGGCCATATGATCAAATTCTGTGTTTCTGTTTCTCCAAGAAATGAATTTGGATTTGTTGAAGCCATGTGGGATAAGATCTGAAGGTAGAACAATTTGAAATCCTGATCAGTGATCAACGGAACTGGAGTTGCTTCATTTCTGTTATGAGCAGTTTTTTGCCTACAAGATTGGTTTTAAAATCGGGGTGCCACCTGGGCTTAGTTTGAGCTAGTCTGACAGTTAGACAGCCTGTGCTCTGCCTTACTGAAGAATGAGGTAATCATTCTGGTCATCAGGCTCACCTCTTGGAACAGTGAAATCTTTGGTATTAGTTGTCTGTGGGCCTGGGGAACTCTTAAAGGATTCCAGAGGAGGGAAGGGGGTGGAAGGGTGTTGATCTTATGCTGATGGCTGTAACAGCTTCCTTGGTTTCTGCAGAACTAATTTCAAGTCATGAATATAATTAGTACTTTTAAAAGTCCCTTTTAAACTCCCATAACCAACGAGGGAAATGCATGCATATCGTGGTGCCCGGCCCTGGAGGGGAGCTGGGAGTCTTGCACAGGCCGCGTATTGTCTGCCGCACCCAGGGATTAACGTGCCCGACCACGATGGCAAAAGGGAAAGGCCGATACAAAGCTTTTAAAACTTTTGCTTTATTTATATTTGACGCGGACCGGCTGCGCGATCAGCAGTACTACAGGCCATGATCCGCCGGGCCGGGGATTAACGGACCTGACCCACGATGCAAAAGGGGAAGGTGCGGGGCGATACATAGCTTTAAAACTTTTTTATTTATTTATATTTGGCGGAGACCGGCTGCGTCACGGGCCGTCCACGTGTCCCGCAATTGGAGATCGCAAGCCCCGGCCCCATTCCCGGATGAGGAGACCAACCCCATCGCTACCCTGACGGGAGGAATAAATTGTAAAGGCGAGTACTCACACCAATGAAAAACACCGGGCAGTGACAACCGCTCGGACGAGCGATAGCAATTTCGGGTCCGCACACGCCGCTTCTCTCTCCACGTGTTGAGGAACAGGATGCTGGCTGGTGCTCGGACGCCGAAGAGGCCGTCCGAGCTCAGCCCAGGGGTTTTAAACCCCTCTCTTTATGCCAGCCCCTCACAGCGGGGAGTACCTGCGAGGTGGGGTCCTGACCTCTCCCCCTTCGCTTGCTCCCCGCTGCTTAGGGCATGCGGGCCCATCGGTGCACGGCGCCATGTTAATGTCGGCTCCGTGCACTGGGGGGCACTTCGCCTCGCTTTAGTTTGAGCTAGTCTGAGAGTTAGACAGCCTGTGCTCTGCCTTACTGAAGAATGAGGTAATCATTCTGGTCCTCAGGCTCACCTCTTGGAACAGTGAAATCTTTGGTATTAGTTGTCTGTGGGCCTGGGGAACTCTTAAAGGACTCCAGAGGAGGGAAGGGAGTGGAAGGGTGTTGATCTTATGCTGATGGCTGTAACAGCTTCCTTGGTTTCTGCAGAACTAATTTCAAGTCATGAATATAATTAGTACTGTAGATAAACCACTTCACCCAGCTCCAGCACAAATCCTTGTTTCTAGTACATACATACTGCATAAAACCTTAAAATCTCTTGCTATAGATAGATCTTTGGAAACCATGACAACACATGGGAAGACAAGATCCTTAAAGTGACAAAGCTGCAATCTTATAGATGGAGTTTTCTGGATCATAGCCAGACTTACTGTACATGGGCATGTCTTGCATGAGTTCCTATGTGTCCGTATAAGATGTAATATATCACAAACCAAGCATGATACCACCACATGCTGACACAGAGTAGGCCAAGAGATTTGTCGCCTTCCTCAAGGTGGCATTAAAGTAGCATAAATCTCTTTGAACTTTACTTGCTGGCAGTGTCTTAAGGCAGCCCTATTTCAGTACTTATGTTGTACAGGACTGTTTTTAGGAGTCTGATGTAGGAATGAAATGCAGGGCATTCCGTAGGCCACAGGCTCACTGACAATCTGCCATTACCCCATGCCATGTTCTCTGCTGCAGGTACTCACACTGAGAAGACTAATTGATGATTCTCCTCTCCCTTTTAATGGCTTGATCAAAATCCTAGGTGTCACTTTCGATGCCCACCTCACCTTAAAGCCCCAAATCCTAAGAACATCCCGTTTCCAATAGTGGCCAATCCAGGTCACAAGTACTTGGTAAGATCCCAAAACAGTAGAACAGATTTATTTATTTATTTATTTGTAGCATTTGTATCCCACATTTTCCCACCAATTTGCAGGCACAATGTAATGCTGCTTATCCTAGAAATAAGTAGTGGATTTTCCCAAGTCCATCTTATTAATGGCTTATGGACTTTTCTTTTAGGAAATTATCCAAACTTTTTTTATATCCTGCTAAGCTAACTGCTTTTATCACATTCTCTGGGAACGAATTCCAGAGTTTATTTTTTCCAGCTTGTTTTAAGATTTACTACTTAGTAACTTCATTGCATGCCCCCTAGTACTAGTATTTTTGCAAAAAGTAAACATGTGATTCATGTCTATCCATTCCACTCCACTCAGTATTTTATAGACCTCTATCGTGTCTCCACTCGGCCATCTCTTCTCCAAGCTGAAGCCACTTTAGCCTTTCCTCATAGGGAAGTCATCCCATCCCCTTTATCATTTTCTTCGCTCTTCTCTGTACCTTTTCTAATTCCGCTATCTTTTTTGAGATGTGGTCACACCATGGAGTGATACATTCATGCCATCTTTTAACCCCTCCAGTTCCCCCTCCATTACCCATCTTAAATCTCCAGCCCTATCACTCACTCTCTGCTCATAACCCTGACCAATCACGAAGTCCATGTTGTTTCCCTCATCAAACATCACCTTTCTGTTCTTTCACGTTTCCACTGTCCCGCCTTTCATCTCTGAGTGTGCATCCTAATCCTGGCATTTCCACTTTCACATGTTCCTATTAAATCCTCCAGTCCATAGCTGTCGCTATGGGGTGGCAAGTGCCACCCAAAAAAAATGGCTTGCCACTCAAGTTTGTGCTGATCCCCTTTCCCTCATGCTGCTGTGTCTCTGAATTCAGGCCCCTGGCAACAAGAAGTACCAGGCCTGCCACCGTGACCAGCACTAACTTCTGCAACGAGGAGCCTTCCAGCCTATCTGCTCATGGAGGTCCTGTTGGTACTGCCCCTCTGATGCATGTGTGTCAGAGAGGGCGGGACAAAAATTACCTTCATGAATGCATGGGCTGGAAGGCTTCTGTTGAAGAAGTTAGCACTGGTCATGGTGGCGAGCAGTGCAGATGGTGGCAGAGGAAGGGAGGGAGGTTTAAGGAGAAATGCAGGACATGGGGGAGAAGGGAGGGAGAGAGAGAGAGTGAGAGGAAGCAGGCAATATTGGACCAAGGGAGGTGGGGAGATAGAGAGGGTGATGCTGGCTGGATGGATGGGTGGGAGGGAAGGAAGAGAGTAGGGGAGGTTGAGAGAGGGGACATACTGGACATGGATGGAGGGGAAGGTAAAAGAGAAAATGCACATGGATGAAGGGGAGGGAAAGGGAAGAAATGCACATGGATGGAGAGGTAGAGGAAGGAGATGCATATGGATGGAAGGCAAGAGAGAGAGAGGACATGCATATGGATGGACAGGAGGGGAAGGGAAGAGATGGGAAAAGCTGAACATGGATGGAGAAAATAGGCAAAAGCCGGATCTTCCAGATCTGCTGGATCCTTTCTATATCTCCTCCAATCAAGTTTGCAGAGGATCCAGCTTTTATTTGTACACAGTCCTGGAACCTCTGCAGCCTCGAACATGGGACTCCAACTTGCACTGCTTTGCCCAAGGTTCACTGCTGCCTCCATCTGCCCTTGATATGTCTTTACCTTTGTGATTTTTTTTTTCCTGAATATTAAAGTTGGATTCAGAGGAGACCCCAGAACCAACTTTAATGTTAAAAGATTAACCCTGAATCTCCTGGGCAAGGTAAGCCCTGCCAAAGCAGAGCAGGGCAAGGTGGAGAAACAGCCACAGTAGCCACTGGAACCGGGACAGAGTGAGGCAGCAGAGAATCCAGGACAGCCACAAGATCCAGCCGAGGCAGCACAGGATCCAGAACAGAACAGGGTAAGTTGGACCCCCATGTCCAAGGCAGCGGAGGATCTGGGGCAACAACTGGATTTTCCGCAGACCCCACCGTAGAAGGTATAGCGCAGATCTGGAGGATATGACTTTTAACCAGTCCTGATGGATGGAGATACACATGGATGGAGGGAAACGGAAGGAAAGAGAGAGGGAGGATATGCCGCACATGAATGGATGAGAGGGGAAGGAAAAAGAGGGTGGATGTGCTGCACATGAATGGAGTGAAGGGAACAGATGGAAAATTAGAATTGAGAAACAAACAGAAAAATGGAAGAAAGCTGAATGTGAAAGATAAGTGCCAATAAAGATGGAAGAAGAGCTAAAACCCTAGCTTGCCTATAGCATGGCTTAGTAAACAGAGCCCTTTATTTTCATTGTAGTGTTTGGAATTTGTCCAAGTTGAGAATTTACATCTGTTGTCTTTATTTTGCACTGTACAGGAGAAAATTGTGCTACATGCAGAATCTGGATGCTGGGGATCTCGGGTTAAATTTTGACTGTATTTGAAGAGGGGCTAGATCTGCTCTGCCTGTGTGACTGCAATGCCGAGTGTCTGAGTAGGGATCTGTAGTAATTCAACTTGTTCAGTTTCCCAGTTGGTGTACGTTCTAGGGCTCATTGGAATATTTAAGGTTTCTTTTACAGAGCCGCACTGGAACCCCATTCAATTCCTATGGGCTTCCCTCTCATTTGCCACGCGGGAATCGCTAGTGCAGCTTCTTTAAAAAAAAAAAAAAAAAAAAAAAAGCCCTTACTGTGCTATGTTTTCCTAGGTATATTCTTGTGTGAATTTTGGAAGCTGGTGCTGTTATGAAATAGTAGATTTGTTCTGTAAGTCTCATATGGCTTTTGTAGGGCTTAAAAAAATTATTTTACAAGGTATCTGGTGCTGGAGAGGATTTATGTTACTGTTATTGAGATGACACCAAAATCCGACATTTAGGCCCCTGTATACAAAGCCACGCGATCGGCAGCCGGTACTGTAATGCCAACACAGCCCATTCACAACAATGAGGCAAACTTGAAGATAGTCAAATTAAGTCCTAGTAATAGCAATAATGTGATACAGTGTCAGAAATATACATATTAAACCAGCACAATAGAAAATATGTATAACAGAAATAAAATAAAAGCCAGTAGAATACAAATGATACATCATAATGGGCAGCATGGTACAATGACATCACAATACATGTGTGTAAACTATTTGTGCATGCATAGATGAAAGAGAATGCAAATGACCACCATTATCAGAAAAATAAATCATCCCTACAGTACTTCACTGTTAGACCAACCAAACCCTCACATTTTATTTTGTGCGAGATCCTGTAGGAGTTTTCCATCAAGACTGCACTATTAAGTACTATGTGGGTTGAACTGTGAAAGGTAGTTGAGCCCAATCTTAAGGACCCCATTCTTTGAATCAAGAGAACATTTGTGGAGTTTGCACCAGAGCTGGGAATGCAAGCGTGGGAGCAGAAAATCATTTTTGTAAAAGAAGTCTTTTCTGACTCATCTGATTATTCACATCTGCTTCACTCACTCACTAGGTCAATTTCTTAGGAATGATTGGCAAGCAATAAGCATCACGGTTTCTAGCTCATGAAAAGTGCATATACTGACAGTTTGACAGATCTTTATTGACAACCTAACTTTTTACAGACATGAGTTTCACATGACGTGACAGCCAGCAAACTATCAAAAGAAATCACAAGTCTACTTAGTCTCACCCTCAGATCTCTTCCTGATATTCCATGCTTTGTTCCCAGTGTGGTTGTTACAAATCTGATGCCCCTCAAAAACAACTGTTCATTAAACTCCGTGGGAAATCTTTCTTTCACTGTGTGCACATTATAGAAACTTGATGATGTGAATGAACACTAGGATGATATTTTTACAGATATGTAGGGGGTAATTTTATAAAGGTTTTTCTGTGCAAAAGGCTTTATTACAAGCAGAAAAGGCCATTTATAAAATTGCTCCATAGTCGTATTATGGTCATAGTATGGAAACCCTCCTGACCTCATTTTGCAATTCCCATCAGAACATTTCTAGACCAACACTCCTCAGCTACAGTTATTTCCTTAGCTCTTTCCTCTGCTTTTGACTTAGTTGGCCGCTGGACTTAGGTGGAAAGTTATCAACATGAGCTACTCTTCCTCAGGAGTTATGTTTCAATAAGTCTTCCAAAACGTTGTCCCAGCCACATAGAGTCATTTAGCAGCTTTCCCTGAGGCAGAGTGGGATCACTAGAAACATGTAGATTTATGCCACCTTTTGGGCATTTTTCTCTTTTGAAAATGAGCTCCTAAATATCCAATCTTGTTTGTTTAAATGATGACACGTCTAAAATCAGCTTATCTGTAGAATGTAAATTGCGAGAGGGTCATTAAATTCTTAATGAAGATGCCAGTGCAAGGGGTCCTTCATTATTCAATGCTTTAAAGATCAAAGTCAAAACCTTGAACTTGATTCTCCAATCAATTGGCAACCAAATAAAATAAATCAATATGTGTGCACCACGTATAGGCAGTGGCGTACCAAGGGGAGGAGCGGTGGGGGCGGTCTGCCCCGGGTGCATGCCGTTGGGGAGGTGCCGCGTGCCTGTTCGCTCCGAGTCTGCTCGTTCCCTCCCTGCTGCTCCCTCTGCGCGGATCCGACAGGCGCGCAGCACCCCCCCCAGCAGGTACAAATGCACCCGGGGGGGGGGGGGGTCGCACTTTACCCGGGGGGGGGGTGTAATTTCGCCGGGGGGGGGGGGGGCGCATCAGCGATCCACCCCGGGTGTCAGCCAGCCTAGAAACACCACTGCGTATAGGTATTTCTCAAGGTGTGGAGGGGCATTTTCGATAAAACTTCTAAGTCTGATTTTGGACATTTTGCTAAAAATGGCCAAAAATCAAGTTGCAAAGTCATTTTTGAACCCGAAAAACATCTATAGCATCACCTTTTTTTGATGTTGTTTTGGGAGAGAGGGTCTCTTTAAAAAAAAAAAAAAAAAAAAAGCTATGCAGGTGGCACCCGCATAGATAAAAAGAGACAACTGAGGGAAGAATATGATTGAGTGGTATGGAGTGGGTAGAAGTACAAAGACCAGGGGACACTCAATGAAATTGCATGGAAATACTTTTAAAACAAATAGGAGGAAACATTTTTTCACTCAAAGAACAGTTAAGCTCTGGAACTCATTGCCGGAGGATGTGGTAACATTGATTAGCGTATCTGGGTTTAAAAAAAGGTTTGGACAGGTTCCTGGAGGAAAAGTTCATAGTCTGCTATTGAGATGGTCATGGGGGAAGCCTCTGCTTGCCCTGGGATTGGTAGCATGGAATTTTGCTACTAATTGGGTTTCTGCCAGATACTTGTGACCTGGATTAACCACTGCTGGAAGCAGGATTCTGGGCTAGATGGACCATTGGTCTGACCCAGTATGGCTATTCTTATCCTCCTATGAACTTTAGTAAAATGGCCCCTTAGTAACATGAGTCTGTTCCAATTTTGTTCTGTTGCATGCGTGGGTATGCACTTCAGTTTATCATACAGTACAATGGGGCATAAGCAGAACCATCTCAGTCAATTATGACTTGAAGCCATCTATAATCCTATCATGGTTCCCCTCTATTCTTGATTTCAGCATGTTATTTTGGAAGCAAACATACAACCGCTTAATTAGTTGACCCTGCAGATACATCATGCCAGGTCCGGCTGAAGGCATGAGCCAGGTGAGGCACTGACTCAAGGTGCCAAAACTCAAGGGCACTAAAAGCCTACCTCTACCGTCACAGCAGTGAGAGTGTGGTTTTGCTCTCACCACTGTGCTCTCTTCTCAGCTCAACCATTAGCAGCACTGCAGGTTTAAACCGGAGAACAAGTACTTCCTATCTCACATTTAAACCTTGGTTAGTGCCGATAGCTGATCATGGAGGAGAGCCAGCGGTGATAGTTCTCACCAAGGTAAAAGAGCAGGCTAGAGTTGATGCCAACAGGGAGGGGGGGGGGGCAGAGGGCAGGCAGTGATGCAGATGGGGGGGGGGGGGGACAACAATGTAGCCGGGGGGAGGGGAGGGGGGGAGAGTGCCATAGCAAAAGTTGGTTCAAGGTGGCACAACCTCTTGAGCCAGCAGTGCATCAGGCACTAACCTTTGTTGCTGCTTGTCAAACTGTAATATTTCTTGCAGAAATAGTGAGGGATGCATGGAAGAACCTACCGGTGGAGATGGTTGAGAATAAAGGACAATAACTGAATTCAGGAAAGGATGGAACAGCATAGGGGATCTCTGAGGGGGAGGAAGGGATTTTGACGCTGAGCAGCTGGTATGGAGGGCAAAATGGATAGGCTATAGGGTCATTTTCTGCCATAATGTTCTAGGTTTCTTTGAACTCTCTTTATGTGCTCTGTCCTTGAATCTTAAAACTTCACCAAAGTCCAGTATCAGGAAGCAATGATTTCCTGTGGCTAGAGCCTGCAGCCATAGGTATAGTTCAGGAGTAGTAGGGGGAAGACACTCTGGGTCCTGTTGCTGAACTGGTCATCTTTCTGCCAATAGGGCCTCCCTACCCATTATCAGCCACCAAGCTTAGCTCCTGGCATAGATCAAGATTGCCTGCTATGATCTCTCTCCCTCAGCGCACAAAGCATTTTTGTTCAGTAGAATGACAGGATGAAGAGAGATCAAGTAACAAACTCGACAGAAAAAGTTGTGTGTGCTTGTAAAATGCATATTTTCTTTTAAATTATTTTTCATTAAACTGGTGGGAGCAAATCCTTCTGTGCCACAGGCAATGACCTAGTGTCCAGACACAGAAAGAGTACAATTAAACTCACAGCCACTGGCTGCATATGTGCTACTAGGTGCATAGAAACAGAATTAAACCCGCTCTCCTCCCCACTACATTCATAAAGGACTTCCCTTCCCCCTCTCTCTCTGCCCTTCTTAGGGCTCTGCATTGTTTCCAGTCAGCTTCAAGACCACAAGCGGTTCACAGTTGAGTGCTCTGGTAGTTTTCCCTGCAGGCATGACTACTACAAGGAGGATGAGAAGAAATGCAGTAGTAGAGCCATAGGAAACTCCCCCCCTCCCCCCCAATTCAGGTGACAGAGAAAACCCTTGAAATGACAAAGAGAGCCCTTGGGTTGATAGCTGGTGTCAACAGCAATATCTGGAAAATTAAAATATAAGAATACAGAGGCATAAACAGCAGGACAAGAGCTTTAAACTGTTTCCCTTGTGGTCTGCACCTGTGGGAGCCATTCTATGACATTTTTCCAGTTAAAGAGATGTGTTGATTTGTAGAAAACCACAGATTTTATTTTTGCAGCATTGATCGTATCAAGATCAGAGTGAGGAAAGAGGAAGTGTGAGAAAGGGAGCCCTAATGCCTGCTGCAAACATGACCAACACACTTCAGCTTCCGGTATTGCGGCTTCCTGAGCCAGTGGAGTATGGAGGAGTGTGGTCCAGCTCCTCAACACCAACATTACGTAGGAGACGGTTTAAGATGAAAAGGATGAAGAAGGTCCATAGTGAGAAGGAGTCAAGCTTGGAGGCCCATCTGTACCAGGGGGCCTCCTCTCTCGAATCCACCAAGGAGTTCCTGCAGCTGCCTTCCATTGAGATCACACCATCAAGTGATGAGGAAATGCTGTGGTCCAACTGCTCTACCCCTAGCATTTCCCCACGGCGCAAACGCTTCCTCCTGAAGAAATGGATCCGTGTTAGAGAGAAGAAGGAATTAAGTGAGAGCAGGTAAGTTCTGCCAGCTGACAATTTCATTTCTCTCCCTTTTCTTTTGTCAATTCTAATCATACCTGTCCACTATTACTTATTTCTCCTCTGGTCTCTCTTCTCTGTCACATCTAAGCTCCACGATACATTTTCTCAGCCGTGTCTGTCTTCCTCCATCTCTCTACTTTGTCATTCTCTGTCTTTTCTGTCTCTCCCCTTTGTCCTTTACTTTCCATCTATCTACTCCCCTCCTCATTCTCCCTTTTCTCATCTGTGCTCTCCTCCTTCTGATTTTTCTCTCCCATCATGTTGTTTTCTTCCTCACTTCTTTCTTTGTTTCTTCCCTTCTATTCCTGCTTCTCCATTCTCTCAGTTACTTTCTGTTCTTATCCCAGGCTTTATTTCCTATCTCTATCTCAACCCAACTTTTCCCCTTAGTGCAACTATTCTCATTCCCCACCCTTCTCTAATCTTCCTTATTGGATATTTTCTCTGTTCCTCGCTCCTCCTTCCCATCACTCCTCCAGCATCTGTGCTATATGTGGAGCCATACATTCATATATTTTTGAGTTCATAATCTGCATTCTGTTATCCAGGCCCTTGTAATGTATACTGAGACATCATAATACATATGGAAAGGCACACATTTGGGATAATTCTGTAAAGTAGGTGCTAACATTTACATTCCAATTTCACAAGATCATGTGTAAAATAAAGGAATAAACATGTGTGTGCACACGTGCATGTAAATACCAAAATTTTGCCTACTCACTATTCTGTAAATACATGCATATCGTACATAGCATGTATTTGACAGATGGGCATACACATAGCTGGGTGGAATGTGGGCTGGACTAACATGCCTACATCTCTGGCATTTTGGCACAAACACTTACACCAGCTCTATGGCTGGCAAAAGTGCTTGCACCTAACTGCAGGGGAAAAAAAGGAGAAGCAATCCCCAAACAACAGTCACAACACAGAAATAAAAACAAAAGAAGGGGGGTAGACCAATGAAGTTCCAAAGCAGTGGTTTATTAAAAGCAGTCAAAAAAGGATTCAAAGCAGTCTGTGTTTCGGTGCACAATGCGCCTGCCTCAGGAGTCAATTGTAATAACTCAGCCAACAACGGTAAAGTACGTACTCTTGCTGCATGGCACAACTGATGCTGCTGTTGTTCAGCTCCAAAGCGTGTTAAGACAGACAGGGCCAGTGCTAGGTACTCTGGTGCCCCCCTGTAAGCTCTCAACGGGCTCTACCCCCTTTCATTCCAATATCTCCTTTCGCTCTTCTCCCTCCCTCATTCTCTTACCAACCCCCTTTTTCCAAGCTGATTATTTCTTCCACTTCTCCCCCCCTCGTTCTGGCATCTCCTCTCTTTCATCCCTTACTCCCCCCCCCCCCCTCATCCGGCGTCTCCCTCACTTGCCCGGTCTAACTTAAAAATGTTTTTTTTCTAAGCAGAGGGCTTCCATCACTGGAGCGATTCAAGCATGATGCCTTTGGCCTCCTCGGCACTCTCCCTCTGCTGCTGCGGTCCGCCCCACCTCTGGCGTAACTTCCTTTTTCCACCTGGATAGACCGCAGCAGCAACACAGTGCCAAGGAGGCCAAAGGCAACATGTTTGAATCACTCCCCTACCAGAAACCCTCTGTTTAGAAAAAAAAAAACATTTTAAAGTTAGACCAGGCAGGTGAGGGAGACGCCAGACGGGAGTAGAGAGCAGACAAAGATATGCCGGCCCAGTGCTTGCCGTTTGTTGGCGCTCTTCCCTTGCCATGCATGCCCTGCTTACTGCATTCCACCACCCTGAATACAGACAAGCATTGATATGCTTTTGCTGCTTGGCAAAATTGTTAGCTGATTCTTTTGACTCTGTTGTATTGGATTGTTCAGCTCCAGAGTATGTGCTTTACCTTTGTTGGCTGAGTTATTATAATTGACTCCTGAGGCAGGTGCATTGCGCACCGAAACACAGACTGCTTTGAGTCCTTTTTTGACTGTTTTTTTATAAACCACTGGTTTGGAGCATCATTGGCCTACCCCATTCTTTTCTTTTTATTTCGGTGTAGCACCTAACTGCTTATATGCCTAGTTACACTAGTATTCTCTAAAGAAAAGTTGGCATCTATTTTCCTTTATAGATTAGATGCCCTCTGGGTGCCTGAATATAAGTGAAATATTATAGAATTACCCCATATATTAGGGATGTGCATTTGATAGTGTGCCTTACAAAAATTAGCACATGCAAAATCGATTTACTCTGTGCTAACCTTTGAATCAAATTTTTTTAAGAACAGCACAGAGGGCTTTCAAGGGTAGGACAATTGTGCTTTATTAGTGACCCCACACGGGCCGTGTTTTGGCATAAGACACCTGTCTCAGGGGTCAATTCCACCAATCAAAATTTCAAATCAGTGAAAAGGAGCAGAACAAGATTTTTTTTATTTATTTTTTATTTATTGCATTTGTATCCCACATTTTCCCACCTATTTGCAGGCTCAATGTGGCTTACAGAGTTTTGTTATGACATAGTCATTACTGGATGTCAGTTACAAGTAGCAATGTACAAAGATTGGGTAAGAGAAGAGAGAAGGAAGGTGTTAAGCCAGATAGTTTAGAAGATGGACTTTAGTAACTGGATGGGTTGATGAAGTTGTTTTGTAAGGCTATGGGTTCTCTTTGTAGGCCTTGTTGAAGAGATGTGTCTTCAGAGATTTGCAAAAGTTAGTTATTTCGTCAATGGTTTTCAGGGCTGTAGGCAATGCATTCCACAATTGCGTGCTTGTGTAAGAGAAGGTGGTGGAGTGTATCAGTTTGTATTTCAGTCCTTTACAGCTGTGGAAATGCAGATTGAGAAATTTGCGGGCTGATCTTATGGCGTTTCTGGAAGGCAAGTCCACGAGGTTTAGCATGTAGATTGGGGCGTCTGAATGAATGATTTTGTGTACAATCGTGCAGATCTTGAATGCAATGCGTTCCTTGAGTGGGAGCCAGTGAAGTTTCTCTCTTAGGGGTTTTGCACTTTCATATTTAGTTTTTCCATATATGAGTCTGGCTGCTGTATTTTAGGCTGTTTGGAGTTTTTTGATAGTCTGTTCTTTGCAGCCAGCGTATAATGCGTTGCAGTAGTCCAGATGACTTATTACCATTGACTGTACCAGGGTACGGAAGATGTGCCTCGGGAAGAAAGGTTTTACTCTTTTGAGTTTCCACATGGAGTGGAACATCTTTTTCGTCTTATTCTTCACGTGGGTATCGAGTGTGAGGTTTCAATCGATGGTAACTTCGAGAATTTTTAGGTTTTGTGAGATAGATAGAGAACAGTATGGTGTATTTATGGTGGAGTAGTTGTTTGTGTTGTGTTGTGAGGCGAGTACAAGACATTGTGTTTTTTCTGTGTTGAGTTTTAGCTGGAATGCATCCGCCCAGGAGTGCATGATTTGGAGGCTTTGGTTGATTTCGTTGGTAATTTCGTTTAGATCATCTTTGAACGGGATATAAATCGTGACATCGTCTGCATATATGCAAGGGTTAAGGTTTTGATCGGCTAGAAGTTTGGCTAAAGGTATCATCATTAGGTTGAAGAGAGTTGGTGAGAGGGGGGATCCTTGGGGAACTCCACATTCAGGTATCTATGGGGGTGATGTTTCCACGTTCGTTGTTACTTGGTATGATCTGGTGGTCAGGAATCCTTTGAGCCATTGGAGAACTGTACCTCCTTCTCAGAAGTATTCTAGTATATGTAATAGTATTTCATGATTAACTCATGTCGAAGGCGCTGGACATGTCTAATTGCAGTAGGAGTATGTTGTTACCAGTTGCAATTGCTTGTTTGAATGAGTTCATTGCGGACACTAGTACAGTTTCGGTGCTGTGATTTGATCGAAATCCTGATTGAGACTCATGTAGAATTGAGTGTTTAGTTAGGTATTCAGTAAGTTGTTTTGTCACTATGCCCTCCATGAGTTTGGTTATGAGCGGAATAGATGCTACTGGTCGATAATTGGTTAGGTCCATTGTGCTTTTCTTGGCATCTTTTGGCAGCGGAGTGAGTAGGATGTTTCCTTTATCTGTGGGAAAGAGACCATTTTGAAGTCTCTGGTTTACATGGTTCGTGAGGTCTTTTTTGAATTGTTTAGGGGCAGATCTCATTAGGCTAGTAGGGCAGATGTCTAATTTGCATTGTGACTTGGCGTATTTTCCGAGCCATTGTGAGATTTCATCTGACGATATCATGTCAGAGTTGGTCCATGATCGATCTGCTGGGCATTCCCCAGGTTTTGGGTCTAAACATTCAAGGATGCTTGTGTACTCAATGATGTTGGTAGGTATCATGCGTCGGAGCTTTATAATTTTTTCGTTGAAGTATTTCATTACGCTGGTTGCAGATGGGGTATCTATGTTGTTAGAGGTAACCGGTGTAGTGTTTAGGAGTTTGTTTACGAGTGAGAAGAGTTTATGTGTATCCTTGTAATTTGGTCCTATTATGGTTTTGTAGTATGTTCTTTTATTAGTTTGTCTGATATTGTATTTGTATTTTGGCGTGATCTCATTCTGCTCCTATCCACTGGTTTGAAATTTCTCAGTTTGTTTCAGTAGAGTGGATCATCGTTGTGCTCTGCTACCACATATGTATCCTGTGTTTATCACCTATGCACTTAGGGTTAGTTGGTGGAATTGACCCCTGAGGCAGGCGTCTCTTACGCTGAAACACGGCCCATGTCGGGTCACTAATAAAGCACACTTGTCCCACTCTTGAAAGCCCTTTGTGCTGTTTTTTTTTTTTATGGATTGCTTGTGTTGTGTACTTTGACCCTCTACGTTGTATGCTGTAACCTTTGAATCAACACATCTTCAGTCAATTTGGGCCTGTTAAAGAGTTCTAATGATTATTAAAAATTTTTATTAAACAAATGTGTGAAATGAACTGAAAAAAAATGTGAAAATAGGGGGGGAAAAAGGCCAGTTGAACCAAAAAAGGAGCAAAACATTTTGCTTTTTGCACATCTCTAACAAATAGATTCCAGTCTATACTGGAAGGATTACATTGGTAGATATACATACAAAGTAATTCAGGAATTGTACAATGAACCACGTACACATAGGGCTTGACTGAAAATAGATTTTCTTTAATTTTGTTCCTGTGGGAAATTATAATTCGGGCCCAAAATGAAGAACTGTGCCCTGCACCATAAATCGAGTTTCATACATAGAGTAAAAATTCTCATTATATAAAATATTGAGATGAATGTAAAATATGAATACTCAGGAGTGCTTAACAAGGTCTGCCAAGCTGGCTCAGTTTTGAGAGTATCGTCCATGAATATTCATCAGAGGTATTTGCATATTTTCTAAGAAAAAGATGTAAACTATGGCAGCATTTTCAGCATTCACCCTTGAATGTATAGCTCTGCTGAAAATTCACATAACTTGACATGGAAATCATCTGTTTGAAGTTATATGTTGGTTGTTCTGCTGCTGGAAACCCTCTGTCTTTGAGGATGATTTGTGCTACTTGGTTGCCTGGTGAAGGCAGATTTGGTGGTGGGGGAGGGGGTTGGGATTTGTTATACTGCCTTTCTGTCGTTACAAAGTGATTTACATATTATATAATTTTTCAGCCCTGGAGAACTGGACTTAAGAATCTCAACATATATGTGCACTAGGCAAACTGGGTCACATTTAGTCCACATTAGAGACATGGTGTAGAGTGGAGAAGTCACCTAATGGTTACTGCAGTGAGCTAAGATGCTGGAGACATGAGTTCAATTCCCATCACAGCTCCTTGTGACCATGGGCAAAAGTCACTTAATCCCCCCCCCCCCCCAAAAAAAAAAAACAAATCACAAGATGACCAAGTGAATAAAAGTTTATTCCTCAATGACAAAAATAGGATGTGCTGGTACAAATGACCCAACACAGGCCGTGTTTCGGCTGTCCTCAGGGGTCCTGTAAACAATGCAGCTAGCGCTTGGAGGAGGTTCTTATCTAAAAGCAAGCAGGATGCGTTTTAAGCAAAATCACAAGGAGGGTTGCATCTTAGTCCCTGAGGAAGGCTCCACAGCTGAAACATGGCCCATGTTTGGTCATATGTACCAACGCTTCCTGTTTTTAACATTGGAGAATAAACCTTTATTCACTTGATCATCTTGTGACTTGTTTTTTTGGATCTTCTTGGTTTGGTTTCCTTTGTGGAAGAGTTGGTCTTCTTTCTCTTCCAAGTCACTTGACCCTCCATTGTCCCAGCCCACCACAGAGAGAGAAAGTACCTGCATGCACTTTGTACATCTTGTAGCACTATAGAAATAATCAGTAGCAGTGGTGGGATAGAAGATGGGTTCAGCCTGTTAGAGTTGAAACAGAAAAGGCTCTAAATTACATAGTAACATAGTAGATGACGGCAGAAAAAGACCTGCACGGTTCATCCAGTCTGCCCAACAAGATAACTCATATGTGCCACATTTTGTGTATACCTTACCTTGATTTGTACCTGTCTTTTTCAGGGCACAGACCGTATAAGTCTGCCCAGCACTATCCCCGCGTCCCAACCACCAGTCTCGCCTCCCACCACCGCCTCTGGTACAGATCGTATAAGTCTGCCCAGCACTATTCCCGCCTCCCACTACCGGCTCTTGCCACCCAATCTTGGCTAAGCTCCTGAGGATCCATTCCTTCCTCTACACTCAAGTCATTCACAGATTTCCTCATTTCTGACCTGCGTTTGAATACAGACATTTATACCATTGTTGAAACTGTATCATCCACATTTTATTCTGAACCATCTGGCAAAAATCCAGATGAGAAGAAATAAAATGGTCCAAATAGCCTGTTGTTACTTTTCACCTGTGATCTTTGCACCTGTCTCCCAGAGGTAAAGTACGCTTGTGTGTAGAGGTTGACCAAATTTCAGTTTTTGTTTCAGTTACAGCACTGAAACCAGCCCAAAATCCTTTTTCTGCCTGGTTTTGGTTTTGGCCGAAAGGTTATTCTAAATGGCAGATGACGTTTAATGTGAGCAAGTGGAAAGTGATGCATGTGGGAAAGAGGAACCCGAATTGTAGCTACGACATGCAAGGTTCCACGTTAGGAGTCACAGACCAAGAAAGGGATCTAGGTGTCGTCGTTGATGATAAGTTGAAACCTGCTGCTCAGTGTGCTGCTGCGGCTAAGAAAGCAAATAGAATGTTAGGTATTATTAGGAAAGGAATGGAAACAAAAAGGAGGATGTTATAATGCCTGTGTATCGCTCCATGGTGCGACCGCACCTCGAATATTGTGTTCAATTCTAGTCGCTGTAGCTCAAAAAAGATATAGTGGAATTAGAAAAGGTGCAGAGAAGGGCGACAAAAATGATAGGGGGGATGGGATGACTTCCCTATGAGGAAAGGCTAAAGCAGCTAGGGCTCTTCAGCTTGGAGAAAAGGCGGCTGAGAGGAGATATGATAGAGGTCTATAAAATATTGAGTGGAGTTGAACGGGTAGATGTGAAGCGTCTGTTTACGCTTTCCAAAAATACTAGGACTAGGGAGCATGCGATGAAGCTACAATGTAGTAAATTTAAAACGAATCAGAGAAAAGGTTTCTTCACTCAACGTGTAATTAAACTCTGGAATTTGTTGCCAGAGAATGTGGTAAAGGCAGTTAGCTTAGCAGGGTTTAAAAAAGGTTTGGATGGCTTCCTAAAGGCAAAGTCCATAGACCATTATTAAATGGACTTGGGGAAAATCCACTATTTCTTGGATAAGCACTATTTCTTGTATAAAATGTTCTGTACCTTTTTGGGATCTTACCAGGTATTTGTGACCTGGATTGGCCACTGTTGGAAACAGGATACTGAGCTTGATGGACCTTTTGGTCTTTCCCAGTATGGCAGTACTTATGGACGTATGTAAGATAATAGTTTTAAGTTTCAAGTTGAAGTAAAACTTATTATACCTTTCATCAGTGAGCCACCTGAGTAATGTTCATATAAATATATACAAAATTAAAACATCAGTAAAAGATATAATCATAGATGAAATGCATTATAGAAAGGACAGAAAAGGAAAGAATTGCATTCACTCTGTTATATGTCCAGGCTAGCCCCCCCCCCCCCCCCCCCCCCCCCGTCTCCTGTCTTTCATAGCCTCTAGAAATGATGTACTTAACAGGAATAACACTTAGAAAAAAGGTAAGAGAAGCTCTGATCCTAGAGTTGGAAGGCTGCAGCTGAAGATCAAGTGGTAATGAATTCCAAAGAGGAGGGCCTGGAGCACTAAAAATAGAGCTATGTACATTGTCAAGATGAATATGCCTTAAAGAAGGAACTATCAAAAGAATTTGCTGTGTGGACCAAAAAGTCCCGGAAGGAAAATAAGGGAGCAGTCCATCACAGTCAACCTTTTTTTTTTTTTTTTTTTTAAATGCTTACTGCTGTGGGCTGAATTAGTTCCTGATATGCAGGCCTAATCCAAAATCCACAACTTTTGCAGCCACTGAAAGTTATCTGAGTCCAAATAATATAAGAACATAAGAATAGCCATATTGCCTCAGACCAATGGTTCACCTAGCCCAGTATCCTGCTTCCCACAGTGGCCAATCCAGGTCACAAATAATTGGCAGAAACCCAACCAGTAGCAACTTTCTGTGCTACTAATCCTGGGGCAAGCAGTGGCTTCCTCCATGTGCATCTCAATAACAGACTATGGAGTTTTCCTCCAGGAACTTGTCCAAGTCTTTTTTTAAACCCAGTCACGCTAACCGCTGTTACCATAGCCTCCGGCAGCAAGTTCCAGAACTTAACTATTCTTTGACTGAAAAAGTACTTCCTCCTATTTGTTTTAAAAGTATTTCCATGTAATTTCAAAGCTGGTACCCGGATAACAGTCTAGGCAAATTAGGACTGGGTCTGCTGCTGTCCTACCTACCTGGATAGTTATTTGGGCATCGGTACTGAATATAGGTGGTGCCTGGATAACTTCTAGATCTGCCCTGACTCCACCACTGGATAGTGTCATGGCCGTCAGGTCAGATATTCAGCTGCAGTATCGGAGCTGAATATTCACCCTGACATGTACAAGTAGCTGCAAAAGCAGATAGAGAGCACAGGAGGCTCCCATGCAGCGGCGTACCAAGGGCGGGGCGGTCCGCCCTGGGTGCACGCCGCTGGAGGGGTGCAGAGAGCAGCAGCGTGCCTGTTGGTTCTGCTGGTTCCCTGCTCTCTCTCTACCCTGGAACAGGTTACTTCCTGTTCCGGGGCAGAGGGAGCAGGAAGCCAGCGGAGCCGAGAGCCGCGCGGCTGCTCCTAGCAGCCAAGAATGCACCCCGGGGGGGGGGGGGGGGGGAAGGGTGTTGATGTGCCGGGAGGGGGTCATTGCGCTAGGGGGAGTGTCATTGCACCAGGGGGGGTGTCGTGCTGTACCCGGGGGGGGGGGGGGTGCAGCTGATCTAGGATCGTCACTGCTCCCATGTGCTGTGTTTGCATGGTAAAGAGCTTGTTTGGAACACAAACACATTGAAGCCGATATTCAGTCCAGAGGAGTTAGCTCTGCTATTTATGCGGGACTGTCTGGCTGCTAAAGTTAGGGGCCCTTTTACTAAGGCATGTAGGTGCCTACGCGCGTACAATGCACGTCAAATTAGAACTGCCACCTGGCTACCACGTACCCTGGACAGTAATTCTAATTTTTACGCGCTTCCAATATGCGCGGCAGAAAATATTTTTTATCTTCTACTGTGTGGCGCTAACCGTGTGGTAATAAGCAGTGTATGTGCGCTGACAATTACCGCCCGGTTAATGTGCGAGACCTTACCACTAAGTCAATGGGTGGCGATAAGGTCTCAGGTCCAAAATGGACGCACACCAATTTTTATTTTGCTGCATGTCCATTTTGAGACAAAAAAGGCTTTTTTTTGCAGGTGCGCTGAAAAATGGTCCCGCGCGCGTCCAATACATATTTTTACACCAGCATAGGCCATTTTTCAATGTGCTTTAGTAAAAGGGCCTCTTAGCTGGTCAGCCAATGAATATTGGTGTTAACTGGCTATCATAGCAGGTGACCAGACTAGCCACTAAGCGTTAATATTCAGCCAAGATAGCTGGCTATCTTGCGCCGAATATTAGCGCTTAACCAACTTAAGGCTATTTAACCAGCCAGAAGTCATTGCTGTCCGTTTAAATAGTGCTGAATATCAAGCAGATTCTCTCTAGGCAGCTCCATCCTTTCCACCCGTTTCGTTGCAACTTCAGCAGTCAAGACCCCAGGAGACTGAGAGGGGCCAGAAACATCTAAACACAAAGGGGCCCTTTTACTAACCCGTGTTAAACATTAATGCGTGCTTATCGCAGGTTAAAATGTACCACCGTGGGGCGAGCTCAGACATCCCGTGGTAGTTTTGGAATCAGTGTGTACTACAAAATAGAATGTATTTTTTAGCACTGGGGGTGGGGTGGGGTGGAGAGTGGGTGTGGCTGTGGCTGTGTAATTGGTTAGTGTATGGGCATTGCCTCATGCTAATTGATTAGCGCTGAACTAGTGTATGAGACCGTACCACCTACAAAATAGGTGGCAGACAGGGCTCATGCACTAATGAGCATGTGCCAATGAGGAAATTAGCATTTGGCCGTTATCATAAAATAGAAAAATCTGTCTTTTACCAGTAGCACTCAAAGTGGCCACAGTGCATGGGAAAGACCTGCGCTGGGGCTACCACAAGCCACTTTTTAGCACTGCTTGAAAAGGACCCCTTAAGTTGATACCGGGGAAGAGCATAAAGCTGAAGATTCACCTATGGCACTCGATAGCTTTGCACAACCCTGGCCTTTTAAAATGAATTTTCCCAAACTGGGGAGCAGAACTGAAGAGAAGAGGTACTGTGTTTGGAGAAACTCCACCAACAAATTCTCAATTAAAAAAAAAAAGAAAAGAAAAGAAAAGTAGGACACCCATCCGGCAATCTGGGGATGATGTAGACATGTAAAGTTGTGAAAACCTCTACAAACCATATTTCATGCTGGACTTTATATTCATGGAAGTTCCTGGCTTTCTTGTTAAAATTCCACAGGCTATTCTCAGAGTGAAAACAGTTCGAGCCTCTCTTGTTTTAGAATAAAAGTTCCCCTCAAGAACCTGTACACTACTTGCGGAGTTTCCATGGTGTTAAGCCTCCTTATCTTCCATTACATCAGCCTTTCTGAGAAATGCTTTGCTGTGCCTCAGATAAGAACACTTTTGTAAACCAGATAAACACAGTCCTTTCATAGAAAGAAGCAGACTTGGACTGAAAGGCCAGCGTTCATGTCCACTTTGGCGTCTGATTCAAAGGATTCACATGGCTAATTTGCAATCAGCCATTGGAGATGTATTTACTAAAAAAAAGCCTGCACCCTCTTCTCACACTGTCTGATTCCAACTTTTCCAGTGGATAAAGCTGTAACTGAATGAATCCCTATGTATTTCTTTTATTTATTAAATGGTACATAATTTAGTTCCTATAATTAACACATATAATTATGTTTCTCTACAGTTGTAAAATGTTATAGTGTATGGACTATTAAATTATATTGTTTGTATGAATGTAAAATATATTAAATCCAAGAAGACAGGAGGAGCCTCCACGGAAAGTCAAAGCAAAACAGCAAAAGTAGAGGCTGACAAATGCGCAAACCGATAGGGAGATAATCTCAAAAAACAGTTTATTCAGAATATTCTTGTCACATGGTGTTTGCTGATCGGTTGGCTGTTCCTTTGTTCTCTCTGTGGATTAACTTGCATACATAAAGGAATTCAAGCCTATCAGCTTCTTCTCAGAGAAAGTTGATTGTGACCCCTGAGGCAGGCGCTTTGGCGCCGAAACACGGACCGTGTCGGGTCCTTGATATGAATATTCTGAATAAACTATTTTTTGAGATTATCTCCCTATTGGTTTGCGCATTTGTCAGCCTCTACTTTTGCTGTTTTGCTTTGACTTTTGACTTTTGCATATCTTACTATGGCTGTGGGAGCAATTCTTAAAAATAGTGATTTTTGTTTTTTTTTTTTGGAGACCTAAAAGTGAATTTTTAGAGTGTCCTCTCTGTGAAGTTTTCCTTTGAAAATCTGGGGTCAGCTGGCACCATAGGTACTTATGTACTGTGTACTTTGCACCGTATTTAAGCTAGGGGAAAAAAATAACACATATCTATGATACTTTTAAAAGCAGTGTACCTTCCCTGATCAAAACAGCAAGTACAAAATATTTGGGCCGTTTTAATATATGTAGTCTTTGAAAATGTATGTAAACTATACACATTAAAAACACTGACAGGCTATTTCAACATTATCCCAGTGTGGGAAACAACACCTTTTTGTCCCTACTGCATTAAGAGGCCCTTTTACTAAGACGGGTAGGCATGTGTATATGTCCTATGCACCTCAGCTTTGAACTACCGCCTGGCCCGGGTGGTAATTTAATTTTTCACGCATGTCCAGTAAGCATACTGAACAAAATAAACAGCACCACGGGCCTTTAAAAATGGAACACAGTTCTTTAATGAATGAGCCTTGACAAAAAGACCCGACACGGGCCGTGTTTCGGTGACTAGCACCTGCGTCAGGGGTCACAGTGATGACGTGGAAAACTTGGGGAATAACTCGAATATATTCCTCTACAATATATTATTCCTTACCCCACGTCTCATTTGTAAAAGCTACAAAGCACCAAGGCACTTTCACTTTCTGGATCCAAATGGGGTAAGGAATAATATATTGTAGAGGAATATATTCGAGTTATTCCCCAAGTTTTCCACGTCATCACTGTGACCCCTGACGCAGGTGCTAGTCACCGAAACACAGCCCGTGTCGGGTCTTTTTGTCAAGGCTCATTCATTAAAGAACTGTGTTCCATTTTTAAAGGCCCGTGGTGCTGTTTTTTTTGTTTGGACTTTAGTTTGTACTTCGTTCCCTCTCTTTTGTTATACCCAGTAAGCATACTGGAAATTTTCCAGCGCACAGCTCTAGCCGGGCAGTAATCAGCATTGTATGTGCATAGACCATTACTGCCTGGTTAACGTGTGAGACTTTACTGCTAGGTCAATAGGTAAGGTCTCAGACCCCAAATTTTTATTTTGCCGCACGCCTATTTTCATCCAAAAAAAAGGCCTTTTTTGCAAGCACGCTGAAAAATGGACTTATGTGCGTCCAATACACGTGTCTACACCAGTGCAGGCCATTTTTCGGCGCACCTTAGTAAAAAGACCCCTAACAGTTTTTCATTTCCATCTCACTGATATGTCAGTGCATCTGTACTGTCTATAAGCGAAAGGGGACAGGATTTGATATACTGCCTTTCTGTGGTTATAATCAAAGTCGTTTACCTGAGTATATCTTGCTGTTGTGTTTCTCTGTAAATTACTTGGTTTTATGTACAGAGGTATATATCTCACTACGGTGCTTATTTAAAATCGCTATTTGGGTTTCATACATGCATATATGACAGTGTGGTTCTTGTCTCACCTAGGCAGTCACCAAGCGTATGCGTGGAACGTGAATAACTTCTCAAAATATAAAAAGCAAAGAGTGGAGCTGATGCTGATAGGCGATTTTCAAATAATGGAAGAAAAACATCTCAAAAAGTTTGCTGAACTTAAACAATTCTTCCAACAACGTGCTGTGCAGACGAATCATTCATTACTGGTCAATAGACCCCCAAAGCCCAAATCAAAGCATTCTTTTGTCCAATTAAATAGTACTTCTTCATTGCATATTTTTATATTCAATTTCGTGTTTCAATTTTTAAATTTTGATTTGCCTCAGTAACAAAAATATGGGAAACCTCACTTTGTACACGTATAATCGTCAAGATAACACACAATGTGAGCTTTGGTCAGTATGAGATAGACACCTAAAAATGGAAATAAACGGGGGAAAGACCTTGGAAAGCTGTAGCCACCAGCTCCGAGGCTGGAAAAAATCACAATCTGAATCTTTCTAACCACAGTTCTTCACTTTAATCATTGGTCATAAAAACCCCCGATCCAACCTTGGTGTATATTTGCGATTTTTAAAAAAATTTTCGTGTTGCTTTTGTGTGAAAAATACCTTTGTACACCAAACGCTCTCCACCACAAAGTTAAAGTTGTCACATATAATGTGAACTTAGCTTGACTTGGCTACATTCGACAGCTACCCCCTTCACCCAAGTGTAAAAGAAAATACCTTGGCTGGCAGGGATCCTGAAGCCCCCGTCTGCTGAAGAGTCCTCTTCAGAGCCCCCCCCCCAAAAAAAAACTGTCTCAAACCCAGTGCAGTCAGTGGCTTACTTCCAGCTTCCAATTCCAATGGCCCCCTATGAACTGAGCATGTAAAGAGGCAATGCCATCAGCTGAAAGTGCACCATTGGCTACCCCGAATTTGAGACAGTTTTTAGGAGGATTTCGGAGAACATTCTTCAGCCAGCGGGACTTCAGGATCCTCACCAGCTACATTGACCATTAATGCTGCTGTTGGGTGGGCTTGAACTGAAACTTTGTGGACCCCTACCTACCTAAATCTATCTGTGGCTATGCCACCGATATAGATACCTCTTCACTTTCTGTGAAGTCTCTAGATCTGATGAATGTGGTCAGATAGGATAGTACATTGTACATCTGTCTTTGTAATAAGCAGTGAGCACAGGGCCGGTTTTACACATGGTGGGGCCCAGGGCAGAAATTAAGGAGGGGGCCCCTGAGCCCCTGAGCCCAATCTCCCCACCTGCATTGTTACTACTTGGCCTGGGCATCTCTTCCCCTTTCCCCACGACAGTCTGTCTCCCTCCCTTCCCCTCACCTTGCGGTCTTTTTAAAATTTTTATTTTTCTTCTCAGAGGGGCCCCTGTGCGGCAGCCATCCTCACAAGCTGCCTCCGGCTGTCCTGAAGCTTTCTCTCTCTGCTGCAGTTCACCCAGGCGGAAACAGGAAATTGCATCAGAGGGGGCAGATCGTGGCAGAGAGAGAAAACTTTGGGGGGCAGCCGCAAGCAGTTTGTGAGAATGGCTGCTGCACCAGGGCCCCTCTGAGAAAGGAAATAAATTTTTAAAGAAGATCCGGAAGAGAGGAGGAGATGGATTATGATGGGGAGAAGGGGTACCTGGACTATGGGGCCCCCAGAGCCTTGGGGCCCAGGGCAGCTGCCCTGTTTGCCCTCCACTAACACCGGCCCTGAGTGGGTAGATTCAATCAGTAATTTACAAGAATATTAAACATACATCATTTATATTTGATCCTGATACTGTAGCTACCTTTAATTTCCAACAGAGAGGAAAAGTAGTTGCAACAGGGGAACAAAAGCTAGGAGAGGAGGGAGAGGCAGGCTGAAAAGTAAAGACAGATCAGTGGAAAATCTTTTTTTTTTTTCTTTCCTGTACTGCATTATAAATAAAACAAGGGAGATAGCATCTTTTAGGGTCAGTAAAGTGAGATCTGAAGGTCACTGCAAACCCCTGAAAATTAACATCTTAGAAAAAAAAAGATGCAAATGTGGATAACTTTTCTGGATGAGTGTAAACTCCTATGGGCCCATGCCCGATTTCTGTACACAATATAATTGAGTATCGACCTAATTAGTGGCAGTAATTGGGTGCTACCAACCAATTACTGGCATTCATTGGCAATAATTTGGATTAATATGCGCATCTTGCCAAGCGCTATTCTATAAAGATGCGTACGTAAATCTTTCAGTGTACAAATGAAAAAGGGAGCATGGGTGAGTCAGGGGTGTTCACTAAAAATGCACGCAGTATTATAGAATTTAGGGGATCTGTGCCTATGCTGCTTTCAATTCCTAACCTGTCACCTGCTCGTAACCTTTATCTTGTCTTCCTCTCTTCAATAGTCCCTCTTCCCTTTGTGCCCTCCTGTCTGTCCTTCCCTTATCCCTTATTTGTCCTGTCTGTCTGTCCTGATTTAGATTGTAAGCTCTTTTGAGAAGGGACTGTCTTCATGTTCAATTGTGAAGCGCTGCGTACGACTGCTAGCGCTATAGAAATGATTTGTAGTAGTAGTAATTTACGCATGAGGATTTATACCAGGTTTCAGTAGATGTAAATGTGTGTGGATCTCGGTGCTATGAAATGGTGCCCAACTTAGAGCGCCATTTATAGAATAACACTCAGTGCTCATTTTTTTCAGTGCCCAAATTTTGTCACCATTTACAGAATCTTGTCGTATGGTGGCAATTTTATAAGTGGGTGCCCCCAATGAGGTACCCAAATTTTGTTCAGTGAGAGCCTATTCTGTAAAAGCATCTGAGCACAGACAATACAGTAAAATCTTCTGCCTAGTGTGCGGCGGCAGCCAAAAAAGCAAACAGGATGATAAGACTTATTAGGAAAGGGATGCAAAATAAGACCAAGAATATTATAATGCCTCTGTATCGTTCCTTGGTGCAACCTCACCTTGAGTATTGCGTTCAATTCTGGTCAAAAAAGATATAGTGGAATTAGACAAGGTTCAAAGAAGAGTGACCAAAATTATAAAGAGGATGGAACTTCTCCCATTTGAGGAAAGGCTAAAGAGGTTAGGGTTCTTCAGCTTGGAAAAGAGACGGCTAAATGGGGATATGGTTGAGGTCTATAAAACCCCAAGTGGTGTAGAATAGGTAAAAGTGAATCAATTTTTCACTCTTTCAAAAAGTACAAAGACCAGGGGGCACTCACTGAAATTACATGGAAATACTTTTAAAACAAATAGGAGGAAATATTTTTTCACTCAAAGAATAGTTAAGCTCTGGAATTCGTTGCCAGAGGATGTGGTAACCGCGGTTAGCATATTTGGGTTTAAAAAAGGTTTGGACAAGTCCCTGGAGGAAAAGTCCATAGTCTGCTATTGAGATAGACATGGAGAAGCCACTGTTTGCCCCGGGATTGGTATCGTGGATTGTTGCTACTAATTGGGTTTCTGCCAGGTACTTGTGACCTGAATCGGCCACTGTTGGGAATAGGATACTGGGCTAGATGGACCATTGGTCTGACCCAGTATGGCTATTCTTATGTTCTTATCCTCTGGCTGTAGGTCATGCTGGCTTAGTCTGAGCTCTCCCTCTTGCCTCGTTATCAGTCTGCATTTAGTTTTGCAGAATTACAGCAGAATTCACAGTCGTTCCCTATGGAGAGCCTCACATAGGCTCCTAATGATGAATTTTATTTTTGGAATTTATGTCACCATGGCAACAAAGCATTCTGAACCATCGGAATTCCAGTTGCACTCCCGGTGAGGCTGATTGCTGTCCTTAAGGAGGTCAGGATATCGGGAGAAAATGAAATGCAGCAGATGAGGTAGCAACTGGAAGAAGCAGTAGAAGGGGTGTTTGGTCTCAGATTAATACAGATTTTCCCACTAGAAACTAGCTCCTCTGCCTCGCCTGTCCCCCAGTGTTTGGTAATGGATCTCCCCCCCCCCCCCCCCCCCAACCAGCTACCTTTCACCCACAAAACTCCAACTGGAGCAACATGGTTCTTATTGTGGTAGATGCATGGAATGACTTCTGAACGGAGACAGTGAAAGCAAAATCAGTAGCAGAAGTAATGAAGACCTGGAATTAAAAAAAAGGATTTTTAATTGTGAAGAAGTGGAGGAAAGCCAGAAAGCAACTGTAGTCTCTGGTGTTGTAAAAGCAAGCAAAGTCAGACTTGCATTCCTTGTCTACTTGTATGCCATTATATCTTGACGTAGCATCCAAAAGAAACCTCCAGACTTGAACATATGAGTAAGGAGATTTTTTTTTTTGGACCATCAGAGAATATAGTCACTGAAACAATTTTAGGTAAAGCTAGGACAGCATCCTATTTCATAATATTCTGATTTTTCTAATTTTATAATAATTTTGTCACAAAATGTCCATAAGGGGCTCTTTTACTAAAGGGTGGAAGAGGTAGCACGGGCTTGGTGTGCAGCAAATCGAGTCTACCAATAGCTTACCCAGGAGCCTGGCTGTAGTCCCATCTTTGCCATGCGCCACTTCTGGTGCTAGAAAATATATTTTTATTTTATATAATAACTGGAATACACACCTAATTTTGGCATGTACATTTGTACCATGTTTCAGTTGGTGCAAGTGGCCACGCCTATATTTAAGTGTGAATCCCAGGCGTAAGTTCTAGTCTGTACACTGCACCTAAATTTAATCACAGCTTATAAAATAGTGCTATTTTTGTCGCTGATTTTTTAGGCACTATTCCTCGGATTTCTGTGCGGAAATCAACGCATGTCCATAACAATAACTTAATTAGTTAATAAGCTAATCAGTGCTGTTAATTGGATGTCTACAAGCAATTATCAGCACTAATTGGCATTAATTCAGATTTAAGCGTACAACTTGCTAAGAACCCCTTTTACCAAGCTGCGGAAAAAGGGAGCATGCGCTGGTGTCAGCATGTGTTTTTGACGTGCGCCGAGGCCCCCTTTTACTACAGTGGGTAAAAGGCTAGGTCTATCTTTTTGGCAGAAAATGGCCATGCGGCAAGTAAAGCACTTGCCAAACGACCATTTTGTGGGGGGGGGGGGCCCTTACCCCCACTCATTGAGGTGGTGGTAAGGGCTCCCGTGCTAACCAAGCAGTAACCGGGCAGCTCACGGCACTGCCTGATTACCGCTGGGTACACACTGGTGCTATTTTTGTAGCGCCGGATATGACGGTGCGCTGGGGGTGGGAAGTATTGCCTGGCTGTTATGGTAGCCCGACAGTACTTCCTGTTTAGCGAGCAGTAAGCCTATGTAAAAGGGGCCCTAAGTGTATTCTGTAACGTGGTGTGACTAAATTCTAAGTTGCATAGTTGAAAAAGGGGCATGGCCATGGGTGGGGCATGGGCATTTCTACAGTCTATGCGCATTATTACAGAATACAACTGCTCTACGCCTAATTTAGGCATTGGGATTTACACCAAGTAAAATAAGGCCTAAATGGATGTGACTATATTTGGTTGCATGGAAAGCCCTCGGTGTATTCTATAAAGCACATAGAACTTTGAGCTGATTTTATAAAAATTAGGCTTACATTAGAGAATACACCTAGGCATTTTTCTTTTCCGCATGGATTTTTCAGGCTCCATAGCTAGAATCTAGCTCTTTATATAGAATCTAGCCCTGGCATGCAAGTTGGGCGTGGATCCACTGCTATTCTATAATACTATGCCTAAATTCAGTACACAATCTGCCCAGCACATATGCAGAAGAGTGTTTAACTGGTTAATTGTCATTTATATGTATATGTGCACACCTATGCATGTACATGTTTATATTCAGTATTCTGGTGCCAATAAGTTATTATGAACATTGTCAAATTACCTCCCAATGGAATTTCCATATGCCGCGCATCAGGGTAAATGGGTGGGTTGAAGCCTCCCTGCAGGAAAAACTATGCCCCAGAACCTGCTGCCCTAGGCAACTGCCTGGTCCCTGAAGTGGGACCTGAATCCTAGTGTCTGTGGCTTGTAAACTGCTTCTTTAACTACTAAGCTACTCTTTATCCAACATGGTGGCTTCTGTGTCCATAAGTTTATTGATTAGACAGTGAGTATCTGCAGCATTTCCAAATGGTTTTTCTGTTCCCCTCTCTGTTCCGTCCTTGGAGTTGTGCCAGTTTTCCACTGATCCTCAAGTGTTGCATCATTATGTTGTTTGGTTATTGGTTCTGCCTGCCATGAATAGTATAAAGCTATATAATCGATTAGTACTTACAATAGAATTGCAACCCCAAATAATAACCAGAAATCAAAACAGTGCTTGTCTGTATTGCTAGAAATGAGTTGCTGTTCAATACAGGAGAGAAAACATCTGTTCAATTAAAAACTCCCAGCTATGTTCCTGCCTCTCCTCTGACAAGAAGACGGTGTCTGCATATGTCTATTTTTAACAAGCTGACTCCACTCTCCCGTTCTCTCCCTCATCCCATCCTGCACACCTCTATCTTCACACGCATATGTGCACTCAGACATATACATTTTCTCTTCCAGGTTCTCGTTCTTAAAACAGCCAGAGTTCACAATGCAAGCATTCATTTGAGAGTAACTCCCTGGCATCTTTTGGGGCTTTTCTCATGCTTGTCTGGGGACTGAGATTCAGCTAGAATACCTGACAATGAGCAGTGATCATTCTAGAACCATATTATGGATTAATAAATTCCGAATGGAGCTGCTGATTATTAGCTAAAGGATACTCACCATTTTATAATTCCATGGGTTTAATGTATAAAGAGGCTGTTTTGTAACCATCGGTAGAATTTTGTACCGATGAGACCGAACCTCCCCTTCGACAGAAGCTGAAAACAAGTTTCTATTTGTACTTCCCTTTTGTTCCACTGGCCTCCTTGATAAGCTGGGTACATAAGAGTCGGTTGTACAGTTTGGAAGACCCTCATCGAAAATGTGCAGTCTAAGCAGCTGTTAGCAAGAGAATAACAGGCCCACATAGCTTCATTTTCCATCTTAGTCCCTTTGATGCCCCTTCCAAGGGGACAACTCTATAACTTGATGCTTGATGCTCTATAACTTGTGGAGGAGTGGCCTAGTGGTTAGGGTGGTGGACTTTGGTCCTGAGGAACTGAGTTCGATTCCCAGCACAGGCAGCTCCTTGTGACTCTGGGCAAGTCACTTAACCCTCCATTGCTCCATATAAGCTGCATTGAGCCTGCCATGAGTGGGGAAGTGCGGGGTACAAATGAAACAAAAAAAAAAATGCTTCTAGCTAGGTGCACCTTTGCTGCACACTGAGTGCAAATTCTATAACAATAAACAGTGTGATATTCAGCGGTCATTTTCAGCTGAAGCCCGGACAGGGCCCAGCATTAAATATCTGGTAATAATGGGAATAACACCAGTGGTAGGCAGCAAAACGCTCACGGCCGCTGGCTGAATATTGAGGGGGAGGGGTTGAATACATAGCAACAGAAACAATGTTACTCCCATGCGCACCCCTATTCTTTGCAGGCTGTGACACCTGCTATTAAAGATAATGCTGTACCATGAGCTGTAAAAGCCACATCAGCACCTTTCTCTGGCGTAATTTAAGTGTTTTTGTCCATGTGGTAAAGGTTTCTTGAATTGGTTGGATGGTGAGAGACAGCCAAGACCAAAGAAGTAACCTGTTCCGCGCAGAGGGAGCAGCAGGGAGGGAATGAGCGGACTCGGCCAACAGGCGCGCGGCACCCCCCCCCCCCCCCGGCGGCTTGCACCCGGGGCGGACTGCCCCCACCGCCCCCCCTTGGTACGCCACTGTTTGGGTGCACAACTCACTGTGCTATTCTATAACACAGGTCGCAGAAATCTCATACCGCGCGATATTCGAAACCATTTAACCGGCCAGGAATGGCACCTGTCCGGTTAAATGGCACTTAACCAGCTATCTGGCGAGATTCAGCATGGGATAACCGGCTATCCCTTGCTAAATATTCCCGGTTAATGGCTAGGAGATAACTGGCTATATTGTGCAATATAGCTGGCTATCCCCAAATATTCAGCTCGTAGCTGGCTATTGTAAGCGGCCTCATCGGGCCATGTAACTAGCTGGAATATCTTTGGCCGATTTAAACATAACCGGCTAAATCCAAATATTTTTTTTAAATTTATTGTTACATTTGTACCCCGCGCTTTCCCACTCATGGCAGGCTCAATGCGGCAGACAATGGAGGGTTAAGTGTCTTGCCCAGAGTCACAAGGAGCTGCCTGTGCTGGGAATCGAACTCAGTTCCTCAGGACCAAAGTCCACCACCCTAACCACTAGGCCACTCCTCCACTCCTATTAACTTAGCCGGTTAAGTTTAAACCAGCCAAAACTAAATCGGATATTTCAGTGCCGGTCACCGGAAATGGCCTGGCATTGAATATCTGGGCTCAGTACTGACCGTGGGAGGCAGGCTGGCTACCTCCCACAGTCTGAATATCGGCCCCATAGTGTGTAGCCCAAAAGGGGGCATGGGTGGATCAGGGGTGTTCCGAAAGTTTGCGCACTATGTTATAGAATTCGACAGGCGCACATTCAACTTGCGAATCAGGATTTATACTGGGTTTCAGCTGGCATAGGTCCTCGTGACTAAACTTGAGCATGGTAATCGGGCGCTTTGTACCATTCCATAACGAGCGTTGATCCTGGAGCGTCCTTTACAGAACAGCGTTGAGTGCTGATTTTTCCCTGGTGCCTAATCCTCAGTCCTGTGTGTGCCTCTGTACATTGCTAAAACAAATTGTGCATCCAGTTAAGAGTTGCCATTTGGATTTTGTTTTCCCCCATATTCATCCTCCAAAAAGGATTTAAGTTAATTGACTTTACTGTCGTTCACACCTTTCTCACTCTTGTCAGTATCACCTACATTCCTGTCACCTTTATTATTGTCAATATCAACTGTGCCCCATTCTCATTCTCTCTGTCATCTACCCCTGATTTCCATGTTCATGTTCATGTGCATCCCTATGGCTAGTTTGCTGTTCTCTACACTAGTTGACTCCACTTCCCTTGGTTACCTGTACCTTTCCTGCTGTCCTTACCATCATCTTTTTTTTCCCCAGCATCTCAGGAATAGCGGTACATGCAAGCCGGTTGACATAAGTCATTCCTCATTTGTAGGATTATGACCCGTGCTGTTTTTTTTTTTTTCAAGATTCATGTGATCAACATCAATTGCTGGAATATGCAACCATTTTACAAGCATTCCATAATACAGTTTACTCAATAGCCCCTGACGCAGCCCTGCTGGGCGAAACACGGCCTGTTTCGGGCAATATTCCTGTATGCAATACCATTAATAAAGTTTTTATATATATCTACTACTGATCTGCTTTTCTGTTTTCCACATTGGAGTTTGTGGATCGTTTGCCTTGCTGTTTCTTGGGATCCTTACTGTCACCTGTACATTTCTTGTTGCCACTCACATGGAAATCTCTACACTGGCACCAGTGTGTATAGCTGGCCCTCTAGCCAGCATGCCCGTCCTTGATATGCAGGGTTTTTGGTTTGAAAGGTAATGGTACCATCTTGTGGACAGCAACAGTAATTCTGCAACTGAAGTTGACAGAATAGTGTTTCTGTCAAAGCAATGTGTAATTTATTTAGCTGGGGATATATCCAATAAAATGGGGGGGGGGGGGGGGGGGAGAGAAGAGATTTCTTCTAAGGCTAATGTGTTTTTTCCAATATAGGAATTTAATTTTAATTTTTTTTTTGTTACATTTGTACCTTGCGCTTTCCCACTCATGGCAGGCTCAATGCGGCTTACATGGGGCAATGGAGGGTTAAGTGACTTGTAACAGTAAGTGATAATGTCCCCACTTTTGTAAAATATGCAATGGGATCGTCAATGGCCAAACAGTAGCAATCCCTTATACTACATTGAGGTATTAATTCAATACCATTGTTCTGACCTAGCAACACTAGTCAGCATCCAGTCTTCCATAGACACTTTGCCCCAAGTTCAACAAACCAATTAGTGCCAATAATTGGGTGCTAATTGGCACCAATTTGAATTTACGTGCACATCTTGCCATGCGTTCTTTTATAGCAGTGTGCACCCAAATCCCATAATGTGCAACGCAAAAGGGGGCGTGGCCATGGGAAGTGCTTGGGCAGGTCAGGGGCATGGCCATGGGAAGTGCTTGGGCAGGTCAGGGGCATTCCTAGAATTTGCACAAAGTGTTATAGTGTCCTAGGGATGTGTGCCCAAACTGAACACCAGGTATTGCACCTGGTTTTCAGCAGGCATATCTTGGCACCCACTTTTGGGTGCTGATATCGGCATTTAATGTTTGTCTGTAACGGGTGCTCATCTTTGAGCATTGAGCACCGATTTTTTTGGTGTTGATTTTTGAGCACCATTTATTGAATCTATCTCTTTCTCCCCAATCGCCAATAACCCAGTGGTGTTTCTCACACCCAGAACACTCTGCCCTTTATTTTAGAAATATATTCGCATGTAAATAGTGGCATGCATATGCATACGGAAATTTTAGCAAGCTGTTATCAAACATGGAGATCCACACAAAGCAGAGATTTGAAGGTAGTGTGGTGGGACATGGCTTGGGTGGAATTAAAATCTACATGTTATTCCCCATTTCACCAGCTCAGAGAGATGCACTTATGGGACTCTACTTGAGGGATTAAGGATGTAATTTATTTCTGACATTTCTATCCCACAATTATCCCAAACAAGTTCAGATTCAATGTGGCTCACATTAAAAGTAGAACATTTGATAACAAATACAAGTTACATTAGTTATAAAGACAGGAACTTATGTGAATACAATGTAATAGCAAGAATAGAATGCAAAAATCAACAGTAGTAGTACATCTTAAAGATGGAAACTGGAAAAAAAATTGCAGTATCAGTGTTTAATTGGCGAAATGGGACAGTTCCACATAGAAGTTGCACCACACATAAAAGTAAAAAATCAATTTACTTCTACTCGTTCTACACCACTCAGGATTTTGTAGACCTAAATCATATCTCCCCTCATCCATCTCTTTTCCAAGCTGAAGAGCCCAAACCTATTTAGCTTTTCCTCATATGAGAGGAGTTACATCCCCTTTACCAGTTTGGTCGCTCTTCTTTGAACCTTTTCTAATTCCGCTATATCTTTCTTTGAGATACGGCAACCAGAACTGAACGCAATACTCAAGGTGCGGACACATCATGGAGCAATACAAAGGCATTATTTTATTTATTTATTTATTGTATTTGTATCCCACATTTTCCCACCTCTTTGCAGGCTCAAAGTGGCTTACAATACATCATGAATAGTGGAAGTGAGAAGATAATAGACCTTTGGTGTTACAGAAGGATTTTGGGTTACATGGTAATAGAATGCATGAAAGTAATATAATAGAAGGCATTATTGACATTTCTGAAAGCATGTGGGAGTTTCACATGTTTTGGTCTTTGTGGTATACCTTGTCGAAGAGATGGGTCTTTAGTAGTTTGCGGAAGTTGGTCAGTTCATAGGTCGGTTTTAGGTTACGTGGTAGTGCGTTCCAGAATTGCGTACTCATATAGGAAAAGGTTGATGCGTGCATTAATTTATATTTTAGACCTTTGCAGTTGGGGAAATGAAGATTAAGGAATGTGTGAGATGATTTCTTAGCATTCCTGGATGGTAGGTCTATCAGGTCTGACGTGTAGGCTGGGGCATCGCCGTGGATGATTTTATGTACTAGGGTACATACTTTGAATGTAATGCGTTCTTTTAGTGGGAGCCAGTGTAGCTTCTCTCATAGGGGTTTTGCACTCTCGTATTTTGACTTTCCAAATATGAGTCTGGCTGCCGTGTTCTGGGCTGTCTGGAGTTTTTTGAGTATTCTTTGCAGCCGGCGTAGAGTGAGTTGCAGTAATTTAGATGACTGAGTACTAACGATTGTACTAGATTGCGGAAGACGGTCCTTGGGAAGAATGGTCTTATTCTTTTTAATTTCCACATTGAGTGAAATATCTTTTTGGTTGTGTTTTTCGCGTGGTTCTCAAGTGTTAGGTGCTGATCAATGGTAACTCCAAGAATTTTCAGGGTTTCCGAAATTGGTAGATACAGTTTTGGTGTGTCAATGGTGGTGAATTTGTTCGTATTGTGTTGTGAGGTGAGTATAAGGCATTGGGTTTTTTTCTGCATTTAGTTTCAGCTTGAATGCGTCCGCCCATGTGTTCATGATATGTAGGCTTTGGTTAACGTCATTGGAAATGTCCTTTAGATCTTGTTTAAATGTAATGTAGATCGTTACATTGTCTGCGTATATGTATGGGTTAAGGTTCTGGTTTGATAGTAGTTTCGCCAGGGGTATCATCATTAAATTGAATAGAGTCAGTGAGAGGGGGGACCCCTGTGGAACTCCGCATTCAGGTATTCATGTAGCTGATGTAGTCGAATTAGATGTCACTTGGTATGATCGTGTGGTTAGGAACCCTTTGAACCAGTTGAGAACATTTCCTCCAATTCCGAAATATTCGAGGATATGTAATAGTATGCTATGATCGACCATATTGAAGGCACTAGACATGTCAAATTGTAGCAGTAGTATATTCTTGCCAGATGCAATCATTTGTTTAAATTTATTCATGAGAGTAACTAGTACTGTTTCCGTGCTGTGATTAGACCGAAACCCTGACTAGGAGTCATGTAATATTGAGAATTTGTTTAAGTAGTTTGTGAGTTGTTTGGTTACCATCCCTTCTGTTAGTTTGGTTATTAAAGGTATGGATGCTACTGGTCTGTAGTTGGTTAGTTCACTGGGATTCTTCTTTGTGTCTTTGGGTATAGGAGTGAGTAGGATGTTTCCTTTTTCCTTCGGGAAGAGTCCCTTTTGTAGCATATGGTTTATGTGATTCATGAGGTCTATTATAAATTAGTATTTTTGGTCTTATTCACCATCCCTTTCCTAATAATTACCTGACTCTTCCTCCCCCTCTCCCCCTCTAAGTTCCCCCCAATTGTACCGATCATACATGTACCTTATCTACAATAATATCACCTTGTACTCATTCATACCTTGTATTTGTTCAGACCAGAACCGGCTAATGCCGTTAACAGAAATATGTAAGCCACATTGAGCCTGCAAAAAGGTGGGAAAAGGTGGGCTACAAATGTAATAAATAAATAAATCCTAGCATCCTGTTTGGTTTTTTTGGCGGCCGCTGCTGCACACTGAGCAGAAGATTTCAGTGTATTATCTACGACGACACCCAGATCTTTTTCTTGGTTGCTGACCTCCAAGGTGGAGGACCCTAGCATCAGGTAACTGTGATTCGGATTATTCTTTCCAATGTGCATCACCTTGCATTTGTCCTCATTAAATTTCATCTGCCATTTGCATGCCCAGTCTTCCAATTTCCTAAGGTCTTCCTGCAATATTTCACAGTCTGCGTATGTTTTAACAACCTTGAATAGTTTCATATCATCTGCAAATTTGATCACCTCACTTGTCGTTCTAATTTCCATATCATTTAGAAATGTTAGATAATACCGGTCCCAGTACAGATTCCTGCGGCACTCCACTGTTCACTCTCCTCCATTGAGAGAAATGCCCATTTAACCCTACCCTCTGTTTTCTCCAATAACCAATTCCTAATCTACACCAGATGTAAAATGAGTTTATCTTGTTGGGCAGACTAGATGGACCGTTCAGGTCTTTATCTGCCATCATTTACTATGTTACCAAGTTACATATGGGTAGTTGTGAAATTGCCATTTCCACGTGGCAATGTGGAAACTGCCTAGTTTGTGATGTTAAATTTTTTTAATGTGTGTATTTCTAAAATGGTGATTCCAGGAGGTATTTTGGGGAAAACTCGTTGTCAACAGTCTTTTTTAAAATAAATACCTTTAGAACTGAGCACATCCCAACATGGACATCTCAACTCCGATCTGTAACTTCTATGTAAAATGGGCCATCACTGCTCTGATTTATCCGTAGAAGTACTTGAAGGCAACTTTAAAAATTCACAGGAAAGAAAGAGATGAGAACTGAAAAACAGTTATTTGGAGGACATTTTCAAAACAATTTCTAAGGGCAAAAACATTTTACTCATGCAAATGAATTGTCTGAAAATTGCCCACCTATAGAGGAAAAGGTACAAGCCTAGTGCAACAATGTGTGAACTTTTACTCAAATTCTGGGGACAGCGCTTCCAGGGTATGAACTGAAACAATGCAGATATTTTGGTATTTTCAAAAATAGTTTTCTCAATTTGAAAAAGTTCCAATCTGTACATTAGGGAAGTGGAAGTAGATGAGATTACTTTTTTCAGAGGAAATGTTTAAACTAATATAGTTTATGATGGCAGATAAAGACTGAAGTGGCCCATTCGTTAAAGTGGTTAGGGTTGTAACTACTGCTCCATGCTTATTAACCTCCCATGTCTCTTTAGATTTGTAATTGCTTTTCTGAGCAGGTTAACCCCCTTGTGCCTTCAAGACAAGATTCGAAAGTGGTAAACCTGTACACGAAATACTGCACTGGCTACCGATCAAGGAACGAATAGATTTCAAAATTTGCACTCTGGTCCACAAAATAATCCATGGTCTGGCCCCAACCTACATGACCGAACTTATCGACCTACCAACTAGAAACATCATCAAATCATCAAGAACGTTTCTAAACCTGCATTACCCAAACTGTAAAGGACTAAAATACAAATCAACATCTGCATCCAGCTTTTCCTACATTTGCACCCAGCTCTGGAACACATTACCTAGAAACATTAGAACTGTGAACACCCATCTAAAATTCCAAAAAGACCTCAAGACTCACCTCTTCCAGAAAGCCTACCCAGCAGACCCAAACTAATTCATGCATCACATCTATCGAACTAAGAAATGAACAATACCCCTTCCACATAATCCTATTACTTCAAACTGTACAAAATTTACCACTCCAGTTATAATTAAGTGTACTTCTACCCTTATCCTACTCTGTATTGCTCACTAGAAGCTGTAGTCCCATCCCCGGAGACTCATCAACATCATTGGGATTACTTTTCTCTATATGCTACTATATATTCGTCCCAGAGTTGTATTCTCTTTTCCGGAACCTTATCAGCTTCCTTGCACCTACTGTTACTCTATTTTCCACTCTGTATATATTCCCAGAGTTGGTACTGTCCTCTCCGGAACCTGCAAGCCACATTGAGCCTACTGCTGTGCGGGAAAATGTGGGATACAAATGTAATAAATAAATACATTTAGAGCTGTAAAGGCTGCTTTATACAGATTCACCCCTCATGCTTCATTTAGGGCTGTAACTGCCACTCCATGTAGCATAAACCCCATGCTTCATTTAGGGCTGTAACTGCCACACCATGCAGATCAACCCTCCCTATCTCATTTAATGAAATAAGCCACTGCAAACAGATCTGCCATGCCCCTTTTAAGGTAGTAACTGCTGGTCCATGCAAATTACCCCCCCCCCCCCCCCCCATGTCTCATTTAGGGTTGTAACTGACATTCCATGCAGATCAACCCTCCCATGCCTTATTTAGGATTGTAATTGCTACTTCATGCAGGTTAACCCTACCATGCCTTCATTTCAAGGTGTAATGTTGCTGCGAGCAGGTACTCCCTTTCCTTCATTTAGGGCTATAAGGTTTGTACATTTATGGAAGGGGTGGGAGTTTCACCCTCTGGCTGCCTAGTAGCCAGCAATTTAAGGGCATCTTTTACAAAACGGCGGTAAGCGCAACATAGGCTTACCACTCGCTAAAAAGGATGTACCACCAGGCTGGCAGTATTTCCCACCCCCAGCATGCTATCATATCCGATGCTACAAAAATATATCTATATTTGTAGCACCGGTGTGTACCCAGAGGTAATCAGGCAGGGCCGCGTGTTGCCCAGTTACCGCTGGGTTAGTGCGGGAGCCCTTACCACCACCTCAATGAGTGACAGTAAGGCCTCCCCCAAAATGGCCGCACAGGAAGTGCTTAACTTGCTGCAAGGCTATTTCCTGCAGAAAAGGAAGACCTACCTTTTACCCACTGCAGTAGAATGGGGCCTCAGTACACGTCAAAAACACACGCCAATGCTAGCACAGGCCCCCTTTTGCTGCAGCTTGGTAAAAGGGGCCCTAAATTGGTTGTTATAAATTAATTCTAGATTTTAAGATGGAGGTGAGTTGAGGTGTCAAAACTGGTTTAGTGTTGGTATAGACTGGAGAAAATTACATTTTGGTTATAAACTGGATATTATAACTTGCTGGATTTTATGATAAAATGGGGGTTTAGGGGTGGGAATGGAAAGAAATAGGAGATATTTAAAACTTGATTATATTGCTGAATGTTTTTAAAATGTTTGTTGTAAGTTATTGTGGATGTATCATATCAAGGGGCCCAATATTCAGACCACAGGAGGCAGCCCGCATAAGTGCTCCAATTGGTGCTGACCCCCAGATATTCAATGCTGGGCCATATCTGGTGACCAGCATTGAATAGCCAGGGGTTTTGTTTTCTTTTTTGACCTGCTCAAACTTATCCGGCTAAGTGAATATTCAGTGCTGGCAGTTTAAGTTTATAATGGCCAAAGATAGGACTGCTATTTAGGTGATCTGATTTGGCCGCTAAACGTAGCTGGCCATTGCTTGACTATTCACGGACAGCCAGCTATATTGTGTGAGATAGCAGGTTAGCTGCTATCCCTGGGATTCTTTATATCGTGCCTTAATTTCCGTGAAAATGGACCAAAAAGATAAACACACAGAGCACAAAAACATCTAGCAAGTGGCCATTTTTGAAAAAAAAAAAAAAAAGATGTTTTGTTATTTCAAAAATCGCTATATTCACTGTTCAGATTCTGGATGTTTTGAACAAAACATCTAAAGGCGGACTTAGATGTCATATTGAAAATGCTGCTCTACATTGCTTTTACTTTGAAAATCACCTAAAAAAACACCCCTAACCTACCCACACTTCCTTTTTGTTTGTCAGAAGATACTTTTTTAATGATAAAATTCTTACTTTTGAAAAAAAAAAACAAAAGTGTGCACATTGTTTCAATCATTTTCAAAATAAAAGGATGCATGTACTCAATTAGTACAGATTCCAGGGGTAAAAGAAATTTTCCCCCTTTTATACATGAAAGATAATGGACTGAAATGAGATGTTAAGTTGCTGTCTCAGCATGGTAAACTTTATGTTTCTAGTCCAAGATTGCGTTGGAGGCAAAAACACATAGTAAAATTTTTTTTAGATATATTAAAAGCAGGAAGCTGGCAAAAGAATCAGTTGGACCGCTAGATGACCGAGGAATAAAAGGGGCGATCAGGGAAGACAAAGCCGTAGTGGAGAGATTAAATGAACTCTTTGCTTCGGTCTTCACCGAGGAAGATTTGGGTGGGATACCGGTGCCGGAAATGGTATTCGAAGCTGATGAGTTGGAGAAACGTAATGAATTCTCTGTAAACCTGGAGGATGTAATGGGGCAGTTCTACAAACTGAAGAGTAGCAAATCTCCTGGACCGGATGGTATTCATCCCAGAGTACTGATAGAACTGAAAAATGAGCTTGCGGAGCTATTGTTAGAAATATGTAATTTATCCTTAAAATCGAGCGTGGTACCGGAAGATTGGAGGGTGGCCAATGTAATGCCGATTTTTAAAAAAGGTTCCAGAGGAGATCCAGGAAATTATAGACCGGTGAGTCTGACGTCGGTGCCGGGCAAAATGGTAGAGACTATTATTAAGAACAAATTACAGAGCATATTCAAAAGCATGGATTAATGAGACAAAGTCAACATGGATTTAGTGAAGGGAAATCTTGCCTCACCAATCTACTACATTTCTTTGAAGGGGTGAACAAACATGTGGATAAAGGGGAGCCGGTTGATATTGTGTTGAAACCTTCTGCTCAGTGTGCTGCTGTGGCTAAGAAAGCAAATAGAATGTTAGGTATTATTAGGAAAGGAATGGAAAACAAAAATGAGGATGTTATAATGCCTTTGTATTGCTCCATGGTGTGTCCGTATCTTGAATATTGTGTTCAATTCTGGTCGCCGCATCTCAAAAAAGATATAGTGGAATTAGAAAAGGTGCAGAGAAGGGCGACAAAAATGATAAAGGGGATGGGACGACTTCCCTATGAGGAAAGGCTAAAGCAGCTAGGGCTCTTCAGCTTGGAGAAAAGGCGGCTGAGGGGAGATAAGATAGAGGTCTATAAAATAATGAGTGAAGTTGAACGGGTAGATGTGAAGCATCTGTTCACGCTTTCCAAGAATACTAGGACTAGGGGGCATGTGATGAAGCTACAATGTAGAAAAAAGAAAAAAGAACCCGAATTATAGCTACGTCATGCAAGGTTCCACGTTAGGAGTTACGGACCAAGAAAGGGATCTGGGTGTCGTAGTCGATAATACACTGAAACCTTCTGCTCAGTGTGCTGCTGCGGCTAGGAAAGCGAATAGAATGTTGGGTATTATTAGGAAAGGTATGGAAAACAGGTGTGAGGATGTTATAATGCCGTTGTATCGCTCCATGGTGCGACCGCACCTTGAGTATTGTGTTCAATTCTGGTCGCCACATCTCAAGAAAGATATTGTAGAATTGGCAAAGGTGCAGCGAAGGGCGACTAAAATGATAGCGGGGATGGGACGACTTCCCTATGAAGAAAGACTATGAAGGCTAGGGCTTTTCCGCTTGGAGAAGAGACGGCTGAGGGGAGACATGATAGAAGTATATAAAATAATGAGTGGAGTGGAACGGGTGGATGTGAAGCATCTGTTCACGCTTTCCAAAATACTAGGATTAGGGGGCATGTGATGAAACTACAGTGTAGTAAATTTAAAACAAATCGGAGAAAATTTTTCTTCACCCAATGCATAATTAAACTCTGGAATTTGTTGCCGGAGAACGTGGTGAAGGTGGTTAGCTTGGCAGAGTTTAAAAAGGGGTTAGACGGTTTCCTAAAGGACAAATCCATAAACCACTACTAAATAGACCTGGGAAAAATCCACAATTCCAGGAATAACATGTATAGAATATTTGTACGTTTGGGAAGCTCGCCAGGTGCCCTTGGCCTGGATTGGCCGCTGTCGTGGACAGGATGCTGGGCTCAATGGACCCTTGGTCTTTTCCCAGTGTGGCATTACTTATGTACTTATGTAGTAAATTTAAAATGAATCGGAGAAAACATTTTTCTTTACTCAACGTGTAACTAAACTCTGGAATTCGTTGCCAGAGAATGTGGTAAAGGCGGTTAGCTTAGCGGAGTTTAAAAAAGGTTTGGATGGCTTCCTAAAGGGAAAGTCCATAGACCGTTATTAAATGGACTTGTGGAAAATCCAGTATTTCTGGGATAAGCAGTATAAAATGTTTTGTACATTTTTGGGATCTTGCCGGGTATTTGTGACCTGGATTGGCCACTGTTGGGAACAGGATGCTCGGCTCAATGGACCTTTGGTCTTTCCTAGTATGGCAATGCTTATGTACTTATGTAAATCTAACATCTTCTGCTAATTGATATATTTTAAAATAGGTTGCAATACCTTACATTGGTCCAATCACGAATCTTCAAGACTGTACAAGAATTTATTTGTCTTCAACAGAATATCACAGCCTACAAAAATTTCAGATGCCTCCAGGCAGGTTTATACCAAGCTACAGTTACACCCTGCCAAGTTGAGTGCTGCCTGTTTTGTCACTGCCAATGAGAGGAGATGGTAGACTTACATAGTAACATAGTAAATGACGGCAGATAAAGACCTGTACGGTCCATCCAGTCTGCCCAACAAAATAAACTCATTTTACATGGTATGTCATACTTTATACACGAGTTTGATTTGTCCTTGCCATTCTCAGGGCACAGACAGTAGAAGTCTGCCCAGCTCTGAAGCTAATGTCGAAACCGCTTAAAATTTTCTCTCCAGCCCATCCGTAACTATTAAGTCATGATTAAGGGCGTAGTTTGCCCAGCACCTAATCTCTACTAAGATTCTGTGGATCCATTCCTTCTACACAGGATTCCTTTGTGTTTATCCCACGCATGTTTCAATTCCATTACCATTTTCATCTCCACCACAAGTTTTGTGCCCTTCCATATCTGAACCCTGTGTGGCCTCACCACTTACACAGCCAGTATGGCTCCTCATATTGTGAAGTGTTAATTAACATTAATTGCTTAATTTCTTCAGGAACTTCGCACCCCCACAACAATCTGTGAAGAAAAGACACAGGTGGTCTCAAAAACTGGTATAAATAGATTGATAGGTAAACGATAGAAGGTTGTAAGCGAGGTGATCACATTATACCATTCCTGCAAAAACTTAATTGGCTACCACTACAATACAGGGCTAAATCTAAAACTTTGTCTGATCTTCAAAGTTGTTAATGAAAATGGGCTAGAGTGCTTGGAGAACAGGATCTCCCTTTATGCACCTCCAAGGTTGCTAAGGTCCTCCCAAGCAATATCCTTAATTAGATGGCAACACCTTTAATTGGGAAGCAAAGCCAGTGCTGGGAAGACTTCTACGGCCTGTGTCTTGATTGTGGGATTGTGGCTGGACGGATTGATCTTCAGTAGCTGGAGAACAAGACCAGTTCTGGACAGACTTCTATGGTCTGTACCCTGAAAATGACAAGGACAAATCATGATTGAGTATACATACGTAGTTCACATCATACTTTATGCAATGAGTTATCATGTTGTGCAAACTGGTTGGACTGGACAAATCTTTATTTGCCATCATCTACTGCGTTGCTACTCTATCCAAAGGAACTCCCTTGCAGTGGCGTACCAAGGGGGGGCGGTGGGGGCGGTCCGCCCTGGGTGCACGCCGCTGGTGGGGGCCGCGGCACGCGCCTGCTGCGAGAGTTTGCTAACTTCTCTCGTTCGCTGCAGCTCCCTCTGCCCCAGAACAGGTTACTTCCTGTTCCAGGGCAGAGGGAGCTGCAGCGAACGAGCAAAGTTAGTAAACTCGCAGCAGGCGCGCGCTGCGGCACCCCCCCCCCAGCGGCATGCACCCGAGGGGGGCTCTTTTGCGGGGGGGGGGGGGGCGCTGCGCCGCCCCAGGTGTCCACCCCCCTAGGAACGCCACTACTCCCTTGATATGACACCCAACAAGCCTTCTATAGAGGAACACTCACATTGTGGAACACACTCCCAGAAAGGCTTTGCTTAATGTAAGATTATCAATAGAAATCAAACAAAATAAAACATGGAAAAGAAAATAAGATGATACCTTTTTTATTGGACATAACTTAATACATTTCTTGATTAGCTTTCGAAGGGCAACCTTATTTTCTTTTCCATGTTTTATTTTGTTTGATTTCTATTGATAACCTTAAGAGTGGACTAACAGGGCTACCACACTCCTCTACTTAATGTAAGACTATCTCTGTTTCAGGAAGCAGACAAAAGCTTGGCTCTTCTCCCAAACCTTTAATGGAAGAAGCAACTAACTAGCAAGTCACACACACACACACACACACGCAAACATCAGCTGTACATACTGTAGCAGGACTTGCTTATCTACTCCACCTTTACTGCAGCTGAGGTCCTTTTCTGACTCTTTTTGCAATTTCTCCTTTACTTAGTTACCCTTGTCGTCTATCTAACTTCTGTTATTCCATCTTATCTATCTGTTTCACCTCCACTTACCCCCTCTACTGTCTGTTAAGATTAACATTGTGAAAGGTCACATTAATTAAAATACAAAATCCTAACTAACTCCTTTACATTTTACACATACCTCTTATCAGATAGAATTTCATGCACATGGCCCCAATAGTATGCAAATCGAGTTCATGCATATTCAAGGTTATCCCGAAAAAGGCCTCCAAGGACCAGAGCCGCTCAACTCTGCTGTTCTGTACACTTATGGTATAGGACCAGCTGACAGGATAGCTGTTTGAAAGCTGGGCCTGTTTTATGTCTTTTTATAAATCCTTTCAGAGCTGTTCTAACCTGCACAATTTTAATGTTCCATTCTTATGATCATAGCCTCTCTCTCTCTCTTTTTCCACATTAAACTCTCTCCCTTTTAACTTTTTCTCTCATTTTCTTTACTCTTGCAGCAGTCAGCCCAGCAGCCAGCAGAGCAGTCATGATGATGAATCATCCCGATACTTGAGCCCTCATGTCTACGAAGAAAGGTAAGCTCTCCCAGACTGGCAGCTCATTTAGAGATGTCAGAGCACTAAGAACTAGGGAGTTAGAAATCAAAACAGAGATTTTCTTCTGGAAGAGACCAGCTGCCCTCATTGGAGGACAGACCAATACCAAATTTAACCTTCAGCGTCAAATATGCATACCAGACACAGCAGCTGAAGCTTCAGGTTCCCTCTGGCTGCAACCAAGCTTGAGAACACAATCTGTTGTGGCTGCTGCTGCCATGATGCCACCTCTCCCATTGCACCCCTATCGCAGGCTGGGCAAAATGAGCTGGCTCACTCAGCAGTACCACAAGCACTGTATTGCTTTCTGTGCTCTAACATGCCAAGCCTTCCTGGCAGCATGGGACATTTAATTAATCCACACACACACACACACACACTGAACTCTTCCAAGTTTCCTGCATGAAGCCTGTGGGGGGTCTTTGTACTGAATATTTTATTTCATTTTGATTCTATATGAAAAATATTTAGGGGTGAATTCTATACATGACACCAAAAAAACAGCATAGATAAAACTGCTATTCTATAAGCTGTGCTTAAAGTTAGGCGTGGTTTATAGAATAGCGCTTATGCCCAGGAATCACGCCTAATGTTAGGAATGCCCCCATTCCACCCATGATCCTCCCATTTCCATGCCCCCCTTTTTAAACTTGCATGTAAAATTTAGGCGCAAATCCTACACCTATATTTATATGCGTATATTCCAATTAAATCTGATTAGTGGGAATAATTGGTTGTTAACAAGCCAATTATCGGTGCTAGTTAGCTTGTTATTCAATTTAAATTTGTGCACACAATTTTTAGTGACTTTTATAGAATTAGGGGGTTAAAGGAGCAATTCTAGAAGCTGCCACCTAATGTTAGGTGCCAAATATGCACGTTGGTTATAGAATCCTAGAACTTACTTGTGTCATTGGTGTCAATAATTGGCACTTACATGCATAAGTGTTAGGCACTGTTCCACAAAGTTTGTGCAAAATTTGTTTAGCATATACCTGCGAGAGGGGCATACAGGTGGGTGGAGTATGGGCGGGCTATGGTGCCACACAATATGCACAGCTTCTAGAATGCTATCACTTGCATGCATTTTTTTGATTTTATTTTTTTGATTTTGCTCACTCCTTTTTCAGTAGTAGCTCAAGGTGAATTATATTCAAGTACGCTGGATATTTCTCTGTCCCAGGAGGGCTCACAATCTAAGTTTGTACCTGAGGCAATGGAGAGTTAAGTGACTTGCCCAAGATCACAAGGAGCAGCAGTGGAATTTGAACCGGCCACCTCTGGATTGCAAGACTGGTGCTCTAACCACTAGGCTACTCCTCCACTCCATTGCATGGCACAAGTGTGCCAACTTATACCAGCCATTAGCCTGCCATAAGTGGGTATGCCAAAGTTTCCGCGTACCCATTAGCCTTTACGCTAGTATTCTATAATGGCTTAGGTGCACTAAATGCCATTATAGAATTGGCACTAAGGGTGCCCTAATGTGGCATCTGTATTAAGGCACCAAGTTGTACAGTTGCCCCATTATTTATGTATTAGGATTTGTTTACCGCCTTTTTGAAGGAATTCACTCAAGGCGGTGTACAGTAAGAATAAATCAAACATAAGCAATAGAAAATTACAGCAGTAAAGATATTCAAATAACAATATACAAAGCATTGCATAGAACACTACTTACAATCTCAACACACTACGTAATAGAACATTTTAATTGATAGTGTAGGGTATAAGCAAGGATGGAACATATAAATAGGTAAGAGGAGTTAGAAAATCAGGTGACTAATTTAAAGAAAGGTTCACATGAGGTCAGAGATGGTTAAATATTATCTCTGCTTAAATAATTTCGGGTTTTACAAGAGAAAAAAAATGAAATCAGGTGTATTATTTCCACTAATATTGGACAGTAAGTATGTTTCCAATGAAATAAATTGACTATACACCGTTTTGGGTTTGAAGAAGCCAACCAGACAATCAATGTGGAATAATGATTCAGATAAATAATAACTGGGGATAATCAGGTTAATACCACGTTTTTTTTTTTGTTTGCTGTTGTTTAATTGATCTCCTTGTCTTGTTTCACTCTCCCTATTTTATTTATTTATTTGCTGCACTTGTATCCCACATTTTCCCACCTATTTGCAGGCTCAATGTGACTTACAAAATGTTACAACGACATTCACATTAATTGAATAAGAATTTCAGACTATAAAGCAGATAAGGTGCAAAAGAATATCATAGCAATCATCGTAACGGAATAATAATTTCAGAATTAATACAAATAAAGTTGCATAGGTATATCATGTAGGATTGGAAGTGGATTAACAGATAAAACATAACATAATGATATCAGGACAAGATATAATATTCAGTAATGAGGATGTAATTCAAGTAAACAAATTAGGAGAATTCCATAATAGTTGTTTTTGGAGTAATCTGGGAGTCAAATCGTTATGGGGAATCTTTATGAATAAGTAAGTCTTCAGTAATTTTCAAAAGGTTGTCAAGTCGTGTGTTATTTTTATGTTGATCGGTAATTCATTCCACAGTTGTGTGCAGATGTATGAGAAGCTAGATGTATGTATAGATTTGTATTTCACTCCTCTGCAGCTGGGATAGTGAAGGTTTAAGCAAGTGCGTGATGAACTTTTGTTGTTTCTCTCTGGTACGTCTATTAGGTCTGACATGTAAGATGAGGCATCTCCGTAAATAATTTTGTGAACCAAGGTGCAAATCTTGAATGCAGTTCGATCCTTCAGTGGGAGCCAGTGCAGTTTTTCTCTAAGGAGTCTGGCACTTTCATAGTTCGCCTTTCCGAATATCAATCTGGCTGCGGTGTTCTGGGCTGTCTGGAGTTTCTTAATGGTTTGTGCCTTGCATCCCGTATATAAGGAATTACAATAGTCCAAATGGCTCAGTAACAGTGATTGCACTAGTATGCGGAATGTCTCCCTTGGGAAGAAAGGTTTCACTCTTCTAAGCCTCCACATTGCTTAGAACATTTTTTTATAACATTTTTTACATGACTGTCTAGATTAAGATTTTGATCAATAGTTACGCCTAGGAGTTTCAGGGTGTCCGCAACAGGAAGAGTGTGGTTTGGTGTGTTTATGTTAGTATAGTTGATTTTATTATACTGCGATGATAGTACTAGGCATTGTGTCTTTTCTGCATTAAGCTTTAGTTGGAATGCATCTGCCTATGAGTTCATAATTTGGAAGTTGCGATTAATTTTATCTGCAATTTCTGATAAGTTGTTTTTGAACGAAATATATATCGTCACATCATCAGCATAAATGTATGGGTTCAGGTCTTGGTTGGATAGTGCTCTGGCCAATGGTAACATCATTAGGTTAAAGAGAATCGGTGAAAGCGGAGATCCTTGAGGCACACCACATTCAGGACTCCATGGCGATGATATGATCGATTTAGATATTACCTGGTATGTTCTTGCTGTTAGGAAACTATGAAACCAATTCAGTACATTTCCTCCTATTCCAAAATATTCTACAATGTTTAATAGAATATCATGGTTAACCATGTCAAACGCGCTGGACATGTCGAATTGTACCAGAAGAACATTATTGCCAGTTGCAATAATTTGTTTGAATTTGGTCATGAGTGATATTAGGACTGTTTCAGTGCTATGGTTAGCATGGAATCCAGACTGGGATGCGTGTAATACTGAAAAATTGTTCAAATAGTTTGTAAGTTGTTTAGTTACCAGACCTTCCATCATCTTGACCACCAGAGGGATGGATGCCACTGGACGATAATTAGTTATATCATTTAGTTTTTTCTTCCGGTCTTTGGGGATTGGTATGAGTAAGATGTTGCCTTTATCCGTAGGAAAGGATCCATGTTGAAGCAAGTGGTTTATGTAGGAGGTGAGATCAGTTACGAAACATTGAAGGGCAGATTTTATTAAGTAGCTGGGGCATGCATCCAGTTTACAATGGGATTTGGTGAATCTGTTGATCATTTGGGCGACAGTATCTTCCATCAGTAAATGAAAGTTTGTCCATATTCGGTCTGCTGGATATTCATTGGTTGTTGGGTCTAAGCAGTCGATGAATTTTACATAGTCGGAGGAGTTAGCTAGTAAGGTGGATCTTAGTTTAATGATTTTTTTCATTAAAGTAAATAGCTAGATCATCTGCTGATGGGGTATCCATATTAGTTAAGGTGACTGGTGTAATGTCTAGAAGATTAAGTACAAATTAGAATAATTTGTGTAGGTCTTTATAGTTTTGCCCTATTTTGGAATTGTGGTATGATCTTTTGGATTGTCTGATGGTATATTTAGTTTCCATGCAGTGAAAGTTTGTTCATCTTTCTTTTTATTCCATGCACTTTCAAGTCTCCTTGTTTGGGTTTTTAGTTTTTTTCAGGTCGTCGTTAAACCATGGAAGTGATTTATTTCTTCGCGATGTTCTTGTTTGTACTGGCGCTATTGTGTCAAGTATGCTCTTGCATGCATCTCATGTCCCAATTTGAAAGGTATTGATTGGAATCTATTTGTGCTGACCAATCATTCTTGTAAAACTGTTGCCAGAATAATGCCGAATAATGCAGAATAATTTTGTGGTCTAAGGAAGAGTATAGAATTACCTGATTGAAATAATTCTTGTGTGTTATTTTCTCTGTATTTCTGGCAAGTTATTTTAGTGCTTGTAAAATTAATTTGTTATAAATATATTATCTCAGCTAGAGTAGGAGTGGATAAACAAGTCCTTCTGCAGTATGTGTAGTACATAGAACCCTATGGGAGCAATTTCACTAAGCAATTGGAGATATACAGATGCTTCTGCACCTGTGTACCTTTCAGCAAATAGTTACAGAGCAAGTACCCAGGTACTTTGCCCCTGCTGCTTCTGCAGATGTAGAAACAGGGTCAAACGGCAGGCCCGCAGATTTGAACATTCAGTTTTGGGCATGTAGTTACTCCCCTGACCCAACCTCGACTCTGGGAACGCTTCTTTTTTAAATGTAATTAACATGTAATTATTTTAGTTCAAATCTTTATTAAAGTTTTAAAATATTAGGCAAATAAAAAGTGAAGAGCAAGGAGAACTCATCTAGATTTCAGTGGTTTGCAAAGTGACAAGTCCAAAGATGTCTATAGATTGTATATTTGTGATGAATATCATAGCTGATAATCCCTCTGGCAGGTATAAAGCAGCAAGCACAGTATTAAGCAGTGATTTATAATGGCCTGAATGAGTAATACTAAGCACAGAGGGACAGCAAAAGCAGGCAAGAGAGCAACAGCAGAGACACAGGAAAGAGAATTAATACAGAGACAGCAGGGACAGAGCTAAGTGATATAATACATTGACCTCAGGGACACAGCAAGCTGGGATAATACAAGAGAGAATTCGTACAGAGACTGTAGGGACAGAGTAAAGGAGAAGTAACAAAGAGAGCTGGAAAATTTCACGGTAAGATAAAAAGAATTGTCTCAGCAGGTGCATTTATTGGAAACACTGCCTTTTGCAATTTACAGGCTCTTTCTTAGGGATGTGCACATTCAAAACATTTTTGCATCAAGTTTAGATTTTTGGTCTTTTTTGTGATTTTTAAGCTTATTATTTCGGTTTGTTTCCAGTTTGTGTCAATACAATATTTTAAATGTGCATATGATCTTTAGGTTTTTTTAATTTTTTTGCTAATTGGCACCAACATTAACCATTCCCCGCAGTATACTATCTCCCTTCTTTGAACAACAGCATTTTATGTAATCTCTCTTCCTTCTTGTTTTTAACTTTCCTATACCATATCATAGTTCCTTTCCCAATTTTTTATTTATGCTTTATTTTAACAATTATACACTGTTTGACGCTACTTGCAAAAAAGGTATATTAAATCCAATAAACCATAAATTACCTTCTTTGTTATATAAATCTTTTTGAATAGCTACTACTACAAATTATTTCTGTAGCGCTACCAGATGTATGCAGTTCTTCCTCGGAATTCATTGATAAAGTCAAAATCCTGTATACTTGGCCTTCTGAATGAATTATAGCCAATAATGTCCTTTCTGATTATATATATATATAACTGAAAAAATGGTACACATCAATGTTGTCCCTTATCCCCATACTTATTTAATATTGCTGTTGAACCACTCCTACTGGCTATCTGAACACATCCTAAAATACAAGGTCTTAAGTTCCAATCCAACCCCTCTTCATTTGATCCTGAACCATTTAAAGTCACTGCTTATGCAGACGACATACTGCTTTATATTAAAAACCCATCCACCTCTCTTCCTCCTCTTTTTTGACCTTATTCAATTCATGGTCTTAGGAGCCAGCTGTTACTAACTTTTTCATCAGTTAGGCATCTGAAGTCTAGGAAACAGTTTAATACATCCTTGTCATATCAGGCTGCTTATTTAGGGATCAGTGTGGTTTACATTATAGATAGGACAAGGTAGGGTGTGATATTATAGGTAGGGCATTGGTTGTGTACAAACTTGTTGATTGAGTGCAGGATATAAAATTAGCCAATCCAAAACCACTCAGCATGCATGCCCATCCAGACATGATCCAACATTTGGTCTAATATGGTCTGTCAAAAAACTTAGATATCTTGGCATTTTTTTATTTCCAACTCTACAAGATACAATCCATCATAACAGCGACATTATCATATAGCACCTAAAAACCTTGATATCCACTTGGTGTCCTTTCCATCTTTCTTGGTGGGGAAGACTTGAAACCATCAAAATGATGGTCTTTCCAAAGATTAATTTCATTACTCAGTATGATCCCGGTCTTATTTCCATCAGCTTTTTACAATCAATCAAGTAGAGCATCTCCTAATTTCTTTCTTATGGAAATGAAAACCACCCAAAATTTCACTTGCAAAATTTAAAGCTTCCAATGAACATATGGGCTTGCTTTTTCCAGATTTCCTCCTTTAACATAAATTATTTTATCACACAACAAGATCTCCTTTGGTTTGTTTCAAGTGAGGCACCCATCTTTCGATACAAATAGGAAGATGGTTGTCCTTCCCACAGGGTCGCCCAAATCGGCATAATCAAAAGCCAAGTTTGGGCGTCCTCAACTGCTTTCCATCGTGGGGACGACCAAAGTTCACGGGGGCGTGTCAAAAGCATTTTGAAGGTGGGACTGGGGCGTGCCTAACACATGGGCGTCCTTGGCCGATAATGGAAAAAAGAAGGGCGCCCCTGACGAGCACTTGGGCGACTTTACTTGGCCCATTTTTTCTTATCACCAAGTCACAAAAATGTGCCCTAAATGACCAGATGACCACCAAATCTGGGATGACCTCCCCTTACTCCCCCAGTGGTCACTAACCTCCTCCTATCCTAAAAAGAACTTCAAAAATATTTTTCCAGCCTCTATGCCAGCCTCAAATATCATACCCAGCTCCATGACAGCAGTATGCAGGTCTCTGGAGCAGTTTTAGTGGGTACTGCAGTACACTTCAGGCAGGTGGACCCAGGCCCATCTCCTCCTACCTGTTACACTTGTGGTGCTAAATGTGAGCCCTCCAAAACCCACCACAAACCCACTGTACCCACATGTAGGTGCCCCCCTTCATCCCTGGTAGTGGTATACAGTTGTGGGGAGTGGGTTTGGGGGGGGAGTTTGGGGGGCTCAGCACACAAGGTAAAGGAGCTGTGCACCTGGGAGCTTTTTCTGAAGTCCACTGCAGTGCCCCCTAGGGTGCCCGGTTGGTGTCCTGGCATGTCAGGGGGACCAGTGCATTACAAATGCTGGCTCCTCCCATGACCAAATGGCTTGGATTTGGTCATTTCTAAGATGGGCGTCCTCGGTTTCCATTATCGCCGAAAAATCGGGGCCGACCATCTCTAAGGACGACCATCTCTAAGGTTGACCTAAATGTTGAGATTTGGGTGTCCCCGACCGTATTATTGAAATGAAAGATGGCCGCCCATCTTGTTTCGATAATACGGGTTTCCCCGCCCTTCGCGGAGACGTCCTATGAGGATGTCCTCAGGAAAACTTGGGCGCCCCGTTCGATTATGGCCCTCCACGTCTCTCTTTGGCTCACCATAGAAAAATGATTTCTACACCTATTCCCCTGCATCTAACGCCTACTGTCACACTATTGTCTATTAATAAAACAAATCCCCTGCTTGTCAATGTGCATATCTGTCTTCTTGAGTTAGATAAAACCTTAGAATGGCCTTTTTTTTTTTTTTTACTACATATCGAATGTCCCTTTGGTATAATGCTAAACTTACCATTAACAATTCTACTTGTTTTTGGAAAAATTGGGCTACACAAGGTGTATGGTCTCTTGCTGATGTTTGTAACCTTACTACTAAGAAATAACTGACAGTTGAATTATTGCAGTCAAAATTCTCTGTTCCTCCCTCTTGTTATTACCAGTGGAAACAATTGAGCCATTGTTTGTCTTCCTCTAAACTAACCTTACAGCTTCATGATAGTCAACCAACAATACTTGCTTTGGCACAGAACATGATTGCAAAAGGACATGTTGCTTCCTCCATTTATAAAATTCTACTCCTTTCTATAAGGCAAATTACTCAACTATTGATTTCTGGGAACTTGAAACTGGTTTTTGTCTTGGCAATAGATTAAAAAAAAAAATCTTACATGTACGATTTTGAAGCCATTTGCCTCAGCCAGTATTTTACAATCCATGTTCTTTATTTTATCATAAAAGTACTTGGATTGCATGGAAACTACACTGCAAAATTCCTACCTTCCAATATTTGTTGACATTCTAAATTGCAGACTGGAACTCTACTTCATATGATATAGGATTGTTCTTTTATACAACCCTTCTGGACTTCAGTTTGGAATACCATCAAAGCTATCTTTAGTTTTATCTTCTCAATATCCGCTCCAATAGCTGTCTTCAAATCAGCTGCCATTACAACCAAACTTCCTGTTCATCACAGAAGACGTGTGGACATCTTGATTACTATCGCCCAGAGACTCATTTTAACAAACTGGAAATATGTAATACTAGTAAAAGAGGCCCGTTTCAGAGCAAATGAAACGGGCGCTAGCAAGGTTTTCGTCGCCAACACCCCCCCTCCCTCCCTGGCCAACCCCTTCGTTGTTCTGCCATTGCTCCGCCCCCAATGTCATGACGTTTGATGCGAGGGCGGGGCCCGGAGCGATGTCCCCCCCCCCCGCCTCCCTCCCTGCCAACCCCTTCGTTGTTCTGCCATTGCTCCGCCCTCGAGGGCGGGGCCCGGAGCGATTTTGGTGGCTTCACGACCACAAACCTTCGAACCTTTTTGAAGGAAGTCAGGGCTTGGCTTCACTGACGTCAGTGTCCTCAGAACGTTGAGGGTGAGTTTTATTATAGTAGATTACTCAGTCCACACTTTTGGTGGCAATCCGTTCTATACTATCATAAATTGGAAATCATGGGATCTAAAATCTCCACTAGAGACATATTTAAAAACCTTATAGTCTACAACTTTACCTGTCTCATTCTCACAATTTCAATTGGTAAGCAATAGCTGCATATAATGTTATACCCTCTTCATCCCTTTTCTCCCTCTTATGACACCTTTCCATTTTTCCTCTCCTACTTCTCTTCTTTTTGCATATCAGTGACGGAACAAGTTCATGTTATTACGTGCTGATCTTTTTTTTCTTAAAGAAAACCAATAAAATTCAAGGAAAAAAAGTGCTGCCTACATTATATATAGGTACTTTATCTGTCCCTAGCGGGCTGACAATCTATTTACCTGGGGTAATGGAGGGTTAATTGACTTGCCCACGGTCATAAGGAGCTGCAGTAGGAATTGAACCCAGGTTGCCAGAATCAAAGCCCGCTGCACTAACCTTTAGGCCACTCCTCTAGATAATAGTGAGATATAAATTAGATTAAATGAATAAATAATTGAATAATTATGAAGGGGAAAATCCAACAAGCTAGTCAAGATATGATAAGGGGAGAAAGTAAGTATGAATGACAGGTATAAAAGGAGGAGGGCAGGAAATGGACAGTCAACTAGATTTGGAGTGGAAGTTGATTCCAGAGAAATTAGGCTGCGTGAAGGATGAAGTTTAGCTTTCAGGAGGAACAGGGAAGAGAGAGAACCAAGGTACTAGACGTTCTGAGGCCCAGGGCAGAAATTTGGGAAGGAATCCCAAAGTTACATTGGCAGGCTACACTTTCTTCTACTTTGGACAGTTTGGGGCCCCCTGTGGCATGGGGGCCCAGGGAGATTGCCCTGTTTACTCCCACCCCTCCCCAGTGCTGGTCCTGGGATCTGCTGTGTTCTTCCAAGACTCCCAGACTGGCCAATACAGGAGACAGGATAGTGGGTTGGATGGATCTTTGACCTGTCTCAGCATGGCACTTTTATGGCCTTATTATCCAGTAGTAAGACACTGGATGATGTTTCTGAAAAGATTATTATCTGTATTTTTATGGTGCAGTAACTTGATGGGCAAGAAATATAAAATCTGCACAGAAGAGTATGAAGCTGTTTAGGATGAAAATTTCATCAGCAACCTAATAATTCTGGATTACCAGCATTTTTCTTTAAGAAGGCAGGTAGCTAAATAAAGTTTCTAGGTCAAAGTAAATATAGTCAGCAGTTTATGGCTCCTGTGTGGGCTTCATCCACTCTCATGAACTAGACTGAAGATTTCAAGTCTCCTCCTGCACATTTTTATTTATCTTGGAGAAATTCACTGTCCAACACCTTCATCCTGCCACATGGGATACAGAAGCAATCTGAAAAGACCTTTAGCCCACTGTTCATGATATCTGACTGGCACTGGAATGTGGTCTGCCCTAGGGTGTCAATTTTAAAGAGCAAAAGAACATTTTAACAACTGTTTTTCATTGGAAAAGTTATGAGCCTAAATTATTTTGTGGCTAATCCTGCAATGTAGGGGACCTTAGCACCATGGCCAAAATTTAGCCCATACAGAGCCCGTGGTTTCTGGCTGAAACTTAGACAGCAGGTCAAATCAGTGTATATAAAAAAAAAATTGGGTGCTGATCCAAGATGTGCAGCCAACTTAAATCGGCTAATGAGCCAAATAGGTCCAATAATTAGATGCTAATTGGCACCAATTTGAATTTGCACACCCAGGGCTCCTTTTACTAAGCGGCGGTAAACCCAATGCAGGCTTACCGCTCGCTATAAATGAATTACCGCTGGGCTACCGCAGCAGCCCAGTGGTACTTCTCACCCCTAGAGCACCAGTGGTAATTGGGCAGTGCCGCGAGCTGTCCAGATACAGCCAGGTTGATGCAGGAGCCCTTACCACCATCTTAATGGGTGGTGGTAAGGGCACCCCCCCAAAAAATGGTTACACGGCAAGTGCTTTACTTGCCACCTGGCCATTTCCTGTAGGAAAGCGAGACTTCCCTTTTAACAAAATATAACCTGCTACGGTAAAAGGGGGCCTCAGCGTGCATGTAAAAGATGCATGGAGGCCAGCGCCGGCACCCTTTTGCCGCAGCGTGGTAAAGGGGGCCCCCATTTTGCTACATGCTATTCTATAACAATCCCATAGCGTGCAATCTAAAAGGAGGTGTGGCCATAGGAGGTGTATGGGCAGGTCAGGAGTGTTCCTAAAATTTGCATGCAGTATTATAGAATACCAGGGATGTGTACCCAAATTGGGTGTCAGGAATTACATCGGGTTTCAGCAGGCATAAGCAGGGGCGTAGCCAGACTTCGGCGGGAGGGGGGTCCAGAGCCCGAGGTGAGGGGGCACATTTTAGCCCCCCCCCCTGCCATTGCCGACCACCACCACCATCAACAACAACAACTTTGACCCCCCCTGCTGACGACCCTCTCAACCCCCCCCTCCTGCCGCCAACCCTCCCCCACCGCCGCCGTCGCCTACCTTTGCTGGCGGGGGACCCCAACCCCCGCCAGCCCAGGTCCTTTTCTTCCGGCGCAAGGCTTCGTTCTGTTTCTGAGTCTGATGTCCTGCACATTTGTCCCGCCGAAGTCTGGCTACGCCCCTGCTTATGCCTGCTGAAACCAGATGTAATTCCTGACACCCAATTTGGGCACACATTCCTGGTATTCTATAATACTGCATGCAAATTTTAGGAACACTCCTGACCTGCCCATACACCTCCTATGGCCACACCTCCTTTTAGGTTGCACGCTATGGGATTGTTATAGAATAGCACGTAGCAAAATGGGGGCCCCCTTTACCAAGCTGGTCCATCAACCCCAGCATCCTGTTTCCAGCAGTGGCCAATCCAGGTCACAAATACCTGGCAAGATCCCAAAACAGTACATTTTATGCTGCTTATTCTAGAAATAAGCAGTGGATTTTAAGCCAGAAATGGCTATAAGTAGTTTTCTTTTATTTTCCGCTGTTTGTATTTTCTGATATTTCCTCATTTATGTTATTGTATGTAAATGAAATACTTATAAATAAAGAATTAAAAAAAAAAAAAAGGAAGCCATCCAAACCTTTTTTAAACCCCGCTAAGCTAATCACTTTTATTACATTCTCTTGCAACGAATTCCTGAGTTTAATTAAACGTTGAGTGAAGAAATATTTTCTCTGATTTATTTTAAATTTACTACTTTGTAGCTTCATTGCATGACCTCTATTCCTAATATTTTTGGAAAGAGTAAACAAGCGATTCACCTCTACCCATTCCACTCCACTCATTATTTTATAGACCTCTATCATATCTCCCCTCAACTGTCATTTCTCCAAGTTGAAGAGTCTTGGCTGCTTTAACCTTTCCTCATAGGGAAGTCGTCCCATCTCCTTTATCATTTTAATCGCCCTTCTCTGTACCTTTTCTAATTCCACTATATCTTTTTTGAGATGCGGTGACCAGAATTGAAAACAATATTCGAGGTGCGGTCGCACCATGGAGCAATACAAAGGCATTATAACTTCTTCATTTTTGTTTTCCATTGCTTTCCTAATAATATCTAACATTCTATTTGCTTTCTTAGCCACCGCCGCACACTGAGCAGAGGGTTTCAACGTATCATCAACGATGACTCCTAGATCCCTTTCCTATTTGGTTACTCCTAATGTGGAACTTTGCCTTACATAACTATAATTCAGGTTCCTCTTTCCCATATACATCACTTTGTACTTGCTCACATTAAATGTCATCTGCCATTTAGATGTCCAGTCTCCCAGTCTCATGAGGTCCTCTTGTCATTTTTCACAATCCTCTTGCGATTTAATAACTTTGTGTTGTCAGCAAATTTAATTACCTCACTAGTTACTCCCATCTCTAGGTCATTTATAAATATGTTTAAAAGCAGCAGTCCCAGCACAAACCCCTTGGGAATCCAACTATCTACCCTTCTTCATTGAGAGAACTGACTATTTAGCCCCACTCTCTCTATGTTTTAACCAGTTTTTAATCCACAATAGGACACTATCTCCTATCCCATGACTCTCCGGACACACAATATTGACTGGCTCACCTTTATCCACATGTTTGTTTACCTCTTCAAAGAAATGTAATAGATTGGTGAGGCAAGATTTCCCTTCACTAAATCTATGTTGACTTTGTCTCATTAATCCATGCTTTTGAAAACGCTCTAATTTTATTCTTTATAATAGTCTCTACCATTTTGCCCAGCACCAACATCAGGCTCACTGGTCTATAATTTCCCGGATCTCCTCTGGAACCTTTTTAGAAAATCGGTGTTATATTGGCCACTCTCCAATCTTCCAGAGGCATGCTTGATTTTAAAGATAAATTACATATTACTAACAATAATTCCGCAAGTTCATTTTTCAATTCTATCAGAACTTGGGAATTAATACTATTCCATCCAGGAGGTTTGCTACTCTCCAATTTGTCAAATTGTGCCATTACATCCTCCAGGTTTATAGAGATTTTATTCAGTTTCTCTGACTCGTCAGCTTTGAATACCATTTCTGGCACTGGTATTTCTTCCAAATCTTCCTTGGTGAACACCGAAGCAAAGAATTTCCTTTATTCTCTCCACTATGGCTTTGTAGTCCCTGAGTGCCCCTTTTATCCCTTAGTCATCTAGTGGTCCAACCAATTCTTTTGCTGACTTCTTGCTTTTAATATACCTAAAATCTATGTACATTATTATAGAATACACCCAATCTTTGCCTAATTTAGGCGTCCAGATTTACACCAAGTAAAACGTGGCCTAAATGGACATGACCAAATTTAGTTACTTAGAGAGCCGCTCAGTATATTCTATAAAACAAGCAGAAATTTAAGCCTATTCTATAAAATTTAGGTGTACTTTAGAGAATACGCCTAGGCATAGTTTTTGTTCTGTGCAGATTTATCAGGTGCCATATATAGAATGTAGCCCATTCTTTCTAACTTCTAAGCAAGGGCATTTACGCTCACTATAGGGCTGGTGAAAGTGATCATACCTTAAATGTAATCGTGTTTTCTGCCATTTGTGCTAGTATTCTATAAAGAAAAGTTGGCACCTAGTTTTCTTTATAACATTGGCTTGAAACAGGCACCTTCCCAGTTATAGAATTACTCTCACATTATGTTTTAGAGTTATTATTATTATTATTATTACATTTGTATCCCGCGTTTTCCCACTCAAAGCAGGTTCAATGCGGCTTATATAATAATAGGAATACAGAATATTATTAGAGAGGGTAAAAGTTAAGTATACCAGAATAATAGACGAGATGAGTAGGTAGAGATAGGCAATGGAGAGGGGAGTAGGGTGGGAGATATAGTCTGGGTCAATGTCGTTATCAAGGGGGTATGTGTTAGGTAGATGGGCTCATAAGATTAATCTGGGGCATTTGGATAGGCTTGCTTGAATAAATGGGTTTTTAGTGCTTTCCAGAAGGGTAGGTAGTCACCGATTGATGGGATAGATCTGGGGAGGGCATTCCAGAGTTGGCTGCCTAGGAAGGAGATGTTAGATCCATAAAAGGTCTTGTACTTGATTCCTTTGCAGTTGGGGTAATGCAGGTTGAGGTAATTTCGTGAAGATTTAGACACGTTTCTGGTAGGAAGGTCAATTAGATTGAGCATATAGTCCAGAGATTCACCGTGGATTAATGTGTGGACCTTGAAGTTGATTCACTCTTTGATAGGGAGCCAGTGAAGTTGCCAAAAATGAGTCTCGCTGCTGTATTTTGTGCAGTCTGAAGTTTTTTCAGGATATGGGCCCTGCAGCCAAGGAAAATGCTATTACAGTAGTCGACGTGGGTAAGTACCGTGGATTGCACCAAATTCTGGAAAGTTTTCAGGGGGAGATAGGGTTTTACGCATTTCAATATCCACATGATATTGAACATTTTCTTTGTTGTGGATATAGCCTGATTTTGAAGTGATTTTCAAGTTCCAGTGGCAATGTATTAAAAGGACAAAACAAAAGATGTAAAAATCTTTGAGAGACTGGAAAAAATGTGAGCCTATAATACAATTTTATCCTGATATGGAAAAGCCTTTCATCTCTTTGTAAAAGGGCCCCTTAGCAAGTAAAAACATTTTTTAAATGTTTCCTAAATTGACAATGATCTCTAACTGTTCGAAGTGAAAATGGTAATATATTCCATAACAAGGCGGCCTGATATAACAAGGATGTATTAAACTGTTTCCTAGACTTCAGATGCCTAACTGATGAAAAAGTTAATAACAACTGGATCCTAAGACCATGCACTACATCTCCAGTTAAGCATTGAAAATGACTACATATATTTTTGGTAAATCACCATACAACACTTTGTGAGTGAAAGTACAGATCTTAAAATGTAATCAAGCATCTATAGGGAGTTCTAAAAACAATGACCCTAATGAATCATATTTAAATGCAGAGTAAATCAGCCCAACGGCTGCATTCTTTGCCAATTGCAAACTGTATTTCAAAAATTTTGAACAGCCGATATAGACTAAATTACAATAATCTAACAGTTATAGAACTAAAGATTGAACAAGTAATCTAAATGTTGACTGATCAAAATAGTTTTGAACAATTCTTCGCTTCTAGCCTAGTGGTTATTGCAGTGGACTTTGATCCTTGGGAACTGAGTTCGATTCCCACTGCAGCTTCTTGTGACTCTGGGCAAGTCACTTAACCCTCCATTGCCCCTGGTACAAAATAAGTACCTGAATATATGTAAACCGCTTTGAATGTAGTTGCAAAAACCTCAGAAAGGCGGTATATCAAGTCCCATTTCCCTTCCCTTCTTAAGCAGCAAAAAAGAATATTTTAATACCATATTTACTTTAAATATCATAGTAAACTGTCTATCTACCTCAACTCCCAATATTTGAGATGATTCCATGAGCGTAACTTTAATATATCCTAACTCAAAAAAGGGGTAGCTTTGTAGAATAGTTGGTGCTCCCACCCATAAAAATGTTGTTTTGTTATTATTCAATTTTAGCCTGTGGGAGGAAGCCTGTGACTTAATCAATGACATTCAAAAAATTAAATAGAGCATCAGTATCATTACTACTTACTACTACTACTACTTAACATTTCTAGAGCGTTACTAGGGTTACGCAGCGCTGTACAAATTAACAAATAAGGACAGTCCCTGCTCAGAAGAGCTTACAATCTAAAGAACGAAATGTCAAGTTGGGGTAGTTTAGATTTCCTGAGAAAAGGTGTAGTGATTAGGTGCCGAAGGCGACATTGAAGAGGTGGGCTTTGAGCAATGATTTGAAGATGGGTAGGGAGGGGGCCCGGCGAATGGGCTCAGGGAGTTTGTTCCAAGCATAGGGTGAAGCGAGGCAGAAAGGGCGAAGCCTAGAGTTGGCGGTGGTGGAGAAGGGTACTGAAAGGAGGGATTTGTCTAGAGAGCAGAGGTTACGGGTGGGGACATAAGGGGAGATGAGAGTAGAGAGGTAAGGAGGGGCTGCAGATCGAATGCATTTGTAGGTGAGTAGGAGAAGCTTGAACTGTATGCGGTATCTGATCGGAAGCCAGTGAAGTGACTTGAGGAGAGGGGTGATATGAGTATATCGGTTGAGGCAGAAGATAAGACGTGCGGCCGAGTTCTGGATGGACTGAAGGGGGGATAGATGGCTAAGTGGGAGGCCGGTGAGGAGTAGGTTGCAGTAGTCAAGGCGAGAGGTAATGAGAGAGTGGATGAGAGTTCGAGTGGTGTGCTCGGAGAGCACTAATAATGGAAAAAAAAACACAGTTACATCATCTGCGTATATAAATGCTTTAATATTAATTTTATCAAGAGTGGTTGCGACAGTAAATTAAACAGGGTTGGAGAAAGCGGCGAACCCTGTGGCACACCACAAGGTGGCTTACAAAATTTAGGTAATATGTCCGGTCTGTTTACTGTATTTGCCCTATTGGTCAGAAAACCTTGGAACCAGGCTAAAACAGAGCCACAAATTCCTATCCCCTCCAAGATGCTCAATAACAACTAATGATCAACAAGGTCAAATGCACTCAAGAAATCAAACGGTATAATCAAGCAGTTAAGATCGAGCAACAAATAAATTTTCCCAAGCTCTGTCAGTGAACTCACCACCATCTCAGTACTAAACCCTGCCCAGAAACTGGACTGAAACTTATGAAGAGTCTGTTTTGTTTCCAAATAAGCATCCAATTGTCTAATTACAACGGCCTCCATTATTTCAGTGAAAAGGGGAATAGATGCAACTGGCCTATAATCTGTAACGAGCACTGAGGAGCGGATTTTACCTTGCCGTTTTAAATGGTGCTTGTGCTGGTTTTTCTACTATTGTGTGGCTGACGTTTGGCTTCCAATATTTTATGTTGGAGAATAGTATGCACACTTTTTAACAAGTTTTCGACAGTGAAGGTCACAACATAGCCCCTGCCTCAGCCCTCCTGAATGAAACACGACCTGTGTCGGGCAATATTCTTGTTTGCAACTCTACTATTAAAGTTTGTGCACTGATCTGCTCTGTTTAGTTCCACTTTGGAGTTTGGCAAATTTAGGACAGATCAAAAGCTGTCCTAAATTTGGCTGGTTAGCTATTTGAGTGCCAGCATTGAATATTGTCAGCAACCACATAAGCACTGGCGGCTATCACTGGGACAATTATTTATTTATTTATTTGTTTGTTGCATTTCTATCCCACATTTTCCCGCCCTTCGGTAGGTTCAATGTGGCTTACATATCACAAGAGAGATGGCTACAGAATTTCAGTTAGTTGATGTGTATCACTTAATACAATTGGTCAGTAGTAGCGTGGACTGCATTTACATATCGTAAGGGGAGAATAGGTATGCATCATGAGGTATGCATCGTTGTTTTCCGTTTCTGAGGTTATTTCGGATATTTTTAGTGGTTGAGGTTATGAAGACGCAGAGGGGAGGAACTTCCTGAAAAGGTGTGTTTTTAGGTTTTTCTGAAAGTTTAGGTAGTTGTTCATGAGTTTTAGGTCTTTTGGCAGTGAGTTACAGAATTGGGTGCCAATTAGCCCCAGATATTCAGCGCCAGTGTCCGCACATGGCCCAGCACTGAATATCTGGGGCTAAGGTAGCCAGTGACAGTCAATGTCTAAAAAAACCCACTGACCATCGGCCGGTGTATTTTTCATATTATCAGAGAAACATCCAAAGATGCTCACTACTGCTTTTCTGTTCTTACACGAGTCCAAAAGCTTATATGCTTCAATAATCTCTCTGGCTGTCGTCAGCTGAATTAAACTAAAGCTAATGAAATGTTTAAGGGTGGTTTTTTTTGTTGTGGGAAAGAATATTCTGTTCTGCCAGTGTTTGCTTCACACTAGGATTGTCACAAACTGAGGTCTGACCGAGTGAGACGTTCAGAACGTGTTTTTCCTGGAACAGGTAATGACCATCACGTGCTGGGAACATCTAGAATTTTAGAACTCTAATGAACCTCACACCAGAAAATTATTATTTTTTTAACCTCTAAAACCCTCCAAAAGTAGGTCTTCACCCCTGGCTTGTATATAGTGCACTTAGAGATCCATGCCAAAATCCAAGTGTATTCTATAAGAACGCATGTAACTTAATTGGCTTAACAAGCTAATTAGTGTTGATAACAGCTCTTAACAAGCAATAATGAGCACTAATTGGCAATAATTACAATTTACATGCACAAGTCGCTATGTGCATTCTGTAACGCAGTGCGCCTAACTTCTAACACGTGCAGTCAAAAAGGGACGTGGTCATAGGTGGGGAAATGGGTGTTTCATGTGCCAGGATTTACGCCATGTTTTCATTGACGTAAATGGATGCACGTAGTTTTAGGCACTGAGATATCAACCAAACATATTCTATATACCGTGCCTAAATCTAGGCGCTGCTTATAGAATACGCTTAGGCGGAAATGTTTTCTGGGCGGATCTTTTAGGCACCATATATAGAATCCTCACCTCAGTGGCTGTCCTGGGATATGCTGTATAACCCTCATGTCTGCATATCTTGTGTTTTGCATTCAGTATGGTGGTTTCTTGTGGTTGACAGGTTGTTACTATCCTGTTACTGGGTATTTTTAAGTGGATTTTTCCCCAGATTCTATAAACAAAGCACAAATTTCCATGCACAAAATTGCACACTACCCTGAGATGTGCATGTAACTAAATTGGCAAATAAGCACCAATAATTGGGTGCTAATCAGCGCATTTTTTCTAGCAAAAGAGGTGCCGGTACTCAAATGCCAGGCCACCCTTCAGGGGTAGAGTGATCACTGAGGGACCCACCCCACAATAGCCAGGCCCCCTGCAACCAGTCACAGGATTTATGACTAGGTAGAATTTGTATGTAGAGACTGAGCTCTTTCATTAAAACTTGGGGACCATGGGTCAATTTTAGCAGACAATGGAAAAGGTACCGGTACTCAGTACCCCCCCAAGTACCTCCTTAAAAAAAGCCCTGGTACTAACAATCAATTATTGCCATTAATTGTCAACAATTTGGATTTGCTTGCACATCTTGCTAAGCGCCCTTCTATAAAGATTCACATACAGATCTTATAGGGCTCCTTTTACTAAGCAGTGGCAAGCCTAACGTGGGCTTACTGCTCGTTATACAGGAAGTACCACCGAGCTACCATAGCAGCCCAATGGTACTTCCCACCCCTAGCGCACCGTCATTTCTGGCGCTACAAAACTTTTTTATTTTTGTAGTGCTGGAGTGTACCCGGTGATAATCGGGCAGTGCCATGCGCTGCCCAATTACCGCTGGGTTAATGTGGGAGCCCTAACCCTTACCTCAATGGGTAGCGGTAAGGGCTCCCCCCTGAAATGGCTGTGCGGCAAGGGCTTTACTTGAAGCCGGGCCATTTCCTGTGGGAAAGCGAGACTTCCCTTTTACCAGCTACGGTGAAAAGGGGCCTTGGCCCGTGAGTAAAACACGTGCTAATGGCAGTACCGACCCTCTTTTACCGCAGTTTGGTAAAAGGGGCCCTTAGTGTGCAACTCAAAGGGGGTGTGGCCACGGGAGGGGCATGGGTGGGTCAGGGGCATGCACTAAAGATTTGCGCAGTATTTCTGAATAACGGGGATCCACTCCTAAATTATGCACCAGGATTTACACAAGGTTTCATCTGGTGTAAATCCTGCCGCCCAAAGTTTGGCACGAAAATCATCTGCCATGAGTGGGAAAGTGCGGGGTACAAATGTAACAAAAACAAAAATAAAATAAATCTCTAAGTGCTATTCTATAAACGGCATCCTACTCAGAGCGCTGTTTATAGGATAGAGCTCTGTGCTGATTTTTTTTTTGTGCTGTTTTTTTTATGCGCCGTTTACTGATTCTAGTCCTTTACATCCTGCATTGTTTTTATTTTTTTATAAGAATAAAATATAAAGGATAATATTTAGGGCATGACAGTCAATTTTTAAAAAATACTCATCACTGGGGTTAACAAAAATCTGGGTATTCTGTGGCAGTATCCTGATAGTGGCTGCCGCTGAATGCCTGGAGTTTGCAGACAGCCAATCCACATTCACTTACGCCAGCCTTTTTTTCTGTCCTAAGTTTTATGCAGATACTTATCTAGATAGCGGCACATATAATCAAAGCCAGCTCCTCCTTCTCAGATTACCCTGGCACTATCCAGATAGTGCTACGGTGGTCAGAGGAAATACTCAGCAGAGGATCCAGATAGTGCTGCTGAATACTGGGCTCCTTGGACAGATCTTGCTAATCAGAAAAGCCCTTTGGAATATTGGCCCATTAGTATTTTAAAAATTCATAGTAAAGATATAAGTTAAGAAGAAAGTGAAAGATATCTGGGTGAGTTTTTGCAAACTGGCAGCCAGTGTGTATTTCTTAAACACCAGCTGCAGAATTTGAAAAACATATACATCCAGCACTGCTGTATGGATAATCAGTGACGCTGAAGATACATGTCACCACGGACTGCCAGACAATATCTGGAATGGATACCATTAATACTGAGCCACTATACAGATAGCTTACGTGTTTTCCTGTGGAACTACTAGACACTCTAAATGTCACTGCTGTATGGATAATTTATGGTTCCCTCCCACATAGAGGGGCATAATCGAACGAAAACGTCTATCTCCATGGGCGTTTATCTCCGAGTTCGGGTCCGTGAAGGGGCGGACCGAACCGTATTTTCGCAAAAAAATAGACGTCCATGTTTTATTCGACAATGTGTGAGCTGGGCGTTTTTGTTTTTCAGCGATAATGGAAAATGAAAGCGCCCACCTCAAAAATGAATAAATCCAAGGCATTTGTTCGTGGGAGGGGCCAGGATTCGTACTGCACTGGTCCCCCTCACATTCCAGGACACCAACCGGGCACCCTAAGGGGCACTTTTACAAAAACAAAAAAAAAGGTAAAAGAGCTCCCAGGTGCATAGTACCCTTCCCTTGTGTGTTGAGCCCCCCAAATCCCCCTCAAAACCCACTGCCCACAAGTCTACACCATTACTATAGCCCTAAGGGGTGAAGGGGGGCACCTACATGTGGGTACAGTGGGTTTGGGGGGGTTGGACGATTAAGCATTAAGCAGCACAATTGTAACAGGTAGGGGGGGATGGACCTGGGTCCACCTGCCTGACGTCCACTGCACCCCCTAACAACTGCTCCAGGGACCTGCATACTGCTGCCTGGGAGGAGGGTATGACATTTGAGGGTGAAAATAAAAAGTTGTGAAACATAATTTTTTTGTGGTGGGAGGGGGTTAGTGACCACTGGGGGAGTCAGGGGAGGTCATCCCTGACTCCCTCTGGTGGTAATCTGGTCATTTAGGGCACTTTTTGGGGCCTTATTCGTGAAAAAACAGGGTCCAGGAAAAGTGCCCTAAATTCTACCTACAAACGCATACTTATTTTCCATTATCGGCGAAAGGCGCCCATCTCTGTTCGGGTGATAACCACGCCCCAGTTCCGCCTTCACCACGCCTCCGACACGCCCCCGTCAACTTTGTCCGCATCCGCGACGGAGTGCAGTTGAAAACGTCCAAGTTCGGCTTTCGATTATACCGCTTTATTCGTTTTTGTGAGATAAACGTCCATCTCCCGATTTAGGTCGGAACTTGGGCGTTTTTCTCGTTCGATTATAAGCAGGATAGTACCCTAACTCTTCACAGTCCTTTACAGAAAAGGGCAATTCTATAACAAGTCGCTTACAGTTACATGCCAGCTACGGATGGGCAGCCAGAAAGTTTTATGCTGTTTTCCTTGTTATTTAGGGAACGTTTGTTTTGTTCGGGGCAGGGGCGTATCTGAGGTTCGGCGGTAGAGGGGGCAGGGGCTAGAGTGAGGGGGCACATTATAGCCCCCCCACCGCCGTCAACCGCCGTCAACCCCCCCCCCTACCGCCATTAACACTCCCTCCCTCCCCCGCCTACCGCCGTCACCTACCCCGAGGTCCGCTTCCTCCGGCTTTTTACTACTACTACTACTACTACTACTTAGCATTTCTATAGCGCTGCCAGGGTTACGCAGCGCTGTACAAGTTTAAACATGGGGAAGGACAGTCCCTGCTCAAGAGAGCTTACAATCTAAAGGTAAAAACTATGTAGTCAGTGTAGGTATCAGGAATGGGAAGGTGGTTAGGCACCAAAAGCAAGGGAGAAGAGATGGGCCTTGAGTAAGGACTTGAAAATGGGTAGCGAGGGCGCATGGTGTCAACGTGCTGCGACATCAGACTCCATCCAACTGGAACTAAAGATGCATGCAGCTTTCACGGCGCGCTGCACGACGAGGATGAAAAAGTTAAAGATCGCGGCTGGGCTGGCGGGGGGTTGGGGTCCCCCGCCAGCTGAAGCAATATTTTAAAAAGCCGGAGGAAGCGGACCTCGGGGTAGGTGACGGCGGTAGGCGAGGGAGGGAGGGTTAACGGCGGTAGGGGGGTCCGGGGCAAAATCTGCAGGGGCCCAGGCCCCTGTGGCCCCACACAGATACGCCCCTGGTTCGGGGGTTCTCCCCAATTTTATGTCATCATTACAGATGACACACAAAAAAAAACATTTTCTGGCTTCTTCCTGCCTCCCTGCAAGTCAAGCCCCCACTCTCCATGCCTCTCAGCATACAAACCCTCCCCTCCCCGGGACCTGCCTCCATGGTGGTCTAATGGGGTCTGTTGGAGAAGAAGCAATGCTGATCCACTCCTAGTTATGGTCAGGGCCATATCCAATATGGCAGCCACAACCTTTCTCCGTCATCCTGTGGTAGCACTAGTAGATCGAGACAGTGGAGAAAGGTTGCGGCCACCATATTGAATGTGGCCAAGGCCATGGTCAAGAGTGGATCAGCAGGAATGGGTAGGAGTGAATCAGCATCACTCCTGCCCAAATGGACTTTACTAGACCACCAGGGAGATAGGCCCGAGTTGGGGGGAGGGCTTTGGAATGTGGGTAGAGGGGGTGCTTGGGTCACAGGAAGGGATCATTGGAGAGAGAGCACTGTGGATCATTGGGGGGGGGGGGCTGTTGTTTGCAAACTTGTCATTGGCAAATGAAACATTGCCCTTCCCAGCACTGGTTTAAATGACTGCTCATCCTTACCTAAATTTGCAGAATACTGACATTTAGGCTCCTAAATACACACACACATATCCTGACAAACTTACAAAGCACCTTCTCAGAAGATGCTCATGATTTTTAGGATGCTGTATCAGTTTATTAGATTGCATTGCATCTCTGGTTCTTATACTTCCTCATGAGGCAAGATTAAGGGTCTGAGGACCACAGTGGCTTTCATTTTGCAAAGCCATCAATATAGGCCTAAATGTTGAACTGATGCCTTCATGCACAGTCACTTCTAGGCCAAAGGTCCTGTGTGTGGTAACTAGGTGGTGGGTTTCAGTGTAGTAGAAAAGACGGTTACCCAGTTCCTAGAGGGTGAGTTCAGGCAACCCTATCCTGATGCATTATGGGACCTACAGCATTGATTTCAAGGATACAGTCAGGGACTAGAGATACCACATTGATTTTGGGATCTAAGTTCAAAAGTCAGGACCGGCCAAAAAGTCTGCCTCCTGGAACTAGGTAACTTGGCAGCTCTGGTGTAAGAAGGAATTGCTTAGGGATAGGTACATGGAGGGTGTTTGCTCTCCATGTGCCAGTTTTACGGAAGGAAGGGGGTGTTGTCATTTGTGTGATATTGAGGAAGGGAGTTGCATGCTAAAGACACTCCATAATACTAAGCATGCTATGTCATTTCCCTTGCTTTGAGAAAAATGTGAGGAGATTCAGAGCCATCTCAAGGATATATGATTTCCTAGTTGAACCTTAAGTCATGTGCCCTCCCCCCAGAGGTAGCTCAAAGCACTTCCACCCCATGTCCAGTATCTTCCTTTCCCTTCCCTCCCCATGCTCTATCATCTCTCTTCCCCTCCCTACCCTTCTCCATATCCAGTATCTACCCTACCCTTCCCCCATGTCCAGCTTCTCCTCCCTTATCTCTCTCTCCAGTCAAGCATCTCCCCTTCACTTACCTATCTAAACTTCCTGTGTCTAGCATTTACACTTCCCTTCCCTACTGCCTCATGCCCACCATCTCTCCTCCTCTACCCTTCCCAGTCCAAAATTGCCCTTCTCTATCCCTCATGTCCAGCACCTCTGCTCTTTCTCCCTAGTTGTCTATCATCTCTGATTCCCTTTCATACCTTACTACTACTACTTAACATTTCTAAAGCGCTACTAGGGTTACGCAGCGCTGTACAATTTAACATAGAGGGACAGTCCCAGCTCAAAGAGCTTACAATCTAATAGACAAGTGAACGGTCAGTCCGATAGGGGCAGTCAAATTGGGGCAGCCTTTTCTGTCTGCTTCTGTTCTGTAGGTGTGCTTTTAAATTTTGTACACAGTTTTAGGTGAAACCATGGGTTTTGGAAGAGTGATTTATGGTGATGATAATGATGATTTGGTAAGCATTTTCCCACAGACACAAAACGAGAAGCATTTAATAAAAAGACCCCTAAATTTCAGGCCTCTGAATAAGCCTGTTCAAACACACCTGTGCATTTTGGTACATGCCTTTACCTGCTTTAGAAAGATGACAGTTAAATGACTAGAATAAAAAAACACACAACTCTGAATCGGAGCACCTGGTTCCTAGTTTGAGTGGAGTGGATGTGAAGCGCCTGTTCACGCTTTCCAAAAATAGTAGGACTAGGGGGCATGCGATGTAACTACAGTGTAGTACATTTAAAACAAATAGGAGAAAATTTTTCTTCACCCAACGAATTCGTTGCCGGAGAACGTGGTGAAGGCGGGTAGCTTAGCAGAGTTTAAAAAGGGTTTGGACGGTTTCCTAAAGGACAAGTCCATAGACCACTACTAAATGGACTTGGGAAAAATCCACAATTTCGGGAATAACATGTATAGAATGTTTGCACGTTTGGGAAGCTTGCCAGGTGCCCTTGACCTGGATTGGCCGCTGTCGGGGACAGGATGCTGGGCCTTTGGTCTTTTCCCAGTATGGCATTACTTATGTACTTACTAGCCGTTGAGCCCGTTAAAACGGGCTATTGGGTCACCGCTGCCCCCCCCCCCCCCCGAGTCGCCGCCGCGGCCCGTCTCTTTGCTATTCAACTTACAGCTCCGGAGCAGGCAGATCAGCTGAGCTCCCGTCGGCCTTCCTTCTCTGCCTGTGTCCCGCCCTCGTGTGACGTAATGTCGGCGAGGGCGGGACACAGGCAGGGAAGGAAGGCCAACGGCAGCTCAGCTGATCTGCCTGCTCCGGAGATGTAAGTTGAATAGCGAAGAGACGGGGCCGGGTGGCGACTCCGGGGGGTGGGGGTGTACCAGTGGCGGCGACCTCGGGGGGGGGGAGGGGGAGTGGTGGCGACCTCAGTGGTTCCCTCCCCTTTGCGCAGTTTCCCTCTCTGTCCTGCCCCCCCCCCCCCCGTCATCACGTATTGACGCGGGGGCGGGACAGAGAGGGAAGTCTACTGCGCATTTGCAAGTGAGTACGGTCACTCGCCGTTTATATGTTTGATGCTCTGTGCTTGCAGTCTCAGAATGGTGTAGTGCACAGTGTCTAAGGAAGAGCTGTTCCCTACACAGAGCCTACTCCTGCTCTCTGCCGATTGCAGCTGAGCTCTGATGCTGACTTAGGGAAATAACAGTAAACCCCTCTGGGAGTAGCTTAGCAAACGAGAGGCTAGAAACACAGCGCTATAGGCCACCGTCAAGTCCCACTTTTCTTCCCTTCCCCCACTGGAACACCAGTTTCCAGTTCCTTAGTTCAGCTCTGCACTCCACACAGATTTGTTCCTGTGAAAGTGGGTCAAAGGAACCAGTAGAGCATCACCATAGAGTAGGGGGAGGGGGACTGTTATTAGGTGGCAGGTATGGAAGCAGGCAGCATTACTTTGGCATGAGGAGCAGAAGCAGCAGCAGCAGACGCAAGGAGGAGTGTTTACATCTTAACTGGATTTCCACGTGCTCCTCACCTGCTGCTCCCAGAAGCAGTGAGGACACCAGCCAGGACTGCTGCTGGCTCTGCTGTCAGCATACCCGGAGGAGGTTCACAAGCCACCTAATATGCATCTTAGCAGCTCTGGAGTTCTCCTGTAATTGTTTTAACAGAATAGAGAGCAGTGGGAAATGGGTGGCTGACCTGCCACGCCCCATGGGTGTCTGCCACCTAGTCACACTGTTGCTGGCAGAGGCACTGCCATGGTACAGGATCAGTGCCCAGGCACAGTCTCCTGTGGCACTGCCGTGAAACAGGTCTGCTTTTTCCAGGTGTCCTTCTTCAGGAAGAAACTGGCCTTCTGCAGATCCAAGTAAGTGAATGGAGGATTGTCAGCTATCGCACAAAGGGAAGATATCTGGCTGTGGGTTTTGCACTAGAGTGTGAGTCTGTGTCAGCTTTGCTATAGGTTAGTGAATGAGGATTCCTAGCACACAGTGTCAGCTGCTGCATGGGTGGGTGCATTCATTCCTTGCTGCTGCTTGTTGAAGTGGTTTATGAGCTATGCATCACTGGACTGGGCTTTGCATTTGTATTGCTGAAAGTTTGTTGCATTGTATGCAGCCTTAGAGACGGGCTATATTTCTGTCTGTGTACCAATTTAAAAGATTGAGGGCAATATGCTAGATGTATGTTGTTATCATTATTGTCACGATGATTTATATATGCGTACCTACTGAACACAGCACTGTACAGAGGCACTGGGGTCATTTTCTAAAGGCTTTTTGTGCCTAAATGCTGTTATACGTTCATAAAAAGAGTATAGTACTTTTATTTCAACCATTTGTTTTTTTCAACAAAGACAACACAAAGATACCATTCACAAACTTCAACACTGCTTTGACCCCACCATTTTGACCCTTCTAATCTGACCCCCACTTTTTTGACCCTGCTGTTATGACCCTTCTGAAATGACCCCACTGTTTTAACCCTTCCAATTTGAGCCCACCATTTTGACCCTTCCAATCTGACCCCATCTTTTTCGACCCCGCTGCTTTAACTCCTCCTCAAACCCAGCCGCTTCGATGCAGCCAGTGTCCTCAGGTTTTCCCCTTCTCTTTTCCCCACCTTTATGGTTTTTTCCTTTTTCTTCTCTTACCTCACGTCTTCCCCCCTCCTTTTTTCCCCTTCTTCCCTTCCCTCTTTACCCCACAAGTATACTTCCTTTTTTTTTATTTTTTATTTTTTATTTATATTTATTAATTATTCATTTGAAATTTTACAAGAAACAACTTGCATGGAAAAGTGTTTGTTACTTAAGAGGTTACATTATAAAACAAAAAGGAATTGAAGTACATTCATTTTAGGAAAAATTAACACTCAAGTCCATAAAATGAGATCCAAGAATTCAGAAAATTTGGAGAATAATATATAAAAGGAAAAACATTCAGGATTAAACAACTCTGTTAAGTGAAGTTAGTTTCTTATTTATCTATGACGCTTTTCCATTTTTCACTGAGGTTATAAGCGCCGACACATGGGCAGGTTCTGTAAATATATATTTCTTTTCCCCAAGTCTTATTATGCACTTGCAGGGGTATCTTAAAAAAAAGGTACCCCCCAAGTGCAATACTTCAGGCTTAAGGATCAAAAATTGTTTCCTCCGTCGTCTTGTCTCCTTGGAGACATCGGGAAAAAGCAGTATCTTAAAACCTAAAAATGGTTTATCTTTATTACGGAAAAACAAACGGAATATCCAATTTTTGTCCGGTAATAATGCAACCGCAACTACTAAAGTAGCTGCAGTTGCTAACTCAGTATCAGAAGTCTCAAGCATGAGAGAAACATCTATTGGGTTTTCAGTAGTTGGATTTAAGTCCTTCCCTGGTATATAATATGCATGTGAAAATGGTGGCAGATTTTGGTCAGGTATATTCAAAACATCACGTAAGTAACGTTTCAACATCTCAAGAGGAGCAACATTTAACACTCTTGGAAAGTTAACAAATCTCAGGTTGTGATTTTTAGTGTAATTATCAAATATCTCCATTCTCTGCCTGAGGCTTGTCAAATCTTTTATCATTGTTGGTTGCATTGTTTCACAATTCACAATTCTTTGATCAATATTTTCAATTTTATCATTCAAAGTCTTAATTTCTTCCTCTTTTTTTTGTAAATCATTTTCCAAAGATTTTACTCTCGGTTTAACTTCATTAATCTGTGCTATAAAAGTTTGTCCCAGGGTTGAAACCAAGTCCCATAATGCATCCAGTGTTACTTCTCTTGGTTTGACCACTAATGCTGTTGGAAGTTCATACCTTTCAGAAGAATGCCCTTGAATCTCGCCCATTCCCTCAGTTTCTCGACCCTCTTTCCGTGGCGATTCTATGGGCAAATTGCCCTCCGTTCCTTCCTCTGCTGTAACAGGAACCTCCTGCCGACGCTCTTCTGGGTCCGTGAATCCCACTTGGGGCGACCCTGTCGATTCTGAAAGGAAGGAACTAGCGCCAATCGGTTGGGGAGGAGGGGTGCGTGCTGCGGGGCTCAAAGTGATGTCGAAACCAGGGGAAGCCGAATTCTCCCTTTCGCCGGCATTCCCTACTGGAGGCGTTCCGCCGTTTTGACCAACTCCCTGTGGTCGCAAGAAACGATCAATAGGACCAGGTAATGGGGAAGGTAGCGGGGAGGCTCTAACCACTACTCTTCCTCTACGTTTAGGCATTTTGTTTTCGAAGGAACGCGAGGCACAGCGTCTTAACAGGGCGCCGCCATCTTGGATCAGTATACTTCCTTTTAATAGGCATACTGTTTCTGCTGCTGCTCGCAATATACCTTAGAATACCCCCTTGTATACCCTTATAATGCAACAGTGCTGTTTGGCTATTTGTAATACAAGGGCTTTTCATATAACTATATAGTATACCATCACTATGCAGCAGCCCTGTTTGTTTTCAATACAAGGAAAAAGAAAGAAATATCTTTAAACTGACCCTGCGATTAGTCAGAGAGCATAACAATCGCAGGAATTCAGAACATCTCTGGGGTAGTGCAAATAACTTCCTAATGACCTTATATGGGGTCCAGTTCTAATTCAATGTAAAAATGTAATTAAATATAAAAATATATTGTTTTATTAAACTGATTTTAAATGGGAGGCCAAATCATCTGGGCTCAAATTGGCGGGGCTAGAGTCAAACCAACGGGGTCAAATCAGCGGAGTCAAACCAATGGGATCAAAACGGCAAAGTCAAAATGTCCAACTTCCGCATTAAAGATCTCTTATAGAGTTACCCTATATCAAGGGTTCCCAGGACCAGTCCTCAAAGGCCACAAGCTAGTCTGATTTTCAGGATTTCCACAATGAATATGTACGAGATAAATTTGCAAGCACTGCCTCCATTCTGTGCAACTAGATCTCGTACATATTCATTGTGGAAATCCTGAAAACCTGGAAGGAATGTGGCCCCTGAGTACTGGGCTTGGGATCCCCTGCCTTATATGCACAAGTAGGTGTCTACTTCCATGTGACCCAGGTGTAGAGTTCAGATGGAGTGTGGGTGGAGTCACAAAGTACATGGCCAGGTTATAAAATAAGCGCCTATGTACATACTGAGCTGGCACAAAGGTTTGCAGCCACACATAGGTGCCTCAAAACAGGAACCTTCTTGGCCTCCCCACCTAGACCAGTTATAAAATTACCCCCATAATGGACAGAACCTACTTCTTGGAGCTTACAGTCTACTCAACACAGAGGGAACACTTAAAAAAAAAAAATAAGATGCTTTGAAAGTCAGTGTACTGCATTGTATTTGCCTCACTCCTTTTAGTGCTAGTTCAAGAGAAGTTTTACATTAGGGTACGTTAGGTTTTCCCCTGTTCCTGGCAGACATACAATCTAAAAGAGCAATTCTGTAACTGAGCACTTGCACATATGCATCAAAAGCATGTATGAATGTATAGAATAGCATCACTGTCGCAGGTAAGCGTACAATTTCAAGTGGCGGCAAAGGAACTAAGCTCTGTTCTGTAAGGGCATGCATGTGACGTAGCATGTAAATGCAAGGAGGTGTTCACGTGGGCGGAGCTGCCGCTTACTCATGTGACTTACAAACTACAGTACAGTCTTGATTATCCAATGTAAACGGGACCAACCCTTTGTCAGATAAGTGAAAAGTCAGATAATAGGGAAAACAATGGTAAGCCCTTTAAAAATGCATAGAAAACATACTTTATGCATAAAGAGCAAGGATAGGGTATTTGAATTTAAAATAGTGTTTATTAATGGCAAGACAATGATGTCACTGAGGGGGGGGGTCTGTTGGATATGCTGGATGGTTGGATTAGCGAAGGTCGGATAATCGAGACTTTACTGTACTGTAAGTTACAGGTGCCCTTGCTGCATTCAGGCATCCGCAGTTACATCAGCTCTATGGCTGCTGTAACCAAGTGGGTAGATTTTAGCTACCCCAATACTGGGTTGTGATAGTTTTCTATAAGGGAATCTGGGTGCCCAGATTCTCTTATAGAATAGGTTCTCACTCCGTGTTGTTGGGATGTTTAAAAGGAGGCTCCCACTTATAGAATTATCCCTAAGTTTGTAGCTGAGGCGGTTGAGTGATTTGCCCAAGGTCTCAGGAAACATCAGTGGGATTCAACCTCTGGTTTCCCTAATTCTTAGCCTGCTGCTCTAACCACAGGGCTTGACTTCCACATATTACTGCACCTAATGTGCGAGTTCACATTGATTGTGTGATTTGTACTACACATGCAGTCCCGTCCTGTGCCTGCACAAACAGTCCTCTGCATTCTATATATTATATGGTGCCAAAAATTGCACGCAAAAATTTTGGCATACATCTAAGTTGCGTGTGCATCTTAATTGAGTAATGAGCCATTAAGTAGCAATAATTGGGTGCCAATGACCAATTATTCTAATTAATTGTCTCCAATTAGAATTTATATGTTCATCTTGCTAAACACTATTCTATGAAGATTTGTGTGCAAATCTTTTAGCGTGCAAGTGAGAAGGGGGTGTGGTCATGGGAGGGGCATGGGCAGGTCAGGGGTGTTCAATAAAGATGTGTTGCTCATCATTATAGAATTCAGGGAATCTGCATTTAACTTACACGCCCAAATCCTCACACCCAAATTTGGGTGCAGTGCTAAACGCTATTCTATAATTGACATGCATTTACTGAATCGAATCCAATGTGTAGGACAAGCAGGGGCGGACTGACCATTCGGGCTGTAGGGGGCCCAGAGGATCTGCCCGGATGCCTGCCGCACACTACAGACCTCCCCGGCCCTACCTTTAAAGGCACGCCACTGGTGATCTAATGGCCTCTGCGGGGGGAATATGTTCTTTCCTGCCTGTTGTGCTGCTGCTGCTGTTCCCCCTGTGTGGCACCGCCGTAGTTTAAAAATGGCAGCCGAGACTCCCTGCGGAAGTCTCGTGAGATTGTCGAGACCCACTAGACGACTACCGCGGGAAGTCTCGGCCGCCATTTTGAAAACAGCGGCACCAGCAAGCGGGGGAATAGTGGCAATGCAGAGTGCGGGAAAGAACATGCTTTCCTCCCCCCTCCCCGGCAGAGACTATTAGACCAGCAGGGCCCTTCGAGTATGACCGGGGCAGTGGAGGTGTCGGTTGCGGTGGTAGGGGGCAGCAGTGCACCGGTAAGGGGGGGTGTCGGGCAGTGGCCAGACGGGGTGCTAACACCACCCTCAGTGCCCAGGGGCCCAGATCACTCTCAGTCCGCCCCTGTTGCTCAGTGCTCTTGATAAAGCGGGTGAGGATGAGTATGAATGACAATGGAGGATGAATATTCTGGGTCAAAGATGGATAATGCGACCATGAGCATCCACCCAGGGATGGGGAGCCAAAAGCTGAGTCTGTGGGACACTCTTTCCTTGTCTGTGGTTTAATCCTAACAGTGTTTCCTTGTGCTGAGATTTTAAATTAGCGTCACACAAGATAATGACACTTGGAATTGGAAACTTCTCTCCCATTTATGTCTCCAGAAAAACAAAGTGACAATCTGATAGAGTACCTCTGCCTCAAAACAGTATAATACATTTTATCTGCTTATCCTAGCTTTTTAAGTAGTAGCTCAAGGTGAGTTATATTCAGGTATGATAGGTATTCCTATGTGCCTGAGGTAGTGAAGGATTAACCCCCAGATTCTATATAGATCGTCTAAATTTGGGCACGGATCCCAGATCCACATATAACTAATTCAGCGCTAACAATCAGTTCTTGGAGTTATGAAGCACTTAATAGACAGTATTTTTAATTAATTAATTATTTATTTATTAGGATTTATTTACCGCCTTTTGAAAAAATTCACTCAAGACTTTGTACAGTAAGACTAAATCAAACATAAGCAATAGACAATTACAGCAGTAAAAATATTCAAGTAACAGTGTAAAGTATGGCTTAGCATACTACTTACACAGCAACACAATACGTAATAAAACATTTTAATAGACAGCGTAGAGTATATGCAAAGATGGAACGTATTGATAGATAAGTGAACTGGATAGAGTAACAGGAGTAAGAAAACAAAGGGCTAATTTAAAGAAAGTTGCAAATGAGGTCAGAAAGGTGCTTGAACATTATCTTAGCTGGGGTAGGAGTGGATAAATATGTCCTGCTATCGTATGTATGTATGACTGTTAGTTACCTCTACCATTAAAGGCCTGGTTGAAGAGCCAAACTTTCATCTGCTTCCTGAAGTAGAGAAAGTCTTGTGTTAAGCGAAGCCTTTCAGGCAGTGTATTCCAGAGTGTAGGGCCTACTCTGGAGCAGGGGCGTAGCCAGACCTTGGCGGGAGGGGGGTCTGGAGCCCGAGGTGCGGGGGCACATTCTAGCCTGCCTCCCCCAGCCGCCGACCCCCCGCCACCACCGACCCTCCCCTGCCACTTTCGCCCCCCTCCTGCTGACACCGACCCTCCCCTGCCACTTTCGACCCCCTCCTCCCGCCGCCGACCCTCCCCCGTCACCGCCACTGCCGGGTACCTTTGCTGACCGGGGTCCCCAACCCACCCCCCCCCCCCAGCCGAAGTTTTCTTCAGCGCCGGTCTCCAGCGCGTTCGCTGATCTGTTTCTGTGAGTACTGACTCTTGACGTCCTGCACGTAGAGGGGGCCAGGGCTAAATCTGTGGGGGCCCATGGCCCCACCTAGCTACGCCCCTGCTCTGGAGAAGGCTCACTTGCAGGTATCACATCCTGTAATGTCTTTTGGAGAGGGTTGTGGCTAGGGATACTCCTTGGGAGGACTTTAGTATCCATGGAGGCGTGTAGAGGGTGATCCTGTTAGTTCAGAGATATGCACGGATCTCCCTACACCTTATTCTATAACACGCATGCCTACATTTCCTAGTGCACAACTGAAAAGGGTGCATGTCTGTGGGAGGGTCAGGGATGTTTCTAGAAGATGGGTGCCATGTTACAGAATACCTGCATTTGCACGCCTAACTGCCATCTGTTGGGCGCAGGCATTTACAGCAGCTTTTGGCAGGTGTTCAAGGTTAGGCGCTAGCAGTGCATCAAGCTACTATTCTGTAAAGGGTGCCCTCTGCAAAATACTGTCTTAGCATGGATCACAATTAAGCCTAATTTTGGGCACTATTTACTGAATCTGACCCAAAATCACAAGGGGCAGCAGTGGGATTTGAACCCTGGCTTCCCTGGTTCTCAGCCTGCCACTCTAAGCTGTAGGGAGATACAGGACTAAAATGAATAGGGATAAATTGAGGGCAGGTAGGGGAAAGGGAGGAAGACCTGATGACAGAAAAGCCTTGCAGAAGCTGTGCGTGTGAACCTGGCGGATATGCTGCTCTCGGCAGTTCTGTCAAGTGATGCAGAATCATCCTGCTCTGCTTCCTCCCACTCCAACATTTTTAACCCACATCTTCCTGAAGCTGCCAAGGAAATGGAGGGAGGAAGGCTCCTATCTGCTCTTTAGAAAGAAACTTAAAACACAGTTATTTCAGGAGTATTTATTAAAATACAGTTCAGTCTCGATTAGCCAATATAAATGGGATCGAGTCGCTGTTGGATGTGAAAAGTTGGATAATACGGAAAACAATGGTAACACCTTAAAAAATGCATGGAAAACATATTTTATGCATAAAGAACAGGCATAGGTTATCTGAATTTAAAATATATGATTGTTTATTAACACTAACCAGCAACGTATGAAGCTGGAAAATGGGAAGAGAACTGCGCACTTCTTAATGGCAATGCAATGATGTCACCGGGGGGGGGGGGGGGGGGGGGGTCTGTCAGATATGCCGGATGGTTTGATAATCAAGACTGTACTGTAGATTGGAGTAATTTTTAAAGATTCATGGGGCAAACTGTTTGGAAATCTGCTTGGGGAGTATTTACGAATTTGTTCAGGTCTGTATTAGATAATTTATGATATTGTATAATGGGTTATTTGATTTTGCCAGCATTTGTAATCCAACTTGAGCTCTTTTCAAGTCAAAGCGGAAAATAAATGCCAAGTTAACTTAAAGGATATCATTCTGCTTTGCACAGGGTAATTATGATTTTGATAAATTTGCTGGAATATAAGTTTCTAGCTGCTACAACATTGACCTCTTGGTCACTTGGCCAGTTGGACTCTTTTGTCTCAGAGGACAGCAAGGTGCACCAAGGGCTAGATAGACTAGGCAGTCACCTAGGAGGTAGCTTCTGGGGGTGGCAAAAACAAGCCGTAGTGAAAGATTGTAAACTGTGTAGACCTTTTTGCAAATAAGGCAGTATGGTAAATCCTAACAAACCATACAACAAAGCAATAGATCCTGACAGCTGGACAAACTCAGCACCAGTAATGTGTACCTTTATTTGCAGGGAGAATGGGTGATTTTCAATCAGACCATTTACCCAGGGAAATGATGTTTGGAAACACTCCAAGAAATTACATAGTGGCACATTTAAAACAAAAAGAAGAAAATCTTTTTCACTCAGTGTATAGTTAAGATCTGGAACTCATTGCTGAAGAAAGTGATAAAGGCAGTTAATATAGCTGGGATTAAAAAAAAGACTTGGACAAATTCCTGGAGGAAAATCCATAAACCAGTGGTTCCCAGGAGAGAGATATGCATGTTGACATTGTAAATAGTATATCATGCCATGCTTTGTATTGTTTGTGAATATTTTTACTGCTGTAATTGTCTATTGCTCATGTTTGATCTGTTCTTACTGTACACCGCCTTGAGTGAATTCCTTCAAAAAGGTGGTAAATAAACCCTAATAAATAAATAAGTGTCAAGTCGCAGGAGGAGTGTGAAAGATTACAGGAGAACCTCGCGAGACTGGGAGATTGGGCGTCCAAGTGGCAGATGAAGTTGAGTTTTGACAAGTGCAAAGTGATGCATGTGGGTAAGAGGAACCCGAATTACAGCTATGTCATGCAAGGTTCCGCGTTAGGAGTCGCAGACCTAGAAAGGGATCTGGGAGTCATCGTTGATAAGACGTTGAAAACTGTGTGCTGCGGCGGCTAAGAAAGCACACAGAATGTTGAGTATTATTAGGAAAGGGATGGGAAAACAAACAGAAGGATGTTATAATGCCGTTGTATCGCTCCATGGTGCGACCGCACCTCGAATATTGTGTCCAATTTTGGTCGCCGCATCTCAAAAAAGATATAAAGGAATTGGAGAAGGTGCAGAGAAGTGCGATGAAAATGATAAAGGGAATGGAACGACTTCCCTATGAGGAAAGGCTGAGAAGGTTAGGGCTCTTCAGCTTGGAGAAAAGGTGACTGAGGGGTGATATGATAGAAGTCTACAAGATAATGAGTGGAGTAGAGCGGAAACATGTGAAGCGTTTGTTTACACTTTCAAACAACAATAGAACTAGGGGACATAAGATGAAGCTAGAATATTGGAAATTTAAAACAAATGGGAGAAAGATTTTTTTACTCAGCGTGTAGTTGGACTCTGGAACTCGTTGCCGGAGAATGTAATGACAGTAGCTGGCCTTACGGAGTTTAAGGGAGGTTTGGACAGATTCCTGAGGGAAAAGTCCATTGAACATTATTTAAAAATCATTTATTTATTTATTTATTTATTATTATTTTGGGTTTTTAAGGGTTCTTGAAGCCTGGATTGGCCGCTGTCGGAGACGGGATGCTGGACTTGGTGGACCCTTGGTCTTTTTCCAGTGTGGCGGTGCTTAAATGTTGTAATTTAGGCCTCATCTTGTGTTCTCCCCTTAAACCCCTATGTTTAATTTTTACGTTATGTAAACTGCTTAGATATCCTTTTGATTTGGTGGTATATTAAATAAAAGTGAAATGTAAAAATGTGAAATCATGTTATCATGATATCCAATAGTGCATTTTTAGGGTGTTTTCTTTGGAGACGTGCATTGTGACGATCATGATTATTGAGTTTAATTATCAAACTTTCAGAGGGAGCCTAGGGGGCCTGACAGGGAAGTATGCAAAGCTGATGGTTTGTAGGTATCTAATACCCTTGCACCAGCCCTGGGCTATGAAATCCTGCTACTGAATCTATAGCTTCAAGAAAGGACTAGGAGGTGGACATACGTACTTGAGTTATTCCAGACTTTATTGATTTATCTAAGTACACTTCTTTTTAAGTCTAGATGAGTATTTCTGAGTATTTCAGTTTGGCATAACTCAAACCACCAAGCTGGTGGGGGTCATAAAATGTTCCTTATTGGTGGAGAATATGCAACGCCCTCCAGTCTGACAGTTCCTGCCCAGAGGAAGTCTCCAACCTAACCCTGCACCTGCTCCCAAATCCTTATCTTGAAAAAAACAAAGCAAAGTGCCCCTCGGGTGCACGGAGCCGACAATAACATGGCGCTGTGCCCCGATGAGCCTGCACAGGGAATGCAGCGGGGTGGATGCTGGGCGGTAGGAAAATTTTCCCGCTGCGCATCTGCACCCTGCTATGAGAGGAGGAGTGAAGACGGGGGTTTATAATCCCTGGGAAGAGCCCAAATGCCATCTTTGCATGGTGTTTGGGCATTAGCCTGCACCCATCCCTCGTGTCGGGAACCTGAATTTTACCAGCTGTCGTCCCTGGGCTGAATTCCAGGCTGTGAGGTCTTCAAACTGCAGGTGCTGGCTACTTGGGGGACAGTTGTCTGTCAGTGCTCTTCCCTGTTGAGCTAGGAGTCGTCCGTCAGCTTCTGCTTTCAAATTCTTCCGTTACGTTTTTGGGGGGGTGGTGCAACGAGGTAGGTTTCTTTTACATCTCCTGTATTCTGGTACTGTGTTATAAAAAAAAAAAAAAAAACAAGCAAGTGATGGCCTAGTGGTTAGAATACTGTCCTGGAGGTCGTGGGGTTCGATTTCAGATGCTGCCGCCTGTTCCGTCACCAGTGCCTTGGGAATGGAAATGCAGCCCAGTGTCTGTCTAGCAAAAAAAAAAACTATACATTTTAAAAGGGAGCAGTGTTTTTTTTTTTTTTTTTACAGACACAGGCATGGCATGTTATGCCACAGGTGTTCTAACCACTCCTTCCCCATGACTGCAGGGTAGTCTCCCAGGTTTGGGGCGGCGGACATTTTGGGAAGGTCAATGTGGGTGATAATGACGGCCATCTTATTGGCTGGGGCAAGGAATTATGGGGGTTTCTCTGGCAGCCATATTGGGGAGGTCAAGTGGCAAAATGGACAATGGTAGTTATATGGAAGTACAATAAATAAATAGTTTAAAAAAAATATATATATATATATAAAGGATATATAGATATATATTGCAGATAGGATTCTAGTTTTACATTAATAATCAGTTAAAAAGAAAAGATAAAAATAAATTAAAAAAAAAAAAAAGAGAAGAAGGAGGAAGGGCTGGTAATGGATATATGAGCTTAACAGAATAAGATATAAGTTTAAACGCAGATGTTGGCACAGGGAGCACATAGGTCTGGCATGTGAAAATATGTCATGTGACTTGATATGATGTTGACTAATTATCTCAGTTTATCTAGATTCCCTTTATTTCTCGATCCCCCTAACCCCCTGAGCAGAATGGAAGTGGCAAACCCGACCTCTGATCCGGAAATCATGGGCCACGTCCAAGAGGGCGGAAGAGCAGAGGGAGTACAACTAGTAACCCCCAAACAACTGGAGATTCCAGCTGGAAACGGAGGGAGTGTGATCGACATCACTCCCGAACCTTCAAGAGTGGCCCATACTGCAAGCAAAGTAAAGGGCGCCAAAAAGAGAGTCAAGACCAATACAACAGGACAGACCAGTTTGTCAGTGGTGGAAGGGAGGCCAGCTAAGAAGCAGGGACAAAGAAAGAAGACCACAGTAGAGGGGAGCCAAAGGGCAAAAGGAAGAAGTGAGATGAAGGGCCCCAAGGCCGTGGCAAATGCACCCCAGCAATCAACGGCATGTGCAGGTACTGCAGACTCGCCGGGCACCCCAGCCACAACCACTTGGAGTGTAACACCGGCTCAGAGGCCGGACACTCCAGTTTACTGGCCTAACCCCCCTCCTTTTCAGGATGTGCAACGCCTCAACCGATGGCACACAGGGCTGTGGCACCGGTGGCGGGTAACCCTGGGCCAGTTGCAGGGCAATGGCAACCTCTCCTTAATGCCCCCATACAGCCAGAGCTGGGCTTTCCCCCCGCAGTTCCCATTCTATGGAACATGGCCGGGGTATGGCTTTGTGCAATACCAACCCCAGACATCAGTGCTGGCAGGGTCCATCGGTCAAGCAATGGGCGTTACTTCACCCCCTGAGCATGCAATGGTCCCGGGCATTCAGGACCCTAGCTATGCGTTCCCTAATCCCTCTTGTCAAGGGCTAATCACCAGTCATAGCCCTTGACAAGAGGATACGCAGAGGTGATAATGCACTGGCAACAGCAGCACCGATACGGGGTATAGAAAAAGAACCTTCACACGATGATTGCCATGAACGCAGCACTCCCGTGTCCAACACAATGCAAGTGTGGGCACTGTTGAGACTCGAGAGTGTGCTGGCATCACGGAGAGGCAATATCCTGCAATAACAGCAGCCACAGGTACAACCAGTAGTTTAGACACAGGGTGCAATGCAAAAGTTGACTTAATTGTGGATGACAATGCTAACCAGGTAACAGGGCAAGCTGGTGCTAGTGTTGGCAAAAATGAATGCCCATCATCCACTGCATTGCGCAGTGGGAGACAGGGCTCACACTTGGGGACTGAAGGTGACAGTGGGGGCCAGAATCAAAGACAGTGTGAAGTCTGTTGGGAATAGAAAGGGAAAAAAGAAGAGGAGGGGGAAGTGAAGGAAGAGAAGGGGAAAGCATAGTGATTCGAGCAGTGATAGCAGTTCCGACTCTTCTTCCTCCTCTTCCTCTTCCTCATTTAAAGCTGGAAAGCTTTGGTTGGCTTGGGTATACTCAGTGCAAGTTTTGGTTGTATTTAAATAAAACTGCGGCCAAGTTGTTGCCACGTTCATAAAATGCTTTGAGTCCTGTTTTTATTTATGTCATCACAAAGTCTTTGGCAGGCACGAGAGGTCTCGGCTGCCTATGTTATGTGGATGGCAAGATTATCTGGTCTGGGGGAAGTCACAAGAGTAGAGCGGCTTGATGTGATTTCCTGATCACTGAACCACCAAACTGAACTGAGATCAACACAGTCTTCAACGTATTATTAATATATTCCTTTTTTTTAGGGTGTGGAACAGGGTAGAGTCATAAAGGGATGGATATGAGAAATCAGGCTAAATTAAATAGGGTTCTCCTATTAGCTCAGCTATGGTTGCTGCTGTCTCCACTCAGCAGTAGCATTTGAACTCAGAAGTTTGTAGGCTCAAATGCTGAGATTTATTGTTGGAGGCTTAGGCTGTGATGCTGTGGAGTGCATAGGGTGACTTGCATAGCTACTGCCCTTTGAATCTGGTAAAAGAAATGAGTGCTCTGCAGGAGAGACAGACTCTGTGCCAGTGGGGGAGCTTAGAGAGAGAGAGAGGTTACACCAACAAAAAAAATGTAACCAGCAGAACCAGGGAGGCATTTGTAATCAGTTTTTTTACATGATTTCTTCTAGGCTAGCCAGCACTGTGGAGAACTTTAGTTGAGTTATACAATTTATTTATTTTATTTATTAGGATTTATTTACCGCCTTTTTGAAGGAATTCACTCAAGGTGGTGTGCAGTAAGAATAGACCAAACATGAGCAATAGGCAATTACAGCAGTAAAAATATTCAAGTAACAATACAAAGTGTGGCATGGTATACTACTTGCAATGACTACACAATACGTAATAGAACATTATAATTGGTAGTGAAGGATAAGGTAAAATTGTAACATATAGATGAGAAAGAAAGTAGGAAGAATTAGAAAGTAAGGTGACTGATTTGAAGAAGGTTGCACATGAGGTCAGGGAGATGGTTAAATATCATCTCAGCTAGGGTAGGAGTGGATAAACATGTCCTGCTGCGGTATGTGCAGCCCGAGTCAATCCTTGTGTGTGTGAGTGAGACTAACAAGTTAGTTACTTCTTCCATTAAAGGCTTGGTTGAAGAGCCAAGCTTTCACCTGCTTCCTGAAGTACAGATAGTCTTGTGTTAAGCGGAGCCTTTCAGGCAATGCATTCCAGAATGTGGGGGCTACTCCGGAGAAGACTCGCTTGCAGGTATCACATCGTGTAATGTCTTTTGGAGAGGGTGTAGTTAGTGAAAGTCCTTGGCGGTGTGTGGAGGATCATCCTATTCTTCAGATACTCGGGGCCATTTCCTTTCAGGGCCTTGAAGATCAGACATACAATGATGAAACAGAGTTTGCGTTCCTAAAATGATTGGTATTTTTTTTTTTTTTTTAGAATGTGTGAGTTTCCATGTCTGTTGCTGGGCCATTTACAGTTCATGATTTTGCTTATTAGTTTGCTTGCTACCGGGCAGGACATACCATGCAGAAAAGCTGCTAAGTGGTCACTGATGCGTTTGCAGGTTGGTTTGTGGTAGGGGGTTCTTGACTTTGTTGAGACATTCTGAGAGTAGTTTTCAAATCTAGGCTAAAATCCCACCTTTTTGATGCTGCTTTTAACTCCTAACCCTTACTCACTTGTTCTGTACCCTTTTTTTTTTCCCATCCCCACCTTAGTAATTCCCTTATCTCTTATTTGTCCTGTTTGTCTGTCCTAAAGCTTAGCCGGTGGTGGGAGGCAGGGCTGGTGGTTGGGAGGTGGGGATAGTGCTGGGCAGACTTATACGGTCTGTGCCAGAGCCGGTGGTGGGAGGCGGGGCGGTGGTTGGGGGGCGGAGATAGTACTGGGCAGACTTATATGGTCTGGGCCCTGAAAAAGACAGGTACAAATCAAGGTAAGGTATACACAAAAAATGGCACATGTGAGTTTATCTTGTTGGGCAGACTGGATGGATCATGCTGGTCTTTTTCTAACAAAAGAGAGGGAACGAAGTACAAACTAAAGTCCAAACAAAAAAAACAGCACCACGGGCCTTTAAAAATGGAACACAGTTCTTTAATGAATGAGCCTTGACAAAAAGACCCGACACGGGCCGTGTTTCGGTGACTAGCACCTGCGTCAGGGGTCACATTTGGATACAGAAAGTGAAAGTGCCTTGGTGCTTTGTAGCTTTTACTACATGAGACGTGGGGTAAGGAATAATATATTGTAGAGGAATATATTCGAGTTATTCCCCAAGTTCTCCACGTCATCACTGTGACCCCTGACGCAGGTGCTAGTCACCGAAACAGTCGTAGACTACTTCTCATGTTAGATTTACCATGTGCTTTCAGTTTAGGTGATCATGACATTTTATTGGGGAGATGTTCCCAATTAGGGCTGCTGGGTTAATGTTCTGGAATCAATGGGAAGTGTAATGCAGAACAAATCTGAAGCTATCTGCTTGACTGAGCTGAATTGGAATGGTCTAGGGTATGATCATTCCTCTGCTTGATAAGATTCATGATCTGGGAGCTAAATTGGATGTACGGAGGTTATTTGATTGTCAAAGTGTGTATTATAAACCATTATTTATAATTTCTTATATACCACTTACAAGCCTAGAAGGTATCGAAGTGATAAACATTCAGGTACAGTAGTTATTTTTCTGTTCCTGGAGGCCTCACAATCTGAGTTTGTACCTGAGGCAATGGAGGGTTAAGCGACTGCACAAGGTCACACAGAGCTGCAGTGGGGTTTGAACTGTGCTTCCCTGGTTCTCACTCCACTGCTCTAACCATTAGGCTACACCTCCACATTAGGTCAAACAGTTAAAACCAGTTCCTGATCAACTGGCTCTTTGCCTATCATATGTGTGGTAGTTATCAGTGTTTTGGACTACTATAAATGCCTTATATATTGATCTTCCAAGGAAGGTTCTGAGGAGGCTTCAGGTACCCGGGTGATGGGCAGTAGATAGCAAGATAATGTACCACCTTCATTAGCTGTTCATTATCATATTTTGAATACGAATTTGATTGATAAGACTTGCTGGTACAGCCTAGCCAGATCATTACAGTATAGTTAGGGTTGTTTGCTGGAAACTCCTTTGAGGCAATGAGTGTTTAGGAAATGTTGAAGGGCCAGGGCATTTTTGGTGGTAGTTGAGCGCTCTGGGGAGGTTCATTGTGAACCTGACCTGGAATTTTGCAAGAACATACCTGTTTTCAGAGGCTAGGATCACAATTTGATTATACTGGGATTAGATTGTCTTGGTGCTGATTTGACAAGATCTGTATTTATTGCTTGTCTGAATATTTTATTATTGCTTTACAACTTTGAAAGCTCTTTGTTGAGTGATGAGCAGGTATATAAATATTTTATGAATATATAAACATGATGAATGGTATGAAATTCAGAATAAATTTGTTCTTCACTGTTTGTGTCTTAGGAAGCATTAGGCCCTCTCTGATTTGGTATGGATAGGCAACCACATGATCTTTATCTGCCGTCCATTTCTGTGTTTTGATATCTCTATATTACAACTTTATTTTGCTCACGCTCAGTCCTTCCCTCATTAACGCCACACTTCTCCATTTCTTCCTCATGATAAAACCAATATACAGTAAATTAAGACAAACTGAACCTGTGTGGTATTCCAAAGACCAGGTGCATACCACTTCAGTGGTGTTTGGTGGGGTGTTGACCCTTGGGATGATTGAGGGCTAAAGGATGCTACTTTTGCATCACAGAACAAATGGCTACTTGTCTCATTGCATCACAGAACAAATGTACTTACCCAAAGCACTGTTATGCATGCACAGTATAAAGACAGTGATTTGTACTGTGAAAGGCTGACATAGAGGGGCATAATCGAACGGGGCGCCCAAGTTGTCATGACGGCGTCCTCGCAGGACGGCCCTGTAAATGGGCAGGGCAACTCGTATTATCGAAACAAGATGGACGGACGTTCATCTTTCGTTTCGGTAATACAGTTGGGGACGCCCAAATCTCAACATTTAGGTCGACCTTAGAGATGGTCGTCCCCAGTTTTCGGCAATAATGGAAACCGAGGACGCCCATCTCAAAAACGACCAAATCCAAGTCATTTGGTCGTGGGAGGAGCCAGCATTCGTAGTGAACTGGTCCCCCTGACATGCCAGGATACCAACCGGGCACCCTAGGGGGCACTGCAGTGGACTAACTGATGCACTAACTGAATGGAAAAAGGCATGCAGTGGTCACTAACCACCTCCCACCCCGAAGAAAACAACTTAAAAAACTTACATGGAATGCTTGTGCATTCTTGTCCAGACCATCAATTGTTAACAATGTGCTTAATACGGCGGGTGCTACATCAGCTATTAGCTGTAATGATACTGTTCTGAGATTTTTCAGTGAAGATGTCATGGGTGTCCATAGGGGGTAGGCAGAGTAGGTGAGATGGTGACTTTCTATCAGCCTCTGTATTGGCGATATTTGAGAAGTATGAAACCTGCTAAGCAAGGGATGGAATGTCAGGTGTCCCTGTATGCCTATCAACCAGAAGGAAGCTACGTATTTCCTTTCATTAGTTCTCAGGGATTTTCATGCCATCCCATCCATGGATCCAAGCTCCAGTACCTGCTCTCTGTGCAGCCACTGTACTTTTTAATAGCAAGCTCCTGTAGGAGAGTACAGGCTGACCACTGGAGAGAGGCATGCTATGAGCAAGGTTCACTGCAGGAAACAAGGAAGAAGCGTGTGGTATACAGGCTGCTTCCTGTTGTATTTACTGAGCATCTTTCTGGAAAGGCTGGTACCCCCGCTTGCAGCAGAAGCCTGTTAATCGCAGTGCTTCAGACAGCATGTTTGAATACATGGAACCAGTCTCCGAAGCCACACCCTGGCTGATTGCAATATTACTGAAGGAACAGAGCATATTTTGACTACTGTCAGCCTGGTGCCTGTGGATTCCCCACTGGAGTTCCTTTCAGAATTAGACTCTGTGTCTCTAGGTGGCTTCCCCCAAGGACAGAAGCCTTCAGCAGTACTGCTGCAATCAATCGACTGACTGTCTCCTTCGGTCTCCATACATAACGTGGGAAGCAGTTACACCCAGGCAGGGATACTCAGCTTGTAGCAAATAGAAGAGTTTTGTGTTTTGACTGCTGATGTTTGGCTCTGCCTCTTTCTTCACTGCAAACTTCTCATCCTGTGCCAGTCTGCAGTATCTTTAAAATCTGTTATCTCTAGAGATCCTTGTTTCCTGCAAGCAGCAGATCTGTGGAAATTGGCTTTCTTTCTGAAATCACAGCCCAGAAAGAGGTGAGGGACATCACGGTACCAATTCAGCAGGTATCTCCATGCAGGGAATTTGAGACCCCTAGTGCAAGGATTCTGCTAATGGCTTGGATTGTACTTTAACAGAACGGTTCTCAAAAGAAATTACCTGCATAGATCCCTCGAGGTGAAAATTTCAGCACTCAAAGCTGGTAAATATATCTGGCTACTTTCAATAGATGTGTATATTTACCCATGGCTGAAAAGGGCTTGCAGGGCATGGGGATAGGCTATGAGGGTGAAAGTGTGCATGTATATTTCATTTCCAATGATATGCAGGTAGTTTGCCATGTGTGTTAAATAGCACCACAAGATAAAGCAGTTGCAACGTCCACAGGTATTTTTGTACCTAGGTGGGTCATATTCAAAGGGAATCTACCCCGCTTTCCCTTTGAAAATTAGGAACAGCTTATAAATACCAGTGCACCCAGCTGAGCAAATGAAAACTGTTCCATTTATGATTCTTTGTTTCACCTTTTTTTAATCCATGGGGAGAATGCAGCAACAAAGATGCAAACCAAAACCGGGATTCTCCGTTTTGAACTAAACCAAATTGGCACCCGAAATTTGCTGTTTGGCTTCCATTGAAATTGAATCTGAAAATGGCATTCCCCCCCCCCCCCCCCCCCAGCAAACAACTGGTCCTCCCAGGCTTCATACTCTACTCCCCACCCCTGAAGATACCGGGTGACACCATGGGGGGGGGGGGGAGCGGTGCTGGTACCACTGCTGCCGCCACAACGCCTCACCCCTGGAGGAGAGGAGGTACCGCCAAGCCAGCTCCCTGCTCACCCAAAGACTGTCCCTACTTTTAACTTCCTTGGTGGCTTAGTGGCCTCTTCGGGGCAGAAGCTATCCCAATCGCTCCTGCCCCTGCCAGTTCCTCCATCAAAATGGCTGCCAAGAGTTCCCATGGCAGTCTCGTGAGACAGGTCCGGACCAAGTCTGTGAAACTGAACTCAAACTTGAATTTCGGTCAGCCTCTACAGCAGGCAGTGTCTGTTTGACTGATAGGGAGCAATTAATGGCATACAGGATTTCACAGAGTTTTGTGTTTGGCTAACTGATTATATGAGTGCTGGATGCTGCCATCCACTGTTCTGGGAAGGAGGATCTTTTGAGCATGTACTAGTTCTGTAGTGATACCAATTGTACACAGGAGGGTAGCCACTGATTCACACCTAACATATAGCACATCTCCTTGGGAAAAAGCTGTACAAAACATGATCAGGTCTAAAAGGCTGAACTTCCTCCCAGGGCCGCCAAGAGACTTGGCCCCGCCCCCCTCCGTCCACCACCGGGCCGGGCCCCCCTGAATTCAAATCATAGCGCCTCACCTCGACCTCGCTCCATGTGAAAGAAGCCCAGCAGCAGCAGTCTGTAGATCACCTCCCTTCGGGCCTTCCCTCCCTGTGTCCCGCCCTCTTCTGATGTAACTTGCGCGAGGGCGAGACACAGGGAGGGAAGGCCCGAAGGGAGGCGATCTGCAGACTGCCGCTGCTGCACTTCTTTCACACGGAGCGAGGTCGAGGTGAGGCTCTATGATTTGAATTCAGGGGGGCCCGGCCCGGTGGTGGACGGAGGGGGGCGGGTGGAGGGGACTATGGTGCCGGGCCCGGGGAATTTTGTCACCCCTGCCCCCCCCTCTCCGCGGCCCTGCTTCCTCCACCTCCCCTCTTCCCTGTCAAATTAGCAGCAGTGAGGGTGAGCAACCAAGCTGGGGAAATAGTTTACTATGCAATCTAGGTCTCTTCAACTGCACCTCCTTCCCTCCTATACTTTTGTGAGTAATTCCTGGGGAAAGAGCAGTCTTGTGCTCCCTTTCCTCCCTTATGTTCCCACCGTTATCTGTAGTATTATGCCTTGAAAGTAACATGAAAGAGTGCAGTGGGGGATTGAGATACTTGTAGAGGGAATGAGCTGGAGAAAATGGGAGAGGGCAAGTGGAGAGGAACCTTTCAGGGGAGATGGAAATGGACTGAACACAAGTGAGAGAAAGCAGAAGGATGGGAGGGAGTGATCATGCACCATAGCAATTGCATCTTACTTTTTAAGTTTGTCTGCTTACTTTGGGGAAGGAGGACGGGAGGAAAGGCTAAAGAAGTCATATTAGCAGTGGGATCAATTCAACATTTGCAGTCACAGAATCTGGGGGTACCACCCATAGATATCCACCCCAAACTACATCTGTGATCTTGTATCTGCCCATGTGTGTTGTCCATGAAATTGTCAAATTTCATTTTCTACATATAGTCTGATTAAAAAAAAAAGATAGTTGTACATTTTATTCCTGATTAAGCTGGGAAGACAATTTATTTAAAGACAAGAATGTCCTGTGTAAAGTAGAATGCTTGGCCATCATACGCTATACAGATCCAGTTTACAATCTGTTCAAGCCACATGGACAAGACAAATATGAGGCTTGAGAAAATGCACTTACTGTAGTAAACATGCTTAAAATCAACAAAGCTGTGATCAGGGAGAGCCAGGATTTATTATTAAAAAGCAGCCTTGGAAAGGTGAAGCTTCAGTATCTCCAGAGAGGGAGCATGACGCATCAGTTCAGGAAGACTATTCCAGGCATTTGGAAAGCATAGTCAGGAGGTGGTGATGATGGAGAAAAGTGCAGATAAGAGCAGTTTGCCCAATGAACGGAAGTTACAAGGAGGGGTGTAGGGGAAGATAAGAGAGGTAATGAAATGCGGCAGAATGAATGCATTTGCAAGTAGGAGAAACTGAACCGTGTGCAGAAGTACATGGAGAACTAATGCAAGAGACAATTTTTAAAACTAACCCTATAGATGCAAAGTCACAATATTTGCGTTGATTCTAAAATGGAAAGAATGAGTATACTTTCTCTTTGAAAACTGCAGTGGAAAAACATACTCACAGAATTGTGCATCTGATTTCTCTTTGGGTAGTTTTCTCATGCAAAACAACCAGTGGAGTTTTGATCCCCATCCCAGGACCACTTCTATATAACTGGGTCTATTGTAAAGCCAGTGGTCAGCAGATTTATTTAAACAACAGCTGTGGTCATTGAATAAGTGCATATAATCAGTACTGCTATAAGCATAGTCAGGGCTGCCGAGAGACACAGCCAGGCCTGGGGCAGGACTGACCCCCCCCACATGGGTCACCACCGCATTGCACCCCACACACACACTCGGGTCACCCCCCCCCCCTTACCTTCCTGTGTCTGCTTCTCCCTTGGTCTGTCGTCTCCTGATCCTGTGTGCTGGGTCCTAGGTTATAGCAATCACCTGGGTCCTGGCACACAGGAGCATGAGAGAGACAGACCCAGAAGCAGACAGGCAGGAAGAAGGTTCTGCTCCCTTAAAACTTTGCCGGCGCTGGCCCCCTCTCATTGGAAGTTGGGGAATCTTACCCCTTCCCCTTCCCCCATCTCAGTGGTCTTGAGCGTAGTCTGCGGGGCTGAATATATTTGCGGTAAATATATAGGTTATCTGTGTAGCGGCTGAAAATTGCTATTGTACGGATGTTATGATTCCCACCTTTTACTAACGCTTAGCTTGAGTTATCTGTAGCAGGGCCCATTTTATTCCTATGGGCCCTTCTGCAGATAACTGGAGCTAATCTTTGTCTGTGCCAGGTCTTTCTTGGAACATTTTTTTACAACCTTCCAGCCAGGAGATTATAGTGGATTTATATGGATACTGGTAATTTCTATCCAGATAAATCCTTTTGAAAACTGATCTCAATGTGTTTAAAAATATATATGCTTCCCACTTTGCTGCACTGCTGCTTGGACCAGCCTTCCTGAGTTGGAGTGTCATGTTTCACAATCTGCTTACTGTTAGCTGCTTGGATAAATGACTTTTGAAAATTGCCTCCCCGTGTGACCTGAAAAGAGAGGCTGACATATTCATAATGAATTTTAAATACACTATGCTATAGAAATGATAAATAGTAGCAATAGTAGTAGCTAGATGAGACTTGTGAGAGACCTGTTTGGAGCAGTGGAGGAGTGGCCTAGTGGTTAGGGTGGTGGACTTTGGTCCTGGGGAACTGAGGAACTGAGTTAGATTCCTGGTTCCTGGCACAGGCAGCTTCTTGTGACTCTGGGCAAGTCACTTAACCCTCCATGGCCCGCCACATTGAAAAATGTAACAAAAAAAAAAAAGCAGTAGCTGATGAGAGAATGGATATAAGTTTTACTAGTGGACTCAAAATGGAAGGTGCAGAAATTCATGATGTTATAGAGAAGGAAAGAGTATGTTTTAGCAGTATTTTGAATGTTTGCTGAAAGAAGAGAGAAGAGTTGAAGATGACCTCAAGGCTTTGGGCTGACAGGAGTGGGAGGATGATTGTGTTATCCATGGGAAAAGGGGTCTATGGCCTTATTCCAAAATGGTTATATTTCTAGATCCTTACCTTTACTTGATGTTTTATTAACGATTGTGTAACACCAAATAGTAGTTAATTGGAAAACACTTAAATTAGTCAATTTCCACTTTTGGTGGAACTCAGTTTGGCTGATTTATTGTTATGAGAAATAGTTGGCTTTAAGCGTAGGAATTATAACACATTTTTAGATACTTGGCAACCTATGGACCATTATTTAAATTGCAGATGAAATTTAATGTGGACAAATGTAAAGTGATGCACATTGGGAAGAAAAATCCGAATCATAGTTACCTGATGCTAGGGTCAACCTTAGGAGTCTGCACTCAAGAAAAAGATCTAGGTGTCATTGTAGAACTCTTCTCATAGGAGGAAGGGAAGAAGAAGAAGTAACTCTTCAGCTTGCAGAAAATCCCAAGTGGAGTAGAACAGGTAAAACGTGAATTGATTGTTTACTCTTTGCAAAGACTAGGAGACACTCCATGAAGTTACTTGGAAATACCTTTAAATCAAATAGGAGAAAATATTTTTTCACTCAATAAATAGTTAAGCTCTGGACCTCATTGCCACAAAATGTAGTAAAACCAGTTAGTGTATCTGGGTTAAAAAAAAAAAGTTGGACAAATTCTTGGAGGAAAAACCCATAAACTGCTATTTAGATAGACATGGGGAGAGCCACTATTTATTCCTGGGATTTTATTTATTTATTGCACTTGTATCCCACATTTTCCCACCTATTTGCAGGCTCAATGTGGCTTACAGAGAACTCTAGAGAGAATACTGCAGAGATTACTGCGACAGACAGTCTACTTGCGTAACGGTCTTTTTCAAGACCATTTTTAAGGTCTTGTCTGCAGACCTTTTATCCTTGGAATCTTTTATTCGTGATTTGAGATTCCTTTATTACATCAGTTGATGTGTTTAATTCATTGTTCACCTTGATTACAAGACTCCTGATGTAGGCCTATCCGGCCGAAACACAACGTTGTGTCGAGTCACTTTTAATGTGTGATTGTTTTATTATTATTTGTTTGAAAATGATTAAATTCTGCTTATTTTAAAGATTATTTGGTTCCATTCTTTGGATAGCCTGGCTTATATTCCCACCTTTTTTATTTTTCGCATACAGAGAACTGTCATGGCATAGCCATGTCAGGTTACATCATACAACTGGTGTTACAAAGAAGTTAAAGACGACAAGAAGATTTGTTCAAGCCTTTGTAGGAAAGTACATTCTGAGATTAGTAGGATGAAATCTTACTACTTTTTGGGATTCTGCCAGGTACTTGTGATCTGGATTGGCCACGGTTGGAAGCAGGATACTGGGCTAGATGGACTTTTGGTCTGACCTAGTATGGCAATTTTTACGTTCTTATGAAGACATGAAGATTTGGAAGTTAGATTGGTGAACTGAGAGAAAGAATTGGTAGCTTGTTTGGATGACATTGCTTCCTGGTGGGTTTTAAGTTAAGGGAGAAACTGGGGAACTTTAGGTTATCAGAAAATCTGATAGAGATGAAGCTGATGAGAAGGAAGTTGGAAAGGAGATGGAGGACAGATAAATCAGAGGGTGTTTGGAAACAATGTAGTGAATAGGCAATGCAGGAAGTTGTTAAGGGATGAAAAAATAAGTTATATTATAAGACTATGCTGTCAGACACAAACCCAGCATATTTTATGTGGTGTTAGGTCAATGATAGTACAATTTAATGCCCCCTGGGATAGAGGGATAGGAATATGCTTAATAGGATTCAAGAGTGTTTGAATGCAATAGTACAGTAGTTCATAGATTGTGAGCTTAAAATAAATGCAGCTGCAACTGAGATCTTGAAAGTGGGTACTGGAAGAATGAGTTCTAAATTTGGGAGGGTTGGAGGTAAACAGTTTATAAGTAGGTAGGCAAGAGAGAATTTGAGAGTGGTATTATCAGAATGTTAGGATATGAAAGATCAAGTATGTTTAGTAGTGAAAAATACTTACTACAAATAAAGATGGTGAGGGGGCTATGTTCATATTTGTATTACCAAGCAATGACTCTTGTAATGGTAATGTCCCATCTAGACTACTTAAACAAGAAAAAGCAACACTGGGCCTTCAAGAAAGAGGTAATGGCTGTCCTTTATTGTGAAAAAGACCCGACACGGGCCGTGTTTCGGCGCACAAGCGCCTGCCTCAGGGGTCAGAGTGTGTCTTCACAATATATGAGCAGGAATATTCAGACAGTCTAAGTAAATTGCCAGCAACCGCTGAGCATTTATTCAATCAAGCCAGACGCTATCTGTATAAAAAACGTTTTTTATACAGACTGCGTCTGGCTTGATTGAATAAACGCAATTTACTTAGACTGTCTGAATATTCCTGCTCATATATTGTGAAGACACACTCTGTATGCTGTATTACCCTCTCTTTTGTGATTCCATCTAGACTACTGCAATGCCCTATAAATCAGTTTGCCGAGTATTTCATAGGCATATTACAATTGATATATAATACATCAGCCAAGATGATTATGGGGAAATCATGCAGGACAAGGGTATCCCTGCTTCTAAAAGGATTTGCATTGGCCTTCAATTCCACGTAGAGTATAGTGTAAGGTACTGATGATAACTTTCGGGGAATTTTGGGATGGTAAACTCCAGTATTTAGTGGTGAGGCTGGAACTGTGTAATCCAACGCGGAGTCTAAGATCAGGCTCTGACGTCCTTTTGTGGTTACCAAAGTAGAATGAGAGATTCTTTCAGTTCTGGCCCCTGTCTATTGGAATGAGCTCCCTAAAGAGATCAGGATGGAAATGGATTATAGAATTTTGGAATGTTATAGAAGATGTATTTGTCCCTGTAGGGTGGATGGTAGGATAGTGAAATGGAAGGAGATCAGCTCAGTGTAAGTGGGGCAGAAGATGACTGAGAATCACCTATTGGGCAGAGGATTTTGTTTTGTCTGTACATTGCTTTGATTCAGTGTTGCTCTTGTTATAGGCATATGTATAAGAATTTTAATAAAGCTGAACATTGTAGTCATCTCTAACCATCATGTGTTCATTCTTTCCATAGTTCCTTACCTCAGTATAACCTCCTGCTTCTTCAGCTCTTAAAACCACTTTGCCCCGTATCTCCTAAATTACTGTAATGTTCTGTATTTAAATCTGCCTGCATAAGTGGTACGCACGCTGTGGTTAGTGCAGAATTCTGCTGCGTGACTCTTGTCTGGCTGTGGAATGTGGGACTGGATCACACTATTGCTGTTATCACTTCTCTGCTTATCTGTAAGATTTCAGATATAGCTTAAAGTCTGCTGTTTAGTATTTAAAGCCCTGAATGAGGATGATCCTCGTTAGTTTAGGGAGACATTGAGTCCCTAAGGTCCCTGGAACTCTCTGTGATCAACTGGGATGGGTTTGATTGTTGCCTTTCCAGTACAGGACAAGAGGCAGACAGACTGTAAATCAGACTTCAGCTTTCACTATTGTGAATCCTGTAGTGTGAAATGCTTTACCAGTGGCACTTAGAGTTGAAAAAGATTACTTGGGGTTTTGCAAACTGCTGAAAGCCTGTTTGTTTCTGCTGGCTTATGGGTAGCACTTGGGTATTTTTTTAATGAACGGGACAATAGCTTTTTAGTTATTGTATGATGTTTCGTCGTTATTGTATGTTTGCTTTATTTTTGACTATGTAGGTATTGTTGTTAACCACCTAGCAGGCATATTTTCAAAGCACTTAGCCTTCCAAAGTTCCATAGAAACCTATGGAACTTTAGAAGGCTAAGTGCTTTGAAAATATCACAGTAGGTCAATTTGTTACTCAGTGGGCGGTCTGTAAGACTGTATATAGATTCTGCTCCATTCTTTGGTCCTCAATCACGTTTATTACTGTAATTCCTTTTTCAGGGCATTTGAGTCGTCGACCGCCAATGGCTCCAACTTACTCAAATACTGCAGTGAAACTAATTGCAAGTGCCAAGAAATGTGATCATGTCACCCTGTTATTGAAAAATGAACACTGCTTACCCATTTCACACAGGAACACTTATACTAATTCGTAAGATACATTTTTCGGGCTTGCCTCTTTCCCCATCTCAGTTGCTAATAACTTACTCGTCGTCTACTCAACAGAATTGCCTTGTGGTGCACTCATTCTGTATTAGTAGAATAAATAATATCTGTAGCTCCATCTTTAATGTTGTAGGACCCACAGTTTGGAACAATCTGCCCTCTTATCTGAGATTAGAAATATCCTTCTAGATGTTTAAGAAGGCGCTTAGGACAACTAGGCTTTTCAAATTAAAATAAGTTTCTCATTGAGAACCCTTGTCCGTTGTAGGGCAGTGTGGGTTTGATGATCAGCTCAGACCTAGGATGCAAAACCACTGTCTCTTTCTGTTAGAGACTGTAAATTCTATGCTTTTTTTTTCTTTCTATGGCTATCTATTTGGTTTTATTGTAAACCACTAAGATGGTAATTCCAACTGGTGGTATATCAAATCAAACAAAAAATAAACTTGGAAGCTTGAACACTATTATTAAATTAAACTAATTAAAACCCCCTTGTTAAGCTTCTGCTGTTGCATCATCAGCCATGCGCCATTCCTATGCTTGTTGAACCTTATACCCTTTTCCTAAATATTGATCATGTGAGTGGCAGTGGGTGAAGTAACTAGCAGTGATAAACTTCCCATATATACTTTCAGTCTTGCCGGCTTTCCTAAGGGGATGATTAAATACTTATATTTCTAGATAAACTCAACCACATTGCTTTTTTAAGCTTATAGCAAGGTCCAGTGGGAAAGAGAACAGCATCATGAAAATCACTGGAATCAAATCAACTGTCTGTTCCTTAAGATTTTTATGTCATGCTTTCAAAGAAGGCTGTACTCTGTAGGTATTCTGCAGCCTTACAGACATATAAGAAAAGAAGGCTTCTATGCATCCCTTGGAAATTCTGTTGTTAATTCATTTTCTTTTAATTTCCGTAAACAGTTGCCTGAAAATTTCTATGCACTTCTGGAAGCAGCCATGTTCACAGCAGGACAAATTGCTTCACCTTCACTGATCTGCATTGGTGATGATGTCATGCATGACCTCACACACTGGGAGGAATTTATGAAGTCCACTGCAGTGCCCCCTAGGGTGCTCGGTTGGTGTCCTGGCATGTCAGGGGGACCAGTGCACTACGAATGCTGGCTCCTCCTATGACTAAAGGGCTTGGATTTGGTCTTTTTTGAGATGGGCATCCTCAGTTTCCATTATCGCAGAAAATCAGGGTCGACCATCTCTAAGGTCGACCTAAATTTCGTGATTTGGGCGTCCCCGACCATATTATTGAAACGAAAGATGGACGCCCATCTTGTTTTGATAATACGAGTTTCCCCGCCCCTTCGCCGGGACGTCCTGCGAGGACGTCCTCAGGAAAACCTGGGCGCCCCTTTTGATTATGCCCCTCCACGTATCCTAAATGTAGGAGTTCAGCGTGTTTTGAATATTGACTTTTATATTTTGTGCATGGGTTCATTTAAACCAATGTGACTGTCTACCGAATCTACTGAGACAATTTGTAGTTCAAAATAGGAGGAATGGGTTGAAGAAATATTCTCTATTATTGGAGGGAAAGATGTGTTCAACACAAATACTTGGCACTTACTCTCCATTTCACACAAACACACACTTCCAACTCCTGGAGCTGCAGATGGCCTTCACAAAGCCAGGAATATCTCTGAAAGTAAGTGCTAAACTCTTCCTATTTAGTTTCATTATTTACACTTTTTGTGGCAGCTGCAAGTTTTAGTTTTATAATTCCTTTGATGCTGGTGTTCTCATTAGAAACTGGTATTAAAATGCTAGGAGTAATTTTAGATGCTACTCTGGGTATGGAGAGACATATAGATGAAATAGTTTGGAAAGTTTTTTTTTTTTTTTTAAATTTAAGCTACTTCATAGAATAAAACCATTTTTGGATATTTCTCATTCGAGAACTGTGCTGCAGTCAATGATTATAAGTCAATTAGACTATTGCAACATTGTTCTGCTGGGCCTACCTGACTTACAGATTTGACGTTTAAAAAACGCATGTGAAAAATGCGGTAGCTACACTTATTTGGGGGGGGGGGGGCAGATCTATTGATCGTGTCACCCCACTTGATTAAATTTCACTGGCTGCTGGTCCAGTCAAGAATTCAATTTAAGCTATTGATGTTTGTTTTTAAAATTTTGTATGGATTAGCGCCTATCTCCATAATAATGGTCTCTCTTTACTCAACAACTAGAACACTTCGGTCCAGTCAGGAAGTGATGCATATTTCACTGAACAATCATTAGGATCAATAAGTGAATTAAACCTGAACCAACTGTGTAAGACAGATTATGAAGTAGTCTATATTTTCCCGTGTTTTTTTTTTTTTTTAGGAATAATTCCTAATGGTGAAATAACTGGATTATCAAAAGGAGGACTACAAAATCAGTTTCTTTATGTAACTTCTCAGTCACAATTCCACTATGTGTAATCACAGAGGGTGAATTCTCTGCCTTATGAACTAATGCAGGACCCTGAAAAGAAGTCTGAAAACTTTCACTAAAACCCTCTAAAAGTAATTTTGCGTCATCTCTGCGTGGATAATGCTGTACCAAATCTTCTAACATTACCACATTAATTGGAGATGGGGGGGGGCTCATAAAATGCTTCCAGAGGGCACTATTCTGAGTCCATAGGCTCTGGCAACGGAACCCGCTTTAACATTGCAGAGGAGGGTGAGATGATTTCCTCCATAGATGGAGCATTTATACTTAAACTTACAGAACTGTCGTGCACATTGCCCTGAGATAAAGTGAAAACAGGCATTAGCCCCCCCCCCCCTCCCCCAACAATTCCTCCTGATAAACTGACCCCTCCTGCAAGTGAATTCAATTGAAATTTTCCCCCATGTATTGTTTTCCACCTGATGTCCAACCCCTCCTCCAACTGTAGATGTGACATTCTGCTGCCTGAAACCCCCAAAAGGACCAGGGCCGCCATGGAGTCATTTCAGTTAACTAACTGTCAACATCCCTAAATTCCCATGCATTAGATTTATCCTTCACAAGGCATTTCTTAAAATGAGTGTCATAGCTTAACAATGACCAACCTCCATACGTCCGTTAAGCCCTCAAGATCATATCTGAATATCTTAAAAAACATGGATACAATTCAGGGTTAGCCTTACCCAAAACAGCAGCATAAATATTAAAACCTAGTAACTAATTGTGAATAGACTTTGGCACTTTCACCCTCTTTTTCTTCACTTTCTCCTTCCCATCCTTATTCTTTCTTACCTCATAATCTTGTTCTCTCACCAACCAGGCAAACAAGTCAACAAATTTTCCTTTTAAAATGTTTCTTTTTGCTTTCAGTGAGATATGGGTTTCTAAAGGTGCCAAAGCACTAAACGTATGACCACTTTTATTCAATTGCTGATACACAACACGCTCATTAACCTCCCCTGAACCCTTAGGTGACTTCTTAGCGCTTACGATGCAAAAAAACAGAAGAAACAAGTCTTCGCAAAGAGTATGATAAAAAACCAAAACAGTGAAGAAGACAAAAAATATAATAATGAGGACGATGCTTCAGGTGAAAATCCAAATAAAAATTCAATATTTATTGATTGTTGAACAGGACTTGACACAACTATGTTTCGGCCCACAGGGCCTGCATCAGGAGTCTTTCACAATCATATGAGTCAATTCTTGTATTTGTTATTCGATTGTTGATCTTGTAATGGAGCTGCAATGTCCCTTGCAGCAGAATAAAGTAGTATTCTGAATGGCACCTATCGAAGAATTTCTAATCTCAAGTGTAAACTCAGATTAAAACGCTGTGTCGAGTCCTGTTCAACGATCAATAAATATTGAATTTTTATTGGATTTTTTTTTCTTAGAGCTTACAGCAGGGCCAATATCAGAGTCACTTCCCGAAGTAGATGATGATTCAGAATAATCAAAAGACTCGATTCCCAAACATTTACAGGATTTTTACCCACATCCCTTCTCTTGCGCTTTTCATCATCAAGACTCTTTACCACATGCCTCAAATTGTGCATGAATTTTTTCCACTTTAAATGCTTGTGCAATCCCCTATCCCCAAATTTCTTCCCATTCCTCCCATCCTCCCTCCTTTGACCCCCACAATCAGTGAAATCATCCTCACCATCAGAAATCTCAGACCCAGCAATGTCCTCAGCCTGCAAATCAGATTTCTTCCTCCTATTTCCAGCAGAAGCATGCTAACCTTTTGACTGTCCTCTTTTATTTGCAGACATCTGCTCAGATTTCTTTGCAACCACACTCTCCTTAGCATTAATGACCATATTTCTGTCACTAGTTTTTTTGTTTAGAGACTTCCTTTGCCACCTCTTTGCTAGTCCTTACTTTTTTTCCTTCCCTAAGCACAGACTTTTTCTCTCACAATTATTAACTTTTTTAACCCACTTCCTTCCAATACTTAAGTTACTTCCATCTTTCACTTCAGCACCCCTCTTTTTTGCTGCTATAATAACTCTCAATTACCCTTCAGTTAAAGTTCTCCACAAACTTTTTTCCTTTTAACTACTCACCATGCAACCACAAAGAAAAAATTCCCACCCTTGTTATTATTTAATTCAATTCTTTCATCTATGAACTTCCACTTTCCTGCAATAACTACTCAAACATAACAACACAGACCTCAAAAACTGTACTTCCTTGTACAGTCACTTCCTTCCATGTGAGGCTGCAAAATTTGAATGGTGCGGCATAAAAAAACATGACTGCTGAAAATGAAACTTAGCTCCTGCTAACCCCAGCGTCGCATTTCTGTCCAGCTGCTATGAAACAAGGCAGAGTTAAAACCAGTGACAACTACTCAATTAAATTCAATTCTTTAAAGAAATATTCCTGTCACCAGAAAAACTCCTTCAACACCACCGAATTCTGCTGGAATACCGCCAAAACCTTCACATCACTAATTGGCTGAACCCTCACCTGATGACAACCAATCACATTTCCTAAACCAAGGTTAAAATTCTAACAGGAAATGGGAGTTCAGGCACCCGTTATTCAGCCCCAGGTGAATCTGTGGGCTTTATTTTTAGATTTAGATCTAGATTAGAAAATGAGAACCAATCCCTGCTAACTGGGATTTAATTGGTAGTTCTATCATAATTAGACCAGTCAACTATTTGATGAGTATTGCTCATCAAATAAAGAAAACAGAAGCAGTGAACCTTTAGAAGCAGATGATTTAACCTTATTCCTGGAATAGGCTACCTGACCCATTACGTCTAGCTCCAACCCTGGCTGCCTTCAAATCCGGGCTAAAGGCCTACCTGTTTGATGCTGCTTTCGACTCCTGACTTGTCACTTTTATCTTATCCTTGTGTCCTTCTGTCTGTCCTTCCCTTATCCTTATTGATCCTGTCCGTTTGTCCTGATTTAGATAGTAAGCTCTTTTGAGCAGGGACTGTGTCTTTCTTCTTGTTCAATTGTAAAGTGCTGCGTACGACTGGTAGCGCTATAGAAGTGATTTATAGTAGTAGTAATTTAACTTCCGTTAACTTTTCATTTCTGAAAAATATAGAGAATTCTTTCAGATTTTGACTCTGACTTCTTTACCAAATGTCTTTAAAATTTAAGTGAGCCGCTACCAAAGGTTTTTTTTTCCACATCTTTACATTTTATTTATTTGTTTAGCGGCCCCTATTACTAAAGCTTAGCGCACACTAACAGAATTAGCACATGCTAAATGCTGAGAAGCCCACAGGTGTAAAATAGGCTTCTTAGTATTTAGCGCACTCTAATTCCATTAGCGTGCACTCAGTTTTAGTAAAAGAAACCCCTTAATTAATTAGTTAGGGGTTCTTTTACAAAGCTGTGATAAGAATTAGCCTTAGTGTGGCCTTCCGCGGGTCTTTCCTACACACTGAGGCCATTTTTACTGCTGCCATAAAACCCCTCATTTCCCATTAATTTCACTTACGGCCATGTGCTAATGTTACCATTAGTGAACAGCCATTTAAAAAAATTATCACGTTGAGCACATACCACCACCTATTTAGGAGGTGGTAACGGCTCTTGCATTAACCATGCGTTAACCTGATAGCAAGCAGTAATATAGATGCACTAACTGGTTAGCACAGGAATGGTCCGCCCCTGACACATACCCTGAAAAAATGACTGAAACATAATTTTATGTATTTATTTGCAAACTTTTGATATACCACTAAAAGGCCTTCACATAGGCAGCTAATAAAGAGGAAGAGATAGAAGGGAAGGCGAGCAAAGGCCTACACATGGAGAGCTTAGCGGTTTATATAACAATAAAAATAAGAGAGAAGTGTAGAAGAGAAAGAGGGGAGTGGCAGGAGGAAGGCAACAGAAAATTGACTCTACAATCAGGTGGTGACTAGGAGGAAAAGAGAGAAGAGGTGGGTTTTCAGCATTTGTTTGAAAGTGGGGAGGGATGGAGGGTTGATTCCTGACGTATAACAGTAGGTTATTCCAAAGTTTGGGCTCAATGTAATGAAAAGCTGAGTGATGGGTAGTTGACAGGCGGAGTTGGGAAGGGGAATGGAGAACCAGGTCGTCACCAGAATGTAGGCAGCGAAGGGAAATATAGTACACATGCCAGAACTAACGTGGGACGCTTAAGCGCATTCCACATTAGGCTTTTTTTTTTTTTTTGCTGTATTTAAGTACATGATAGTACTTAACACAGGTTAGTAGAGGGACCCCTTATTTAATTAGTTATAAGATTTTGTTTGACTGCCCTTTGAGTAGTGCCCATTAAGGCTCTCTACAATAGAAAAATAAAATAAGAACATAAGAATAATGTTATAAAATGGTGAAAGCAAATCAATAAAACAATAGAGTAACAGAATCAGGGTCTTCATCCTCCAGTGGAATGGAGGAGTAGCCTAGTGATTAGATCACTAGGCCTAACCTCCAGAGGTTCCTGGTTTAAAACCCACTGTTGCTGTTTGTGATCTTGGGCAAATCACTAAATCCTCTTTTGGATCAGGTTCAAAACTAGACTGTGAGCCCTCCAAAGACAGGGAAATGTCCTAGTGTACTTCAATGTAACTCACCTTGTGCTGCTGCTGAAAAAGGTGTGAACAAATTCCAAATATAGCAGCCGATATTCAAAGCAAGTTAACCGGCCGGGAATGGCTACCAACTGGTTAACTTACTTGTACGCAGCTATCTGGTCATATTCAGCAGCACTTAAGTGAATAGCGCCGAAGTGGAAGCTGCCTACATCGGGGTGTTTCAGGGACGGAGTCTGGTTAGCTCCTAATATTCAGAGCTAACCGGCCATGTTTAATGCATAAACGGGACCGCATAAATAGCTGTCCTGTCTTCATGCACTAGCCCATGGCTAGTTAAGTCTGATTATTGATTTAACTGGGCATGTGCCAGCTGGCTTTTAAAAAAAAATGAAAGTTCAATGCCAAAGTCCACAGGGCCCAGCGTTGAATTTCTGGTTTTAATGCTGACGGAGAACAGAAAAACGCTGTCCACCACTTGAGGAATATTGAGCTGATAGTTTCTGCTGTAAAGGTAGGATGTTCCACAGGGAAGGAGCCAAGAAAGTGAAGGCAGATCAATGGAACTCTCTGAGTAGTTTAGTAGAGGGTGGAACAAACACTAGAGAGGTCTATGAGGAATGGAGGCTGCAAGCAGAGTAATATGGTATGAGAAATTCTGGGGGTCTTTTACAAAGCGGCGGTAAGCCCAGCATGGGCATACCGCTCGCTAAAATGGAAGTACTGCCAGGCTACCGCAGCAGCCCGGCAGTAGTTCCCACCCTCAGTGCACACCATTTGTAGCGACGGTGTGTACCCGGCGGTAATCGCGCAGTGCTGGGTGCTGCTGGGTTACCGATGGGTTAACGCAGGAGCCCTTAGCACTACCTCAGTGGCAGTGGCGTAGCTACGTGGGGCCATGGGGGCCTGGGCCCCCATAGATTTGGCCCTGGACCCCCCTGCCGATGACCCTCTCGACCCCCCCCTCCCGCTGATGACCCTCTCGACCCCCCCCCCCGCCGATGACCCTCCCCCACCGTCATTGCCGTGGGCTACCTTTGCTGGCGGGGGACCCCAATCCCTGCCAGCTGGGTCCTCTTTTTCCCCGTGAAGGCTTCGTTCTGTTTCTGATGTCCTGCACGTTGTACATGCAGGACGTCAGACTCACAGAAACAGAACAAAGCTATCTTGCAAGGCTTCATTCTGTCTCTGTGAGCCTGACGTCCGACACAGAACAAAGCTTTCACGTGAAAGGACCTCGGCTGGCAGGGATTGGGGTCCCCCGCCAGCAAAGGTAGCCCACGACGGCAGCGGTGGGGGAGGGTTGGAGGCAGGAGGGGGGTCGAGAGGGTCGTCGGCAGAGGTTTTCAAAGTTGGTGGTGGTGGCAGCGGCGGCGGGGGGGGGGGTCGACAATGGGGGGGGGGCTAAAATGTGCCCCCTCACCTCGGGCTCTGGACCCCCCTCCCGCCGAAGTCTGGCTACGCCCCTGCTCAGTGGGTGGCGGTAAGTGTTTCACCCCGAAATGGGCACACAGCAAGTGGTTCACTTGCCACACAGCCATTTCTTTAAAAAAAAGAAAGACCTACCTTTTATCTGCTGTAGTAAAAGGGGGCCTCAGCGCGCTTCAAAAACACACACCGACGCCAGCACAGACCTCCTTTTGCCACAGTTTCGTAAAAGGGACCCCTCTGTGAGGTAAGTCGGCTAATTGGAATGAAGTGATCAAGTAAAAGAATCTTAAACTTGTCACGATAAGTTACTGGCAGCCAAATGCTGGGAAATAAGGAGTGGTGTGACATGTTCGAAATGTTGGATGAATTTTTGGGATTTAGTTCAGAGTAGACCTTGTAAGTAGTAGTCCAGGGTGACTCACATTCAGGCACAGTAAGTATTTCCCTGTCCCTGCAGGGATTCGTTTATAAACTAAGGCAGTGGTTCCCAAGCCTTGTCCTGGAGGCACCCAGGTCAGTCAGGTTTTCAGGATATCCACAATGAATATTCATGAGACAGGTTTGCATGCAGATTTCTCTCATGAATATTCATTGTGGGTATCCTGAAAACCTGACTGGCTGGGGTGCCTCCAGGACCAGGCTTGGAAACCACTGATCTAAGGGGTCGATATTCAAAGCAGTTTATCTAGGCAGGAGAGTGACCCTGAATATCCCCTCTAACTGCTGACGTTGAAACCAGATATATTGTGGACAGTCTGGGGGTGGACTCAGGGCAGAATTGGTATTAATGTGGTTAAGTGCTCACAGTCAACACCTAATTGGATAAGGTAACTGGACAAATCGGATCACATAAAACACAATCCTATCTTTGTCTGGTTTCATTTATCCAGTTAAGCATTTAGCTCAATATTTTTATACTTAAAAATTGTGCACATGACTGAAAAGCTTCTTTTCAGCAAGTCTTTCAGTTAAGTGCCCAAGCCTTTTGTATACAAATACTGGGCTAAATGTTTCAGCCATATTTGTGAAGAGTATTAGTGGAACTTTTATATGATACCTCCTTTTTTGATATAATTGAGACAAGGTTTAAAGTTTATACGTGGCTATATTAGATTGATGCTTATGTTGAATAGTTTGTTTTTCCGTCATCATTTTTTAAGATAATTTTTGATTTTCAGTCAAGCTTTTTTATCCAGATAGATACTATTTGCCTACACAAATAGCTTTGAAAATTGTCATGATTAAGCATGAATCATATGACCTGTGGATGTGTATATTATGAGTGCATGTGCACATGTGTGTGTACATATATCCCAGGTATATGGATATATTGTTCTTGCAGAGAACATAAAGGTCTTTGCAGGCTGTGATATGAATCTCATCTTGTGTTATGCTCTTGCATGGAGTACACCAGCCTTTAACACTCATTCTCACTGTCTGATACTGCAGCCTTCTCCCTACTCCCTGATTGTCTGATGTCCGCAGATGGCTAGCTAGAGGGACTCTTAAGGGTTATTCTTAAGCTCTGTGACTGTCATTGCAAAGTCCAGATTGATTTGTTTGAAGTAAAGTAGGCCAAAAGCAGTTAGAGCGGCATGTACCGTGGCTAGGGACACATCCCTGCTGGGCAGCAAACCTAGAATGATGAATGGGGCTAGATGAGGTCATTCTTTGCAGCCAATAGGATGGGTTTCAGGGAGGCAGCATCTCTGCAGATGCAGCAAGCAGGCTTCAGACACACTCTCAGAATGTTAAAATTTTCCGTACAAGTTGATTTGCTATTTTGAGTAAAGAGACGATCGTTTGAACCAAAGCTTTTCCTCTTTAATTCTGAGTGTGATGCAAGGTGAGTGCTCTGCACGGAGCAGATGATAAAAATGAATGAATGATTCCCATTTGCTTGATTCCCTCACCACTGCCTGATATCTGCTGTATTTCTTTGGCTCCTGCACTTATGTCCTTCCCCCAGTACTTCTCTGTCCTACCTCTGTGTACGTACTCTGCTTAATAACTGTCAAGTGCCTTCACCCGTATCCTATTTTATGATCTTTATATACACTGCCTGTACCCTTATTTACTCTGCTCAGCACCCATGAAATACTGTACACTGTGTGCACCCTCAGAAGGCATCATAAACAGAACCCACACCTTTACCTTGCTCAGCACCCATGACATATACTGCCTGTACCCTTACCTTGTTTGGCATCTAACTGAATGTTGGCTGCACCCTTAGAACCTGTCTTATGCACTCACCATCTATATAGTTTTCATCCTTAACCCACTCAGCACCTATCAGGCACACTACCTGCATCCTTACCCCAATCTATACCTATCCTTGGGGTAAATAAGCTCAGACAGAAGAAAGAGATTTTTCAACACAAGGTATCAGTATACACTATCATGTGTGACGAATATGAAGGGCACTTCTGTAACAAGGTGCTTACAGTTACTCTAAAAACCGACCAAAAGGAAAGGAAAAACCCTCTACATAAAGAGTACTAAAACCAAAGTAGGAGTGGACCAAAGAGCTTCCAGCAGTCAAGTGTAAGAAACACTCCTTTACTGACAAAGCAAAATAAATAAATTAAATAAAAAGTCCAGCTGCTCGCCTCAAGGGTAAAGCACGGGAATCAGCAGCTTTACCCTTGAGGTAACCATTTGGCCTTAAAAAAAAATAATTATTTACAGCGTTCGTATGTGCTTCACTATTGCTGTTGGACTTTGACGTAGCTTCAAAACTTTCTCTTATTCAACCGTACACCCGACAGAGCATTTGTGACCCTTGAAGCAGGCGGTTACCCGCCGAAACACGGCCCCTTGTCAGGTCTTTTTAACTGTTGGTGGCTTTTCAATAATGGAGTGTTTCTTACACTTGACTGTTGAAGTACTTTGGTCCACTCAAACCACTTTGGTTTTTAGTACTCTTTATGGTAAGGGTTTTCTCCTTTCCTTTTGATCGGTACATTTGCATTTGCATGTGTAAATGTATAGAACACAGGCACTTATGTGCATAAGTGGCCACAAAGAGACTAAGTGCTATTCTGTAAGGGTGTTCGTAAGTAAGTAAAACGCGAAGAAGGATCCATCTCCACAGATGGAAAGCAGAAGCAACACACAGCGGAGATAATCAAGGACCAGTGTGGAGCCGAAGGAGTCTGTTGACAAACTTCAGTTAATAAAAGCAAGTGGAAATCGACAGGGATTCAACACGGGCGGTGTTTTGGCTAGAGTGTCTGCATCAGAAGTCCACAATACATAGGGCGAAACTTCCGTGTAGAGGTGAAATGCTGCTGGACTGACTCTACTGAATGCTGAATTTGTTTATCTTATTGCCTTTCTCTGCCTGGGGGAGAGTTTTTTTTAAAAATGTTTTTCCATCAAGTTTACTGCTATTCTTTGTGAGCAAAACACAACCTTGTACATGTGATACATGCATGTTTCAACGTATGTACCGTGGACTCCTGACACAGGCATTCTAGCTGAAACACGGCCCATGTTGAGTCCCTGTTGATTGCCACTTACTTTTATTAATTAAAGTTTTCTAAAGACTCCTTTGGATCCACGCTGGTCCTTGGTTATCTCCACTAGGTTTTGCTTCTTCTTAGGGTATGAGTAAGTGACTTGAATAGCATGTACATGCAAGGGGGCAGAGCATGGGAGGGGCATGGGCAGGTCTGCCATCTATGCATGCAACTTGCAAAATGCAGTAAGTTACACATATCCATACTGAATTTAGGTGCCCGCAGTTATGCTAGGTCTATGGCTGGTGTAATAGCGAGCACCTGCATTTTAGGTGCTCTGATACCAGGTTATGCTAGTATTCCATAATGGAATCTGGCTGACAGGATGCCCTTAGAGAAGAGCCTGTTATTATGTGGCATTGGGGCATCTAAAAGGTGGCACTCACTTAGAGAATTGCCCCATAAGTGTATACATGTGCATTTAGGAGAAGTGAAATGTGTAAGCAGCGTATTGTCTACACATGTACTTTTTAAAAATCTAAGGTATACATGTACATCTAAATGTACCTCCAGATCACTTCCTTTTACATGCATGAGTTTGTGCGCATTAAGAAATTTATGTGGATTAGTATTAGGTGCCTGAAAATCCACTTAAAGCATATGGCTGACATATCCAATTAACTCTATTTTTCCCCGCATAACAGGCAGCTAAAAAGATCTTTAAAAATTTACACCACCATTTACATAACCTACATCCTTAACTTGCTGAGAACCTGGGTTACTCGACTACTTGCACTGCCTGCAGCACTCGGAACAGGAAAGGCTGGATTGGATGCTTCTCCCCTTCGTTCAACTTAAGGCAGGCTCCTTGTTGAACTCTGGTGAATACTGCATCTGTGGGTGTCACCTTTGACTTGTATTCAAATAGGGCCATGAACTGTCATCTTGTACACACTGTGGGCTCGATATTCAGCCGCTGGTGGGCAGTTCATTTGCTGTCCATTGCCAGTGTTAAACCCAGATATTCAGTGCCGGGCCATATCTGGTAACCAGAATTGAATATCTGGGTTTATTTTGGCCGCTAAAACGTTAACCAGCTAAGCCGATATTCAGCACTAACCAGTTAACTCTTTAGCATTCAAAGATTGGCCTGCAATGTAAGCGGCCTATCTTGACCACTTAACATAGCCGGTTAGGCGCTGAATATTCGTGCCTAACTGGTTATGTCATGCAATATAGCCAGTTAGTGGCTATCTGCTAACCAGTGGGAGATAAACGGTTATACCTGCTGAATATCTGCAGTTAGGCACTTAAACCCTGTTTACCAGCCAGGAGCCGTTCCTGGCTGGTTAGTTTTGAAGGGGGGGGGGGGGTGTAATATTTTAATGATTAGTTCACAAGCCACAGTTCTAAAGCTCTGAATCCAGCTTGACTTCCTTCCATACTTTCCTGACTAACATAACGTGACTAATATGCCTGTAAATCAGGGGTTCTCAATCCAGTCCTCAGGACATACCAATGCAAGGGTGGACTGACAGTGGTTGGGTCCCTTGGTCAGTAAAGGTTATTGGGACCCCCAGCCACTGCCCGCCACCCCACCGCTGTACCACCTCCCTACCACTGCCCCCTCCCACACTCTACTGCCTCCCCCCACTGCCGTAGTTTGCCGTCCCCCCCTCCCTCACACCCAAGTGAGCCCTCACCAGTCCTACCTTGAAAGACCCTGGTGGTCTAGTGGCATCTTAGGGGGAGGAAAGAACCCCACTCTTTCCTGCCCACTAATGCTACTGTCCCTGGTGCACCATGTTTTCAAAATGGCTGCCAGGACTTACCACGGTAGTCTCGCAGGTCTCAACAGTCTCGCGAGACTGCTGCAGGAAGTCTCGGCAACCATTTTTAAAATACAGCGGCGCTAGTGGGCAAGAAAGAGTGGGATTCTTTCCTGCCCCTGCAGAGGCCACTAGACCACCATGGCCCTTCCAAGTAGAACCGTGGAGGGCTGTAATGTGCGGCGGTGGCAGGCAACCAGACAGAGCCTCTGGGCCCTCGGGCACTGCCTGGTTGCCTGGTCAGTCTGCCCCTGCTCCAATGAATATGCATAAGAGAGATTTGCATACTATAGAGGCAAAGCATGCAAATTCAACTCATGTATATTCATTGTGGATATCATGAAAACCAGACTGACGGTGTAACCCAAGGACTGGATTGAGGATCCCTACTCTAAATGTGTCCCCAAAATTACTGTTCTTATTGTCTCCTTTGTTGAACTGCTTCTGCCTTGTCTCTATCTCCCCTTTGATTTGCATTTCTCTGCATGGTTGTTTGCTAATAGGCCAAGCACAAAACATGGAGACAGCTGATATGGCGACAGCAAAGGTAGGATGGAAATGCTGCCGGCCTCACTGTGCGTAAGTGGCTTCACTTCGGTATTCCCTCCTTTTCTTTGTTTCGCTTATGTTTAGTGTAACTCATGCCACAAAAGGGCAAAGAGGACTCTCACGGATAGTACTTTGGATGACTGCTTTTTCAGTGCAGGTGACACGCACCTGATGCAGCTTTTCCTGCCCCTTCTCCTCTCCCAAGACCATCCTTATCTTCCTCATCTTTCTTCCTCTCCATCCTTTACCTCATTGTCTTCCTGCACATAGGCAGTGGAATGGGGTGGGCCACAGAAGCCATGGCCGTACCAATATTTTGCCAAACACAGAATCGGCAACTAGAGAGCTTGGGGCAAGGCTGGAGATTGGTTTGGCCCCTCCAACCAAAAATGTGTTCCGCTGCCCCTGCTGTACTCTCTCTTCCTTCTGTACCTCCTTTTCCTGCTTCTCACCAGGCTTCTTTTCCCTGTTTCTTTCTCTTCCTCTCCTATATTATATAAGTTTGTAAATGTTCACTGCCTTGCTCTGTACCTTCATATGAGGAACTACTGGAGATCACTTGGGTCTTTTCCATTCCATTAAATACTGTTGTTTGTTTTTCTGGACATGTGGACCTGTGAACTCCGTTTTCACATTTTCTAAATCAAACCAGACATCAAGTACAGCGGGAAGTTCCATAAACACTACATAACTTCCACAAATGAGAATGTTTTCTTGAAATGTGAATGTCCTAGAAATGTGACAATAGACTACTCCTATTTTTATCACCTATCACCTTCTTTAAGAAAATAATTTAAGACACACTCGATTTAAGGCCTGATCTAATGCAGTAGACCTGGGATTGTTTCCTAGGTTGTGTTTTGGTTCCCCATGCTGGTTGTGAATGGGCAGCAGCAACATTCAGAATAAGCTCCGAGAGGGAGGATTAAGGAACCTCAGCCAATACTCAGGGGGTCATGTTGGTCAGCTTCTGGAAGAAGCTACAGTTTTGTAGCCCCTGGGCTATCTTCTTCAGGTTAGCCTAACTTCCCTGTTTCTGACGGAAGGGATATTTTGAAGATGTGCTTTTGGTTCCCTTGATCATTAAAGGGAAAATTCTGGTTTTGTCTTTGTAGCTCTGATGAAGATTGTTAAAGTGTATAAAAATTAGCATCTGGTTTAGAGTTACTAATTTTAAGATTTAATTTACAAATTTATAATCCGGCTTTACTTTCAGCAGAAAAGCAGATTATTACATGATACAAATATTAAAGGAACAAAAATAAGTTTATGATATTTAGAAAGGTTGTGTTCTCCTTTATACTTTCAAATAATGTGTTCCGCTTTTCTTTTTAATTTATTTTTCCGCCCGCATCTCCAACCTTCCTTTCTTTTATACCTTCCTCTTCCCCTTTTTCTCTTACTCAGCTTCTTTCTCTCTCTTTCCTTCTCTACACCCCAGTTCCTTCCCCCTCCCCGTCAGCCTCTTACCTGTCCAGTCACATGTGTGTGAGGTCGTGATCAAGAGCTGACTGAGGGGCCAATGCATGAAGTTTGCAGTTAGTGCAATATCAGTGTTCAGGTCTCTAGGTGCTTAATGCAGAAAATGGTTTAGCGCAGAAGTGCACAGCATATTAAAATGGACGCTATTACCTATTTTGCCCCATTACAGAGAACTGTTGCAGAAGATTTTATGGTGAGCACATGCGGGGAAACTAAACACCAGGTCTGAGGAGGAATAGAAGGGTTAACTTACTCTTTTGTAGCAGTTGCATTGGGGTGGAATAGTTAATAGCTTCTCCGAGCCCTCCAATCCCCCTCCCCAGCCCTATGCCTCAACCCTCCTGACTCCCTAGAAGTTAAATTCCTGCTAGTCTAGTGGACCTTCACCCGCTTGATCCCCACCAACACCCAAAAATTAATCTCTGGTAGCCTAGTAGACCCCGTGACACCCAAAAGAAAATTGCTGGTAGTCTAGTCAACTATCCCCAGTCTCTAAAATAAATCCCTTGTAGTCTAGTGGATTCTCCCCCCCCCCCCCTCCCAATTACCCAGACAAGTCAGGAGTGAGTCCCACTTACTTACGTTTTTGTGCTGCCAACTTCCAAAATTGTGGCACCTAACTCCGTGTGGTGCATCCTGGGATGATCCACATGGGGGTCAGTCTACTACTACTACTACTAAACATTTCTAGAGCGCTACTAGGGTTACGCAGCGCTGTACAAATTAACAATTAAGGACGGTCCCTGCTTGGAAGAGCTTACAATCTAAAGGACGAAATGTCAAGTTGGGGTAGTTAAGTTTTCCTGAGAAGAGGTGTAGTGATTAGGTGCCGAAGGTGACATTGAAGAGGTGGGCTTTGAGCATTGATTTGAAGATGGGTAGGGAGGGGGCACGGCATATGGGCTCAGGGAGTCTGCCAAATAAGGGTTTTTTCCTTTATTTGGTAGTATCCACCCAAGCTACTAAAGAAGGGGGAAAGTCCCTTATTTGGCAGACTGACCCTGTGTGGTATGTCCTTGGATTTGGAAGACAATGGCATGGAGGTTGAAGCAATTGGGTATCACTCTTCTGTTCTTCAATATATGCAAGGGAGGAGGGAGGAGACATGTTTGGGAGGTCCAGTAGACTACTAGAGATTTTTTGAAGAATCAGGGGAGTTGGAGATGACTCCTCGTGAAGAAGTAGGCTTTTTAAAAAATGTCTTTCTTTCTGTCATTGTCTGAGCCAAGCACTGACAGGAGAGAGACATTTATTTGCTCTTTAGCATCAGACGGCTGAATTCTACCGCCACGATGTGTGCTGTTTTTCCTGATAGTGCACACTTTTTAACACAGCAGTAATTTGCTTACCATTAGTTTACTACATCAGAAGAGGAAAACGTTCACGTTACCTTTGCATTGAAAGCCACGCACTCAGCCATCAGCACACAGCTGTAATGCACAGTTTTCTGCATTGGCACTTGTGAGAGGAAAAAGAATGTGATATGCAAATCTCTAGAAGCGTGAATTTCTTTGAAATGTAGCAGTTCTTTAACAGGGCTGGTGCAAAGGTATTGGATGCCCTAGGCAAATATTTAACCCTGTTAAATAACTTTTAGGCCCCTAGCCTGCCCCCCACAGGATTTTGATAATTAAACTCCACAATCACGATCATCCTAATATCATCCTCCCCATAAACAGCCTTGTAAAAATGCAAAAATTGGACATCATATTTTAAAATATGAAACTTTTAAATACTGCCCACATGTGCATAAAGAGGACAATTTCCAACCCCTCCTCCCCCCCCCCCCCCCATTTACCTGGGTAAATGCACTATTTAGAAATGACCTGCCCTTCCTGCAGGTAAAAGTATGTGGAGATAGGTTTTTTTTTTTTAGTTTATGTGAATGTTAGGACCCATTGTTTTGCTTTCACTGCAGCTGCTCTTGGCTACCACCTAGAAGCTGCCATCCTAGGCAACCACTAAATTTACAGCATCAGTCAAGGCTTCGTACACTTATATACAGTGGGTTTCACTGTACATGCATTGTTATTGAATATGCCTGGATTTTGGCGCAGATCTCTTCTAGGTGTGCTATATAGAATCTGGCGCTGGTGCCCCAAAAATGTGCTTAGCGCTACTCTATAAACCTTGCCTAAAGTTAGGCACAGCTTATAGAATTTATTTATTTTTCTTTTATTTAAAACATTTATATTCTGCATAGTCCACATAGTTCAAAGCGGATTACAATATCGCATCCATAATCAAAATATAAGATATTAACAATAAAACAACTGTTAACAATGGCATGTGAGAGCTCATAGTTTTTTATACCTCTTAATACAATATCACAGATAACAAACTGGCTTAGCCAAATGCCTTTTGAAATAAAAAAAAAAAAAACCTTGAGCTGTTTTCTAAAAATAAGATAAGGTTCAAATATATGCAAATCAGGAGGCAAAGCATTCTATACAGTGGGTCCCATCACTTGAAAAATATATGAAGACCTAGCAAACGAAGGGGTCCTTTTACTACGCGTGTTGGCATCTATGCATGCACAATGGGCGTCAGTTTGGAACTACCGCCCAACTACCATGTGGCCCGGGTGGTAATTTCATTTTTTATGCGCATCCGCTATGCATGCCGGAAAACATATTTTATTTTCCGGCACACTGCGCTAACCAGGCGGTAATCGGCATTGTACATGCCTAGACAATTACCGCCTGGTTAACGCGTGAAACCTTACCGTTAACTGAACGGGTGGCGGTAAGGTCTCAGACCCAAAATGGACGCACAACAATTTTTATTTTGCCACACGTCCATTTACGGCCCCCAAAAAAGGCATTTTTTAGAGGTGTGCTGAAAAATGGATCTGCATTTGTGTGGCTTTAAGAAGAATGAAGATGACTAACAAAAAAAAAAAAAAAAAAAATAAAAAATATATATTAAAAACTGTCAAAATTAATCATAAAATTGAAGCAGCGTATCTGATCTATTTGCATAGATCAGAGACGCTGCTCCGATTTTCTCTGCTCGACTCCATTTCGAGTATAATTGAGCGCTATAGCTTCAATTTATTGACACACATATTGTTTTCACATTTGGATAGAATTAATAATCAACATACGGCAGAGAAGACTCCTGACGCAGGCCAGTACGGCCGAAACACAGCTGTGTCGAGTCCCTTTCTCCCTGCTACCGTTTGGCTAATAAAGTTGATTCTTCATTTTTACATCCAAAGTGTCGTCTTTTTTAATGTAATTTTTGATCTTGATGTATTTATTTTTTAAATACATATTTTATGATTAATTTTGACGTTTTTAATATATATTTTTTGTTTTTATTTTTTGTTAGTCATCTTCGCTGTTTTGTTTCTTGTTGATTTCCTTGTGAAGACTAGTTTCTTCTGTTTTTTGTACTTTGTGTGGCTTTAACCAGGAAAAGCTTTCAGGAGGGTTTAGCTGGTGTGTGCCTAGCCCTAGGGCTCTTTCCTGTCCTGTCAGGACTGATATGTTTCTCTCCATTTCCTGTCCTTACATAACTTCTCAACTGTACCCTCTGCAAACTTACTGTTTAGTGTTTTGGAGAGGAAGTGGATGTTTTAAGGTTGATTTAGTGTTCTTTATGCCACTGAAGTGAAGAAGAGCTTGATCCATGCGACCAATTGCTGGTAAAGGATTTCCCCTTAGTGTGTTAACTTTCTTTCCCTTCCGCATTTTAAGATACTCCATATTGGCTTCTCTTTAGCTTTGTACCACCTCTATCGGCATCCAGAAGTAATTTTAAATGTAGAAGGGAGATCTGTGGTTAGTGGAAGGGAAGTTGTAGAAACGGTCATGAGATTACATAGCAGCAGACTGGGGGAGTAATATAGGGAAGCAGAAGGGGAGAGTAAGTGCACGGAAATGGTCCAGTGGAGATGACTGGGGGTAGGGGGGACTAATAAAGAAGCACCGAAGACCTTACGTGATGAAGCAGTGAGTGTAAAGTCAGAGACTGAGTTGAGGCTGTAGTATTTTAGGAGACAGGGAAAATGAGCAGAGTAGGCGGACCCTGTAGCCTTTGAGGCCTGTTTATTAAGGTACACTAAAACAGCCCTTTTCCGTGCCATTTTATTGTGAGAAAATTCCTACATCACTCGAGTAATTATTATTATTATTTGCATTTGTATAGCGCTACCAGATGCACGCAGCGCTGAACACTTGACACAAAGAGACAGTCCCTGCTCAGTTCAGTAAATCCAATGGGAATTTTTTCCACGTTTCTGGCCTCAGCAATGTGAGAGGGTGGCCTCCCATCTCAGGGCTGCTGACTTAATGGGGCTGTAATGTGCCTCCCACATGCTTTCCCAAACTCCCTGGTGGCCTGTAGAGGTAAAGTAATTGACCCTGAGCTACCCTCCCACCCCCATACCTAGTACATAATATAAAAATAATTCCTTTGATTCATTTCATCATATTAGATTTTGATTGATATGCCATTTTCCTCCCAAAAGGATCCTTCCTCCAAACCCTTCTCCCATTGTAAAAACCATCCTTGGGCTTGTTCCTCATCACAAACCCCCCTCCCCTCCACTCCACTCAGTTTACAGTGCAAAATGTGGCAGGAGTGAACCTTATTCTGCATTTGCTGTAATATGAAATCATACTGGTGAACCATTGACCAAAGAGGTGGAAGGTGTGTTACAGGGCCTTGAAACCCCTATAAATGGTATTCCAGGAGCATCTCTATGTGTATTTCCACTTCTTTATGTGTAGCGACAGCAGTAGTATAGTGTCCAGAGGTTCTTCGTGTGCTGTGCTGCAGATTTCTGTGCCCTAATTTAGGAGCTAGAAAATAGCATATAAAGAGCCTGCATTAATCACATATTTTGCATCTCGTTTGGAATTAGCATGCAATAACATATTTTACCATGCATTATGCTGGGTTTACTGAACACAAACACATTATAGTAGCTCAGTAAATTGACCTTGTATTTTTGTGTGGTTCAAAGCTTAACTCATTACCGAGAAGTGGCTTATGTCTGAGATTGATTGGAAAAGATTCAATAACAAATAGTGAAGTCTCCAATTCAGTAATGGTAGTCTACCCCATGCATTTTTATTTATTTATTTTTTTAATTTGAAAAGTTTTATTAAACACAACATAAATAATATAATGTTTACCAATGCAGCCTGCAGACTGCTCATGTGTTTCAAACATTCAAATTCCAACTCAACTTAAATTCACAATATTTTTTTTATAGTTTTCTCCCACCCACCCCTCCCCGTTCATCCCCCCCTCCCCTGCCCACAACTTACTCCTTCATGGCTGAATCCCCTGTACAACTACATCACTACTCCATACCCCATGCATTTTTAGTTGTCTCAGATATGGATATTTTCTCCTAAGAGACCTGTCTGTGTGTTGGTGATATTGGGTGAAGCTTTTTGATAGCAAGCATCTGTTTTCATTGAAAATACAGTAGAGGACTTTTAGTTTGTGGCCTGATTATTTCCTCTTGCTCCTTTGGGCTTTCACCTCAATTGGGATCAGTCTTTCTTTGGTTATGGAGTCATGAACCCTCATTCATAATCACCCAGAGCTTTTTTTCCCCCACCGTTTTTACATCCCTCTCCTAGTGCAGCCCAGCCATCACAATGACAATCCTGTACCTTGTCTGGGCACCCTGCATATGCTCAGTGCCGGAGGTTGAGAGCCTTGTGCGTCACTGTGCGGGAGAGGTGGAAGAATGAGAGAAGGAACCAGGGGTGGACTGACCATTTGGACAGCCGGGCGCTGCCTGAGGGCCCAGAGGCTCTGCCCAGATGCCCGGCATGCCGCTGGTGATGTAGTGGCCTCAGCGGAGGGAACATGTTCTTTTCTGCCTGGCCCGCTGGGCTGCCGCTATTCCCCCTGCCCGACACCACTGTATTTTAAAAATGGCGTCCGAGACTCCCTGCAGAACTCTTATGAGACTGTCAAGACCCAAGAGACTGCAGCGGGAAGTGTCTGCCGCAATTTTGAAAACATGGCAGGTGGGGGGAATAGCAGCAGCGGGCAGGAAAGAACATGTCCCCCCTTCACAGGTGACCAGACTACCAGAACCCCTCAGGTAGGACCGGGGCAGCGGGGGTAGGGGCGGTGTCGGGCAGCAGACCACCCTCAGTCCGCCCCGGAAGGAACTAAGCCAGGCCACCGTTTGTCACCTTGGAGTGATACCTGAGACTTCCTTTTGCCTCAGGAGTTGGTATGCACTTCTTTACAGCATTGTAGAGGGACCTGGGAAGCAGAGGCCTGGCCTAGGAATTCATCCAATGTGTTCTACATGGAAGGTATACATACAGCATTTGAACCTAACCACTGGTTCTGCTCAATAAATCGCGGCTTAATCAGTAAGCACTTTTCCATATAGGCCAATTTATGTAGTTAAATTATGAAAAGGTGAAAGAGCTTTGCTGAAAATGATATATCTGAATTTAACGTCTGCATTCCAATGCTGATCCATGGAGATGTTTATTGTGTTACTGAAATATAGTGAATGAGTTTTGGAAGCCCTTCCACCCTATTAGAAAATTGACTGTGACATTGTGGTTTAAGTGTTCTGTTAGTCCACTTAAAGTGAAATGTGTGCTGTGTCTCTGCTTATAAGTAAAAACGTTTGACATTCTGTGCTGATAGGTAAGGCATTTCATGGAACCACTGGAGTATGTGGAACTGATCTCTTGTTGTAAAAAAATGGGATGATAGGAAGACCTTTGATGCATCCTTGTAAAATCTTTTTGCAAATCACTCAAACACCTTCTGAAGATCTTTGGGAAATATGTGGAGTTTTATAAGCTCTAATGAGACAGACATTTTCTGTTTTTTTGTAAGTCTGAATTAATTTGTTTTGCCTGGGTCTACCCTATATTGTATCACTATATACAGAGAATTCTTGGCCATTTATTGAGAGTGCTTTCTGTGACACATGGAACCAAATGTATCAATGTCTTTTCCCTGTTCTTGGCCATTGTGAAAAACGAGAGATATGGTACATCGGGCTCATTACTATATAACCGATTGTCCATTTAAGTGGATTAACTCATATTTGTTGATGCTGTGTGGAATGGAAAGCTTACTATGGAAATGCATATTCTCAGGGAAGTACCCTGTGCAAGTTATTGAACGTTATTAAGGTATTGGTTAATGTAAATGAAACATATGGCATAACTGATCCTTACAAGTGGAACAAGGAGTATAATTGTCTATTATAGAGTATACTTTTAAAATCGTTGCCTGGTATAGCTGGATTGTACTTTATAACCTGTATACTGGACCATATTTTTGTTAGTCAACACATAATCAAGCTGCGGAATTTGTAGACAAATATATTCAAGTCTATACATCCAAGGCAAGTAATACTAGATACAGTAGATGGGTTATAAAAAAAAGGTTTGGAGAAGTATCTGGAGCCCAGGTTCTCTTAAGTATTATTATTTATTTATTTGTTACATTTGTATCCCACATTTTCCCACCTATTTGCAGGCTCAATGTGGCTTACATAGTACTGAAAAGGCATTCGCCAAGTCCAGTAGAGAAACAAATACAAGGTGATATTGTAGTTGGATAAAGGTAGACAGAGTTTATTGCCTTTTCGGTGAATGGACCATATAGAATGTATCTCCCCATCAGGAGACATGATGTTGGTCTTGAGAGCCTATGGATCTAAGCCAGCATGGCATGTCTTATGTCTGCATGTTAAGGGCCGAGCATCAATCGTACATTTTATATGATTTTTTGCAAAGTGTTCAAGAGCCTTTCTTCATCTGATTTGCAATCTTTAGACAGCCCAATTCCTAGATTTAGTCTTATTTTGCGAGTTAATAGCTAAACGTAACTGCTGGATATCAGCCTTATGAAAGTCCCTCCCAATCAGCGCCTCCTACCTTTTGAGTGGCTAACTTTAGTAAAACTTGGAAGCTAAACCTCATCAGTTTTGGAAGGACTAATCTAATGGATTAACTCTCAGAACTGACTGGCTAGACCCCCTTGAACATAAACTCCATTATTATTATTATTTTTATTATTATTATTTTTTTTTTTTAAGATGGTTGTGGAGTGTTAGAGTCCTGTGTATGATTTCTTTTTTTATACACAAATTTATGCCCAGCACAGACAATGGTCTAGGAGAGAGGGAAGGCGGCTGCTATTTCAGGAGCGACACCTGCTGGCAGAAAAGCAGACTTGATGGCCTCTATGGGGCTCATTTTCCAAAAGAGAAAAACATTCAAAAAGTGTCACAAAACAGCATTTGGACAAATGTCTTCTCAAAACATCCAGAGCAGTATTTTTGAAACCTATTTTGCAGACTTTTATCTATGCAATTTGTCTGCAGTGTGTCCAAATCACAAGGGGGTGTGCGGGGGTGGGCTTAGGGCATTCCTAACCCTCGGACATTTTTAGCTATAATGGAACAAAATGAAAATGTCTAGGGCTATAACTTCAATGTTTTGATCTAGACCTGTTTTTAGAATTAATAAGGCACAAAAATGCACCCTAAATGACTAGATAACCACTGGAGGGAATAAGGGATGACCCCCCCTTTACTCCCCCAGTGGTCACTGACCCCCTCCCACTGCCCCAAAGATGTGAATAAAAATAGTACTTGCCAGCCTCTTTGACAGCTTCAGATGCTATGTTCAGTTCTATTAGAGCAGCAAGCAGGTCCCTGGAGTAGTGTAGTGGTCGGTGCAGTGGACTATAGAGAAGGAGATCCAGGCCCATATCTCACTCTACCTGTCTCACTTGTGGTGGAAAGTGTGAGCCCTCCAAAACTAAACAAAAACCTACTGTACCCACATATAGGTGACCTCATCACCCATAAGGGCTATTGTAGTGGTCTACAGTTGGGGGCAGTGGGTTTTGGAGGGCTCATCAGACAAGATAAGGGGGTGAGGGTTAGATGTGTACCTAGGAGCTTTTTTTATGAAATCCACATTGAAGAGCTCCATTGCTCTCCTAGGATGTCTGTGTGGCCACTATACTAAGATTGCTGGCTCCTCCTACATCCCAGTGGCTTGATTTTGTGAGTTTTGCACTTGGACATTTTTTTCAAAAATGGACCAAAAAGATAAACATATGGGGGCCAATATTCAGATTATGGGAGGGAGCCCAGCTATCTACCGCGGTCAGCCCAGATATTCAATGCTGGGCCATTTTCGGTGACCGGCATTGAGTATCCAGTTTATTTTTAGTCAGTTTAAAGTTAACCAGCTAAGTCAATTTTCAAAGATAGCTGGTTAATTTTAAACCAGCTGAAGATATACCAGCTATTTACGTGGCAGCAAGGCACCATGGATTAAATAGAGTCAAATGGAAGGAGGAAGGCAGAAAGAATTAATTGTCATTTCAGTGATATACTGTCAAGAGGGGATTAATGACTGTAAGTAGGCTGAGCTTGGTGGCTGATGAGCACAGCTAGAGAGTTTCATGATATTTCATCACTGCTTCAAAGAATGATCCAGAGAAGCAAAGTCAAGTGAAGGGCATCACTTCTAGGAATATGCATTAGTAATTTTTATAGGAATTGATACATTGCCATGTATCACAAAGGACAGTAAGTGCAAACCTTCAGTAGGAGAGTGGGACTACTTGGTATCCCCTCTTCTATTTTATCTTTTCACTTGTGAAAAGATACATAGAGGAAGGGAGCAGTCAGCTGCTTTATGGCCAAGTAAATATGAGTGAGCACTTACCCACTGAAGAAAAGGTACAATAAAGCTGTGTTTCTCAAGCCAGTGCTGGAGTAACCCCCAGCCAATCTGATTTTCAAGATATCCACAAAATATACACGAGTGAGATTTGTATGCAGGCCTGTCTGATGCATATTCATTGTGGCTATCCTGAAAACCAGACTGTCTAAGGGGTTTAAGGATCAGCTTGAGAAAAATTGCAGTAAGGGGCTGAAGAAAAGACTGGAACATAGAAGGAAGAAGGGGGAACGGTATGTTTGTGTAGGTTGAAGGGGTCAGAGAGGATGTCCTGTCGGTAAGGGCAACTGAAATAAATAGGGAAGGAGAAAGAGATGCCATCTGTGGTGAGGATCCATAACCCTCTTACCGTAACTTATTACTCTTGTTAGGCCAGTGCTATATTAAGGAGACAGGGTTGTGAAAACTACAATATAGGCAGCAGCAGTGTTGTGCGATATTTTTTTTATTTATTTATTAGGATTTATTTACTACCTTTTTGAAGGAATTCATTCAAGGCGATGTACAGTAAGAATAAATCAAACATTAGCAATAGGCAATTACAGCAGTAAAAATATTCAATTACCATTACAAAGTATGGCATGGTATACTACTTACAATATCAACACAATATGTAATAGAACATTTTAATTGATAGTGAAGGGTAAAGCAAAGATGGAACATATAGATAGGTAAGAGAGTAAGAAGAGTTAGAAAGTAAGGTGACTGATTTAATGAAAGTTGCACATGAAGTCAGAGAGATAGTTAAATATTATCTCAGCTAGGATAGGAATGGATAAACATGTCCTGCTGCAGTATGATATTGAGTTACTAGTAATTAGTTACTGTTGTTAATTACTTTCTTGTGGTAATCAAAGTACTTAACTATTCAGTATCCAAGTAACTAAGTAATTACTTTTGAAGAGTAACTAGCACAAGATGACTTGACATGACAGAGAATGTGGTTGGCATGAGTTGGTCAAACCTTCTTGAAATAGCATCAAGAGATGACGTTATGCGATTTTCACATTGAGGTTGTGTATAAGATGGATATTTTACCTCTTTACTTACCATAAGGCTTTTATCATAAGTATTCTTGAATGTGGCATTGGTAAAGGAAAAACAATCAGTTACTCTAAATGTAATCAGTAATAAATTACTTTCCTAAATGAGTAATGTAATTACTTTAACTAATTATTTTAAGCTGAGAAGTAACTAGTAACTTTAATTATTGTTGACGAGTAACTAGCATAACACTAGGCAGCGGTTTGATTTGATGTTTATTGACTTTATATACTGGTTAACACAGTCAAGGTTTTAAAGTGGTTTACAATTTTACAAAAATACACATGGAGGGGCATTTTTGATATGATGTCTAAGTCGGACTTTGGACGTTTTGTGCTAAAAGTCCGAACTTTGAATAGGAAATATGGCCATTTTTGAAACCACAAAAACATCTTTTTTTTTTTTTTTTAAATACTGTTTGTAACAAGGTTTTATACTCTGTGCGTTTATCGTTTCAAGCCATTTAAAAACAAAAACAAATGTACAAGTGAAAAACAGATAATCAAGCCATTGGGATGTAGGAGGGCCCAGCATTTTTAGCAGAGTTCTTCTCCAGACATCCCAGGAGAGCAATGGGGCACCATAGGGGGCACTGCTGTGGACGTCATATAATTGCTCCCAGGTACACATCTCATTATTGCTCCCTTGTCTTATCTGCTAAGCCCTCCAAAACCCACCCAAAAACCACTGGCCCCAACCACTACAATAGCCCTTATGGGTGAAGGGGACACCTCTAATGCACCAAATGAAAAATTATGTATAATAGACATCTCTGAGACCTGATGGTAGGAAGATAACTAGTGGGACACTGTCATAGCAGGGTACAAATTATATCATTGTGATAGGGTGGATTGAATTGGTAGAGGGGTAGCATTGTATGTTAAGGAGGGCCTTGAATCAAATAGATTGAAAATTCTGTAGGACACAAAACACATCTTAGAATCCCTATGGATTGAAATTCCATGTGTAAAGGGGAAAAGGATAGTGATAGTACTACTGTCCACCTGGCCAGGATGAACAGGCAGATGTAGAAATGTTATCAGAAATTAGGGAGGCTAACAAACTGGGGAACACAATAATAATGGGTGATTTCAACTACTCCGATATTGACTGGATAAATGTAACAGGGAATGCTAGGGAGGTAAAATTCCTTGACGAAATCAAAGACTGCTTTATGGAGCAGCTGGTACAGGAGTCGACAAGAGGAGGAAAAATTCTAGACCTAGTCCTTAATGGAGCGCATGATGTGGTGCAGGAGGTAATGGTGCTGGGGGCCGCTTGAAAACAGTGATCATGGGACATTGCTTCAAGATGGCGTCCGTGAGGGGAGGTGCAGTGCGAGCGCTCTCGATTCTTTGTTGAGTCTCGCCAGGCGGCCCTTTCTATCCCCAGAAATGGTGAAACGAAAGGGGAAAACCGGGGCGAAAGCCTCCTCTAGCCCCGGAGGTGTTCCCATCCTGCGTCAGACAATGTTGGAAACGTTTCGTGTCCCGCCGCAAAGAGCACACTCTCCGACCTTGGTTGGGTCTCCAGTCCACCAGGGAGACCTTAGCTTGGAGACGGTGTCATTGAGCCTGCCTCCACAAACGGCCCCACCTAGACCCGGCGAAGGATTAACACCAGCACGAGAGTCACAGACGGAAGGCCTGGTGACTATAGGAGGCCCTGCTGGGTTTTCTACCCCAGAAAATTTGCCATCGCGAGGGAATTTGAGTGAGATGATCTCCTCACCATCCCCCATTCTGGCGACTTCAGCAGAGAGGTTGAGTGGGCAGACAAGACCGGGCCGTTGTTACAATGGAGACTCTGTGGGATGTGATCCAGGCGTTAAATTTGACCCTGCTTCAATCTTCAAATACCTTTAAAGTGGAAATAGCTGAAGTTAAACAACAACATTTACTTATCTCCGAGAAGGTGGGAAAACTAGAGAAGACAAGTGAGTCAAATGAATTTGAAATTAGAAAACTTCAGAGTTCTATGGCAACTGTTTTGATTGATAAGGATAAGGTCTGGAATAAAGTAGAATATCTTGAGAATCAATTAAGATGAAATAACCTAAGATTTCTGAACTTTCCAAAGTCTCCGTTGATTCCTCCAATAGAGATGTTGCGAAAATACTTTTTGGAAATCTTGGGTCTTTCTGTAGACTTAATGCCCCCCATTGTGAAGGTTTATTATGTCACAGGTGTTAAAACATCTTCTGTGCCTTTAAACCCAGATCAAAACTTAACAGCATTGCTGGAATCTTCACTTGAAGAGATTACTGAATGTACAACTTTGCTGGTTACCTTCGCTTTTGAGACAGACAGAAATAATATACTGAGGCTATATTTCAGACATATTTCACAACAATTTTGCGGCTCTAAGATACAGGTGTTTCCTGATCTAAGTAGATCTACACAGAGAAGAAGAAAGGAATTTATTGCTTTGTGGTCACGAACTTTGACTTTAGGAGCCACTTTCACCTTAAAATTCTCATTTAGATGCTTAATTTCCTTGAATTCTGTACACTATGTATATTTTGACCCTGCTAAACTGTTGCAATGTATTACTGTTAAAGAAAGAGGCACGGTTGAAACGACCTCAGTTGCTCCCATAGATAGCTGAAACCGCTGATCGAGTTGTGTGCTCTATCCCCTAATCTGTTATATACAGATTCTTTATTTTTTCCTTGTTTTTTTTTTTTATTTTCCTTGTATCTTGAAGCAATATAGTGGACTAAAAATGTAGTAATTTTCCACTTAATACTATATTTGATATGCTTGATTATCCATTGTTTTCCTGCATTTATGTTATGTAAATGTATATTTGAATATTAATAAAGAAATATAAAAAAAAAGAAAACAGTGATCATAATATAATCAGATTTGATATCAGCTCTGGAGTAAGTACACACAGGAAATCCAATATGTTAGCATTTAACTTTCAAAAAAGAGACTATGATAAAATGAGAAGAATGGTGAAAAAAATAAACTTAGAGGAGCAGCTGCGAAGGTCAAAAATTTATATCAGGGATGGATGCTATTCAAAACTACCACCCCAGAAGCCCAGGCCAGTTATATTCCATGTATTAAAAAAGGAGGACAGAAGGCCAAGCAACAGACGACATGGTTAAAAAGTGAGGTGAAGGAAACTATTAGAACTAAAAGAAAATCCTTCAGAAAATGGAAGAAGGATCCAACGGAAAATAATAATAAACAGCATAATGAATGGCAAGTCAAATGCAAAATGCTGATAAGGAAGACAAAGAGGGACTTTGAAAAAAAGATTGCGTTGGAGGCAAAAACATATAGTAAAAACTTTTGTAGGTATATTAAAAAGCAAGAAACCGGCAAAAAGAATCGGTTGGACTGCTAGATGACTGAGGAGTAAAAGGGGCACTCAGGGAAGACAAAGCCATAGCGGAGAGATTAAATGAATTCTTTGCTTCAGTCTTCACCAAGGAAGATTTGGGAGAGATACCAGTGCCAGAAATGGTATTCAAAGCTGATGAGTCAGAAAAACTGAATGAAATTCCTATAAACCTGGAAGATGTAATGGTACAGTTTGACAAATTGAAGAGTAGCAAATCGCCTGGACCGGATGGTATTCATCCTAGAGTATTGATAGAATTGAAAAATGAACTGACAGAACTATTGTTAGTAATATGTTATATAATTTATCTTTAAAATCAAGCATGGTACCGAAAGATTGGAAGGTGGCCAATGTAATGTCGATTTTTTAAAAAAAGGTTCCATAACATAACATAAATGCATGAAATGAGATTGAAGGGGGGCAGACTCAAGAAAAATGTCAGGAAGTATTTTTTCACGGAGAGAGTAGTGAATGCTTGGAATGCCCTCCCACGGGAGGTGGTGGAAATGAAAACGGTAACAGAATTCAAACACGCGTTGGATAAGCATAAAGGAATCCTGTGCCGAAGGAATGGATCCTCAGGAGCTTAGTCAAGATCGGGAGGCGGGGATAGTGCTGGGCAGACTTATACGGTCTGTGCCAGAGCTGGTGGTGGGCAGCGGGACTGGTGGTTGGGAGGCGGGGATAGTGCTGGACAGACTTCTACAGTCTGTGCCAGAGCCGGTGGTTGGGAGGAGGGGCTGTGGTTGGGAGGCGGGGATAGTGCTGGGCAGACTTATACGGTCTGTGCCCTGAAGAGCACAGGTACAAATCAAAGTAGGGTATACACAAAAAGCAGCAAATATGAGTTATCTTGTTGGGCAGACTGGATGGACCATGCAGGTCTTTTTCTGCCGTCATCTACTATGTTACTATGTTAGGTGATCTGGGAAATTGTAGACCGGTGAGCCTGATGTGGGTGCCAGGCAAACTGGTAGAGACTATTATAAAGAACAAAGTTACAGAGCATATTCAAAAGCATGAATTAATGAGACAAATCCAACATGGATTTAGTGAAGGGAAATCTTGCCTCACCAATCTACTACATTTCTTTGAAGGGATGAATAAACATGTGGATAAAGGTAAGCCGGTTGATATTGTGTATCTGGAATTTCAAAAGGCATTTGACGAAGTACCTCATGAAAGATTCCAGAGGAAATTGGAGAGTCATGGGATAGGAGGTAGTGTTCTATTGTGGATTAAAAACTGGTTAAAAGATAGAAAACAGAGAGTATGGTTAAAAGGTCACTATTCTCAATGGTAAAGGGTAGATAGTGAGGTTCCGCAGAGGTCTATGCTAGGACCGCTGCTTTTTTAACATATTTATAAATGATCTAGAGATGGGAGTAATTAGTGAGATAACTAAATTTGCTGATGACACAAAGTTATTCAAAGTTGTGAAATCACAAGAGGATTGTGAAAAATTACAAGAGGACCTTATGAGACTGGGAGACTAGCCAGCTTATTTTCGAAAGAGATTGCCTGCCATCTTCCGACACAAATCGGGAGATGCCCAGCGATCTCCTGAAGTTGGCCAAATTGGTATAATCGAAAGCCGATTTTGGCTGGCTTCAACTGCTTTCCGTTGCGGAGCCGGCCAAACATCAAGGGGGTGTGTTGGAAGGATAGCGAAGGCGGGACAGGGGCGTGCCTAAGAGATGGGCGCCCTCGGCCAATAATGGAAAAAAGAAGGGCGTCCTTGGCGAGAATTTGGTCCACTTTATTTGGTCCTTTTTTTTTCAGGTCCAAGTCCCAAAATAGTGCCCGAACTGACCAGATGACCACCGGAGGGAATCTGGGATCACCTCCCCTGACTCCCCCAGTGGTCACTAACCCCCTCCCACCCTCAAAAAAAACAACTTTAAAAACTTTTTTTGCCAGCCTCAAATGTCATTCTCAGGTCCAACGCAGCAGTATACAGGTCCCTGGAGCAGTTTTAGTGGGTGCAGTGGATTCAGGCAGGCGGACCCAGGCCCATCCCCACCCTACCTGTTACACTTGTGGTGGAAAATGTGAGCCCTTCAAAACCCACCCAAAACCCACTGTACTCACATGTAGGTGTCCCCATTCACCCCTTAGGGCTATGGCAGTGGTGTATAGTTGTCGGGAGTGGGGTTGGGGGGGGGGTTGGGGTGCTCAGCACTCAAGGTAAGGGAGCTATGCACCTGGGACCAATTTGCGAAGTCCACTGTAGTGCCCCCTAGGGTGCCCGGTTGGTGCCCTGGCATGTGAGGGGGACCAGTGCACTACGAATCCTGGCCCCTCCCATGACCAAATGCCTTGGATTTGTTTGTTTTTGAGATGGCTGGCTTCGGTTTCCATTATGGGTGAAAACCGAAGCCGGCCATCTCAAACCCAGCGATCTCTACATTTATGTCGAGATTTGGCCGGCCCCAACCGTATTATTGAAAAAAAAGATGGCCAGTCATCTTTTTTGAAAATACGGTTGGCTCCGCCCCTTCGCGGCGCTGTCCTCGGAGATGGGCGCCCTTAGAGATGGGCGTCCCTGTTCGAAAATGCCCCTCTAAGCATCCAAATGGCAGATGACGTTTAATGTGAGCAAATACAAAGTAATGTATGTGGGAAAGAGGAACCTGAACTATAGTTACGTGATGCAGGGTTCCACATTAGGAGTCACCGACCAGGAATGGGATCTAGATGTTATCGTTGATGATACGTTGAATCCCTCTGCTCAATGTGTGGTGGCAGCTAAGAAAACAAATAGAATGTTAGGTATTATTAGGAATAGAAAGCTTTTGTATTGCTCCATGGTGTGACTGCACCTCAAATATTGTGTGCAATTGTGGCTAGGGCTCTTCAGCTTGGAGAAAAGATGACTGAGGGGAGATATGATAAAGTTCTATAAAATATTGAGTAGAGTGGAACAAATTGGAGAAAATATTTCTTCACTCAGTGTGTAATTAAACTCTGGAATTCGTTGTCAGAGAATGTGGTAAAAGTAGTTAGCTTAGCGGAGTTTTAAAAAGGTTTGGCTAGCTTCCTAAAAGAAAAATCCATAAGCCATTATGAAGATGGACTTGGGGAAAATCCACTGCTTATTTCTAGCATCATAAAGAAGCATAAAATGTATTGTACTGTTTTGGGATCTTGCCAGGTACTTGTAACCTGGATTGGCCACTTGGAAACAGGCTGCTGGGCTTGATGGACCTTCGGTCTGTCCCAGTATGGCAACACTTATTATGTACTTATGTGTGAACATTTGGTTTCTGGTGAGTTTTGGAGTGCTCACAGTTTCCACCACAAGTGTAACAGGTAGAGGGAGGTATTGGCCTGGGTCCACCTGCCTACAGTGCACTACACCCATCACTGCAGTACTCCAGGGACCCGCATGCTGTTCTACTGGACTTCGCTATAACATCTGAGGCTGTCATAGAGGCATGTGACAGAGGCATAGCCAGGTTTTGACGTCAGGGGGAGCAGACTTTTGTAAAATAGGCACCAGCTGGAGTCGGCTAGGTAGCAGTGCTGGTGTTGTCGCTCAGGTGCAATGGCTATGGTCAACAATGATTTAACACAGGCTGCCTCTACTGTGTCCAGCATACGAGGAAACCAGGAAATTACATCAGGAGGCAGGACGCAGTAGAGGTCCCACCAGCTGGAGTTGGCTAGGTAGCAGTGCTGGTGTTGTCGCACAGGTGCAATGGCTATGGTCAACAATCATTTAACATAGGCTGCCTCTACAGTGTCCAGCATACGAGGAAAACAGGAAATTACTTCAGGAGGCAGGACGCAGCAGAGGTCCCAAGACTGGCCGGAGCAGGCAGCCTGTCTTTTTTTTAACTACAAGTATTCAAATTGTGACCATCACCTCAGGGACAGCACACACACTCTTTCTACTGCTCTACAGGATGTGAAGACCACTAGTCCTGAGCATTTTTACTTTGTGTGACAAGGACCCCAAAGGCAGCCCTTGCCTCAGAGCCTACTTTCAAATAGGGCCATTACCAGACACTTTGTGAAATAACTCAAAATCCTGCAAGAAGACACTCAAAACCTATACTGAAATCTTACCACACCATAAAAGACTCAAATACAAATCAAATTACGCATCCAGTTTTTCCTACATCAGCACACAACTATGGAACGCACTACCAAAAGACTTGAAAACCATATACGACCATCTACCCTTCAGAAAGCCACTCAAGACTCACCTGTTTAAAAAGGCAAACCCTACAGATCCAACGTAAATGCCTGATCTCTCCAACACAACAACACAAAAGTTCGTAATGGCCATCACCGAACTCTTCTGTTGAACGATTCCTCTATGTGGTCGTACCACATGAACCTTACCCTATCACAACTTCACCTTGTATTTGTATACACCGGACTCTGCAACTGCTCTCCGGCACTATGTAAGCCACATTGAACCTACAAAGAGGTGGGAAAATGTGGGGGTACAAATGTAACAAATAAATAAATAAATATCATGAACCCATACCACTACTGAAGTTGAGATCCATGACTCTGTATTGTAGGAAATTGCACTAACTTTGTATGGCATTATAGATAAGTAACTTAAATAAGATTTAAGTAGGAAATAAAGCATCATTTTAATCCTGCAGCAGATCTTTCTTCTTTCTTTCTTTTTGTCTTTTTGTTACATTTGAACCCCGCGCTTTCCCACTCATGGCAGGCTCAATATCTCCCTCTCGCCAGCTATCTTATTTAGACAAATTTGGCAAAAATTAATTTGGGTGCACTGCTCTTACCAGGCTAGGAACAAGCTGTCCCTAGTTTGCAGCTCTTTGAAACGCTATAAGGAATTGTACATCCTAAAATATTCCCAAAGGCGTCCTAGGGTCCCCATGGCCAGTCAGAATTTCAGGATATGCACAAGATCAAATCTACACACCTCAGAAACCTCATATATGCAAATTTACCTCATGCATATTCATTCTAGATACCCAATTTGATGTGGAATCTCTGGGGCATGTTTGAGGACATTCTAATACAGAAAAACAGTATGGAAATATATGGAAGCTGGCAGAAAGCTTCCTCAGACCTGGGAATTCCTGCCAGCTTTTCCCTCAGCCTTCTAATCACTGTTTCTTTTTCCACAAAGCTAGGACCTGATGTACTGAGGCTTTGTCCCCATTATCTCTGGGGAGGGGGGAGGGGGGCTTTAAACAGAAATAGTACCCAGAAAAGAAGTCTTTGTTTTCTGTTACCTCAGGCTTCTCTTTGAATAGTTTTATCTCTTTTCTCCTGGCTTTCCCCTAGCCTTTCACAGCTCTGTCTGTTCTACTCTGATTTCACTGTGGAGGTGGGGAGCGGGAGATAACAGCAGGATTACTACTTCTAACTTCAGTGGAGTTACAATGAATGTTTGGGGGAGGGAAGTGGTGGATAGATAATTACTTACAAATTAGGCTGCCTCTAGCAGCTCCAAATCCTTCCTTCCCTCTGTGAAGTCCTTCCCATGCGGCAACAGGAAACTGCAACAGAAGGAAGAGGGAATCGGGGTCAGGCCAGAGAGAGCCTGTTGAAATCGCTGCAATCAGAGCAGTCTCTCTGCTGCCTGAATTTAACAGCCGGCTCGCAATTTTTTTTGGAAAAGATAACACCTGGCTCCTGCACACCGCTGCACATAGGCGCCATTTACCTTGAAAATCTATTTAGGGGAGCAACTGCTCCCGCTGCGCCCCCCCCCCCCCAGCTACGCCTCTGGCGGGTGAGTACTATTTTTATTCACTTTTTTGGGGGGGGGGGTGTGGGAGGGGGTCAGGAAGTAAGGGAGGGTCATCCCTGATGTCCTCCAGTGGTCATCTGGTCATTTAGGGTAGCTTTTTTGTGCGTTATTCTTTATGAAAACAGGTCTAGACCAAACTGTTTAGATTTTGCCGTGGACGTTTTCATTTTGTTCCATTATGGCTGTAAAATGTCCAGGTGTTAGGCATGCCCTAAGCCTGCTCTAATCCCACCTTTAAAATGCCACCAATACATCCCCTTGTGATTTGGGTGCACTGCAGATGAATTTGCATAGATAGACATTTCAATCAACCCAGTGTTTGCACTTTGAATTCAAAATCTAATATCTCAATTGCAAACTATGAAATTCCACGCAGTCTCTTATTAAGAGGTAAAAGACTTCAGATTCCCGGTGCAAATTCACTCTGTTTTGAACAGCACCGCTCCACTCTGCCGCTGGTTCGTTAGTTTACCAGTACAGTTACAGGCGGGCATCCTCATCAGTCAAACATCCTCTTATCCTACTAAATCGCATACATTTTATATCTTTATATGCAACTGTTAGCACTTATCTTTTTTGGGGGCATTTTCTTGTAGGTTCGCTCTACAGCGAGCTCCTATTTCGCATTCGCTTCGTTAGGAGCTGAACCTCCGCTATTGTTGCCCTAAAAACAGTTTTGTTGCTCCTCATCGCTATGATGTTTAAAAGGTGATTGGATAAAAGTATAGGCAACAAAACTGCAAAATCTGCGAGAGGTAAAGGCAGTAGACATAAAGATTAGGTGAGTACATGAGGACTAAGAACGGTACACACAGTGTGATAAAAAGTAAATAATTTTTCTGTTTTTAGGGCAACAATAGCGGAGATTCAGCTCTTAACGAAGCGAATGCGAAACAAGGGCTCGCTGTAGAGCGAACCTACAGGAAAATGCCCCCAAAAAAGATAAGTGCTAACAGTTGCATATAAAGATACAAAATGTATGTGATATAGTAGGATAAGAGGATGTTTGACTGATGAGGATGCCCGCCTGTAACCGTACTGGTAAACTAACGAACCAGCGGCAGAGCGGAGCGGTGCTGTTCAAAACAGTGAATTTGCACCGGGAATCTGAAGACTTTTACCTCTTAATAAGAGACTGCGTGGAATTTCATAGTTTGCAATTGAGATATTAGATAGATAGACATTTGCAAACAGATTTAGAAAATATCGATTTGGACGTTTTGAGAAGAAATTCGTCCAAATGGTGCTTTATGACACTTTTTGGACATTTTTCTCTTTTGAAAATGTGCTCCATAGTACAATGCTAATGCATTATAAAAAGTAATAACACCGTGTACATCCAACATTAAGCAAGAATAAAAATTCACAGCCAGCATTCAGCCTGTAACATTTCTTGCATAATCAGAATACTCAGCTCGCATTCAGGGCCAGATTCAGTAAATGACACTGAAAAAAATGGTGCTGAAAAAATTGACGCTAAGCACTATTCTATAAAGGGCTCTCCAGGCTGAGCGCTCTTTATAGAATAGCATGTAGCATCAATCCCTACCACATTTGGGCACTAGCATTTATACAGCTGAAACCTGGTGTAAATGCCGACACCCACCTCATGGCATTTGAGCATGTAGACTGTTCTGTAATAGTGCGCCCAAATTTTTGGAACGCCCCTGAACTGCCCATGCCCTTCCCATGGCCATGCCCCCTTTTGGGTTGCCCACTATGGGATTTAGGCACCCAGGGATAGAATAGCAAGTTGGTAGATGCGCATGCAAATCCGAATTAGTGCCAATTATCATCAGTAACTGATTGTTATCATTCAATTTTGACTGTAATTGATTAAGTTGCAAGCGCATCTCGGGATCGTGCCCAAATTTGGGTGCCTGACTTTGTGGCAACCTTTATAGAATCCATGGATCAGCCCATAACCTTTCCTTTATAGAATTCGGGGATCAGCTTGTAACCTTTCTCATAAAGTTGTTCATCCGAAGGCCTATCTCTTCTGGACAGAGGATCAGGAATAAGACTGACAGGACATTTAGATGTCCAGACTCCTTTCTGGGCTTCTCTGTAATTGTTCCTTGTTGCCCTAGATGTGCTGTCACTCTCTGTTGAGTAAGAATAAAGAAGGGTGGGCGAGTGAGTGGAAGATGTTTCTAGGTAGTCAGAAAGGAGATGCATCAAGCACTGTTGGAACTCTTCAGTTCAAGATAAGCCAAGGAAAAGGGAGCAACAGGCTTAAACTTTCTGTGCTGTTTAGGGAAGACTAGAGAGTTCTTTTTCCAAATATAGGGACATGGTAAACATTCCTGGAAATATTTTTAGATCAAAGCTCTCGAAGTATCAAAACACTTAATTGATTATATAGGGTAGAGAAAGAGCTTATGGATTCTGAAGTGCTTTTGAAAGTAAGGCAGTCAGTAAGCAAGCTTAGATCTGACTGAAGTCTGTTCCAATATTGCACTGCAATCAAAGAGATTATGCGATGTTAGGATGGCAATCCGCCAAACAAGTTTGCTTACTAAACCTCAAAAGTTTGGCGGACTCGTCAGTTCTCTACCTTTTCTCGTCACGTAAAAGAGTTGATGTGCTAGCAAATTGTTTTCATAGATGTTTTGAGGTGGTCCAAATGTTATTGTTCAACAGAAATGTTGGTATGATTGTGGCAGGATATATAAACACTGGTTGATCATCCATCAGTTAAATAGCACGGTTGAAGAAATAAATGGATGTATGTTCAAAATTGCTTTAGAAGAATGAGAAGGTTCCTGAGACTGATCAAAGGAATATGATAGACATTTATAATGAGCAGGATAGAACATTTAAATAGGGAACAGTTGTTTTACCCGTCAAACAACATAGAAACAAATGGATACTCTATGAAACTAATGACCAGCAGATCAAAAACAAATCACAGAATGTTATATTTTGTGCAGTGCATAATTAAGAATGTGGAGTCTGTTGTTGGATGCTGTGATCAAGGCAACTGACATAAGCAGGATTCAAAAGAGGATTTGACAAGTTCTTGGAGAATAAGTCAACAAACAATTATTAGACAGGTAGACTTCTTGGGAGAAGCATTGTTCATCCCTGGAAATAAAATGTAAGAAATAGATCTACCTTTTGGGATCTACTGGATAATTGTGAGACAGAATGGGGGGGCTCATTGGATCTTGGTCTGACTTAGCATGTCTTTTCTTATATTCTTATATAACTGTGAAAACTATGAAAGTGCTTGAGAATCATTTTTTTATTATTAAACTTGGTAGAGGTGTCCAGAAAAAGCAGTCCCCATCCATTCATTGCATTCCTTGCAATGGTTTTAAATAGAGCTGAATGTTAATTGCAATTAATGCTGCGATTAACAAATTAATCAGTAATAATGATTAATATTTTTTTTATTGTTAACTGCCCTCCCTCCCCTACCTGCCCTCACGCATCCACACATGGTTGGTCCACCATCTCTCCCTCCCCTCCTGGACTGCCGTCAACGCTCTCTCCCTTCCCTGACCCATTTACTTTTTTTTTTTCCAGTAAATCTTCGCCCTGCAGCAGTATTAAAATGCTGCCTCAGCCTGCACCAGGCCTTTCCCTCTGACTTGTCCCATCCCCTTCTGACACAGCTTCCTGTTTTCAGAAGGGGGCGGGACAGGTTGCAGGCCGAGGCAGCGTTTTAATACTGCTGCCACTGCAGGGTGAAGATTTACTTAAAAAAAAAAAAAAAGGGTAAATGGGGGGAGGGGGAGAGGAGAGAGAGTCGCTGGTGATCGGGGGGGGGAGGGGGAAGATGCCTGACCGACCATGCAGGTGAGTGGGGGAGGGCATTGAGAGAGAACCACGGGGAGGCACAGCACATTGGAAAGAGAGAGAGCGAATGGGTGACGACACAGGGGGCATATGAGAAACAAAATGAGTGAAGGCACAGGGGGGCACATGAGAGAGAGAATGGGTAAAGGCACAGGGGGCACATGAGAGAGAGAGAATGGGTGAAGGAACAGGGGGCACATGAGAGAGAGAATGGGTGCACAGGGGGCCACATCAGAGAGAATGGGTGAAGGCACAGGGGGGGGGGCACATGAGAGAGAGAGAATGGGTAAAGGCACAGAGGGCACATGAGAGAGAGAGAGAGAATGGGTGAAGGAACGGGGGGGGGGGGGGGGGGGGGTCACATGAGTGAGAGAGAGAGAAAATGGCTGGCCACATCGGAGAGAATGATTGAAGGCAATGGGAGTGAGGGGCACATATGAGAGAGGGAGAGAATAGTCTCAGGCCTCCTCCAAAGCTGCAGTACCTATTCAATGGCTGGTGGGGTAGTTGAAGACCTACCAGCCCAAGAAATCTGCTGCCTGAATCACCCCCTTCCTCCTCGTACTGCCTCAGGAGCGAGGAAGTCAGCGGGGTGCCTCCAGCCATTAACACATGTACTTCCTGAGCATGCTCAGGGAGTGCCAGCATCGGTGGCTGGAGGCACCCCACTATCTTCCTCACTCCTGAGGCAGCACAAGGAGGAAGGAGGCCACTTTGGGAGTGGATTTCTTCAACTGGTGGGGCTTTAGCATCCCCACCAGCAAAGGTATGATATCTAATATGGGGAGGGAGAGGAAATGTGTGCCCCTCAACGGTCTGCTGACTATGTTCCGCCTTTAGTCACATGATTCAAATGTTTAATGGTGTGATTAATCTCAATTAAAAATGTTAATTGAAATGCAACTGTAGTTTTAAAGTCTCTTGCCAGATCTGTTTGTTATCTCCCAAAGTGTTACTTTGGAAATTTTGCTATGCAGTAGATGGGAGAATTTTTTTTAGAGCCTTGCTATTCTCTTCCAGGCTTGGAGGGTTGCCAATGATCTAATGAATATGCATGAGAGAGATGTGCATAACTATTACCTCCATTTTATTCTAATCTCTCTCATGCATATTCATTAGGGGTGTCCTGAAAACCTGACCTCTTGGCAACCTTTGAGGACTGGGAGTGAATACCACTGTTTTACAGAGATCTGAGATAATTTCGGGGTGCTGTGAAGCACTGACATCACAGCTCCACCTGGGAGTCAGGCTGGCATGACCTGAAGAACTAGACACCAGAATGTAAATATAATCCTGGTATTTTAATATTCCTTAAGTCTAGGGTGGTTTTTACTTGAAAATCAAAATGGATATATTTGAAAAGAAATATACCAAGTTTTAGGCATGTGTACAGTATGGTACCAGAGGAGCATGACCACAGAGATTTACCATTATATCATTAGCTGGGTGGTTGCATGAACACAGGGAAACAGCAGGTCAGTGAAGGCTTTTAAGTTTCCATCACAGAGTCTTCTGGGATTTGTAGTTCTGTTCATTATTGAGAAAATAAGGCTATAACCTTCTAGGATATTAGTGAGTCCCCCTCCCCCGCTCCGAAAAAAAAATCAACAACCCAAAACTGGCCAAAAGAACCTTCTGTGTTCATTGAGTTGGGTGGTTATTGTGCCATCTTATCTACTTTATTGAAGCTAATCGGAAGACATTTGAGTTACTTAAGTAAGTCATGTGCCTTTTACAGAATTTGGAAACATAGTGCTATGTCGAAGAAAACATTAAATGGATATAGTTTGCAATCGGTACAGTATTAAATGATATAGTTTAAAGATGTAATACGAAATGGCAGATTCCTTAGATTTGAATGAAACAGTTATAAAACGCAGTCACGTTTTGGGGCTGAGGTGGAAGCGTACACCTTTTAGTTGTATTAGGTCAAGGACTAGATTCTATAAATGGTGCCACGAAATCAGCACTGAAAAATTTAAGCGCTGAGTGCTATTCTATAAAGGGCCCATGCTCTTTATAGAATAGTGCTAAGCACATAAATGGTGTCAAACTTAAGGTGCAGGCAGTTACGCCTGCTGATAGTAGGTGTAAATGCTGACACCTAAATTATGTGCCAGTGAGGTCTATTCTGTAACACTGCATATCAATTCTGGGAATGTCCCCTGGAACGCCCCCAGCCATGCTCCCTTGAATTTACGCATTATAGGATATCCGTGTGCATTGTTATAGAGCAAGATGCATGTATAAATCCCAATACTTGGAGTAGTGTGTTCAGTTTTGGAGGCCATATCTTGATAAAGATGTAAAAAGACTGAAAGCGGGGCAAAGAAAAGCTACAAAAATGGAATGGGATTTGTGTTGCAAACCGTACGAGGAGAGACTTGCTGACTTGAGCATGTATACCTTGAAGGAAAGGAGAGACAGGGGTGACCTGATACAGACGTTCAAATATTTGAAAGGTGTTAATCCACAAACAAACCTTGTTTGAAGACAGGAAGGCAGTAGAACTAGAGGACATGAATTGAGGTTGAAAGGGGGCAGACTCAGGAGTAATGTCAGGAAGTATTTTTTCACAGAGAGGGTGGTAGATATGTGGAATACCCTCCCGCGGGAGGTGGTGGAGATGAAAACGGTAATGGAATTTAAACATGCGTGGGATAAACACAAAGGAATCCTGTTTAGAAGGAATGGACCCACTGAATCTTTATGGAGATTAGGTGGTGACGCCGGTAATTGGGAAGCAAATTTGGTGCTGAGCAGACTTCTACGGTCTATGCCCTGATCATGACTGAATAGATATGGATGGGCTGGAGTGTAAATCTTAAGGGGTTTCCACGTTAACTTCAGAACTTAGTACAAGAACAGTGCTGGGCAGACTTCTACGGTCTGTGCCCTGAGAATAGCAAGGACAAATCAAACTCGAGTATAAAGTATCACATACCATGTAAAATGAGTTTATCTTGTTGGGCAGACTGGATAGACCATACAGGTCTTTATCTGCCGTCATTTACTATGTTACTATCCAGCTTATTTTCGAAGGAGATCGCCGGCCATCTTCCGACACAAATCGGGAGATGGCCGACGATCTCCTAAAGCCGGCCAAAACGGTATAATCGAAAGCCAATTTTGGCCGGCACCAACTGCTTTCCGTCGCGGAGCTGGCCAAACTTCAAGGGGGCATTTCGGTAGGGTAGCGAAGGTGGGATGGGGGTGTGCTTTGAGATGGCCAGCTTCGCCCGATAATGGAAAAAAGAAGGGCGTCCCTGGCGAGAATTTGGTCCACTTTATTTGGTCCCTTTTTTTTTCAGGTCCAAGTCCCAAAAAAGTGCCCAAACTGACCAGATGACCACCGGAGGGAATCAGGGATCACCTCCCCTGACTCCCCCCAGTGGTCACTAACCCCCTCCCACCCTCAAAAAAACAACTTTAAAAACTTTTTTTGCCAGCCTCCATGCCCGCCTCAAATGTCATACTCAGGTTCATCGCAGCAGTATACAGGTCCCTGGAGCAGTTTTAGTGGGTGCAGTGAACTTTAGGCAGGCGGACCCAGGCCCACCCCCCCCCCCACCTGTTACACTTGTGGTGGTAAATGGGAGCCCTCCAAACCCCCCCAAAACCCACTGTACCCACATGTAGGTGCCCCTTTCACCCATAAGGGCTATGGTAATGGTGTAGAGTTGTGGGGAGTGGGTTTTGGGGGGGATTTGGGGGGCTCAGCACTCAAGGTAAGGGCTATGGTAATGGTGTAGAGTTGTGGGGAGTGGGTTTTGGGGGGGATTTGGGGGGCTCAGCACTCAAGGTAAGGCGGTTGGTGTCCTGGCATGTGAGGGGGACCAGTGCACTACAAATGCTGGCTCCTCCCACGACCAAATGCCTTGGATTTGGCCAGGTTTGAGATGGCCAGCCTCGGTTTCCATTATCGGTGAAAACCGAGGCCGGCCATCTCTGGCATTTGGCTGGCCCCAACTGTATTATCGAAACGAAAGATGGCCGGCCATCTCGTTCGAAAATACGGTCGGCCCCGCCCTTTCGTGGCGCCGTCCTCGGAGATGGGCGCCCTTAGAGATGGGCGTCCTCGGTCGAAAATGCCCCTCCACGTTACAATTAAGGCCAAAGACCAATTATTGGTGCTGATTTTTATTTATTTATTGCATTTGCATCCCACATTTTTCTTCCCAGTGGTAGGTTCAACGTGGCTTACAGTTATTAATGAAAATAGCAGTTTGCAGGTTCAAAGGCATATATGGAAGAGAGGAGACATGTTTTCTTTAGGTGGATTATGTATTCTGAGTCTTCCAGTGTGATTGAGCAAGGCCCAGTTTCACTTCTTGTTTCTTTTTTCATTCCTCTTTTTGTTCGTTTTGATTTGTTCAATTTGGCTCATTAATCAATTAATTTGCATACACAAATTGTCAATGTGTGCTGATTTGCACGCACAAATTTAGTCACCGTATATAGAATCCTGGGGATAGGGCTCAGTTTTGAGTGAGAGATCCTGCTTATTGCAGGAGAGAGGGGTTAATTCTACTGGTGGAAGCAGGTAAACATATCGTCTATGGGAACAGTGTCTACTAGTTAATTTTGTTAAGCATGATGTGCCACAGACCATTAAACAGTATGCCTCCTTAAACCTGCACGTCCTTAACTTTGAATTGAGAACAATCAGAGTTAATGGCATTCTTGAGTGGACCAGGAGTTTTCCCATTAAAGAACAGAGTGTACTGTGGTGGACAGAAACCAGTTGAGATGCCTCAGTGATTGTGCTGTGTCAAAGGACTACTGTTTCACTGTAGCAGGACTTAAGGACATAAACATTGCCATACTGGGAGAGACCAAAGGTCCATCAGTATCCTGTTACCAACAATGGCCAATTCAGGTCACAAGTACCTGGCAAGATCCCAAAAGAGTAATAGATTCCAGTTGCTTATCTCAAGAATTAGCAGTAGATTTTCCCCAAGCCCACCTTGGTATATGGACTTTTCTTCCATGAACTTATCCACACCTTTTTTTTTAAACCCTGCTATGCTATGAATTCCAAAGCTTCATTATAGGTTGAATGAAGACATTTTTTCTCCAATTGGTTTTAAATGTACTACTTAGTAACTTTGTTGTGTCCCCTAGTCCTGGTACTTTTGGAAAGAATTAACAAGTGATTCACATCTACCTGTTCCACCCCACTCATTTTATAGACCTCGTTCATATTTCTTCTCAGCTGTCTCTTCTCCAAGCCCTAGCCTCTTAAGCATTTCTTCAGCTTTCTAATTTAGCTATATCTTTTTCTGAAGTGCAGTGATCAGTATCACACACAATATTTGGGATGCAGTCACAACACAGAGCTATGGAAAGGCATTATAACATTTTCTGTTTTATTCTCCATCCCTTTCCTAATTAGTCCTAACATTCTGTTTGCTTTCTTGGCTGCTACTGCACACTGAGCAGAAGATTTTAAGATAGCATAGGTCCATTCCTTGAGAGGTGACTAATAAGGAACCATCATGTAGCTATAGTTTGGGTTGCTCTTCCCTATGTACATACTACTACTACTACTACTACTACTTAGCATTTCTATAGCGCTGCCAGGGTTACGCAGCGCTGTACAAGTTTAACATGGGGAAGGATAGTCCCTGCTCAAGAGAGCTTGCAATCTACATCACTTTGCACTTGCTTATGTTAAATTTCACCTATCATTTGGATGCCCAGCAGCATCTAGCTCACAATTCCCGTGTAAACATTTGATTAATTTTCAGGCTGAGCAATATTTATATTTTATTCACAACAACTGTTAAAGTTTGTTATATCTAGAGAAGTTTTCTGTAAGCCAAATGCCTCCCATACTGATGTGTCCACTTGATCTCGGCTTGTGATTTTCCTACCGAATATCTACATTTTGTGATGGAGATTATTATAGTTTCCTTTATTTTTTTCCTTGTTCTTGTTTTTCTCTTTCTTTTTGAGGATGAAATATTTATTCTGTTACGTGGTTAAAACTTTTTCCTTGATTTGTGAGTCTTATATTTGTCTTAATTTCATTTGTATTTGATAGATGGAAATTTTAATTGCAATAAAAAATAAATTTAAAAATTTGGGGGATATTTGATCTCACCCTGTGGAGGGTGATGTAGTAATTACATCACTGTTCTGTCTGAGCACCAGGGCTGCCAAGAGGGGGGGGGCGGGGCAAGATTTCCCCGGGCCCGGCCTCCAAGGGGGACCCGGCACTGACAAGGCTTCCAGTGGTAGGCAGACAGGCACACAGGTAGATGTTTCTGTTATTATGTTATTAATAAGCGCAGTTCTTTCCACCAAAGGTCCTTCTTTCTGCCTCATCCCACCTCCTGTGTGAAGTAGTACTTGTTTCCGCATAGGCAGGAGGGGACTCAGCAGTAAGAAGGACCTTTGGTGGCAAAATTGCGTTAACCCATTAACATTATAACCTGGGTCCTGGCACATAAGAGAGAGACAGACCGAAGGAGATAGCACATGCAGTAAGTGACTTGGGGGGGGGGGGGGGGGGGTGGCGGCAGTGACATGGCGGCCGGGGGGGGGGGGGGTGGCCCTGTACTGGGCTTGGCTCAGCATCATGTGATGACATCATTCATTTGTGTGCCTGATCAATCCTGCTGTCTGTGGAAACCATCTGTTACAGGTAAGCAGCTTTGGTCTCCATATCTGTATCCTATCCCTTTTCAGTCTTCATGTCCTCTGTCTCTACTAGGGTAAGCTGATTACAGTTTTGTAGACAAACACAGTCTGGCACCTTTGCCTTCATCCTATTAATCCATATTCAGATTTGAAACATCTTTTAGAACAACAGTGCTGTCCAGACTCGCAAACAGAGAGCTCTTTTATGCCATACCTCCTGCAGTAATGCTTACTAAATCAAACCCTTACTGGAAATTACAGATTGGAGAACTCGATAAATGAGATAGCTAAAGATCCTACCACTGAGATCATTATACACCCAGGCAGAAAATATTGCATCCATGAAAAAGCACAACTTGAGCCTTTTCTGATGAGATTCAGAATGAGTGTCCACAAAGTGCGGAGAAGTTGCCAGATGGTTATTTATAGCAAGAGGCAATGAGGGGCACAATTTGTAATAATTGAATATGAAGTAGAAATGCATTTTGTTACGATGTCATGCATTGTGACAGAGTTCTTGCTGAAAACAGAGGTGGCAATACGTTTACCATTTTACACTCGCTAGCAATATTTTATTTACAAACACAGGACCAGTTGTAAGGTTTGGGCAAAGACAGTTAAGAAAAGTGTGCAAAAGCTTGCACTCAGCTTGCATAATTTTGTTATTGTACATCTTTTATCTGAAAGTTTAATATGCTGTGTTCTGGAGGGGGGAAAAATCCACCCAAAATTTGTGTTATCAAAAGTTTTTGCTAAAACCACAAACCCTAGGGGGACTTCAGTTAGTTAATTACATTTGTGAACTGTGGCGTTTCTTTAAGACCGAATGTGATATACAGAAGAAAAAAAAAATAACGTGAAAACATACACATGATCAAAATTAAAATAAATATCTAATCTTATTACATTGAAAACAGAGCCGGCCCAGAAGTACTGAATTCAAGAACTGGTTGCCAAAGTTCCCTAGTGCTTTTTCCAGCAGTATTTGCATGTACAGGTTTAATGTATTCTTGGCTGTTGATCATGTTCCCAGGGATAGAATGGATTTCACACTAAATGTTGAGTAACTAATCCCACCTGTGGAGAGAGTGCCCCTCTTGTCATAAGTATTTACCCACTTGGACAGACCGAAGGTCCATCAAGCCCAGCATCCTGTTTCCAACAGTGGCCAATCCAGGTCACAAATACCTGGCGAGATCCCGAAAAGTCCTTGGAGTAATTAATGCTGAATTAAATGGATGTGACTGGCATTTTTGACTCAGCTTCAGGATTAAGATTAGCACCCACCTGGAAATAAATTTACATTTCATTCCTAGAGTAGTTCCATGGTGTATGTGGAAATGGGAATGAAGACAGATTAACTGATGCTGGAGTGAAAAGGCCTCTGGTGTAAAGTCCATGTGGTGTCACTCAACAGTCTCTCCATATTTCTCTCTCCCCCTCACCTGTATCTTTCATCAATGCTTTCCTATTATTTACATTCTTTCATTTGAACAGCTGCTAGTTGTGATCTCACTCCCATAATTTATAGCAAGAATAAGTCTACATTGGCATTTATTAAAGTGAACCTCAATGTTTATTGACCCAAGAGATAACTGTTGACAAAGGCAAATTCAAGACCATTAGCTTCCAGAAGGTATAACCAATCTTGATATGGGTACTGAAACAGAAGTCTTGAGATATATCAGTGTTTTTCTTTGGTGTTCTCAAATTTAAGGATATAGTCCTGTCCAGATCTGCAGCTTTTTAAAAAAATGTCATCAAAGCAAAATGTTGATGCGTCTCTCTCAATTGAAGGCTTGCAGGGCCGGTCTTAGGCAGAGGGGACAGAGGCGGCCGCATAGGGCCTTGCGCTTAGGGAGGCCCCGCGCGGCGCGCCTCAACTCTGCCTCACTCCGACCGACCTCCGCTCGGACAACCGCATCATGATCCCGCTCGGCTGCTCCGCTCCTGCCATGTTGTGGAACGGTGCCCACCCCCCCACTGAGCCCGCCGTCAGCAGCCTCCCGCCTCCCCGGACCCCAACAGTTGCACCGATGGCCCCGACAGACAGTTGCAGCACCAGCGCGATGGCCCCGGCTCCCGACAGAGAGTTGCAGCGACGGCTCACCCCAGCGCTTCACTTCCCGCTCAATGTCCCACCTTCTGATGAGGTATTTCCTGTTTGGTGGGCGGGAGTCACTGAGCAGGAAAGCTGCCTGGAGCCTGGTCGGAGGTGAGCCGGTGTGCGAGTGAGTGCGACTTAAAAATAAATAAAGACAGTCAAGTGGAGCTCGAGCAAGTTTGTGCCACTGCCATTCAAAGGTAAGCCAGGTATGATGATAGCTTTTCTTATAAGATAGAAGGAAGTTTCAAACCCCTTTTGTGCCATTTTAAAGGTAAATACTATTGCAGTAGTCTATTATTCTCCCATCAGTGATTAAGTCAAAATTCAGTGTTTTATGAAGGGCAGTGACAGGAAAAGATCAAGAGGTTAGCTAAAGTGGTGCGTGTATGTGAGGGGTGGGGACTGGGGCAAGTGGAGAGGGCTAGTAGTGTCAGACTTTACTGTTAATTTGCCCAAAGTTATTGAAAACCTAAAGAATTCCAAGTGGGCAGCCTAAAAATTGTCTATCTAAAGGTACTTATCTTGCTAAGCTGGCCAGATCATGTGTATTTAGGAGAATTTGAGTTTCCAAAGCAAATAGCTCAAGAAAGAGGGGCATTTCTCTAAGCATGTTCAGCTTAGGAGAGGAAAAGAGCACATATAAAATCAATTTCTAAGGAACCTTTTAAAATTAAAAAATAGGGGAATTTGAAAGTACTGGATCTTTTCTTAGTATTTTTCCTTTATTCTCCTTTGTTATGAGAATTGGAACTACTAATTGTAGTGGACTTGAACTGAATTTCTGGGGGGGGGGGGGTTCATGATAGCATTGTGCTTATTATTTCAATCAGTTTTTTTGTACAAGTTTAGCTTCATTTGTCTATTTGAAATTTCATAAATAAAAATTTTCTAAAAATGGAATAATCTTATCAATGGGGTGGAGCTAGGGTGGGGGCGGAGCTATGGTGGGGAGGGGCTAGGATGGGGCCCCACCAAATTGGTCTGCACAGGGCCCCGCACTTGCTAAGACCGGCCCTGAAGGCTTGCTTTCTAAGAAAAGACCTTGGCACAGAAATTTATTTTTGCTGTGATAGAACATGGTTTAGAACGTGATTGGCGTAGTGCATTCTGTAACTAAAATCTGCTTGAGGCATCTGGGTAAAGAGGTTTCCAGAATTGTCTGAAACGGTTCTCAGGGGCTGTCATGAGCCAGAATATGAGATTGGATTATGAAAGCACAGGTTCTGAAGCCCCAGTGCAGGTCATGTTGCAATTGGACTTCAGTACCATTGACCTGTATGGCGCACTACAAAAACTTCTGTCAGCCAGCTACATGCTAGATAAGAGAAAAACTACACTGGCTCCCTTTAAAAGAATGAATTGCGTTCAAAGTTTGCACCCTGGTCCACAAAATCATTTACCTACAGTGGGGGAAATAAGTATTTGATCCCTTGCTGATTTTGTAAGTTTGCCCACTGACAAAGACATGAGCAGCCCATAATTGAAGGGTAGGTTATTGGTAACAGTGAGAGATAGCACATCACAAATTAAATCCGGAAAATCACATTGTGGAAAGTATATGAATTTATTTGCATTCTGCAGAGGGAAATAAGTATTTGATCCCCCACCAACCAGTAAGAGATCTGGCCCCTACAGACCAGGTAGATGCTCCAAATCAACTCGTTACCTGCATGACAGACAGCTGTCGGCAATGGTCACCTGTATGAAAGACACCTGTCCACAGACTCAGTGAATCAGTCAGAATCTAACCTCTACAAAATGGCCAAGAGCAAGGAGCTGTCTAAGGATGTCAGGGACAAGATCATACACCTGCACAAGGCTGGAATGGGCTACAAAACCATCAGTAAGACGCTGGGCGAGAAGGAGACAACTGTTGGTGCCATAGTAAGAAAATGGAAGAAGTACAAAATGACTGTCAATCGACAAAGATCTGGGGCTCCACGCAAAATCTCACCTCGTGGGGTATCCTTGATCATGAGGAAGGTTAGAAATCAGCCTACAACTACAAGGGGGGAACTTGTCAATGATCTCAAGGCAGCTGGGACCACTGTCACCACGAAAACCATTGGTAACACATTACGACATAACGGATTGCAATCCTGCAGTGCCCGCAAGGTCCCCCTGCTCCGGAAGGCACATGTGACGGCCCGTCTGAAGTTTGCCAGTGAACACCTGGATGATGCCGAGAGTGATTGGGAGAAGGTGCTGTGGTCAGATGAGACAAAAATTGAGCTCTTTGGCATGAACTCAACTCGCCGTGTTTGGAGGAAGAGAAATGCTGCCTATGACCCAAAGAACACCGTCCCCACTGTCAAGCATGGAGGTGGAAATGTTATGTTTTGGGGGTGTTTCTCTGCTAAGGGCACAGGACTACTTCACCGCATCAATGGGAGAATGGATGGGGCCATGTACCGTACAATTCTGAGTGACAACCTCCTTCCCTCCGCCAGGGCCTTAAAAATGGGTCGTGGCTGGGTCTTCCAGCACGACAATGACCCAAAACATACAGCCAAGGCAACAAAGGAGTGGCTCAGGAAGAAGCACATTAGGGTCATGGAGTGGCCTAGCCAGTCACCAGACCTTAATCCCATTGAAAACTTATGGAGGGAGCTGAAGCTGCGAGTTGCCAAGCGACAGCCCAGAACTCTTAATGATTTAGAGATGAACTGCAAAGAGGAGTGGACCAAAATTCCTCCTGACATGTGTGCAAACCTCATCATCAACTACAGAAGACGTCTGACCGCTGTGCTTGCCAACAAGGGTTTTGCCACCAAGTATTAGGTCTTGTTTGCCAGAGGGATTAAATACTTATTTCCCTCTGCAGAATGCAAATAAATTCATATACTTTCCACAATGTGATTTTCCGGATTTAATTTGTGATGTGCTATCTCTCACTGTTACCAATAACCTACCCTTCAATTATGGGCTGCTCATGTCTTTGTCAGTGGGCAAACTTACAAAATCAGCAAGGGATCAAATACTTATTTCCCCCACTGTATATGTCAGACCTTATAGACCTGCCTATGAGGAATGCAAAGAGATCATCACGCACATACCTCAATCTTCACTATCCTAACTGCAAAGGGCTAAAATACAGATCCACACATGCGACCAACTTCTCATACATCTGCACGCAGCTATGGAATGCACTACTGAAGGCCATAAAAACAACGCAAGACCTAACCATCTTCCGAAGGCTAATGAAAACAGATCTCTTCAAGAAGGCATACCATAAACATCCATCTTAAATAATAAATAATAACACTACACACGATCTATACAAATCTGAAATCTTATCACATGACAAACACTAGCACCCTAAACCTTATGTAAAACGATGACCTAATATAGATCATAATCGAAGTTATTATTCAGGAACCTTCATGCAATACCATAATGTATTCTTCTTGACCATGAATGTACACACATGATATATATATATATACCATGATATATTCCATATATGTGATGTTCCATATATGCTACATGTATATATGCACCTTAACGCAATACCATTTGTAATTCTGTTAACCGGAAATGGCAACCGCCATTACGGCAAATGTAAGCCACATTGAGCCTGCAAATTGGTGGGAAAATGTGGGATACAAAGGCTACAAATAAATAAATAAATAAAATGTTCCAAGAGTGATAACAATATTTATTATTTGTGTGGGCTTCTAATCCTCAAACTTCCAGTGTGAATGGTTAAACACCAGGAACATGTGGTAATTTTTTCAGTGCTTCAAAAAAAAAAAAAAAAAGAAAGGAGGATATTTGAGTTCACTCTGTGGAGAGTTGCTTTTTTTTTTTTTTTTCATACCTGTGAATTTCACATGGTCCAGTCCCTCTGTGGCACAATGCAAGCATTGTTCCCTTTAAGCTGAGCAGGAGTCCTCCAATTGCATTGATGCCAGTGGGGGGAGCTGTTTCACTATCACATTTCCAATAGGAAGGGAGAGGCAAGCTGTGCAGGACTCCATAGAATTTGCTTGTCCCTAGTGATTGAAAACACAATATTGAGGCACCACCCCCCACTGGCAGCAATGCAGTTGAAGGACTCCCACTCCACTTAGAGGCATAGCTGCCGGGGAGGGGGGACAAAATTCTCTGGTCCCGGGCCTCCGGGGAGGGGGGGCCTGGTGCAGGGGGGTCTCTCTCTCTCTCTCCTGATGGGACCCGGGTGATCGCGTCCCTACAGGAGCAGGAGAGAAAAAATTCTGGCCCCGGGTCCCCCTTGCATTGCCTGCCTAGCAGCTGCTGGGCCCTCAGGCCGCGCATGCTCAGTTTTGAGACTGAGTTTGTGCGACCTGAGGAAAGCAGCCACAGGGGCAGGCAATTCTGGGCAGAGGAAGGAGCCGTGCTGCCTGTAGCTGGTGGGGCCAGCCAAGGTACTTCGGGAGGGGGGAGGCGGTGGCGATGCCGATTTTTTTTTAGGGGGGGCAGCGGCGGTGATGATGATTCTGCTCCGGGCCTGGCGGCAGCGGCCCTGCCCCAGGCCTGGCTGAGTCTCTTGGCGGCTCTGCTTGGAGGGAACAGTGAATGCAAGTAATATTAAAATGGACACTAGCTGTAAAGTTCAGAGATTAAGATCATATCTAGTGTTTCCTAGTTAGGACTAAAGTTCATTCCTCTCCTATATGCAAAACTAACCCATTTGCAGACATTATCCTGTGCAATACATACCCTTGTCATATTTTTTTTTTATTACATTTGTACCCCGCACTTTCCCACTCATGGCAGCCTCTATGGAGGGTTAAGTGACTTGCCCAGAGTCACAAGGAGCTGCCTGTGCCTGGAATTGAACTCAGTTCCTCAGGACCAAAGTCCACCACCCTAACCACTAGGCCACTCCTTGTGTTCTTAGTACTGCCCATAGCAGATCACATTGCTCCACAGAGATTATTATCTAATGTGGTAGTTCTGTAAGTGCGCACCTACTACTACTACTTAACATTTCTAGAGCGCTACTAGGGTTTACGCAGCGCTGTACAATTTAACAAAGAGAGACAGTCCCTGCTCAAAGAGCTTACAATCTAACAGACAAGTGAACGGTCGGTCCGATAGGGGCAGTCTGGATTCAGTGAACGGTAAGGGTTAGGTGCCGAACGCAACATTGAAGAGGTGGGCTTTAAGCAAAGACTTGAAGACGGGCAGGGAGGGGGCTTGGCGTAAGGGTTCAGGAAGGCACCTCCTTGTAGATGTCCTGATGCCGTATGGGATGCGCCCATTCTATAACGTTATCTGAATGCCCAGATTCTGTTAGGATATTAGCATTACCTGGCATCGGTGCACCTTACATTTAGGTGCCTACAGTTCCACCAGCTATAGACCTAATGTAACTGTAGGTATCTAAATGTTGCAAGCTGTGCATAACATATAGCATTCTGTCAGTTGCATGTGTAAGAGGGAGACACACCTATACCCCTCCCATGATTTGCCCACCTGTATGCCCCCCTCTTGTATTTGCTCACCATAGCACTTAAGCCTGCCCTTATGAAAAAGAGCTTAGACCACTAATATGCATACTCGCTAATTTTTTGGCATATATTCGCATGCAAAGTGGTACCTATCTATAGAAGCCTAGTTATAGAATTGTCCTTCATGGGGATAGTGCTGGGCAGAATTATACGGTCTGTGCCAGAGTCGGTGGTGGGAGGGGTGGCTGGTGGTTGGGAGGCGGGGATAGTGCTGGGCAGACTTATACGGTCTGTGCCCTGAAAATGACAGTTACAAATCAAGGTAAGATATACACAAAAAGTGGCACATATGAGTTTATCTTGTTGGGCAGACTGGATGGACTGTGCAGGTCTTTTTCTGCTGTCATCTACTATGTGTCTGAGCCCAGTGAGGTTAAATGGTAGAGTTGCCAGTTCACCCCAGAATAACTGAATAGACTGGTGCAGTCTTGATTTTGTCCCACTACATCGGATTTCCCCTTCAAAAATCAGAGCTACAACTGCATACAAGTAATGGAGCAAGACCAGGACTGGATCAGCCTGTTTGGTTGACCGGGAGGTGAGCTGACAACTGTATATAGTGACCCTTGCAGGCTTACAGTGATTATAGGAGATGGGAATTCACAAGCATCATTCTATTCTGCCCTCATTAATGGCCTTCCCATCCAATAGTTTGATGACAATAATTGGTGACAAAGGTCGGGAGGGGGGCACTGAAAAATGTGGTACTTAATAGGCACCCTTAAGACAAAGGCAGGTTCAAGCATATTACTTACAACATTGGTTTGCAACCTTGCCACTTATCATGGTCCAATTTGTAAGTCAGTTATGCCTCAGTTCAGGAAGTGGTTTAGAAAATACTAACCCCCCTGTTTACTAAGCAGCTGCTGCGCGGCAATTTCGACGGCTGTAAAATGGGCTGTGAAGGCATTAGTGCACAGCAGCTGCTAGCGTAGCTTAGTAAATGGGGGGGGGGGGGGGGGGTGGTGGTGGTAAGATAGCAATGTCTTCTACCCCCAATAGATAGGATCCTGTATAAACCGACATGGTTAGTTATTGTGTATGAGTATTGGATGCATGGAGGCACGAGTTGATTGTAATGTTTGTTTAAGTGAAAATATTTGAATAATAATAATAAAAAAAACATAAAAGAAGCCATGTTGAGTTAGCCAAGTTCCATCAAGGCCAGCTTCCTGCCTCAAACACCAGATCTCGGAAAGTAGATCTGGAATCTGTGACAAATGTCTGATTAGTAATTACTTAAATCTCTGAAGCTGTCATACCTTCTCCCCTTCCATCTCATCACTTTAAAAAGAAACTTAATTATTTCACTGGGCTTTGTATTTATTTATCCTGAACTTTTCCCGTTTTCAGGTTCTGCTTTAATTTATTGTTCTTATAGTATTGAACTGTAAGGGATCAGCAAATTTCTGAGAAATTCAGCTGTGCTTTATCTGAGAAATTTGATTGTTTCATTGTTATTGCAAGCAGAGGAGAAAATTGGTGGAAAAGGAAAGACATTACTTCGTTTAAGGAAGAATTATCACATGTGATGCCTGGATTATTCTAAAACTGTTGAATTTTATATTCCTGCTGCTTCCCATTTAGTTGTGACAGCACAATGGCATTGGTAGTGGTTATATTTCATTTTCTCCCTGGTTTCCTCTGCAAAGGGCTCCTGTGATGTGTCATTGAAATTGGTGAGATGGGACATATCCTTCAGATCATATAGAGCAGCATACTCTATGACTGTATTAGAAGGCTTGTGACTTGCCATAACTACCAGCATTTACATGTATATATTGAATACATGTGCAAAAATTTTAGAAAGTTGATATTTGTACCTGGGGCAATGGAGAGTTAAGTGACTTGCCCAGTGTTACAAGGAGTTAATTAAACCCAGTTCCCCAGGATCAAAGTCTACTGCACTAACCACTAGTCTACTCCTACATACAGAAATCAAAATCACTGTTATATGTAATAAAAGTGAGCCAAGCATAGGACAGTTAAACCATTGTGACATCACTGATGAGGTTGGCTCTTAGGCACTGGTGGAATGAGGCATTATGACATCACAATATCAGATCTGGTTACCAGAGACTAATTCTTTACACTAAGGGGGAGGGAATTATCAGTGTGGGCTACTGTTAAGACATGTTATTTACCACTAAGTCATGCTATTTTAGCACAGGGTCTAGTGGCTGACTGAAACTACTTTTTTAAGTTTTGGACGAAATCAAAACTGCCACCAAAACTGTCTGAAAGCTTTTGGCAGAAACCAAAACTGCAGCTGAAACTCATTACTTCGTTTCAGCTGAAGCCAAAACCCAAACTGAAAACTCAAGTTTGGTTTTTGTGAATGTGAACCAGTGAGGAGCACTAGGGATTATTAGAGCTTGCATCTGCATCCCTCTGCTAAACCCACAGTATCCAAGCCAGAATATAATAATTTAAGTAATGAAAGACCATATTTTGCCTCCAAACAAAATAACCTCCACACACATGGACTGCAGCTAATGAAAACTAATGCAAAAAACCACAGTGCTTTTACAGTGGCTGACTTTGTGCCACACTCTGAGTGACAGCTGAGGGTAATTCTTTAATGAATTTATCATTCCAAATTTACAGACTAAAATTACTGCAAAAATTTTGTATGAAAATCATTTATTTGGAGCACTCTATTTACCATATAAACTATTGTGCAAGATCATAACTGCATTACAGTACTTGCAACTCCAGTACAAAAAAAACAAAACAAGAATACAAAGAGTAGCCACTCCATTCAGGACTACACTTTATATTCTCTGGTGGTGTAGTAGTGTAGTCAGGGTGGGAGTGATGCCCTAGTCCCCTATTGCATGCAGGGACTTGTAGTCCTGATTTTTCCATTGCATTCTGTAAGAAAAGCAAGACCGCAAGTCCCTGCATGCAATCGGGTAAACCCAGGGCTGGATCAACCCTGTTGGGCAAATCTGGATCCAGTTGGCAACCTTAGGGGGGAGGCACTTAGGGGGGGGGGGGTCTGGGAGGAAGGGCAATTCCTCTTTGGAAAGAGAGAGACAAATGAGACAAAGCACAAATTTTCAGCTTCCACCGAAAAAAATATGGTCATTTGCAGCTAAAAACCAAAATAATATGACCAAAAATTAAAATAATCTTTCAGTCAAAAATGAAACCAGGCAGAAAAGAGATTTGGGGCTGGTTTTGGCACTGTACCTGAAACAGGAATTCAGTTGGCCTCTGGTCCCATTTTATGCATTGAGAGCCTGTGCTAAAACAGTATGATTTGTGGTAAGATAATCCATCTTTAATGGTAACCCACATTGATAACCACCCCCTCCTATTGGTAGCATACGTTGAAAACTTCTCCCCTAAAAGAGGTATCCTCCTGAATTACCCATTGTTGCTTATTTCCCCTTCAAAGTTAAAATAAGAGAGAATTTATCAGCATGTGCTACTATTGGGGGGAGGGGGAGGTATTTACCATCGTGGACTACCATTGCTTTGAATTACCTGTAGATAGTATTCCATCTTCTCCTTGACATTCTTTGGGCCTATTTTCTGTAGACTGTGTGGTTTCTGTCAGGCTGCTAGTGGCATGCAGAAGAGCACAGCCTACCCCTGACAGGAATCTCCATCCTTTGTTTGTGCCTGGTTCCTGGCCTGGGGCTCCAGTTACCCGGATAGATGTGTCATTTTCTATCACCTGGGAGATGCAATATTAATGGTGCAGCTTCAATTACTGGTCAGTCTGATGCAGCAAAAGATTTGTGCAGTACTGTTGGTGTATCCTGCCATGAAACAAGGTGGTGGTGGTTGGGGGGGGGGGGGGGGGTGTGGACAGAGCTGAAAGACAAGAGCAAAATAGGAAAGGAATGGATGGAGGAAAAGTAAAAGCAAGGGTGGAAAACTATTAATTTTCCAATATATTATGGTAATAAGCCTCCTATAGTGTAAACCTAGTACATTGCATCCTTTTACTAGCATTCATTTAAGAAGACCTAGTCTATTACTTTGGCTACTATTGAATAAATGTGTCATCATTTCTTTGCCACTATCATGCCATGCAACATTGTACAAGATAACTCATTGAGGGGGTCATTTACAAAGGTACACTTACGTTTTTAGTGGCGCTAATGATTATCACATGCTAAATGCTAGTGATGCCCATAGTAGTATTTCTAACATTTAGTGCGTGCTTATTTTTAGTGCATGCTAAAAACACTAGCACACCTTTGTAAAAAGACCCCATAGTTAAAATGAATGTCCCTTCTCCCAAGAGCTTACATATTACTGGTTTCCAGCTGACGATATCTTTGTTTTGATTCCTGTTAGATAGAATGCTGAATCCATTTTGTGTATTATTAATAACAGTATTGGTAAAATCAGAGACTGGTCCACCTCAGTGCAACTTAAACTAAAACTGATAAAACCAAAATCTTATGGTTTGGTTTAAGTCTATATAATTGTGAAGAAAGTGTGTTTTAAGTCTGTAAAATGTATTGGATATTTTCCTGCATTAATTATGTCTTGAAGTGTATTTCTCCTATTTGGCCAGCAGGTGGTGTTTCTCTGCTATAAAGCTGTTACAGAGAATGAATTCTCTTTTCTGTAGTTTAACACATAACACAAAGAGGAAGCAAGATGCAGTATATTTTCGAAATGTTGTGCTCTGGGCTCTGAGTTTGAAGCTAACTAGCAGTTACTGGTTTTGAGTTCAGTCCTAGTCAGGAAGAAAAAAGATCAGGATCTCTTTGCTGAGGCTCAGTGAACAATTATATGTCCTGATCTTCCCAGCTACTTTTTTAGAAAGTAAACAAATGTTTAGTTAGTTTTCTAATTGGATTCATTTTTCAGTTACCTGTTATTGTTTGCTGATTTTCTGTCCACTGTTCAAGTTCTGAGAATAAACACATTTGTTTGTTTGTTCGTCCTGCTTGTCTGGACTGATAAAGAATCCTGATGATTTGTGTGTTGGGTCTGTGAGTGCTTTCTAGGAACTATGGACCACTGGGAGTGTGGCTTCATTAACCTAGAAATCACTGGGGATAATTTGAGAGTGGGAGACTCACCCAGAGACTGTTGTGACCCAGTCGGTGGGAGGAGGGTGATAGTGTAGAGCACAAGCGGCAGGTGCAGGTAGACCTGATCTGTGCTGGGGATAGACCCAAGTGGCCATGGGGTAACCCCAGGCAGGTAGCAAGGCGTTATTCTGAATGATGAATGGATAAAACTAAGGGGGTCTTTTACTAAGGTGTGCTAGCATTTTTAGCTCGTGCTAGAAATCAGCTGGCACTAAACGCTGAGGCGCCCATTATATTCCTATTGGCATCTCAGCATTTAGTACCATCTGTCTAGTGCGAGCTAAAAATACTAGCGCTATGCTTTTTAAATGGATACAATATACTCTTGGGCAGTTTCCAGTTAGTTTAGGGGAAATAATAATTACTCCAATTAATAAGATAAAGGTAATTTGTGCATTATGTTCAAATTATAGACAAGTTGCATTTATTCCCCTTTTTACAAAAATAGTGGAAGGCTTAGTTTGTTTACAATTAAATTAATATCTAGCTAAACATGATATTTTACACTACTCACTGTAGAGATTTTGTTCCCGACATAGTACAGAATCAGTATTGGTGTCTATTATAGATAAAGGAAGGTCCTTATGTAAAAATCACAAAGCTCTTATTCTTCAGTTTGACCTTTCCTCTGCTTTTGATTTGATTGATCATGAAATATTACTTATGAATTAGAGAGGACTGGTATTGTTGGTGATGTGTTGGACTGGTTAAGGGGCTTTCCTTTCTGTGAATTGGTCTAATCCGTGTGGTGGTCCACAGGGATCACCACCTCGCTCCTAAGTTTTTTAATATCTATCTACATACTTTGGGTAGGGAATTAACAGATAAAAAAAATTTCACCCACAGTTATGCTGATGACATTACTGTCCTTATTCCAATATTTGATTCTTTGAACTCTATTTCATCTTCTGTTCATAGCTGTGTGTCTATTATTGGTGCTTGGATGTTAAACTACAAGCTTAAACTGAATTCAGATAAGATCAAATTTTTGCTTTTGGATAGTAATCCTGATCCTCAGATTGATGATATTATTGTTGACAAATAAAAATACTCTCTCTCACCTTGTATTAAGATTTTAGGAGTATTGTTTGACCAATCTCTGTCATTAGGACCACATGTTAACACTTTAGTGAAGAGTTCATTTTTTCTCATGAGGAATCTTAAGAATTAGAAAATTCTTTGAAACTGTTCAGTTTAAACTATTTGTTCAAGCCCTGCTTTTGTCAAAATTAGATTACTATAACTTAATCTTCTTAGGTACATCGAGACATAATCTTCTTTGTTTACAAACGATTCAGAATACTACAGTTAGACTAATATGTTCCCTGTGAAAATATGATTGGATTACTACATTTTATATAGAACTGCACTGGTTGCCTTTTGAGGCCAGAATCAGGTTTAAGTTCTCCTGCTTTCCAGCATACTTATTATTTCATATTGAATTGTTAAGTCCTTCTAGAAATAGAAGGGAATATATCGGTTTAAGATCTATGATACGCTTCTTGCTTATCAAGCCCAAAAATGTGGCGTTCATATGCCAGTTGTTTTTTTTTATCAATTATGATTATATTACTTTTAAAAAACTACGCATAACTTCTCTTTTTAATGATTTTTTAATCACTCCTGGTTGAGTTTTTATTTTGTTCTTCTTTTATTGGTTGTATTGAATTTTCTTATTGTGAACCGCTTTGAACCAGTTTTGGTGTTAGCAGTATATAAACTATAACTGCAACTGTAAAAGACACCCATAATGTTGGTTCAGAAGGCTTATTTTAAGTTAAAACGACTTGAGTTGTCAACATTCATATTTTTTGCAGAATCATTTTAGAATTAATATGCAATTATCAATTTTAACTGTGTTGGACTATGGAAATTCTCTGTATTTAGGCCTGGCTTCAAAGCTGATTTCTAAGATTCAGCTAATTCAAAACTCTGCAGCCAGGTTGATATTTTGTAAATCCAGAGTAATGTGACCCCATTATTGACAGAGTTACACTGGTTGCTGGTGCAGGCTAGGATTTCCTTTAAGGTGTTATGTCTGTTTTTTAAGATAATAGATGGTGTTTGCCCAGAGGGTTTATTCCAACTGGTCAAAGTGTTAAATTCCATTACAACTTCTAGGAGTTGTAATCACCTGCTTTTAACGTTTCCTGCAACAACAAAAAAAATGTGAGATTAAGGCTTTTTTCTCATTCTTTTTTTTTTAAATGTAGTTGTTCATTTATGGAATAATCTTCCTGCGAAATTTGCTCTTTGAAAAGTTATTTTTTATTTCTTAAAGTATTGAAGACTCATTTGTTTACCAATTTTTTTTCAAGAAGTAATGTTATTGTTGATTGCTGTTTTTTCTTGTAATTCTTGATGTCTGTATCAGTGTTTATCTGTGTGTATTCCCACCTTGAATCTCATATGAGGGAGTTGGTGGGTTATAAGTTTTTTATAACATAACATACTAGGAGTGGAGCCATGGTGGGGCCCTCCCTCTGGAATGAGGCCCACCAAGTCAGTAGCGGCAGCACCTGTGGATATAGAACTGACGGTGTTGTTACCATCCACATAACCAGTTGCGTATTCATGTCAAACTTGGGCTCCACCAAAAAAGCAGTCCTGGCTACACCACTAGCTATCACCCACCATTGTACCACAAATATTAGATGTATAGTTCAGTTTTACGTCACAGAGCTAGCTTTGAGAAGTTATTCTTTTTCGCTTTGGGAAGATTTTAAATGTAATCAGTTTTACCTGCCTGCTTTTTTAGGGCTGAAGTTCTAGCAAGCCTGGCATTTAATTTAATGTACTTTTTCATTTAGCGGCCCTTTTACTAAGCCGCGTAAGCATCTACGCACGCCCAACACATGCCAAAATGGAGTTACCGCACAGCTATTGCGTGGCTCTTGCAGTAATTTCATTTTTGGCATGCGTCCAATATGCTCATCTGAAAAATAATTATTATTTTCTGCCGCGCGTATCAGACACACGCCAAGTGGCATTTGGTACGCATAGGCCATTACCGCCCAGTTCCACATGAGACTTTACCACTAGGTCAATGGCTGGCGGTAAGGTCTCAGATCCAAAATGGACGCGTGGCAATTTTCATTTTGCTGCACGTCCATTTTCGGCAAAAATTTTAAAAAGGCCTTTTTTACAGGTGTGCTGAAAAAGATTCTGCATGCGCCCAAAACTCGTGCCTACATTACCGCAGGCCATTTTTCAGTGCACCTTAGTAAAGGGACCCCTTAATTTGTAAACCTATAGGCTGTAATTGTAGTCTACTCACTGTGGCATTACACAGCATGAACCAAAAATAAAGATTCCAATAATCCTAACAATGGACAAACAATAATCAATACAACTAACTAAAACAAATAAATAGATAATAATAAGACTCCATAGACCCAATGGACAGCTGACAAACTAAAAACTCATTGCAGTTAAAACTTAATTCAAAAATAATGATGGTACTTGCTTACAAACTTTTATGTTTAACTCACTAATTGGCAAGTAAACCTCTCCCTTATAATATCTAGTGTTTTGAAGGAGGAAAAAGACTTCGGATGCTCAACATTCTCTGTTACTATTTATGTTAACAGTGAATGATTGAATTCTTGATACCCACTATTGAAGAAAATTGAATTTCCTTCAATAGTGGGTATCAAGCATGCAATCATTCACTGTTAACATAAATAGTAACAGAGAATGTTGAGCATCCGAAGTCTTTTTCCTCCTTCAAAACACTAGATATTATAAGGGAGAGGTTTACTTGATTAGTGAGTTAAACATAAGTTAAAATTTAATGCCGTGAAGTGTAGAGTGATGCACATGGGGTATAGAAACCCAAAAGAATTGTATTTGCTAGGGGGTGAGAGGCTGATAAGCACAGACCAGGAGAAGGACCTTGGGGTGATAGTGTTGGAGGATCTTAAGGCAGCGAAACAATGTGACAAGGCGGTGTTTGAAGCCAGAAGGATGCTAGGCTGAATAGAGAGAGGCATATCCAGTAGAAGAAAGGAGGTGTTAAAGCCTTTGTACAAGTCGTTGGTAAGGCACCACTTAGAGTGTTGTGTCCAATTTTGGGAGGTCATATCTCGCTTTCAACATCAAAAGACTTGAGTTGGTTCAGAGGAAGGTGACAAAAATGATATGGGGCTTGTGCCAAAAGACGTATAAGAAAAGACTTGAAGACTTCAAAACGCTGATCACCACTGGCTAAATATCGGGCCCCTTACTTTCAACAACTCTGTCTTTTGAATGCTGATGGGTTTTATTCTTTTTGATCCATTTTTAGATAGCTGTAAGATGTTTATTCAGTGTCTCAATAAGTATTGCAACATTTTTCTCCAAAGAGATGAAGATAAATACCCTCGGCATGGATGCAGTAAGTTAATTCAGTCAACTTGAAATTTTCATCAATGGAGCCAAATAGATATTGAACAAAATGTAATTGGCCAATTTTTGAGGCCAATTTTTGGACTCATCAACAACCACTTTTCAAGAACGCCCAGTTACGAAGGAGCTATGTGTTTCTAAAATGCTTTGCCTTTCATTAAGATAGGAAGGGGTGGGGGTTAGGTAGGCCACATATACAAATAAGGGAAAGGAAAATGATGTGCAGAAAGTGTGTTGTGCAAGAGCTGAATTTAAAAATACATGAAAAAAAACCCCCATTCCTCAGCTTTGGCTGTAGTGTGAAACGCTTGAAACCAATAGCCCAGCTCGTGGTAAGGATCACAAAATGCTAAAACCCTCATAGTAACATAGTAGATGACAGAAGCATAGGTCACTGAAACTTGCCCTGCCCGTGACCCTGGACAGCATCTCATCTTGTGCGTCTGTTTTTGTCAATCCCTCCCCTCCTCATATGTCTGCTTAGGGTTTAATGATTCTCTGCTTACCCCCCCCACCCTTTAATAATACAAATATTTGTCACTTCCCTTTGTGGTTCTCCATTATTCCTTTTAATTTATTCTTCCTTTCCTTTTAATTTAATACTAGCCGTTGAGCCCGTAAAAATGGGCTAGTATAGGACGGGGGGGGGGGGGGGTTGAAAGGCCCCTTCTCCTCGCCGCTGCAAGGCCCCCCCCGCTGCTGAGCTCGCCGCTGCCCCTCCGAGGTCACCGCTACGCCCCCCCCCCGGAGTCGCCGCCACCCCTCCACCCGGGCCGGGCCCTCGCTTCGCTATTGAAACAGCGCGGGAACGCAGCACACAGCTCAGCTGAGCTGCCATCGGCCGTCCTTCTCTGCCTGTGTCCCGCTCTCGTGGGCGAGGGCGGGACAAAGGCAGGGAAGGAAGGCCGATGGCAGCTCAGCTGAGCTGTGTGCTGCATTGACGCTGTTTCTATAGCGGAGCGAGGGCCCGCCCCGGGTGGAGGGTGCGTGGTGGCGGCGGCGATTCCGGGTGGGGGGGGAAGCGGTAGCGACGGCGGTTTCGTTCCTCCCCTTGCGCAGTAGAGACCCTCTCTGTCCCGCCCCTTCATCACGTATTGACGCGGGGGCGGGACAGAGAGGGTCTTTACTGCGCATTTGTGAGTGAGTTCGGTCATTCGCCGTTTATATGTTTGATTGTAAACTGCTTAGATACCTGATGATTTTGTGGTATGTTAAATAAAGTTGAACCTTGAACCCTGAACCAATGAGGAGAACTAAAAAATATACAGTATTGTACGTAAGGTGACAGATTCTGCCTCACTGTCCATATAGCTCTTAGACCAGACCACAGATCCAGTGCACGTGCATTTGTTGGTGAAGAGACAAGGGCCCTTTAATTCTCTGTAGCACAGAGCTCTGGTGGGTTTGGGAATAACGATTCCTTGCAAGTTATGCTAATTTATATTGGACTAAAATTATCCAAAGATGATGTAGTACATGCATTTTTGAGAGCTCTGCCCCACCCCACCCCCTCCCAGGTCACAAGGAAAAGGCAAGATCTGCTCAGTATGCGGTTGCGGCCAAAAAAATCAAACAGGATGCTAGGAAAGGGATGGTAAACAAGACCATACTGTAATGCCTCCGTATTGCTCCATAGTGCAACCTCGCCTTGAGTATTGCGTTCAATTCTGGTCACCCCATCTCAACAAACATGTATTGTGGAATTTGAAAAGGTAGAAAAAAGTGCAGCCACAATAATTAAGGGGATGGAACTCCTCTTGTATTCTGAGGGAGGACATGTAGAGGTCTATAAGATCCCGAGAGAAGTAGAACAAGTAAATGTGAATCGATTACTCTTTCAAAAAGTACAAAGACTAGGAGGGACACTTCATGAGATTTCATGGTAATACTTTTAAAACAAATAGGAGGAAATATTTTTTTCAGTCAACGAATAGCTTAGCTCTGGAACTCGTTGCTGGAGGATGTGATAGCAGTTAGCATATCTGGGTTTTAAAAAGGTTTGGAGAAGTTCCTGGAAGAAAAGTCCATAAACTGCTGCTAAGGTAGTCATGGGGAAAGCTATTGCTTATCCCTGGGATCAGTAGACTAGAATCTTACTACTTTTTGGGATTCTGCCAGGTACTTGTGACCTGGATTAGCCACTGTTGAATGAAAGATACTGAGCCAGATGGACTTTGTCTGACCCAGAATGTTGTCTTATGTTCTAACTGGAGCAAGAAGGCCAGCAGTTGCCCGCCTCTTTCCTATTCCTTTGAGCCATGTAGTTAACCTTTGCACCAAGGTACACGGAAGCAAATCCTGGGGGCGGCGGTTATAGATGAAAGTGTCCCTCTCGTTTTTTTTTTCTTTATGGTAAGGCTTTGTCACTGAATACAGTCTTGAGCCCAACTGGCTGATCCAGTCTGATTTTACCTCCATGAATGCATGAAGATGTAATCTTCCTATTCGGAGGGGGGGGGGGGAGGGAGGGAGGAGTGGATTAGAACTACTTCTCCATGGGTAAAATCAGGACTTTATCCAAGGTTGTCATAAAGGGCAGCAAGAAGGGTGAGTTCCTGGGGAATTAAAACCTGAAGATGGTTCCATGCCACCCTTCTAAGTCCATCTGTGAGTATGCAAGCTTCAAAAGGGAAAAGGGTGATGAGAACAACCCTTGCTCAGTGTGCCCTAAAAATTGGACCAGCCACTTTGAGATGAGCTTAAAATCCTGACTATGGATCAGATTGATTGGATAAAGGATGGGTTATGATTTTCATGTACATGATGCTTCCTATTATGGACTATGAAAAACAGCTATGAAACCCTGAGCCCTGTAGACCCTAGCTGAAGAGAGAGAGAGAGAGGAAAGATGGGAGGGAGATTTTTTAATCTTCAAGAAATTGGATGCTTCAGGAGAGAAAGGTTGAACACTGAGCTGCAGCCATTAAGGCCCAAAGTGAATTATTCACAAGGCTGACTTCAGCAAACAACTTAGCTAATAGGACCTGCCACCTGCAGGACATACACATATACCCAGAGGAGAAGAATGACTGTGAGAAGGACATGGAGAGAGGGGAAAGCAGGGCTGTCACAGAGCTCAATAGGGTGGAAAAGAGATTTGCACTTTGGAAACTGAGGCAACAAGAATGCACACAAATGCCATTATTATAGTTGTGTATATATGTATCTGGAGACATATGTGTATGAATTACCATATTCTGGCTATATGCTATTCTGTAAGTACCTGCCAGTCTTCAGTGATGGTTACAGTACTTTGCAGGTGAGCATTCACATGGATGGAGTTTGGACAGAGCATACACTTAGGCTTGTAAATGACAGAATACAATGATGTACGTGCATTCTTTAACAATCTGTGAGCATTTGCATGTGGGCGGAGCATGGGCGGCTAAGGGGCATGTGTCCTAATATAGAATACTAAAAGTTGGCACTTTGCATAGTGTATCTCAGTACACCCATTTATGCTTGCCATTGACCTAGCATAAATGGTCATGCCTAAATTTAATTGTGCAAGTATTTTATAACAGATGTCATTATAGAATTGGTACTCAGTGGCATTTGCATACCTAAATGGAGACACCAAATTATAGACTTGCCCTTCTACATAGAGACAGAGAAAACAGCTAACACAGCTAGTGGAGGCAGAGCAAAATGTAGAGAAAACAGCTGAGTGCACGAGGGTCTGGTGCCATAGAAGCACAGACATGCAGGCAGCAGATGAGAGGATTTAAGATTTATGATTTATTCAATATCAAGGCCAGTTACCATCTGGAATGGACACAAGGAGCGAGGAGAAGTTGAAGAGGAAATCAGGAAGTCTTTATTAATAGCCGAATAATGACCCGACACAGCCGTGTTTCGGCATCAAAGCCTGCATCAGGGGTCAAACAAATCTCTTGTGTTGTCACTGAGTAGTGAACCAAGAGAAATGAACCAAAAGAAATATAGCTATGTGGCTTCTCTTGGTTCACTACTCAGCGACAAGAGATTTGTTTGACCCCTGATGCAGGGCTTTGATGCCAAAACACGGCCGTGTCGGGTCGTTATTTAGCTATTAATAAAGACTTCCTGATTTCCTTTTCAACTTGTTCTCGCGCCTTCTGTCCATTGCTTTTTACTGTACGTGAGGATTCCCCTCCTCGCTTTGTGTTTTTCAGTTATCATCAGGTACACACGTTTATTTCACCAGAGGCAGAAGTTTAAATTAAGGGCTCCTAAGCAAAGTATCAGGTCCTGTACTACCTGTTTGTTCACTATAATCAATAAATAAATAGTTAACAAAAATGATCAGAAAGGTCCCAGAACAGAGAGGTGAGAGTGGGCCCCCTGCACTGCAGAGTCCTCTGTGGAATTTATGCCAGTGTTCCCTGTCCAGGTGGGTTTACAATCTAAGTTACACCTGAGGTAATGTAGGGTGAAGTGACTTGCTCAAGGTCAAGAGGAGCGTCAGTGAGAGATGCAGAAAGACAGAGGCAAAGGTAGAGTATACTAGAATCAGAAAGATGCAGCCTGAGCCTTGCAGGGAAGACATTGCAACACATAAGTAGATAACAGAAGCTGCAAGACAAGAGCGTCTTATAGCGCATTGGTAAAGAGAGGGCAAAACGAGAAGAGCCCTAGAGCCTGCAGCATAAGAGAGAGCAGTTGTGAGAGATGTGCATATGCATGGTAGCAAAAAGCAATCCTGAGAGACTGACAGGAGGGAGGGACCCTCAACACGTCTGGGGCAAAAAAAATAAAAACCTATACCGACAGAGAAAGCAAGCAGCAGGAGGCTCAGCTGCTGTGAGACTGAATCACTGAATCCATAGCAGCCACTGAGTTCTGAGGCAGACGCAGAGGGTTCCCCCAAATCCTGAACGTCCCCCAGTCCCCTCCCTTCCTTTGCCAGAAGGGCTGTGAGATGGTTTTGGAGGTGAGTACCCTCCCTCCCTCCTCACCGGCTTCCCCCTCCCATCTCGCTGCTGGAGTGCATGAATGAATGAAAACCCTGCACCGCTCCGTTCTCTACTCCAGTCCTTAATGGCTACCAGGTTAGTGCTTCAGTAGACGTTTGGCTTCTGCATTCCCTCTTTTTTTCGTGCCGTGTTTGTGCCAGCTGCCCGCTTTGGCTGAGTGTTGCTTTTGGGGGCTGGGGGTGGGGGGAGGGTGCAGAATCAGATGAGAGCGGAGTCCATGTTTTAGCATGGCCGGGAAGGGCAGTGATATCATGTTGCTTGCTCACGGCTGTTGCATCTCAGCTTGTGGTTGTTAGTAGGCAGGGACAGCTAAGCTGCTATCCTCTCAGCTCCTTGGACAAAATAGAAGGTCCCTTCCTACCAGATGTCTGGCCACATCTGAGGGGATGCTGAAATTAGCAATGCGCCATAGACCAAGCTTACCACTGAGGCGGTGTGTGTGCATTTGTCATTCTCAGCGGTATCGTTATGGGTTGTGATACCTTTTTATAAACTATGGTAAAAAAGATATTCTAGTATATGAGCTTTCGAGACCACACAGGGCCCTTGTTCAGCTGTCACAGCAAAGCTGAAAGAGGGCAGCGTATATATTTTGTTGCATTTATATGATTGGCCAGTGAGTGTCGCTGGGTGTGTTTTCGGAGAAGTATTTGTGTAGATGTATATGTGTTACTTTATGGGTTGGCTGTGTAGCTGTGTAAAAGTTCATGTCATGTATGCATGCATGTTTGATTCTTTTGCTGTTTTTGTGCATGTAGACGTTTAACTCAGCATGTGCTTGAATGTGTGTGCATTTGACAGGGTGTGCATGTGTGTGTCTCCATGTTTGTATGTCTGCATGTGTTTCACAGAATACATGTTTCATAGGATATATAACTGTCAGCATATGTTATGTGTTCATGAATTATGTGTTAGTGTATGTTTGCTTGAGTTTATTCCTGTACATTTGCTTGTTTGTTTGGTAGAGGGCATCTGTAGATAATGGTGTTTGACTATCACTATATTTGTGTGTGTTTAGTGGTGTGTATGTATGCTCGTGTATTTGAAACTATGTTTGCATTAGTATGATCTATGTGAGCGTGTGCATGTTAGCAGCATGTGATTCCATATGTAGGTATGACAGTATGTGCATGTTTGTGTGTCCTTGTGCTCTCTATTTCACAGTAGGATCCAGTATTTGCATTCCTCTCTGCTTTTATGTACTGGTGATGATTGAGGAGACCTCCAGCATGAGAGGTGCTTCACTATGGGAGGGCTATCTCTAGCCACGCATAAGAAGGAGGTAGGCAGCTGCAGTAGTGGCCAAACTGTTGAAACAATACGAAGGACAAAATATTGCAGCACTTTGAAATAAGTAGATTATGGAATATCAGACAGCCTGAATTCATAAAGGGAATATACTGTCAGATAAACTTGATTCATTTCCTTGGTGAGGTAACAATAGTAGTGGGTCAAAGAATACAGTGGATATTGCCTATTTGAACATTAGCAAGCCTTTGACTCTGTTTAGCTCACAGGTATTCAGTTGTAATTCAAGGTGAGTTATTCTCATGTAGAGTAGATATTTCACAGTCCCGGAGGGCTTACAATATAAGTTTGTACTTGAGGCAATGGAGGGTTGAGGGGGTCTTTTACTAAAGCTTAGCTGGAGTTATCTGCAACAGGGCCCATTTTATTCCTATGGACCCTGCTGCAGGTAACTTGAGCTAAGCTTTAGTAAAAGACCCCCTGAGTGACTTGCCAAGATCACAAGTTGATCACTGTTATGCTTAGAAAGCTGGAAAAAGAGCTGGATGGTGTGGGAATAGGATATAGAATGTTGTAAATTGGGCGAGGAACGGTTGCACGACAGAAAACAGAGGATGGTGGAAAGAAGATAAAATGTGGTACCCCAGAGCTCAGCATTAGGACTTTTTTTTTTCTTTTTGGCCTTATCTTTATTGCAGAAGGACTGGAGAAGATATGCTTGTTTGCAGAGAACATGGAAGACAGTGGACATGCCAGAACAGGGTTGGTGTCGGGGTTGGGGTGGTGGGGAGGTGATGCAAATAGGGCACTTGCCCTGGGCCCCTATTTCAGAAGGGGACCCAAGTCTGTTGAAAACTGAAGGCAGCACAGTCCTTGTGTATTGTAAACTGGTTTGATATAATTTTATGTAATGTGGTATATTAAATAAAATTGTAAACTGCAGTCTGCTGGTAGGCTTTATGGCCAGCTCCTTGCAAATTTCTGCCCTGGGCCCCAGCGTATCAAACACCGGCTTTCCAGTAGAAAAGGTGAAAAAAATGAAAGGAACTTGGGGAAAAAAACTGAAAGCGTGATTAAGGTTTTGGAAAATAAGCCTCAGAGAAAATATCAAGTATGCATACAGTAGTTAATTAGGTAATTTATAGTCTATTCAATATTTCTACAATTGGTTAAACATGGATTAAAGCATAACACAGAAAAAAATTGGAGGGTACTTCCATAAAGTGGGAAGTAACATGAATGATTGGAATAATGCCAGCTTCATGCACAAAAGCCAAAATTCCAGCTAAGAGCTATTCTGTGAATACATGCATATATCACATCATGTGTATTTTAAAATGCACATAGGTGGAGTCTTCCTGGAACATGGGCAGGACTCACACTTAGTGTGCGGAACTTGTAAAATACCATAAGTTATGTGTGTATCTCCAGCATTGAGATGTGAACACTTACATCAGCTCTATGGCTGACATAACTGCTTGCGCCTAGATTATAAGTTACGCTAGTATTCTATAAAGGAACGTAGGCGCCCTCTAAGTTTATATATATAGGCATACTGTTATAGAAATACTCTGTCAGGATATAAAATCCATTAGCTATTATTTTGATACAGGGGTGTCAAACCGTAATCCTGGTATATTGGAAACCATTCTAGTTTTTAGGCTATCTCTAGATATATCTCATGCATATTCTATTCTATTCTATACATAGCTTATATTCTGCTATATCTCCACTGGATTCATCATGGATTATAAGAAGAAGAACATCTCAAACAGATGGAATTACAAGATAACACATCAGAATAGAATAGACTAAATTAAACTAAATCTACATCTGAAAATGAGTCTTCAACTGTTTTCTAAATAGAAAATAAGAAGAGATAGATCTAATCTGATATGGAATTTCATTCCAAACTTTTACAGCTAGATACTGGAATGAATTACTCAAATAAGTTTATAACCTAATGCCCCCAAAATTTGGAAACAGTAAGATATGTTTAGTACGAGAGTCTTGCCCCATAGACAACAGAATTAAATATTTAGACATGGGGGATATTCTGAAAACCAGAACTGATTGTGGCTCTTCAGGTTTGTAGTTTGACACTCCTGATTTAGAAGAATAGGAATAGAAACTGTTAAACTAGAAAGAGATCCAGGAGTAATCAATACAGATAACCCGAAGGCAGCCAGTCAAAGGGGTAACATAACTGGGAAAGCTAATAGTGTGCTTGACAGCATGAGCAGAAGATGTATCATCAGGAGGAAACAGGAAGTAACACTGCGCTTGCATAGGTCTCTTGTGAGATCCCACCTTGAGTTCCGTATTCATTTCTTGAGACTGGACCTTTGGAAGGACATCAAGAGGATGGTGGAGTCTAAAATGGTACAAGGCCTGTGAAACAAACTTTACAATAAAAGCCATGAGGCATTCAGTGCACTTGGCAGAGAAAGGGGGATATGAGAGAAACATTTAAATGTTTTGTAGCCTTTGGTGTATCCTTGCTTATAGGTAGGTTACAAATATTTTAAACAAAAAATTCTTGGGAAGAATTTTGAATAGAGAGGGTCATGATATGAAGTTGGAGGGTGGAAGGTTCAGAGGCAATATGAGAAAATATTTTACTATGAGAGTGGGAGATGCCTGGAATAACCTACCATTAAGGGTGGTAGAAACCATCACTGCGACAGAATTCAAGCATACTTGAGACAGATATAGACAATGGTAGGAAGAGTTTGGGGAAGCTGCAGTATGGAGGGACGGCTCATGGGATTGTGGTGCTCTGAGCCAGCCTGCATTGGTGCCGCCACCCCCCACTTTCCTTTGACCTCCTACTCCCACAGGTCCAGCATCTCTCCCTTCCTCCTTTGTCCCAGCGACTCTCCTCTTTTCTCCCACCCCCATCCTCTGCCCGGGGGGGGGGGGGGGGGGAGAAGGCTTAGCCATTTAACCAGATGACAACAGAGATTGGGGGATTCTGGCACCCTTTTTCAGTGCTTCTCCTTGTCTAATGATTAAGCCAACCATGGCAGTATGGCTTACAGCCATCCTTGAGAACAGAGGCAAAGAGAGATGTGATAAGGAAAAAATGAAAAATTGGTAAAGAAAGCATAGTTTACTTATACCATAAGCCATGTATAGCCCAGTTGGAATCAGCAAGCTACAACTCCCCATAAACCATAAGGGTCAGTGCCAGAAGGCCGGTGGAGGCCAGCAGAGAGATAAGAAGAAAGCACAGGGTACATAAAGGAAGCACGAACCAGTGACACTGCAAGCAGTGAGGTAGTAGAGCTAGTACCAGCAGGGCTACTGCTGCCCAGAAACCAACCAAGCTGGTGTCAGCTTATTGGTGGTGGCTACACTGGACCTACTTTTGGTAGTTGTTTGAAAAGAAATGTATTGGGGTTTGGGGGGGGGCAGGAGAAGGGGTGAAGACTGTCAGATTAAGCATGGGAACATGTATGTTCATCTGTCCAGGATGGTAGACAACTAGTGAGGAAGACAGCAAACCCTGGTGTGGATAAGGAGCAGTATTGTACAAGTGATCAGTCTTCTATGGCTGGTAGCTGGGATATATCCTTAGCAGTGTGAAGAGGCATAATTGGGCAAATTGAATGGCTTTTGGGGTCTATTTCTGCAGTTTTCTGGGCAGCACAAAGCTCGTGTGATCCTGAAAGAATTACCACTATCTTGTCTCTTCAGCTGTCCGCTGCCCTTCACCATTCTTGACCTTGTATGAAAAAGAATCATTTGAACAGCACTCATGTAATCTATTTGCAGTTGTCTTAACCTCTTACTTTCCCCTGTGTTTGTATTTGCTCCCTCCCCCGCCCCCCCCCCCCCCGATTATTTTTCGCTGTGTGCATTAGTGCTAGTGAGGGGAATTCTGAGACAGCAGTATTGATATCATCTCCAAGTCAACTCAACAACATATACAGAAATCTTATGTGATGCTGATTTTTAAAAAGGGTTCTAGGGGTGATCCGAGAAATTCTAGACCGGTAAGCCTGACGTTGGTTCTGGGAAAAATAGTGAAAACTATTATAAAGAATAAAATTACAGAATACGTAGACAAATGTGGTTTAATGGGACAGAGTCAGTATGGGTTCAGCCGAGGGAAGTCTTTCCTCACCAACTTGCTTCATTTCTTTGAAGGCGTGAATAAACATGTGGATAAAGGTGAGCCAGTTGATGTAATGTATCTAGATTTTCAGAAAGCTTTTGATAAAGTTCCTCATGAGAGACTCCTGAGAAAAATAAAGACTCATGGGATAGGAGGCAAGGTTCTGGCGTGGATTAGGAATTGGTTATTGGACAGAAAACAGAGGGTAGGGTTAAATGGTCATTTCTCTCGATGGAGGAGAGTGAACAGTGGAGTGCCACAGGGATCTGTACTGGGACCGGTACTATTTAATATATTTATAAATGATATGGAAATTGGTATGATGAGTGAGGTGATCAAATTTGCAGATGATACAAAACTATTCAAGGTTGTTAAAACATGTGCGGACTGTGAAATATTTTGGGAAGACCTTAGGAAATTGGAAGACTGGGCATCCAAATGGCAGATGAAATTTAATGTGGACAAATGCAAAGGGGGTGTACATTGAAAAGAATAATCCGAATCACAGTTACCTGATGTTAGGGTCCACCTTGGGGGTCAGCACTCAAGAAAAAGATCTGGGTGGTGTTGTACATAGTACGCTGAAATCTTCTGCTCAGTGTGCGGTGGCGGCCAAAAAAGCAGACAGAATGCTAGGAATTATTAGGAAAGGGATGGTGAATAAGACCAAAAATACTATAATGCCTTTGTATCACTCCATGGTGCGTCCACACCTTAAGTATTGTATTCAGTTCTGGCCACTATATCTCAAAAAAGATATCACAGAATTAGAAAAGGTTCAAAGAAGAGCAACTAAAATGGTAAAGGGGATGGAACTCCTCTCGTTTGAGGAAAGGCTAAAGAGGTTACGGCTCTTCAGCTTGGAAAAGAGACGGATGAGGGGAGATATGATTGAGGTCTACAAAATGCTGAGTGGTGTAGAATGAGTAGAAGTAAATTGATTTTTTACTTGTCCCAAAAGTACAAAGACTAGGGGACACTCGAGGAAGTTACATGGAAATACTTTTAAATCAAATAGTAGGAAATATTTTTTCACTCAACAAATAGTTAAGCTCTGGAATTGTTTGCTGGAGGAGATGGTAACAGCGGTTAGAGTACCTGGGTTTAAAAAAGGTTTGGACAAATTCCTGGAGGAAAAGTTCATAGTCTGTTATTGAGACAGACATGGGAAGCAACTGCTTGCCCCGGGATTTGTAGTATGGAGTGTTGCCATGATTTGGGTTTCTGCCAGGTACTTGTGACCTGGCTTGGCCACTGTTTGGAAAACAGGATATTGGGCTAGATGGACCATTGGTCTGACCCAGTATGACTACTCGTATGTTCTTATGTTCTCATGCATGTAGAAAATTCTTCCTAGCACTCGTGCACTCACACACACAAACATGCATACACACAGAGTCCCCTCAAACTAGCAAAATACCCTCACCCCGCTTGTGACGCATGCAAAACATACACACACACAATTTTAACCCAACAACATATAGAGAAATCTTATTGTACCACATGCATGTGGAAATTTGCTCATAGCACTTGTGCACTCACACACATACAAACATGCACACACACAGATAGGTCTCCATTTCTCCCCTCCACTACGTGCACCTACCCATCAGTTTTGTTCTCAGTCAGGTTTTCCATATGCCTACTACCCTTTCTATCTCAGTGGCATAGCCAGGACTGGTTTGTTACTGGAGCTGAGGATAACAAGGGTGGGTACTAGGCAATGCAAATGATGACACCACCTCCAGTTTTCCTCTCATTGGCCTATGGTGCTGTCATAGACTGGGTGGATCTGACTCCAAAGAGGAGATGGAGGAATGGAATAAAGCCCAACCAGGTCCACCCATGGCTATGACCCTGCACTCTCTCTCCTTTTTTGGGAAAGAAAGATGTAATTGGTTCTAAATGAGGGTGTTGTGTCTCTCAATTTACAATTAGACCAGGGCAAATAATGGGCATAATATGTTTAGTGGATCTTTTTCCCAGTAAAAGTAAGCCAAACCCAGCAGTGGCAGTATTCACCTGTCTGTGCCACTGGGAAGTCTCTCTGCTGGAAAATTCCTACAAAATGTACAATAGCTCTGCAAGACACGAGTATCACCCTATAGATAAACATAAGGGACAGTCTCTTCTCCTGGGAGCTTACAATCCAAAATATGAAATATTTCCAGCATAGATATCTCACTGCCCTGTACTTTAACCTTATAGAGAATCCGCTGTGGGTGCTGTCTCCTTGTGTTACTGCTGTTAGAAAATGTAAAACTTAATTCTGTACATTGGATGAGGTAAAATCAGTCTGTGCCTTATGACCAGACAGTTATCTGGTCACTCACATTCTCTGTACCTCTTACTGGGAGGCAACAGTATCCCAGGTGCAGCATACAACCCTGGTGCTGACCGCTCACTCTCCACCTAGAACAGCTTCCTTAGAAGAGCCCACTGCAAATTTGGATGTCAGTTAAGTCTCATGTTCTGTGAATTTCTCCCCAAACTGAGTCAAAGCTATTTTGGCTTTTCCAGTGTTCCCAATTTGTGGTTCTATCACAGGCCTCTGTAACCATGGAAACAGGGGAAGGCATTCGTCCTTCCTTCTCCCCTCCACCAGGCTCTGTCTCCTTAAATGACTGAGTAGCTTGGGGGGGGGGGGGGGGGGGGAAGGAGGAAGGGAGAGTTTGTCAGAAGTATATTCCCACATTCTATTATTCAGTCCAGAGTGGAGGGGGAGAAGGGGGAGGTAAGGTTTGATGTGACAGGTGTCCAGTTTCTTTTTTCCTCTCTGAGACTCATATAGAACTGATAAACATGCACTGAACTGGGGTTTTTGCATGGCGGTTTTTCCCAGGGCACCCGAGCCTCAGGTTAGAACACACACCACTGTTTTTTTTTTTAATCAATGTGTCCTTAGGGTGGTGTACCATGAAGAAGCGGCCATGCTGGAACGCAGGGTGCCTTGTTTGTTCAGACATAGGGCAGAGAAAGCACATTAAGGATATGCATTGCTGTCTCATGTTAGGCTGTCCTAGAAAGGGCCTTCCTTTTTCTCACTTGTTTAACATGTGGTATAGGTAATAGGCCTCCAAGTGACATCCATAACAGCTGTGAGCAGGAACAAAGTCATACTGCCACACTAGTGTGAATTCTGATGTGACTGCGTTTGCATATTGAATTTAAATTTATCTGAATAGATGGAGATGTAGGATGTTATATAAAGGAAGGTATATCCTGCCTTAATAGCAGCTCTGTACCCTGATTTCTCTTCATGCTCCCTGGTGCTGCAACTGTAATGATCTTCTCTCCTAGACAGCTAGCTCTGTGCCTGGTTAGATGAGATCACGCTATGCAGCCACTGTTATACCTTCTCTCCTCACAAACCAGAGACAAGTGTGCAACAGAATTCACAGATTTGTTGGCATTTGATTTAAATTCACTGTGCATTTTATTTGCTTTGGTCCCACCTCCCACAAATAACTAAACTTTATTTTATTATTTTTTTTTATTAAGTTTAATCATTTATACAGGTTGACAAACAAATCATACTTGTTGAAACACAGAAAGAAATTAACATAAAGCATTCTTGAACCTAATTCGGCTCCAAAGGTAACAATATTACACTTCCTTAGACCGCAATATATGTAGAAAGAAGGGGGGAGTGTTTAGAAATAATAAACAGAAGAAAAATCCTCAAAGAGAGGACAAAAATATCCATTATAGTGGCTTAACGTCTGTTATTACCTTGTTATTTCTTTATAGCATTATTCCTTATTTAAGCTTTTCCTATCTACAAAAATCTGCAATTGATTAGAATCATAGAAAATATACTTATTTCCCAAATATTTTACCACACATTTACAAGGATAGGCTAACAAAAATGTTGCACCCATCTCTCTCACTTTGTCCCGCAATAACAAAAACTGCCTTCTCCTCTCCTGTGTAGCTCTAGTAACATCAGGGTAAATCCATATCTTTTTACCATAAAATGGTTTCATTGAGTTCTTAAAATAAAGTCTCATCAAGGAGCTAAGATCTTGGTCAAATATTAAGGAAACAATTAATGTTCCGCGTGTCTCCACCTCAGTAATCGATTCTTCTAGAATTGCTGTTAAATTTTGAAGATCTATTTCATTTCCCACTCATCCAGGAAGCTCTTTTTTTTTAGGTAACGGCAAGTAATAAACTTTATTGCAAGGAGGAATAGCTTGTGGAGATATACCTAGATTCTCCATTAGGTATTTTTTAAATAAGTCTATTGCTATTATTCCTGGAACTATTGGGAAATTCAGTAACCTCAAAGTGAGTCTTCTATTGTAATTTTCTAAGTTTTCTATTTTTTTATGAATCAGAAGTTTATCTTTTACCAAGGAGTCTGTCGCATTTTTTACCGATTTAATCTGCTCCTGATTCAATGAAATTTTTTCCAAAGTCTCAGAGCGTACCTTTTCCAAGGAATCCGTTAATGAAGTCATCTGGTTAACTATTGAAGTGGTCTCTTGTGCAGATTTATCGACAGTACTTTTTAAATCTTGAAGGACCTTCCATATCGAAACCAAAGTTATTTCCCTAGGCGAAGCTTCTTCCACGTTTTTCTCCTTACCAGAATCAAGGGATGCACTGCCAGGCTGAGGGTTTCCGTTGGCGCCTTCCGTCTCGTCTAACCCTCCTTGCTCTCCCCTTGATTTGGCAGGACATGGAGGTGGAATAATACCCGGGGGCGACAGCGTGGTATCCAGGCCCTGAATCGCCAATACTTCCATGTCGGCGTCCAATGCGGGTCCCGCTCCTCCGGTCGTACAAGGCTGAGTCACCACGTAGCGCTCTAACGTTTGCTGCACTGGAGAGGAGGTTCTGGCTGCCGGCAGATAGCCTTTCGTTACCCCCTTTCTTTTCGTATGTGGCATCTCAGGAAACAGTGATTTCAGCAAACAAGCATCCAAAAGCAGCACGAGCGTTAGCGTGTGTGTTAGATCGCCATCTTGTCACGCCCCCTTCCCCCTCACTGGTCTTAAAGCCTAAACTTTATTTTTAAATAATAATAAAAAAGGCTCCACTCTCACCATGACCACATCCATCACCCTTATCATAGACCCCTACACAGCTTGGAGTGATGCTTATATTGGCCATCACCATTTTGGATGACTGTACTGTCAGAGTGGGAATAACTGGGGATCACTTCTGCCCCATTTCCACCCCAAAGAATGGGGAAAGTTCCTGGATGGGGTTTGGAATATTCGTGGATGTGGGCAAGCTCAGTACAGGTGAGGGATCTTTTGTTTTTGTTGTTTTAAAATTGTGCTGCATTTCATTTTACATAAATAAAACCAAGAATATAGAGAAAAATAAGTGAAAAATTAAATGAGAAGGAAGTGGCATGTTTTGTTTTAAAGCCTTATATGGTCTTTGTCCATTTTCTGTAATTCAACTCTTATCGATTCCTTTATTTAGATTGGGTCCATGTTTTTATTCAGTTTTAAGTTTAGTTTTCCCAACATTGAAAGGAGTTTTGCTGAAACGATTTCATAAGAACTCATTTTGTTATCAATCGAGTAAGATTTGGAACTCTTTACCTCTGTCTATTCGAAAAGAGTCTTACTGTTTGTTATTTAGAAAATTATTGAAAACCCATCTCTTTGACAAATATTATGGTATAGAAAAAAAGTTATTCTTCCTTTATCTCTCTCTCATTATAATGCTGTCTTTTGGTATTGTGATGTGCTTTGATTCCTATGGATATAGGCAAGATACAAAGGCTGGAATGGAATGGAATATTTTTTCAGATCACAAGTCTGCATTGGATGTGGTGTATGTGGATTTCAGCAAATGCTATTATACTGTCCCACATAGGCTCATAAATGAGCTGAATGGCCTAGGATGGAGCCCAAGGTGGTGGACTGGATCAGAAACTGGTTGAAGCATAGACACAGAGAGTGGTGATAAATTTAATTCACTCTGAAAAATGGTGATGAGTGGAACGCCTCAGGAATCGATCCTGCGGCTGTTGCTGTTCAATATGTTCTTGAGCAGTATTGCTTCATTTGGGGGGAGGGGGATGGGACTTTCACTACCTCCATTTGCAAATCTTTCTCATGCATATTCATTTTGGGTATCTTATCCTGAAAACCTGACTGGCTAGGTGTATCCTGAGGACTAGGTTGAGAACTCCTGCCCTAGAGGAAAGGTGAGACAAGATAAATAATAAGAATAATAAAAGTTAATATTAATAACTTAAACTTGATATGCTCTTAATTAGGTAACCAGTGTAGTTTAGATAATGAAATATTTGTGTTGGCTCTTTGATGACTTCCTGTGGCCACCCTAGCTGTGATTCTTTTCAGTAGTACAGACTAGGGGACATACATTGAAACTACCTAGTTGGCAGATTTCAAACAAATTGTAGAAAATTTCAGTCAGCACATAAACTATAAAAACATAAGCATAGCCATACTGGGTCAGACCAATAGTCCATCTAGCCCAGTAGTCTGCTTCCAACAATGGTCAATTCAAGTCACAAGTACCTGACAGAATCCCAAATAGTAGCAAGATTCATGCTACTGATCCCAGGGACAAGCAGTGACTTTCCCAATTTCTATCTCAATAGCAGATTATGGACTTTTCCTCCAGGAACTTGTCTAAATATTTTTTTAAACCCAGATACACTAACCGCTGATACCACATCTTCTGGCAATGAGTTCCAGAGTGAAACTATTGCTTTAGTGAAAAAATATTTCCTCCTGTTTGTTTTAAAAGTAGTACCATGTAATTTCCTTGAGTGTCTCCTAGTCATTGTACTTTTTGAAAGACTAAAATATCAATTTACATTTACCTGTTCTATACCACTCAGTATTTTGTAGACCTCTATCATATCCCGCCTTAACTGTCTCTTTTCCAAGCTGAAGAGTACTAACCTCTGAAGCCTTACTCATATGAGAGGAGTTTCATCTTCTTAATAATTTTGGTTGCCTTTCTTTGAACCTTTTCTGATTCTGGTATACTTTTTCAAGATATGGTGACCAGAATTGCATACAGTACTGAACGTGTGGTCGCACCATAGAGCGATACAGAGGAATTATAATATTCTTTGTCTTACTTTCTATCCCTTTCCTAATAATTCCTAGAATTCTGTTTGCTTTATTGGCCACCGTCACAGACATGGCAGAAGATTTCAACATATTGTCCATGATGACACCTTAGATCTTTTTTTTCGGTGCTGACTCCTACGGTGGAACCTAGCTTCAGATAACTATGATTTGGATTATTCTTCCCAATATGCATCACTTTGAACTTATCTAAGAACATAAGAATAGCCATACTAAGTCAGACTAATGGTCCATTTAGTCCAGTATCCTGCTTCCAGCACTAGCCAATCCAGGTCACAACTACCTGGCAGAAACCTAATTAGTAGCATCATTCCATGCTACCAATCTCAGGGCAAGCAGTTCCTTCCCTCAAGCCCATTTCAATAACAGACTATGGACTTTTCCTGCAGGAACCTGTCCAAACCTTTTTTATATATCCAAATACACTAACCACTGTTACCTCATCCGGCAACAAGTTCTAGAGCTTAACTATTCTTTCAGTGAAAAAATATTTCCTCTTATTTGTTTTAAAAGTATTTCCATGTAATTTCATTGAATGTCCCCTTGTCTTTGCCATTTTTGAACGAATGAAAAATGGATTACTTTTACCTGTTCTACACCACTCAGGATTTTGTAGACCTCAGTCATATATTCCCTCATCCATCTCTTTTCCAAGCTGCAGAGCCCTAACCTCTTTAGCCTTTCCTCTTATGAGAGGAGTTTCATCCTCTTTATCATTTTGGTTGCTCTTCTTTGAGCCTTTTCTAATTCCCCTAGATCTTTTTTGAGATACATTAAATCTCATCTGTCATTTGGATATCCAGTTTTCCAACTTCCTAAGGTTTTCCTGCAATTTTTCATAATCCGCATGTATTTTAACAACTTTAAATAGTTTTGTGTCGTCTGCAAATTTAATCTCACTCTTTGTTCCCATTTCCAGATCATTAATATGCAATTTGCTGCCAGAGAATGCATTCAAGCAAAGCTAGTAATTAGCTGAGTTTAGAAAAGGTTTGGATATTTCCATTAACCATTATTTAACCAGATAGCCTTAGATGTCTCTAACTTCCGCTTCAGGGAGAGAAGAACATGGAGTGGGCTTCACTTGCTGAGGGTGTGTGTTTCTTTTTGTCTGTTTGTTCATGTGCACGTGTGGCTGTGGAGTGCAGGGAAAGCCTAGGATAGGGAAGAAAAAGCAGTTTGGAGCTGGTTCAACTGAGTGTTGCGGGTGATGGAGAGCCAGGTTTTATTAGTGATGAAACTGAGCAGCGGGGGTGGCAGGGAGCTGAGTTCCTGAAACCCAACAAACATTGGGAGCCAGCAAAGGTGGCAAGAGAGAGGTTACAGGATTGAATTGCAAAGGCTGAGGGGTTAAGGAAGGAAGAAGGTGGGGGAAGGAAAGAGGAAAGGGAGGGCAGGAGAGAGAATGGATGAGGGAAAGGTGGTAGAAGGGAAAAAGAATGGGTAAGTGAACAGGAGAAATGGGGAGAGTGGAATGGGAAAGGATTGTACCCCCTACAGTATATCCTTCCATCGCCATACACATGCACATATCCCACATAAAACACATTTCCCTTCACATGAACCCCAATGCAACCTCACACACATGCACCCATCTGTGTGAAATCCATGCCCATTATGTCCTCCCAGCACACATGCACACACACACACTACCACCCCCACCTAACCTTAAAAACACAGAGATACAGCCTTAAACCCCTTCATAGTCATTCCTCACAATTCTCTAATACATAAGAGTCTATACACACACACAAAATTAAATACAATACACAATCATGTTTCCCATAAAACTCATTACCTCTTATCCTCTATAACCCCTACATTCATCCTCCCTACAAAAATAAAAATGCATACACTTTCATTGTACTGTATCCCAGTTTCAAACACAAATACATATGGGGGTAATTTTCAATAGATCGTCTAAAGTTAGGCACTGGGATGATGTGTTCTAAGCACAGATTCTATAACAGTTGTGCGTGCAACTGCCATTAGAGAACACTAGCATAAGTCTGTATATGTGCCTAACGTTAGACACTTAGGTGTGTAAATGATAGTATTCTATAGCCCATGCGTGTAACTGTCTGACATGCCCTGATTCACCCACGCCCCTCCCAAGTCTATGCCGTCTTTGGAGTTGTGCGCTCTGGAATTTGAGTGCACAGCTTATTAAATACCGACTAAGGGCAGTTACACACATAAGGGGAGATTCTATATATGGCGCCTAAAAAATTGGTGCAGAAATCAGTGCCAACTAAGCGTATTCTAAGATCAATGCTTAGATGTAGGCGCTGATTATAGAATACGCTTAGTTGATATTTCAGCTTCTAAATCTATGTGCATCCCAGTGCGTAAATTTAGGCGCACTGAGCCATATTCTATAACTAGGCGTGCACATTTCAGAATGCCCACGAAATGCCCATTTCCCCGCCTATAACCACACCCCTTTTTGCCTGTGGAAGACTACAGTTTAAGTATCTGTGTTGGTCTTTAAGGCTTTTAATGGGGAGATTCCTGCTTATTTGATCATTTTTAAATGGAAGCCTTCTTAGATCTACTAGAAATGATCATTTGTTAGTTTTCCCTTCAGTTCAGAATATTAAAGCCTTATGACCACTCAAGGCCTCTTTACCACATCAAGCAATTATGTTGAAACCTCCTTCCTCTTTCCCTTAGACTAACAGAAAATTATTGTCACTTCAGAAAGCTACTGAAGACGTTTCTTTTGAGAGAGTATTTTTAGGAGCTTAAATTAATGATTCTTTTTGTCTTATCTGGGTGGACTTGATTTGGGGGTTATCTGATGTATTGTAAATTTCTGGAGAATGCTTCAGATCCTTTATTGTTACCCGCATTGAACTTGGTGGTTATTGCGGGATGTAAGACTGTAAAAATCTTAATCTTAAATCTGGATCAGGTGGAAGCGCCTGGGACTGCAAATGCAGAAAGGGGAAGTATGCCACTGTTGTTTCACACTCTGTCCCTCTCTTTCTATATCAGGTTGCTAGGTGCCAATATGTGCACCTAAGTTCTAGAATATTAGCAGTTACGCACATGACTGTTACAGTTATATGCATAAGTCTAGTTGGCTGCTAACCAATTTTCTATAACTTTAGCGTGCAACTTGCTTAGGACGTAATGCAAGGAAGCATTCACAGGGCACATGAATGGGGCATAGGTATGTCCAACATTACATGCAAAACTTACAGAATACTATTAGTTATGCGCTAAACTGCTGACATTAGTATTGTATAACAGAATCTGGCACCCAAATGCTGCTATAGAATTTGTGCTCAGTGTGCTGCTTGTAACTTTTGCTGCCCTTTATAGAATTGCCCCCTAAGGGGGCCCTTTTAATAAAGGGTTGCCGCGCAGCAACCTGGAACCACTGGCCCAATGTGGGTTCCGGCGGTAGTTCCTCCCCCAGCACGCGCCATTTCCGGTGCTAGTGGAAATATTGAAAAAATATTTCCGCATTGGGTTACCCAAGTGGTAATCGTGCAGCATTGTGTTCTGCCTGGTTACTGCTAGGTTAGCGCAGGACCCCTTACCACCACCTCAATGGATGGTAAGGTGTCCACCCCCCCTCCCCCCCCCAAAAAAATGGCTGCACAGCAAGTGTGAACTTACCGAATGGCCATTTCATTTTTGGCTATTTTGTAAGCTTTTTTTGAGCAGGGACTGTTTTTCTTCATGTTCATGTTCAATTGTAAAGCGCTGCGTACGACTGGTAGCGCTATAGAAATGATTTAGAGTAGTAGTAGTTGTAGGCTATTTTCACCCGCTGCGGTAAAAAGGGCCCTGGCAGGCGGCAAAAGCGGCCACCACCTCTGCTAGATCAAGGCCTCTTTTACCACAGTTTAGTGAAAGGGCCACTAATTGAGTTTTCAGTTTCTTGGAATCTGATGGCTACTTCTAAGTGACTCAGACTGGCCAGTTTTGGATTCAGGATGCTGGTCTTGATGGATCATTGTTGTGATGCAAGTTGGTACTTTTTATGTTTGGTTTCACTTATATCAGATACAATCTATAAACTGTTTTTTGATAGAATGTAATTTGTGTTAATCTGACTGGCATTTTAAACTGTGAGATTTTCTCTGTCAGTTTTTGATGATGTCATATGTAAACAGGCTGTCAGAAAATGTATCAATTTCCCTTCTCCATGACAACTGATGCTATGGAAAATGGGGAGGAACTTTCTGAGGAGGGAAAATATCAGTGTGTATTTTGTGCTCTGGGGTGGTGGGGGGGGGGGGGGGGGGGGAGAAGTTCTGTGGAAACTGTCAGTGAGGCTGCAGATGAGAGATGTGTGATAGATTTAAGAGAGTTGAATTTGCATATGTTTTGTTGTAATTTCCTGAGGGGAAAGGAGGGAAATCTTACCCATTAAGTCCCTTTCTCTTCAGGCACCTGATGCCTCCACCTGATGAGAAAAGGACTGAATATATGTAAGTTAGGAGCATAGCACTCATATATATCTAGGGGACAGATAGAGCTGGCCGTAGGGGCTCTTGTCGGGTTGTCTCCTGAACCCAACTATGCTCCTAACGACAGTGGCGTAGCTGCGTGGGGCCTGAGGGGGCCTGGGCCCCTGTAGATTCCAGCCTAGACCCCCCTCCCGGCGAACCCGCCCCCGCCTACCTTCACTTTTGCTGGTGGGGGACCCCACTCCTCGCCAGCCGACGTCCTCTCCATCCTGCTCCTGCTGTTGCATGCATTGCTGACGTCCTGCACGTTGTACGTGCGACGTCAGACTCAGAGAACAGAACTCTGCAGATTCTCTTTTACTCTCTGCATTCCTCCTTCCGCCCCCCCCCCCCCCCCCCCCCCCACTTCCCTCACTTGTACTTGCCATACAGTGCTTTGGTCTTTAACTCCTCTCCTAGATCCTCCTTGATGCAGCTTACCTGACAAGATCTCCTTTTTTCTCTCTCATGCCTTGGAAGGGCACAGTCTCTTCACTTTATCTGGAATAATGCTCGTGGCACTTGGGAAACACTCTGTGGAAGAGTCAGTAGGTTGCTGACTGGTTTTCAGTTAGATTACTGGCAGATCTGTCCTGGGCACTGTAATGGGGTTCTTTTCTAGTAGGCAGAACAGAAATCCTAAGGGTCTCATCCAGTCTTTGAAAATTCTTACACCTTAAGCCTTAGGCACACAGAGTCTGCTATTCAAAGGATTTATGATCCTGACTTTGAGAGTTATATTCAGAAATTGGCCTCTTCAAAATTTAGTAGGGCTGAGTGCGTAACTTTACGTTTAAAATTTCATTAAATTCCTAAATTTAGGAGCATAAAAAGTAAGTGGCACCAGGGGGCAGATTTAGGATGGGGAAGAAAGGTTATGAGCTTAGCACCGATTTTCAGCACTAGGCTCATAAATTAGACTCATAAACCTAAGCAAATTAATGGGAGGCCTAGATTTATAATCATAACTTTAAAGCTCCTAAATTTAAATGAGCTTTGAAGCTGAAAACTTATGCTGCTAAGTTTGGCTGAAAATAGAGCACATATCTAGGAGCCTAAATTTAGGTGATCAGTTTTTTGTGTGTGTGTGTGTGTTTTTAATATCAGGCCCACATTTTCTCTCTAATAGTTGTCTCAAAAGGAGGGACAACTGATAAGCACTTTCCTTTGGGAAGTGGCTACTTTCAGGACACCCCATAGATCAAACAGCATTTCCCTTTGCTACTTTTTTGCAGGGAAGAGAAGAAAACTTCTGTCCTGCCTTGGGATGTCTGACCCTTCTCACACACCTGCTTATGCTTACACAAATGCTTCCAGAACACTCAGGTCTCTCTACTACAGGAATGATCCATTATGGCAGTTGCTCATAGTGATGCCTTTAGCAAATGGGTCATACCACCTTCCTATATTCTACACCATGTTCATTGTTAAAAGGGCTCAGTAACTAGTAAAGAATCCAGTTGGTCATTAGACCCTTTCCAAGTATAAAATTGAGATTTCTATTACAAACTCACACTCTTACCATAAATCATAATACATAGTACACAAATAAGAGAAATGTGTACATAATACATGGAAATAATAGCTTTCTTCTAATTAAGGGCCACGTTAGTTCCATCCACCTCAGGTTGGCCATTCTTTTTTATTATCATATGTACTTCCAAGCACATAATTCCTGGAGTAAGTTTATAAAACCCCTTTTATGAGTGGAAAACATTTTAAAAAATTACCCCCAAAGAGGCCCCATATGTTGCCCTCCATATACCTAGTGCATTTTCTACCCAAGCCTGCCATACACCCTTCTTCTTCCTGCTTAATCTCTAGACTATTCTGTCTTGCACATGGACAATGAACTCTCTCCATTGTGCTTTAAACATCCACTAGGCCCCACACTTTACCCTTCATACCATTGATTCCCTGTGCACTCAAACCTGCTCTGATTAACCTCCAGATTCTATAAATGGCGCACAAATTTCCGCATTGCTATCTTGAGATGAGTGTGCAACTAAATTGGCTAATGAGCCAGGTAGCACCAAGAATTGGGTGCTAACAGTCAATTGTTGGCAACAATTTGGATTTGCACATGCATCTTTCTACACACTATTCTTTAAAGTTCCGCATGCAAGTCTTATAGCGTGCAACTCAAAAGGGGGGGGCATGGGCAGGTCAGGGTGTTCACTAAAGACGTGTGCAGAATTACTGAATACCGCTTTCTACAGTTTTTGCAACCACATCCAAAGCGATCTACCTGGGGCAACGGAGGGTTAAGTGACTTTACCCAGAGTCACAAGGAGCTGCAGCGGGAATCGATCCCAGTTCCCCAGGACCAAAGTCCGCTGCATTAACCGCTAGGCTACTCCTCCACTCCGCCTAAATTACACGAGAGGATTTACACCAGGAAATTCTGGCTCCCAGAGTTTGGCATGGAAATCGGTGCTAAGTGCTATTTATTTATTACATTTGTACCCCGCGCTTTCCCACACTCAATGCGACTTACATAGTAACAATAAGAAGAATTACAAGTCGTAAAAAGAATATACAATTTGTAGTAAACGTAATATTAGTGGGGTTAACGGATAAGTAAATTTAACAAAGGAGGAATTAGGTGTGTAAGTAAATTGAACATAGGAGGAGTGAGGTGCAGAAGGAAATGGGCTTTAGGAGGTGGGTGTAGGAAGATGGAGAGGTAAAGATTGTGGATAGCAATAAGGATAATGGTGAACAGAGCCCAACTCAGAGCGCCGTTTATATAATAGCACTCCACATTGATGTTTTTCATCGCCATTATTTGAGTGCCATTTACTGAATCTAGTCCTAAGTATATTGTGTTCGATGATTAGTACCTCGCCTTGCACAATCATTTTGTTTGTCAGTTAATGGTGTTTATTGTTTGGTAAGAAGTATTCTTGGCCTTTATCTACCTAGTGTATCCCAGATGGACACCATCTGCTGACTAAAAATTTGCCCTGAAGCAGAAGGTGTGAATTCAGAAGCAAGGTCTAATCTTGCATCATGACACATGTCCCATGGGCATGCCGTGAACTGAGGTAGGCAGGTGAGACAGCACCATGCATTAGAGTAGGGGGCACAAAGAGACAGAGTCAGAAGAATGGGATTTTGGATGAATCAGGTGCAGGATGAGAAAATCATTCAGTTTACCTCTCCCTTTCTAACATTTAGCTTTGGAGTAAACATAAAATCTGCTTTTTGCTTTTCACCATTCCCTATCTCTGTAGGAGAGTCTCACTGTACAATAGACAATCTGCATGCATAAGAGAGAACATCACAGAACTGTAGGTAAGATCATAGTTCAGACCTATGCATAAGGTTTTAGGTAAGTTTGGAAGTGTGTCTCTGTGCATGCATTGGCCTTAGATTATGAAAAACATTAATTTTTTGGTTCGGGCTAAAAAAACTGGCTACCTGTATATATGTAAACCGCTTTGAATGTAGTTGCAAAATACCACAGAAAGGCGGTATATCAAGTCCCATTTCCCTTTCCCTTCCCTTAAGTGCGTCTGTTGTATATATTTTATGGAGTTTCTTTCTTTCTTTCTATCTTGTTTGAATTATTAAACTGCTTTGACCTGGAACACAGAAATGGTGGTATAGCAAGAATTTTGCTCTTTTGTGCTAAGGTTTTGAAGATATACTATGGAATACCAGAAACATGATACAACAATAGTTTTATGATTTCTAAAGTTTCAGTTCTATTAATATTAATTTTTCTCAACATTGTATTGCATTACCCTCTTTCACTTTAACCCTTATGTTGAATATGGTTTCTCTACAGTCGATGACCTAATGTATGTTACAATCCTATCTATCACGTAGGACTCAATATGCGCTACCACAATGTATTCTTCTTTACCATGTATGTAAGCACCTTAATGCAACGACTTTTGCACTCTGTTACCCGGAAATGGCAATCGCCATTACGGCAAATGTAAGCCACATTGAGCCTGCAAATCGGTGGGAAAATGTGGGATACAAATGCTACAAAATAAATAAATAAAATAAATGATAAATTTGTTTGGTACAGTAGTATAGACCAGTGCTTCTCAGCCTAGTCAGAGGTTTTCAGGATATCTACAATGAATATGCATGAGATAGATATACATTTGCTTTCTCCTTGGTATGTAAATATACCTCATGTATTTTTTGTGGATATCCTGAAAGTTCAATTGGATGGATGTGTCCTGAGGACTAGGTTGAGAAGCCCTGATATAGACCACTGAGGTCAATGTGCTAACATATGGCACTCCAGTATTTTGTAACATTATATCCAAAATGATAACACTTGAAGACCACAGACTTATCCAGTCTGCCCAGCAAGGTATTTACAATTGTAACTGATGCACCATAAAGATTAATTCATGCCTCCTGTTCAGGGTTGCAGCTGCTACTGGTCTGCCACAGTTGACTCCAGCTTTTCATGTCATCTTTTTGTCACTAGAGTTTCTCAGTGTTTTTCCCATGCCTTTTCAATCTCCGGGAATAACATGTATAGAATTTTTGTACGTTTGGGAAGCTTGCCAGGTGCCCTTGGCCTGGATTGACCGCTGTCGTGGACAGGATGCTGGGCTATTCAAAAGGTACTACTGAGCAATTCATGTATCATGAATTGCTCAGTAGTACCTTTTGAATATGTTGAGTATTGTGGAGTTTTTTCTGGTGAATTGATGGTGCGCCGGGCCTACGCCTTATAGTCGGTTAATTTCTGGCTGGCTGGGTGGCGATACTGAAGCCTTTTTCTCCACTTAAAATTATAAATTATAAACAGAATAATAATTGACACTACCTGGACTAGAGTTTTTCCTGTATCCATTGAGATACACAGCGAGTGTGAAGCTGTGTTTTTGAGTTTCAAATTGACAATATTATTTGAGCTTGAGTGCATTATCAGTCACTAAATGTTAACTGCCAAGCATTCAACCACTCCTCAGACTTTCTTATATCTGGCCGCTTTCAGTCTGTTCCATCTGTCGCACATCTTCATATCATCTGCAGAAAGACAAACCTTGACTTCAAACTCCTTTTCAGTATCAGTCACAGATATTAAACAGAACCAGCCTCAGAACTGATCCCTTAATCTTGCTGCTAGTTACTTTTCTCTACTCAGCGTAAGGCCCCCTCCCCTATTCATAGTTTACACATGTTAATACTAGCATTTATACATATGTATTGCATATATGTGTAAAACCCTATTTTTGAAAGCCAGTATTTACATGTGTATATTTGCACTGTATGTAGATTGCAAAGGAGCTTGGTATGGTAATGATGTGGGTGGGGCTTGGACATAAGTAATATATACATGTAAAGAGATGGTATTTGATATACAGTAAGTGCATAAGTAATGCCATACTGGGAAAAGACCAAAGGCCCCTCAAGCCCAGCATCCTGTCCCCGACAGCGGCCAATCCAGGTCAAGGGCACCTGGCAGCTTCCCAAACGTACAAACATTCTATACATGTTATTCCTGAAATTGTGGATTTTTCCTAAGTCCATTTAGAAGCTGTCTATGAACTTGTCCTTTAGGAAACCGTCCAAACCCTTTTTAAACTCTGCCAAGCTAACCGCCTTCACCACGTTCTCCAGCAACAAATTCCAGAGTTTAATTACGCGTTGGGTGAAGAAAACTTTTCTCCTATTTGTTTTAATTGTACTACACTGTAGTTTCATTGCATGCTCCCTAGTACGACTGTTTTTGGAAAGCGTGAACAGACGCTTCACATCCACCTGTTCCACTCCACCCATTATTTTATATACCTCTATCATGTCTCCCCTCAGCCGTCTCTTCTCCAAGCTGAAAAGCCCTAGCCTCCTTAGTCTTTCTTCATAGGGAAGTCGTCCCATCCCCGCTATCGTTTTCGTCGCCCTTCGCTGCACCTTTTCCAATTCCACTATATCTTTCTTGAGATGCGGCGACCAGAATTGAACACAATACTCAAGGTGTGGTCGCACCATGGAACGATACAATGGCATTATAACATCCTCACACCTGTTTTCTACACCTTTCCTAATAATACCCAACATTCTATTCGCTTTCCTAGCCGCAGCAGCACACTGAGCAGCAGGTTTCAGTGTATTATCAACGACGACACCCAGATCCCTTTCTTGGTCCATAATTCCTAACGTGGAACCTTGCATGATGTAGCTATAATTCGAGTTCTTTTTTCCCACATGCATCACCTTACACTTGCTCACATTAAACATCATCTGCCATTTAGCCGCCCAGTCTCGTAAGGTCCTTCTGTAATTTTTCACAATCCTCTCGTGAATTAACGACTTTGAATAACTTTGTGTCATCAGCAAATTTAATTACCTCGCTAGTTACTCCCATCTCTAAATCATTTATAAATATATTAAAGAGCAGCGGTCCTAGCACTGACCCCTGAGGAACCCCACTAACTACCCTTCTCCATTGTGAATACTGCCCATTTAACCCCACTCTGTTTCCTATCCTTCAACCAGTTTTTAATCCCCAATAGGACATTACCTTCTATCCCATGACCCTCCAATTTCCTCTGTAGCCTTTCATGAGGCACCTTGTCAAACGCCTATAGAAAATCCAGATACACAATATCAACCGGCTCCCCTTTGTCTACATGTTTGTTTACTCTTTCAAAGAATTGAAGTAAATTGGTCAGGCAAGATTTCCCCACACTAAAGCCATAGAGTCATGCTTATCTGACCAGCTTATCCGACAAGGCCCCAGTGATGTCACCTCGTCATCATTAAGTTGTTCTCTCCAATCGTGCTCTGCACAATTGTTTTATTTTGGAATATACTGCTCAGTATTTCTCTTAAAATGGTCTGCTTTAGAACAAGCACATGTGCTATACTGTCAGTTTATTACTGAATAATGTTAATAAACAATATTTGAAACGCAGATACTCTAAACCTTTTATTTATGCATTCTATATGGCTTAATCATGTTTTCCTTATTGTCCGACTTTTCAGTTATCCAACAATGGGTGGGTCCCATTTACGTCAGATAACTGAGACTTTACTGTAGCGCCTTTCTGTGGTTATTCTCACAAAGAGATTTACATATTATATGCAAGTATTTATTTTTGTGCCTGGGCCAATGAAGGGTTAAATGACTTGCCTAGAGTCACATATGCATTCCCTGTTTTATAAAGGGAGAACACATGTATGTTAAGCAGTTCTGTATCTTGGGATTTACTTACTCCTGCTCTTTCGCCCAAGTATTTCAAAAGTGCATACTTAGACCAGCCCGTTACAAGAGGGTTTAAGGTAGGCATCCTCTGTAATCCCCCATTGTATATTTCTCTTCAGTGTAGAATTAAAAGACAATTGTGGCTTCTGTGATCCATTAACAGCAGTCACATGTGTAGGTTTGTAAAATGGGTACAAACTTGTGTATATGCTAACACGTACACATTTAAGTAGCCTTATTTCCTTTGTTGACTTTTTCTGGGTTTATCAAACATATAAATGGCAAGTGACCGACTCACCTGCAAATGTGCAGTAGAGACTTCCCTCTCTGTCCCGCCCTCGTGGCAAGACGTGATGACGTCAGAGGGTGGAACAGAGAGGGAAACTGAGTCGGATTGTCGGATGCTGCCGCTGGAGCCTGGAAACGAACATCGCGCGCACCAACTCCACCCTCCCCCCATTCCCGCCGCCACTGCCGCCGCTCCTGCCCCCTCCATATCGGGCCCCCTGCACTGACCTGACAGCACCTCTCACCTCCGTGTGGAAGCGCTGCAGGCAGCAGCAGAGCGATCTGCTGCCTGCAGCGCTTTCACACAGAGATGAGAGGCGCTGTCAGGTCAGTGCAGGGGGCCCGGCACGGAGTGGGGGAGAGAGTGGCGGTGAGGAGGGTAGCTGGACATGGGGGGAGGGCAGGGGGGAGAGAGCATGGTTGCTGGACATGGGGTGAGAGCAGGGCAGAGAGGAGGGTTGCTGGACATGGGGGGAGGGCAGGAAAGAGAGGATGGAGGTGAGAATTATTACATTTTGCAAAACACAAATCTCGCCCGTTTTAACGGGCTTAACGGCTAGTATTTTTATAAATGTTTTTTTGTTTTTGAGGTTAGCCCTTCACTATTGAGTTCATATAGAAGATCAGGGTTCTTCCTTTCAATAATATATCTTTTTGGCAAGTCCTTTGTTTTGGTAAATTGCTATTATATCCATGATGTAGGCTTCTGCTGAAATAAGTCTGTGGCAGGCTTTGGATTTTGGTTTAATACAATTCTTTGGTACTTCCATTGCCACTGTAATTCCACCACCTTGTTGTTGACCACTGCATGTAGCGTAGAACAGTCTCTACACTGTCACTGTTATTCTAAAATATCAATTCCATTTTCTATGTTCTATCTAAAATGGGGCTGTCTATGAATTATTTACTACTATTCACTGTCATCTATTGCTCAACCAATTTCTTATCCTACCCAGCACCTGGGAACCCATCCCTAGACTACTCAGTTTATTCATGAACCTCCTATATGGTACATATCAAAAGCTTTGTTCAAATTCCAGTAAACCACATCCAGCAAAAGTCCTTGGACTAATTCTCCAGTCACCCCATCTGAAAAATGAATCAGATTCATTTGACATAATCTTCCTCTGGCAAAACCGTGCTGCTTTGGATCTTGCACATTAGATTGTAGATAGTTCATTTATATCTATTGAGTAAAGCGGAATGGTAGCTGTCTTAGTCCACTTTGAAAGGTAATAAATAGAACATAGAAAAGAAAATAAGATGATACCCTTTTTTTATTGGAGTAACTTAATACATTTTTTGATTAGCTTTCGAAGGTAACAGCTTCTTCTTCAGATCAGAAATGGGCAAATGAACTGCTGTTGCGCTGCATTTTGGTCACTTTTGATATTATTTTTTTCATAAGGCAGTACTGCTCTTGCTTTCCAGCCATCTCTGCTCCTCCTAAACCGATTATAACCCAGTATAGCTGTATCCATGAATGGGACTCATCTCTGTAATAACACGATAATTTAGTAAATGACAGAAAAACAAACAATAATATGCAAGTCTTTCTCTCCCTTTAGGGGGTAATTCTATAACTGGGCTCCTGGTAGGAGCCTATTCTATAAAGGAACAAAGGTGCCTACTTTCCTGTATAAAATATTAGCTTAACAGTGAAAATATATTCCTATAAGTTAGGTGTGAGTACTTAAACCAGCTACAGAGGTAGTGTCTGCCTAAGTTCCAATGATACGTGCATAATTCATAGTATTATATAAGTTATGTGTGTAAGTGTGAGTCTTGCCCGTACTACACCTTCGTGGCCACCCACCTATAAAATACACGCTCTGTAAGATATGTACGTATTTATAGAATAGCGCTTAGGTGGAATTTGGCATATATGCACGTATGTTCCCACATGTATATGTATCTATTTAATGAATTATGCACAGAATTGGTGCATAACTGTTCACATGTTCTTTAGAGAATTGCTCTCTTAGCGCTTGCTTGCTTATTTATTTTATTAATTTATATTCCACCTAAAAACTATGGGCCAAGTTCTATGAATGGCACCTTAAAACTCTGCACTGGAACACCATATGTGATTCTGTAAACTACTCGCTGTTCTTGTGACTAAAATTTAGGCGCACTCATTTAGGCCACCTAAAACCAGGCCTAAATAGCTTCGCCTAAGATCAGGTGTATTTCATAATAATCCGCATAGTTTTTTGAAATGCCCACAACCCGCCCATTCCACGTCCATGGCCATGCCACCTTTTCAACTATGCACATTAGAATTATACATGCCCCTTATGGTAGAATATGCCTAGAAGGTTGTACACATAAATTCTAATTAAAGCCAATTAGTGCTGCTAATTGGTAATTAAATATCAATTATTGGTATTGATTGGCTTATTAAGTTTTGCATGCAATATGGCCTTCTGGCCAAATTAGCGTGCATAACTTAAGGTGCCATATACAGAATATGGGGGGGGGGGGGGGGGGGTTAAGCGAATTAAGTACATAAGTATTGCCATACTGGGAAAGACCAAAGGTCCATCGAGCCCAGCATCCTGTTTCCAACAGTGGACAATCCATGTCACAAATACCCGGCAATATCCCAAAAATGTACAAAACATTTTATACTTCTTATTCCAGAAATAGTGGATTTTCCCCAAGTCAATTTAATAATGGTCTATGGACTTTTCCTTTAGGAAGCCATCCAAACCTTTTTTAAACTCCGCTAAGCTAACCGCCTTTACCACATTCTCTGGCAACGAATTCCAGAGTTTAATTACACGTAGAGTGAAGAAAAATTTTCTCTGATTCGTTTTAAATTTACTACATTGTAGCTTCATCACATGCCCCCTAGTCCTAGTATTTTTGGAAAGCGTGAACAGACGTTTCACATCTACCCATTCAACGCCACTCATTATTTTATAGACCTCTATCATATCTCCCCTCAGCCGCCTTTTCTCCAAGCTGAAGAGCCCTAGCCGCTGTAGCCTTTCCTCATAGGGAAGTCGTCCCATCCTCTTTATCATTTTCGTCGCCCTTCTCTACACCTTTTCTAGTTCCACTATATCTTTTTTGAGATGCGGCGACCAGAATTGAACACAGTATTCGAGGTGCGGTCGCACCACGGAGTGATACAAAAAGCATACATACATATGCAATAAAAGCATACATAAAATTAATAGAAAACCACATATCAAAAGCAACATACAACCAAACAAATAAAGTGATGTGCTAGAAAGTCTCACATCACTGTGTCTGCACTGTACTTTAGACCACTGGGTATGCCAAGAAAAAAACCAGACGAGTCTTCAAAAGTTTCTTAAACTATATTAAATTCCTACAAAAATGTAAATATCTGTACAAGTGATTTCACAAGAGTGAACCTGCAACGGAAAAAGCAGTCACCCTTGTGTCAGCATAGTATAACTTTCCCAGATGCACGACCTCCAAACATTTCGTGTTCAGAGATCATAGTGCATGTGCTGGTTGGCATACTTTCGAGGTCTGCAAAATGTACTAAGGGACTATCTCATAAACTGCCTGATAAAAATAATGACTTGGAACTTTATTATCTAGTTCCCTAGACTAAGAGTATTTTTGTTCATAGCTGTTAAGCTATTTCTCCTTGGCTGTCTGATACTCCTATCTCCTTTTCTACCCTCTTACTAAAAAGTGGACTATTGAGCTGATGTCTTTTGTTATTTTCACTATTGCCTGTGTTTGTTGGAGGTGACATCCTAAATTTCTGGGTTTTTATGTGCAATCTTTTCTATATAATTTGCATACTTTATGGGTTTATCTTTGTTTTGTTTTTGTTTTCTGGATTGTTTTAGTGTTAGTGTAATACTTGCTATTGTCAGAATTGATTTATGCGTTTCACACCGAGGGCCCCTTTTACCAAACTGCGCTACTGATTCCCATGCGGCAATGCCGACAAAGCCCATGGTCTTTGTCATCAGTGCCACGCTGGGAATCGCTAGCATGGTTTAGTAAAAGAGGGAGTAAATTCTATAAATGGTGCCTAAAAAATTGATGCCGAAAAAAAAGCTCTTAGCGCTATTCTATAAACAGCTTTTAAAGTTAAGTGCCATTTATTGAATAGCGCTTAGCGCCAGGAACTTTGACTACCTTTAGGTGTGGGAACAGGACCAGGCTCTTCAAAACAGACCAAGGACTCTCGATATGTAGTTAAAAACTTATATTTGGTGATGACTCCACATGGTACTGTGTTTCGGCATGTACGTGCCTTCTTCAGGAGTCTTGGTAAATATATTTGACAATTGCAAATATTTTCAGTGATGTATCTTTAATGTAGGTTCATAATTGTTCTTTGAAAAGACTGTTGATGGACTTGTAGATGCCACTAAAAGCGACACAACTCCTTAAATCCATCAACGGTCTTTTGAAGAGCCTGATCCTGTGCCCACTTCTTGTTTGACTGTGTCTTTCACGTGGGACTCTGGTGTTCTTTCCACTTCTGTGGTACTGTTACATTTAGATGTGACCATTTAAACCAATGAAACGGTGTAAATCCCTGTGCCTAAATTAGGTGCGGATCCACTTTATTTTGTAACAACGAACCTAAATTGTGGGAACGCCCACGATCCGCCCATGACCCTCCTATGGCCGTGCCCTCTTTTTGGACCCACACGGAACCCCGTGCCTAAATCTATTTGAGTAAATTTTAATTAAATTCAATTAGCACCAATAATCGCTTGTTAAACCAATTATCAATGCTAATTGACTTGTTATTCAATTAAATTGTACATGCAAATTGGGCATATGCCCAAATTTGCATGCACAATTTTTAGCGACTTGTATAGAATTTTGAGGTTATTGTGGGGTCAATATTCAAAATGATTTAGCTGGCTGCTGACCAGTTAAATCACTTGTTCGGGGCTAGCCATTCATTTTCAGTGGCTCTTAACCGGCTAAGTGCCATATGAAATTCACGGTTAGTGCCTAGTGGTTAGGGTGGTGAACTTTGGTCCTGGGGAACTGAGGAACTGAGTTCGATTCCCACTTCAGGCACAGGCAGCTCCTTGTGACTCTGGGCAAGTCACTTAACCCTCCATTGCCCCATGTAAGTCGCATTGAGCCTGCCATGAGTGGGAAAAAACGCGGGGTACAAATATAACAAAAAAAAAAAAAACCTGAAAGCCGGCTATGTTAGGGGCATTCTGGGGGTGGAGTCAGCACTTTACCACTTAAGTGCTCATATTCAGCCCTTAAGCTTCCAAATTTAGCACATAAATGGGACCACATAAAAGTTTGTCCTATTTTTATATGCTAGCCCATAGCCACTTAAGTGCTGAATATTGACTTAAGCAGCTATGTGTTAGCCGGCTTAAAAATAACTGGATATTCAGTGCCGAAGCCCGCACAGCCCGCAAAATGCTCACTGCCACTGGCTGAATATCGGACCCTGTATTTTTATATGTGTTGAAGTGGAATAAGCTGCCTGATGAAATTGGGGTGGGGGGGGGGGGGGGGGGAGAGTCTATCTTGCTGTTTAGGAAAGCAGTGAAAGCGCTACTGTTTTCTTGATGTTATATTAACTGGGGTTTTTGATGTTTCATTATTGTACACTATCTTGATTGGCATTTTGCAATGCCAAGGAGAGGGTATATACATTTTTATAAATATATATTACATAAGTAAATGAAACCTTTCATCGGGTTTTGAACCACATAAGTCTGCTATATGACAGAGCCTTTTCTCTTCTTTACCATGTGCCTAAATCCCTCCCATATATTCTGAAAATCTCTTTATACTACTCCGATGTTTTTCTAGCTATGTCAGTGGTCCCCAAGTGAGTTATAAAATCAGTTTTAGAGGCATTACTTGCTTCTATAATCACATTAACACTCTAGTTTGTATTCCTGCAAGCTAAGGATCCTAGGATGCATTTAACCTTTTTGTGTCCTTCAAAATGTGTCATCAAGCCAAAATCTTTGAAAGTGTTGCCACCCCACAGATGGAGTTTTCTGTTTTGAGATGTTTCAACAGCATTTTGGGATTTTGTTTTTATGCATTGAGTGTGTGCTTCATTTTCGTTTATGGGAGTGGGGATAGATTTTCTGAATACTGTATAGTGGGGGAAGCTCTTGTTATTGTAGCTGACTCCTCTCTAAGTTGAGTCAGCTTTTTTTTCATCCTAGAGAACTGGAGATAGATGGGGCAAGCTCAAAGTCTCTGGCTGGTCTGCCTTAGGACCAAGGCACCACAATTAAATAAAAGCCATTTTGTTATTTTGTTTTGATACAGAACATCTTTATTTTGATAAAGTAAAATAAACGTACCTTTTATCACTGCTTAATTAAATTATTAATTCAGAGTGGAGGAGTGATCAGATGGTTAGAACAGCAGGCTGAGAACCAGGGAAGACTGATTCAATCCTACTGCTGTTGCTTGTGATCTTGGGCAAGTCACTTAACCCTCCATTGCCTTAGGTACACACTTTTATTGTAAGCCCTCCGGGCACAGGGAAATTCCTATTGTATCTGAATGTAGCTCACCTTGAACTACTAGTGAAATGGTGTGCATTGTATAAAAAGAACGTGAAGAATATAGATCCTACACCCTCAGAATCACTCTCATTGATTATATGCTGATCCATGCAGATAATTTTACTGTGCATACATACACATTAGGTATTTGTCTAGGCATATACAGTAACTGTACTTTAAAAATCTGAATATGGGGCCCTTTTACTAAGCTGTGTAGGCGCCTACGAGCACCCAACGTGCGCCAAATTGGAGTTACCATCTGGTTACCGCGTGACCCTTGCGGTAATTTCAATTTTGGCGCACGCCCGCTACACGCATCTGAAAAATATTTTTTATTTTCTGATGTACGGCAGCTACGCGTGTCAAGTGGCATTTGACGTCCATAGACCATTACCGCCCAGTTACCGTGTGAGACCTTACCACTAGGTCAATGGCTTATGGTAAGGTTTCTGACCCAAAATGGATGTGCGGCAGTTATTTTGTGGTTGTGTGTACGCTACCATCTTCTGGAAAGTGATGTGACAGACATTAAACCACTGTGATGTTTTTTTTTATATATACTAGTAAGAGGTTTTGCCCCTGACGCAGCCCTTATGTGTGCGAAACACGGCCTGTGTTGGGCATTATGGTGGTTTGAACATCATCAATAAATTTTTTTGTGTGTTTTCTATTGATCTGCTTGGTTTGTTCCCATATTGGTGCTAACTGGCTATGTTGCATGACGTAGCTGGTAACCGGGCTAGCCGCTAAGTATTCAGCCAAGATAGCTGGCCATCTCGTTCTGATTATTACTGCTTAGCCGGCATAAGGCTATTTAACCAGCCAGTAGCCTGGGCAGTTAAATAGTTTTAAATATGGCCAGTATGTCTTATCGTCAAGGCCCTTAAAGGAAATGGGCGAGAGTACTTGAAGAACAGAATTCCCTTTCTGCACCTTTGAGTTCGCTAAGGACTAAGGTCTCCCAAAGATATGCCTAACCATGTCCTCTCTACGTGACATCACATGATGTGACACCTGCCAAAGAGCCTTCTCCACAGTAACCCACACACTCTAGAATGTGCACTCCCAGAGAGGATTTACCTAACACAAGACTATCTCTGCTTCAAAATGCAGGCTGTTTTCCCAAGCCTTTGATGACAGAAGCAACTAATTAGATAGTCACACATATAAAGACTAACACCGGCCGCACTTATTACAGTACTACTACTACTACTAACTAGCATTTCTAAAGCAGGACTTCCTTACAACATACACACTTTATATATATATAGTTGAAGAGTTTCGTTCCAAAACCTGTTAGTAAATTTTTTTTTTCAAAAACTAGTTTATACCGGAAACAGTCTGCCTTCATAGATAGTCACAGGATGTGTGAAATTTGCAGTAAAAGCATTTATTTCTAAGAGATATGATATTCAGTGAAAAAAATGTTCTTATGCTGACTAGAATTCTTGAAAATAAAAATGTTCATTTATCCAGAAAACAGCTTTTTACACTTGGGTTTTGGAACTAAGCTGTTCCATTTTTCCTTTAAGTTACTTATGCTTATTAAATTCCGGTTACTCTAGCCTATCTGTTATATGTTTCACCTCCACTTACACCTTGCTGTATATTAAGATGTTTTACCCTCCTGATTACAAAGCCACGCTAACGGCTATTGCACAACAGTGCCGACACAGCTCATTCAAAGTGAATGGGCTGTGTCTTCATTAGTGCACTGCGGCTTTGTAAACAAGGGGGGAGGAGGTTAATGTATGTTGTGTTGACATTGGATATATCATTCAATAGCTTTGTAAGTCTAAGTGCTTTGAAAATGTGCCTCTATGCTATAGTGTGCACTGTTGTTTGAATGTTTTTCTCACTAATTTAATCGCATGTGGAATGGCATTTTAGAAAGCATGTCTAACTCAGAACATGGAAGTCCAAGTCAGAACATCCCAAATGGATGCCTAAGTCACATGTATTGAGGAACAGGATACAGCCTGTTCTAAAATACATGTGAGATGCACGTCCATGTACTGGAAATGTCTAGCATGAACATACATTTTACAAACTGAAAGGTTTGAATTATGAACGGGGGGGGGGGGGGGGGGGGGGGGAGGGGGGAAACAAGGGACATGGACATCTGTGTGGCAGCATAGAAACGTTCATTTTATAAAATGACCACACAAAGCAGAGGGGTAGCCTAATGGTTAAAGTAATGGGCTGAGAATCAAGAGAGTCAGGTTCAAATCCCACTTCAGCCCTTTTTTTTCTTAACATGTCCAACCCTTTTGTAAACCCAGGTACGCTAACCGCTGTTACCACATCCTTTGGCAGCGAGTTCCACAGCTTAACTGTTCTTGGAGTGAAAAACATATATTTCATCCAATTTGTTTTAAAAGTATTTTCAAGCAACTTCCTTGAGTGTCCTCTAGTCCTTGTACTTTTTGAAAGAGTAAAAGATCAATTTACTTTTACCCGTTCTACTCTAATCAGGATTTTGTGCACTTCAGTCCTATCCCCCCTCAGCCATCTATTTTCCATATGTGATCTACGTTGGATTTTTTTTATTGCAGTCAAACAGTAGTAAATGATCTGTGTATGCTGGGCCCTGCCATTGGATAACATTGTATGTTGGATCCATGCCTAGAGTAATAGGATAATTATCTTGGTTCATCTGTGCAGTGGTAGATCAGTTCTGTGTAATAGGACCATGCAGTCAGGCAGAATAGGTGCATACATTCATTAGTAGGCTTAGGGGTATGTTTACTAAGGCGCGTTAACGATTTTAATGCGCCTTTAAAGTTTTGGCGTGTTAAACGCTAAAGCGCTAATACATTCCTATAGGCGCATTAGCGTTTGATGCGTATTAGTGTTTAACATGCGTTAAAAATGCTAACGTGCCTATGGCATGCCTTTGTAAACATGCTTTATTCTTGGACCTATTGTAAACGTTTTGGGGGATAGTTTTGTAAAGCTTTTTCCATGTATAAACTCTGTTTTGCTTGAGTATAAGCACACGTGAGTCAGAGATTGTGTGTAATTATATATGCACCTCATGTAGGTGTTCCGCAGAGTAGCTTGGGCAGAGCTAGGACAGAGTTGTATTCTTATAAAATATGCAGAGAATACACATATACATTTACACCTTGTTTGGATCAGGTATAAACATATGTGAGGAGTCACATACTATTGAGCTGGACTATTGGTGCTTATTTTATTTATTTATTTATTTATTTATTTATTTGTTACATTTGTATCCCACATTTTCCCACCTATTTGCAGGATCAATGTGGCTTACATAATACCATAAAGGCTATCGTCAAGTCCGGTATGGAAACAAATACAATTTGATATTAGGGTCGGGTAAGGATAGTATCTTCATGTACATAGGGATAGAAAATAGGAAGGAATATATAATGTCCAGTACAATCTACGGTTTAGCTGTGTTGCAGAGTTGAGGCATCTAAGTTATGTCGGTGGGGAATGCTTTTCTGAATAAGTAGGTCTTTAGTGATCTCCTGAAGTTTAGGTGGTCGTAGATAGTTTTCACAGTCTTTGGCAGTGCATTCCGCAGTTGTGTGCTTATGTAGGAGAAGTTGGATGCATAGGTTAATTTGTATCTGAGTCCTTTGCAGCTTGGGTAGTGGAGATTCAAGTAGGTGCGTGATGCTCTGGTTCTATTTCTGGTTGGGAGAAAGGCACAGAGGTACCAATATTGCTTTTATAAAATAAGAGCTTCTTTGTTACTTTAATGTATTCATCCTCTTATTGAATTAGCTCCCACATCTACTAAACGTCACAGCTCGAACCTCTGATACTGTTTCTGTTTTTGCCTCCTGTAGCACTGCCAGTAACTCAAACCGCAGCACGCCTGCTTGCTCCCCCATCCTCCGTAAGCGCTCCCGGTCTCCCACACCTCAGAATAACGAGGGGGACACCATGGTGGAGAAGAGCTCAGACCATTCGTCTGACAAATCCCCATCTACGCCAGAGCAAGGTGTGCAGCGCAGCTGTTCCTCGCAATCAGGCCGGAGTGGAGGCAAGAACTCCAAGGTAAGGGATGTTTTCTGTGAGTTGCTCAGCTGTGATTTTAGCTCTTTCATTAATTTCTTTTTTTATTATACTTCATGCTCTTTCAGAAAATGATTAGAAGGACTCTTATTGTTTATGGAGACACCTTAGCTGAAGCGTCTTTTCTCAGAGTACCAGTACACTGATTGTTATTGACTATACAGTCTCGACATTTTTTCTGTTGGTTATTGATTTTCTGAATGCTGCTTTACTAGTTCTCATTGGCTGTTCAGATTCAGAGTACCCATACACTAAATCTGATTTGCTGCGTGGTTTCTGAAAAGCCTGGACACTAATTCTTTTTCGTAATTTCTGAGTGCCACTATAAATCTTTCTGCTCACTGCGCATTCCACAGATAGGGTGAAGCACTGACTCACTACTGGATTTGATCTGTGATTCACTGTCGGCTCTAGCAGATGATACCAACCTTATGGACTAATGTGTCCTTTTAGCACTCCCAAATTACGGCAAATTACAATACTGAGCCAACCAATAGATGCCAGTGAAAACCTGGGGATTTCATGGTCAGGGCCATTGGGTGCTCTCTCAGTTTCAGTGTTGTTTGCCAGGCTAGTGGTAGCACTATCATTGATAATCTTTGCTGAAATAGTGTCAGGAGATGTCCAAGACAGTAAACTCCCTGTATTGTTAAAATAACGAGAAATGACTGCTTTGTTAATCTGAAATGATCAATAAAGTTTGGTATGGTTTGAAATGAGGTCAGAATTTTGACAGAACATATTACCTGTTCCTTTCTCATGTATTAAAATTCATGCTAAATTCTTTTTTAGCATACTCTTAAAAATTTTAATGCTTACACTAAGGGCCCTGTTTACTAAGCTGCTGTAAGGACGCTTTAGCATTTTTAGCATGTGCTAAACGTTAGACACCCATATGAGTGTCTCTAGTGTTTAGCACATGCTAATTTTAGCTCATGCTAAAAACGCTAGCACACCTTAGTAAATAGGGCCCTAAATGTTACTTAACTTGTGGTGCTCTACATTTTTTAGCAAAAACATTCAAAAATAGTCTCCTTATCGTGTGTGAGCTGTTAGCATGTACAGTAACCCAAAAAGGGCAGAGAGCAATACTCAAAGAAAATTGTGCAACTAAAACAACATTTTATTCATGGACAAGAGCAATGAAAATGATAAAGGGGATGGGACGATGACATCCCTAAAAGGAAAGGCTAAAGCGGCTAGGGCTCTTCAGCTTGGAGAAAAGAAGGCTGAGGGGAGATATGACAGAGGTCTATAAAATAATGAGTGGAGTGGAACAGGTAGACGTGAATCAGTTGTTTACTGTTTCCAAAAATGCTGGGACTAGGGGCTACGCAATGAAGCTATAAAGTAGTAAATTTAAAATGAATCGGAGAAAATATTTCTTCACTCAGGGTGTAATTAAACTCATAGTAACATAGTAAACGTGGAGGGGCATAATTGAACGGGGATGACCATCTATAAGGGTGCCTTTCTCTAAGGACATCCCGGCGAAGGGGCGGGGAAGCCTGTATTATCGAAACAAGATGGGTGTCCATCTTTCATTTCGATAATACGGTCAAGGATGCCCAAATCTCAACATTTAGGTCAACCTTAGAGATGGTCGTCCCCGGTTTTCGGCCATAATGGAAACCGAGGACACCCATCTCAAAAACGACCAAATCCAAGCCCTTTCGTTCTGGGAGGAGCCAGAATTCATAGTGCACTGGTCCCCCTGACATGCCAGGACACCAACCGGGCACTCTAGGGGGCACTGCAGTGGACTTCACAAATTGCTCCCAGGTGCCTAGCTCCCGTCCCTTGGGTGCTGAGCTCCCCACCCCCCCTCCCCACAACTGTACACCACTACCATAGCCCTAAGCGGTGAAGGGGACACCTACATGTGTGTACAGTGGGTTTCGGGTGAGTTTTGAAGGGCTCACATTTACCACCACAGGTGTAACTGGTAGCAGAGGTGGATGGGCCTGGGTCCGCCTGGCTGAAGTGCACTGCACCCACTAAAACTGCTCCAGGGACCTGCATACTGCTGTCATGGAGCTAGGTATGACATTTGAGGCTGGCAAAAAAAATTTTAAAGTTGTTTTTTTGGGTGGGAGGGGGTTGGTGACCACTGGGGGAGTAAGGGGAGGTCATCCCCGATTCCTTCCGGTGGTCATCTGGTCAGTTCGGGCACCTTTTCACGGCTTGGTTGCAAGAAAAAATGGACCAAATAAAGTCGGCCAAGTGCTCGTCAGGGACGCCCTTCTTTTTTCCATTATCGGCCGAGGATGCCCATCTCCTAATCACGCCCCAGTCCCGCCTTTGCTACGGTGCCGACACACACCCTTGAACTTTGGTCATCCCCGCGACGGGAAGCAGTTGAGGACACCCAAAATTAGCTTTCCATTATGCTTATTTGGAGACCCTGAGAGAAGGACGCCCATCTCTCGATTTGTGTCGGAAGATGGGCGCCCTTCTCTTTCGAAAATAAGCCTGATAGTAACATAGTAAATGACGGCAGATAAAGACCTGTACGGTCCATCCAGTCTGCCCAACAAGATAAACTCATTTTACATGGTATGTGATACTTTATATGTATACCCGCGTTTGATTTGTCCTTGCCTTTCTCAGGGCACAGACCATAGAAGTCTGCCCAGTACTGTTCTTGTACTAAGTTCTGAAGCTAACATCGAAACCCCTTAAAATTTACACTCCAGCCCATCCCTATCTATTCAGTCACGATCAGGGCGTAGACCGTAGTAGTCTGCCCAGTTCCCATTTTGTTTTCAATTACCGGCGTCGCCACCCAATCTCCGCTAAGATTCCACGGAACCATTCCTTCTAAACAGGATTCCTTTGTGTTTATCCCACGCATGTTTGAATTCCATTACTGTTTTCATCTCCTCACCTCCCGCGAGAGGGCATTCCACATATCCACCACCCTCTCCGTGAAAAAAATACTTCCTGACATTAGTCATGAGTCTGCCCCCCTTCAACCTCAATTCATGTCCTCTAGTTCTACCGCCTTCCCGTCTCCGGAAAAGGTTCGTTTTCATTGTCAGATAATGTAGTAAAAGCTGTTAGCTTATTGGTGTTTAAAAAAGGTTTGGATAGCTTCCTAAAAGAAAAGTCCATAAGCCATTATTAAAATAGACTTGGCGAAAATCCACTGCTTATTTCTAGGATAAGCAGCATAAAATGTACTGTTTGTGGATCTTGCCAGGTACTTGTAGCCTGGATTGGCCACTGTTGGAAACAGGATGCTAGGCTTGACGGACCTTCGGTCTGTCCCAGTATGGCAATATTTATGTACTTATGTTCAAAGATCAACACAGAGTCGTGTATCGGCATTGCCGCCTGCCTCAGGAGTCTGTAAAACTGAACACTGTGCTAAACAATTTAAAAGCACAAATAGCAATATATCCAACTGAGAACCCAGTGATCACTTTCACATCGTTTTCCACAAACATTTCTAAAGACTCCCGAGGCAAGCGGCAACGCTGCAACACGGTTCCGTGTCGAATCTTCTAGATGTATCTTTGATAATAAAGACTGTATGCGACAAGACGTTTAACTCCCTTGTTTGCGTTGGAAGAGCAACCCCCACACCCCTACCCTACTACCACTGGTTTTTCATGTTCGTAGTGGTTCCCGTTCCTCCCCTTCAATGGTCTTTTGCTAGTTTTCCAGGGACAGTAATGAAAATAACCTATTTATTTATTTAATTTATTTTATACCACCTGCAAGCCCAAAAACTATTGAAGCAGTGTACATTTTATTTATTTATGTATTTATTTGTTACATTTGTATCCCACATTTTCCCACCTTTTTGCAGACTCAATGTGGCTTACATTTTACCGTTAACGGCGTTAGCCAAATCCGGTCTGAACAAATACATGGTATGAATGAATACAAAGTGATATTGTGGTAGAATGAGGTACATGTATGGTAGGTAATTGGGGGGAACTTAGAGAGGGAGAGGAAGAGTCAGGTAATGTCCGTTACGGTCTTTGGTTATATTGTGTCACAAGTGTTCAGGTATTTTATGTTGGGTCATTGGGGTATGCTCTTCTGAACAGGTCTGTCTTTGGTGCTTTCCGGAAATTTTGATGGTCGAGCGTAGTTTTTACTGCTTTTGGCAGTGCGTTCCATAGTTGTGCACTTAAGTAGGAAAAGCTGGATGCATAGGTGGATTTGTATTTGAGTCCTTTGCTGCTTGGGTAGTGGAGGTTTAGGTATGATCATGTAGATTTTGTGGTGTTTCTGGTTGGTAGGTCGATGAGATCTGTCATGTATCCTGGTGCCTCACCGTAAATAATTTTATGAACAATCGTGCATTCAAGTGCAGTAGGTATTTTTCTGACCTTGGAGGACTAACAATCTGAGTTCATACCTGAGGCAGTTTTGTTTAGATTGTTGGCACAAATCGCTGTTAAAAAGCTACCTGTTGGGTTTGCAACAGTGAAGACAAGCCAAACATCCTATTTTATTAATGTTATGCCAGTTTTTGTAAATATGATCCTTTATCTTTTTCTGATTCAAGTTCAGCCAGTGACTTTTCCTGTTCTGCTCTTGCATACTATATAGATTTGCCCTTTTCAATTGTAGCTCAAGCTGAATTACATTCAGATGTAGTAGGTAGTTTCCTGTCCCCAGAGGGCTCACAATTTATTTGTACCTGAGGCAGTGGAAGGTTAAGTTACTTGCTCAAGGGCACAGGGAGGGCCAATGAGATTTAAACCCTGACTTCCCTGGTTCTCAGCCCACTGCTCTATCCACTAGGTTATTGGTGTCTCAGTTATCATTTTGTTTGAAGATATTCCCCATTTCTGTTGAGTTGTCATTTTCATTGAGCATTGAGGCTACACTGACCATTTTATCACAGTTCCTGCTGTCACCATGTCACCATATCAAGTAGTTTAGGCTGAGCCAAACCTTGGCTTTTATTATTGCATGCATGAAGAGGTCCTATGCAGTTTGAGAACATAAGAACATAACTCCTGCCATACTGGGACAGACCAAAGGTCCATCAAGCCTAGTATTCTGTTTCCAACAGTGACCAATCCAGGTCTCAAGAACTTGGCAATGTATCAAAAGAGTAAAACAGATTTTATGGGGAAAATCCACTACTTTTTTTTCTAGGTTAAGCGGCATAAAATGTACTGTTTTGGGATCTTGCCAGGTACTTGTGACCTAGATTGGCCACTGTTGGAAACAGGATGCTGGGCTTGGTGGACCTTCAGTCTGACCCAGTATGGCAATACTTATGCTGAGAACAAGCCAGCACACATAGACGCCTGGGGCAGTAATCGGAATTGGTGGCACTCCCCCTTGATAAAGTCAATACGAAACGGGGACCTGTCGGGGTTTTAAGAGCGCGCCAACCTGCCTAAGATAAGTGCAGTGTGCATTATTGAGAAGTACATTTAAAAAGTTGTGCAAGTCATTTTTTTGTCAGTATAATTAGGATGATGGAGGCTGAGTCAATGATCAAGACACAAACACGTGCAATTGTTTCACCTATTGAGTGAAAGAAATATTATCGTGTATTATATATGAGACTCTTCCTCACTTTAGTCTAACAGCCCTTAAGACTATTATATTTGCATTCATACATTATGTGTATATTTTTTGATATCCTAGAAATAAGCAGTGGATTTTCCCTTCTTAACAATGGCTTGTGGACTTTTCTTTTAGGAAATTATCTAAACTGTTTATAAACCCTGCTAAGATAACTGCTTTTATGGCATTCTCTGGCAACAAATTCCAGAGTTCAGTGGCCTCATCGACAGATGCGTTTCTATCCTCTTTATTTTGTATTCGCTTTCTTGGATTCTGGGGCCATTGCAGAGGCCCATGACGTTTTCCAAAGGCAGACAGAAAATCTCCTGGCTCCAATACCAAAATGAAATTCACCTCTATTGTTTTCATTGTTTCCTAACCAAACTCTTCCTGCCTACCCAGGCTCCTGACTGCAGTGCAGACCTGGAATCAGGTCACACTCAGATTCTGCTTTCATTGATTGTTGATAGTGTGTTTTTAACTGATGTCATTCAATCCAGAGGTGCCAAAGTGCCATTCATTCTCAGAACGTTAATACTGATAGCAGCAGGAAATCCAGCACAACCATGTGCAATGAGAGAATGGGCAGTCCACTCAGGAGATGTTGCTTCACACCCAGAGATGTTCATCTGTGTAGACAATTTTCTGTATCCCAATATATAGCCCCATTAGATACTTTGCTAGTGTACACATCCTTCCTAGGCGCACTTGATCAGGATCTGTCCTCCGACACTGAGTAATATAGCAGAGAAATTGGACAAAACTTTATGTAAGTACTAGTAAAAAAGCCCCGTTTCTGATGCAAATGAAACGGGGGCTAGCAAGGTTTTCTTCAGAGTGTGCATGTGGGAGTGTCCCTGCCCTCTGCCCTCTCTCCCTCCCCCTCCCCCCTCCGAGTCCAGTCCTTCAGTGTTAAGTTTCCTGCTGTGCTGTGTTTGTGTTACAGAGAGAGTGAGGGCATCTCTCTCCTCCCCCCTCTGAGCCTTCACTGTTACAGAGAGAGGGATTTCGTGCTGTGCTGTTTTCCTTCACTCTTGGGGAAACCGGATATCTCTGGCGCTTCACACTTCCGGCTGGAGGCTTCATAGAACGTTGGGGTTGCCTTTTATATATATAGATATAGAAGATTTTTACTGGACACAGCCTGGGCCTTGTTCTGTTGTATTCCTCTGGTAGTAAATGCTGTGGATCTGACATAGCAAGTAATTTAGGGTCCCTTTTACTAAACAGTTCTAGCAGTTCCCGGTGTGGCAATGCTGACAAAGCCCATTCACATTAAATGGGCTTTGGCAGCATTGCCGCGTGGGAATTGCTAGTGTGATTTGGTAAAAGAGGCCCTTACGTAGGCGCGTTGGCGTTTTTAGCTGGTTACCGGTACAAGCCCCATGTTGCACATTATGCTATATAATTTATGTGAATGTTAATGCTTGTAATACATGTATGGTAGGTGGCAGTATGAGAGTGGTGAATGTTAGTTTGTATGTAAGAGTGTGAGTGGAATGGGCACTTACATTAGTAGTTTAATAGAATTCTAATCTATTTCGTTATTGCAACATTAATAAAGGAATTTTGATGTATGCATAGTTGTTAATAGTATTGTGTGCGTTAGAAATAGGTGCACGCTAAATGCTAAAGATGCCCATAGGAATACATCGGCGTCTTTAGCATTTAGCGCACACCTATTTTAGCGTGCGCTAAACGCCTGCGCGCCTATGTAAAAGATCCCCGTAGTGACTTAGGTCTACCAATTTGAGGCACGTCCATAGCAGTGGAATGGAGCTGAAACATTTTTGCCTTCTAAGCCTCATGTTGAGATCAAGTATTATAATATTGTAACAGAAAGGGAAAAACCAGACTAGGTGAGCCTTCTGGTCTTTTATATACCATCATATCAATCAATCAGTCAGTCAATCAATCATTTTTATTTTTCACCCATCTTTTCTACAGGAGTTCAAGGTGAGGCATAGCAAGAGTAAAAACAGCCTAGGCCGATATTCATGAATGGCAGTCAGCATTTGTTTTAAATGTCAGCAGCTGTGGTTTAATTTAATTTTTTATAGTCCGCGCTTTCAACCCAACAGGGTGTAGAGTGCGGGTTACAATAGTTAAAGATCAAATAAAAGCACAAAATGCGAATGACGATTCCCATTATATCTTGCTGGTAATCAGAACTTTCAGGACTTTAGAAGCAGAACATTTGAATCTGGCCTGTAATTATACAGATGGGTACTATCAAGTATAGTTTTCTTTAGAAGAATCCGAACCACAGTCAGGCCGGAGGATTTATGTTACTGTTGTAGATGATCAAAGAGGCCTCCTCTGGTATTTTCATTAACTAGGAAGGACATGGATCAAAAGGGCAAGTAGCAGGTGCATATCTTTAAATAGCTCATCTAATTCATGATGTTCTACTGAAAATATTTCAGATTAACAGCAGTATCAGCAGCAACTCAAACTGTCAGAATGTGAGTCCATATTATCAAATATCCTGTCTCACAAGCATTGTGTGAATTGATTATATCAAGTAACCATGGGCTGAACTGGGTCTACCTAACATGACGTAGCGAGAAGGTGATTGGCAATATGAAGCAATTGTAGATCCCTTTAGCTTCTATTATACAGTAGGGTTATGGCTGCGGTTATAATGGGATTCTAGATTAAGGAGGTTCCTCAAGAGTGATGTAATTTTTGGGTGATGCATCATCATATCACCAAGGTGGGTCCCAGTCAACAGAGGTCATAAAGGTGACTCCTTAAGTCACTAGGGGCAGATTTCAACCAGAGAGCAAGAGAAGCAATAAGATACTACAGCTCTCCACATAGGAGCCAACTTTTCAAAATTATTGGAGGTGTTGAACCCAATGGAAATTACAATTCCCTGAACATGGTCAAGGAGTTTGTTCAGTATTGGGGATGCTCAAACAACCACAACACCCACAGAGTTGGCTCCTATGGCACTTCACAATTTCAAGGAGCTGAGGGGCAGCTATGGGTTGTGCTCTCAGACTCCAGGAAAGGAGAAGGCAGCTACCTCTCTTTTCCCTGTCAGAGAGTGAGATGCTCACGCTTTCAGTCTGCAAGATTAGAGGCATCCTAAGGAGGGACAGCAGTTTGAAGTGGTTTAGAAAACATTTGTCCCAAGTCCCTCAGATACAGGATTTGTCTGGAGGTAAAGGACACCAACCAGGTGCTTTCTGAATTTTGTTAGAGGGAGAGGAGAAAACCAGTGGTTGAAAAGAGGGCTCTGATAAAGACAGAAGCCCCAAAAGAAGCCAAGGGAAGTGCTTGCTTTTTATTTGCTGGTAGTTTGCTGGGTGTGTAGGAAAAGCTCTTTATTTGGATTTTTCTCTTTTGAACACAAACTGTATTTTTGGTGAAGATTACACTGTGCCATTCTGTAGACTGTTTCATCTATATTGTGGACTTCTTATACCGCCTTCTCTTATTTTTAGACTTCTATAAAGTTTATTTTTGGTTTTGAGCAACATTTATGCATACAAAACCTTTCTTTGAAAGACTGTGTGAGTGATCCCCCTGGGACTTCCAGCTATAGCCACTGCCCATCTCAGAATTCATGCTCCAGACCCTGCAATCAGTTTTCTTTGATCTGCAGTCTCTGAAGGTGTCCCCTAGGGTTTTCTGAGGAGTGCCCTGTAAACAGGATTATATAGTTCTTTTGAGGCAAGAAAAGGAAAGGAAAGTGGTATGTCTTTAAAATTCTCAGTAACATTTTTACAAGTAATATGGTGGGCATTACATAGAGCTAAAACAGATCTGCACCAACAGCTTTCATGATGGCAGCCTTTCTGTTTCTAAGCAGTTTATCAATAGAAATCAAACAAAATAAAACATGGAAAAGAAAATAAGATGATACCTTTTTTATTGGACATAACTTAATACATTTCTTGATTAGCTTTCGAAGGTTGCCCTTCGTCAGATCGGAAATAAGCAAATGTGGTAGCAGATAGTATATATAAGAGAAACATCAAAGCATTACTTTGACAGTCTGACAGAGTGGGAGGGTGGGGGTATGCATGGGGACATCAAAGCATTTCATTGATATTCTAAAAGGATGGTGTGGGAAGGTGAGAGGAGGGTGATGTTTCTAAGCATGTACCTCTTTTGTGAACCATGGGGATGACTTCGTTTTAACAAGAGATGTCCTTATAGAGTGGGCAGTAGAATTAACCACTTGCCTTAAGAGAGCTGCCAATCTCTTCATAAAAGCGGTTAATAAATCTCAATAAATAAATTTCCCAGTTCCAGGAGGGACATTCTTAGGCCAGTCCTGGTTGTGAACTTACATTCTAAAGCAGCGTGGTAGTTGGCGTCCCTGATTCTATCCATTGAAGTCGGCACTACAGGACCCATAGTGCATTGGGATAGGGCGTACTTTATAGAATACACCTAGGCGTATTTTGTTTCAGCACCAATTTTTAGGCATAATGTATAGAATCTAGTCCAATATCCAATAGCACAGAAAAGGAATCATCAGCATCGTAAGTTTGCTTTGTACACCAGGAAGATACCCAGATAATTGCAACAGGTCAAGCTAGGAAATAAGCATTTTGAGCATGCAAGTTGGTAATAAGGAAGGTTACACAGTGGGATCAAATCTCAATATACAATTTCTTTGGATTTAGCTATACCACCACTTCTTTTGCCAAATCTTGTGAAAAAAAGAAGGATCCATGGGAACAAAGTTATGAAAGTTGTAAACTATCAAAATCCTGAATCTAGGTTTCAGTGATACATAACAAACCAACTGAGTCATCAATAATTAAATCTCAAATATGTTTGCAAGATGTTTGGCACTTGCATGTTTAATTAGGGCAAGGTGACCAACATGTGGCTTTTTCTTGCAGAGAATTTAGCTCTTGCTGTCCTGTGACTATAGCAACCAGGTGGTGCCGCAGAGTAGAAGTGAGAGGGGCTAGATCAGGGAACCCACCTAGCAATAGAGAGGAACAGACAGAAACCTCTGCTCCCTCCTCTGACCTCTCCTTTCCCTTTTTGCAGTGCATCTTGATCAACACAGGTGCAGGAGGGAGGGAATGGAGCAGGGAGCAGAGGTAAGATAGAGAGACAGCACTGGAGGGCAGGGGGGAAAGGGCTAAGCCAAAGCTGATAGGACAGTAAAAAAGAGCCACGCGTCTCCTTGCTCCAGCCCTCCTCATGCTGTCCACTCCCCACCTCACCTGCTGCCTTGTGTAGAATGTTCTTTTCTGGAGTAGAAGGTTGGAACCAACACTTTCCCCAAGCCCATCAATCACTGTGTGCTGTTAGGATTTGACAACACAGGGGAGCAGGGCATCAGGCCACTGTGATTTGTGGGAAAGAGAAGTGAGTGGATATTGCAAGGGGGAGAGAGGATATGGGGATAATTTCCTTGGAAGTGTACTATGAGAAGTGGTAAATGTTGGGAAAACAGCAGTGCAAGAGGGGATAAATGCTTGGATGGGGAGGGGGCGGTTCAGACAACTAATAAAAATAAACACGTCAAACCCTCCCTTGGAACCATATCGCTCAATTCATCTAGGATACATCAATGCAAGATCAGCAGTAAGGAACTCAGTAGACATACTAGACTGGATCATCGCAGATAAACTAGACCTCCTATTTATCACAGAAACCTGGCTCCATAGTCCTACAGATCCAGCCATCTTAGAAATATGCCCACCAGAATACAAAATCACCCACTGGACAAGGAATGGAATAAAAAGAGGAGGTGGAATAGCTATAATTTACAAACCCGAATTCACCATCACAATCACGGGTGAATCTACCTCCCCACAACTCGAAATTGCATCGACAAGAATAAACCATCCAAATCTAACAGGCCACCTCAACACAATCCTATTCTACAGACCCCCAGGGAAATGGCAAGACTCCCAAACACAACTCATGGATTTCATCTCAAATTCCTGCGTATCTTCCTCAAACATCCTCATACTAGGAGACATCAACTTACACCTAGAAGATGACACCTCATTAAGCACACGAGAGTTCAAAGAATTCCTAAAACTTTGGGATCTACAAGCACCTTACATGCAACCGACTCACAAAAAAGGACACACACTAGATATCATAACGAACAAATTCGAATCGGATTCAACCATCATGATCACGGACACAAGTTGGACACCTACACTATGGTCAGACCACCATAAAGCAAATGTCACTCTCTGCTGGCGAAAAACACACTTAAACACGACCAATAAACCCGAGCGAACAACATACACAACGAGAGGAAAAATAGACTCCGCGACATTCTGGCAACAGATCTATCAGTACGAGTGGACAACAAACGCTGACACCATCCAATTCCTCCAAGAATGGGATGAGCTATGTACAACAACATTAGACAAAATCGCCCCAACCCAAACTAGAACATCACACAGGAAAAAAACAAACCCATGGTTCACCGAAGAGCTGAAAAAACTTAAAACACAAGTCAGGAAACTAGAACGAGCTTGGAACAAAAAGAAAGACGAACAAACACTAAACGACTGGAAACTACTTCGGAGAAAATACAAATACGCCATAAAACAAACAAAAAGACAACACTACAAAACAATAATAGGACCAAATTACAAAGACACACATAAACTCTTCAGCCTTGTGAACAAACTGCTAGATACCACACCAGTTACAAATAACGGTGAAAATATACCAGACGTCGACAACCTTGCGAAGTACTTCAAGGAGAAAATCATACTATTACGACACAAAATACCCGCCAGTCCCATAGAATACGCCACTCTTCTAGACTGTCTGGACCCAGAAGAAGGAGCACACCCAGCAGACAGAACCTGGACCGAGTTCGAACCACTACCAGAAGACCTCATCTCTAAAGCTCTCAAAAAATATGCCAAATCCAACTGCAAACTAGACGCATGCCCAAACAGCCTCATGAAATCAGCCCCTCAACAATTCACAATTGACCTAACGAATCATGTAAATTACATGCTACAAAATGGACTCTTCCCAAAAGAAAAAGGAAAAATCTTACTCACCCCAATTCCAAAAGATACAAAGAAAAACCTGAGCGAAATTACCAACTACAGACCAGTAGCATCCATACCACTAATAACCAAGTTAACCGAAGGGATGGTAACCAAACAACTCACAAACTATCTAAACAAACACTCAATACTACATGATGCCCAATCCGGATTCCGGTCGAACCATAGCACAGAAACAGTACTAGTCACCCTTATGAACAAATTTAAGCAAATAATAGCAACCGGGAACAATATACTCCTCCTACAATTTGACATGTCAAGCGCCTTTGACATGGTCGACCATGAAATCCTACTACACATACTTGAATACTTCGGCATTGGAGGAAATGTCCTAAGCTGGTTCAAGGGGTTCCTAACCCTGCGCTCGTATCAAGTTACATCACACTCAACTACGTCCAAGGCATGGATACCGGAATGTGGAGTTCCACAAGGATCACCCCTCTCACCAACTATTTTCAACCTAATGATGATCCCCCTAGCAAAACTCCTATCAAACCATAACCTCAATCCACATATATACGCTGATGATGTGACAATATATATCCCCTTCAAACATGACATCAAAGAAATCTCCAACGAAATCAATCAAAGCCTACACATCATGAACACATGGGCAGACACATTCCGTCTGAAATTAAATGCAGAAAAAACTCAATGCCTGGTACTCACCTCCCAACACAACACCAACGAATTCAACGCGATAAACACACCAAACCTAAACCTTCCAATCTCAGAAACGCTAAAAATCCTTGGAGTCACTATCGACCGCCACATAACACTGGAAACCCACGCAAACAACACAACTAAGAAGATGTTCTACTGCATGTGGAAACTGAAAAGGATAAGACCACTCTTCCCAAGATTCGTCTTTCGTAACCTAGTGCAATCCCTCGTCCTCAGCCATCTGGATTACTGCAACTCATTATACGCAGGCGGCAAAGAGCAAACACTGAGGAAACTTCAAACAGCCCAGAACACAGCAGCCAGACTCATCTTCGGAAAACCAAAATATGAAAGGGCAACACCACTACGAGAGAAACTACACTGGCTTCCACTGAAGGAACGCATCACCTTCAAGGTATGCACACTAGTCCACAAGATCATCTACGGCGAAGCCCCAGCCTACATGTCCGAGTTGATTGACCTACCACCCAGAAATGCTAGGAGATCTTCCCGAACATACCTCAACCTCCATTTCCCTACTTTCAAGGGCGTGAAATACAAGATGCTACACGCGTCAACCTTTTCTCACACGAGCACGCAGCTTTGGAACTCACTGCCATGCAACTTAAGAGCGATCTACGAACAAGCATCCTTCCGCAGATTACTGAAGACCCACTTGTTTGAGTCAATCTACGGAAAAAACCAAAACACATAGAGTCTACACTCACTTACATCAATGCATCACACATCCACTCAAGATCTCTCATTCCCCCCAATTCCACATTACTCATACATATACTTACAGGAATAGGTAAACCATGTGCCTAAATGTCTTAACACTACCCTTAAACTTCCTATTATCTCCTCCCAAAGTCTCCCTGTTGATGTCCCATTGTGATATTCCTAATGATAATTTGATTATCATAACTTGTACAATGTAACCCATAACCAATTTGTATCAACTGTATTCTCTGTATTCATATCTTATTGTAAGCCACACTGAGCCCGCAAAGAGGTGGGAAAATGTGGGATACAAATGCAAACAATAAATAAATAAATAAATATGAAGCACATTCATTTGGGAGGAGTATGGTATAAAAAGGCAATAAATGTGAGGAGAGGGGAGACAATCAGGGACAGGGGTATACAAGAGCCAGAGATGGTGGTTGAAAGAGGAAAAGGGGTTATAAGTGTGAAACACAGAGGGATAATAAGGGAATGAGTATGTAGGAGCCAGAAGTGATGGAGGATGGGTGTGTTAGTGAAAGAAGGGGTGATGGCCGAGAGCCTAGGAGAGAGAAGAAAATGAGATTAAAGGCAGAAAGAGAGAGAACTGGAATAGAGGAGGTCAGGGAGAGAGACTTGGTTGTTTGAAAAATGTTATACACAATTGCTTATATTTTTATTGATTATAGGTTGTAACTTTTTATGTAATATTGTATAATTTATAATTTTATGTGTTTTATTGTTCAAGAACATTTGTTTTATATTTTTTCTGATCCACCTTGAAACGCTTTTAGAGGATAAGAGGACTAGAAAAGCCAGAATTAAATGAAAGGGACAGAAAGTTTAGAAAGGGGAGAGAAAGAGAGAGGGAATAGCAGTAGAAGAGAGAAAAAAGGGTTGGGGAAGAGGAAGAGAGAAAGGGGGAATGGGGCAGGTAAGGATAGAAGGAGGGAGTTGTACTGGAGAAAAACTGTTGTTGGGTAGAGGAGAAGACGGGGTGGGAGCAGAGAGTAGAGAGAAGGAGTAAGGGGGGGGGGGGAAAGAGGGGTTCAGGAGACCCTGATACTTACAGTTTATTACTTTTAATGTACTTTTTTCCAAAACTGAGTACAGAAGAAATATACATAATCGTAAAAATGCAATACAATATAAATACATAACACACAAAACAATTTCATCCAAAGTATTAGTGCACAAAAACACGTTTGAAAAGGATAGGGTAAGAATGGGCAAAGTAGCACACTAGGGTGGGGCAACAGCTGTTAATTTGGGGGCTATTGATCCAGTCCTTTGAAAGGTATTATGTTGAGGCTACTGGGTTCCTGTCATAGAAGGTATTTTTTTCATGCAGCTGGAGGATGTGGTCAAGGCAACTAAAATATCAAGGTTCAAAATAGAAATATGGTCAAGTTCCTGGAAAAAAAAGTCCATAAAATATTATTAGCTAGGTAGACTTGAAAGAGGCTTTGTTTATCCCTGAAAACAAGTTTTAAGAATTAGATCTACTTGTAACCTGCATGGCTACTGTCAGAGACATGATGGTGGGCTTGATGGATCTTGGTCCAACAACATAGCTTATCTTATGTTCTTATATTTTTATGGGGATGGCAGATGTTATGTGAGAGTTGAAGACACTGCTATTTTGTGGTAGGGAGTGGAAAGTGTAGAGAGAGAGAGGGAAAGCTAGAGATACTGGGTATAGCAAATGAGAGAGAGAGAGAGAGAGAGAGAGAAAGACTGGGAAGAACATGGAGGAGAGAGCGAGACACTGGGCATGGGATATGAGGAGGAGGGGTGGAAGAGAGACCAGGAGGGGCATGATCGAAAGGGGTGCCCAAGTTTTCCTGAGGATGTCCTCGCAGGATGTGCTGGCGAAGGAGCGGAGAAACCTGTATTATCAAAACAAGATGGGTGTCCATCTTTCATTTCGATAATATGGTCGAGGACGTCCAAATCGCGAAATTTAGGTCAACCTTAGAGATGGTCGTCCTTAGAGATGGTCATCCCCGATTTTCGGCAATAATGGAAACCGAGGACACCCATCTCAGAAACGACCAAATCCAAGCACTTTGGTCGTGGGAGGAGCCAGCATTCGTAGTGCACTGGTCCCCCTGACATGCCAGGACACCAACCGGGCACCCTAGGGGGCACTGCAGTGGACTTCATAAATTGCTCCCAGGTGCATAGCTCCCTTATCCTGTGTGCTGAGCCCCCCAAAACCCACTACCCATAACTGTACACCACTACCATAGCCCTTATGGGTGAAGGGGGGCACCTAGATTTGGGTACAGTGGGTTTGTGGTGGGTTTTGAAGGGCTCACATTTACCACCACAAGTGTAACAGGTGGGGGGGGGGGATGGGCTTGGGTCCGCCTGGCTGAAGTGCACTGCACCCACTAAAACTGCTCCAGGGACCTGCATACTGCTGTCATGGAGCTGGGTATGATATTTGAGACTGGCATAGAGGCTGGAAAAAATATTTTAACAATTTTTTTTGAGGGTGGGAGGGGTTTAATGTCCACTGGGGGAGTAAGGGGAGGTCATCCCCGATTCCCTTCAGTGGTCATCAGGTCATTTAGGGCACATTTTTGTGGCTTGGTCGTAAGAAAAAAAGGACCAGGTATAGTCATCCAAGTGTTCGTCAGGGACGTCGTCCTTTTTTCCATTATCGGTCAAGGGCGTTCATGTGTTAGGCACGCCCCAGTCCCGCCTTCGCTACGCCTCCAAAACGCCCCCGTGAATTGTTGTCCCCGCAACGGAAAGCAGTTGAGGACGCCTAAAATCAGCTTTCGATTATGCCGATTTGGGCGACCATGTGAGAAGGACGCCCATCTTGCGATTTGTGTCTAAAGATGGGCGCCCGTCTCTTTCGAAAATAAGCCTGCAGGTAGACTGTTGAGAAAAGGAGAAACTTGACAATAGTGTGATGAGAGGAGAGACTGGGAAGAGCATGGAGGGAGAAAGAGATTCTGTGCCTAGTGTTAGATGCTGGCAGAGTACAGAGGAAAAGGAGAGAGAGAGACTGGCCATAGTATAGGAGAGAGAGAGATACAGGGCAGATCATGGAGTTAAGTTAAAAAGAGACAAACAGACAATGGGCAGAGGCTGGTAGGGGAAAGATTCTGCCTCCCCCTCCCCCATCTTCAAAAGGAAGCTGCTCTTAGAAATCTGAGGCACTTTGGTGCCATGCCTTTTGGTTTCTTGACTCTTGGTGCATGAAAGGTAGGCACCCCCGAGTTCCAGCATGAGATTGGTAGGAAGCATTCATCTTTGTCTTATTTTATACTGGCTGTGATGCTACAACATCTCCACTAGAGGTCTGTAAACTCTTATTTGTATTCACTGAGCTCCTCTGTCGAAAATGTGTTGAGTTAATCCAAAAAAAAAAAAAAAAAGGTTGTCAGCAGGAACTTGTTTATTGATGCTTTTTTCTACATTCAGACTAACACTGCAGCCATACAGCTTGCTTAAGATGAAAAATGCAGCATATAGCCAAATGCAGAAACAGATGCACAGTTTCACAGAAAAGGAAACCAACCTAATCAGCTACATTTACTTTCTCTCCCACTACAAGGCAACTTCGTGACTACCTTAGTGTCTGCACCTCAAATATTGTGTTCAATTCTAGTTGCTGCACCTCAAAAAAGATATAGTGGAATTAGAAAAAGTACAGAGAAGGGCGATGAAAATGATTTATTTATTTATTATTACATTTGTACCCCTCGCTTTCCCACTCAAAGCAGGTTCAATGCAGCTTACATAGTAATAGGGATTACAGGTTATTGATAGGGAAAATATAAGTTAAGTAAAGCAGAAAAATAGAAGATATAGGTGGGTAGAGATGTGCAAGTATTTGGGTAAATGGGTTCATAGAATTAGTTTGGTTCATTTGGGTAGGCTTGCTTGAACAGATGGGTTTTTAATGATTTCCGGAAGGGTAGGTAGTTCCTGATTGATAGAGGGGATGGGAAGACTTCTCTATGAGGAAAGGCTGAAGCGGCTAGGGCTCTTCAGCTTGGAGAAAAGATGGCTGAGGGGAGGTATGATAGAGGTCTATAAAATAATGACTGGAGTGGAATGCGTAGACGTGAATCGTTTGTTTACTCTTTCCAAAAATAATAGGACTAGGGGGCATGCGATGAAGCTACAAGTAGTAAATTTAATATGATTCGGAGAAAAGTTTTCTTCACTCAATGTGTAATTAAACACTGGAATTCGTTGCCAGAGAATGTGGTAAAGGTGGTTAGCTTAGCGGGGTTTAAAAAAGGTTTGGATAGCTTCCTAAAGGAAAAGTCCATAGACCATTATTAAAATGACTTAGGGAAAATCCACTGCTTATTTCTGGAATAAGTAGCGTAAAATGTATTGAGCTTTTTGGGGGGATATTGCCAGGTATTTGTAATACTTATGTGCTCCTTTTACTAAGCTGTTGTAGCGATTCCCAATGTGGCAAATGTGACAAAGCTCATTCAATTCGTACGGGCTTTATCGCATTTGCCACTTGGGAATCAGTACCGCAACTTGGTAAAAGGAACCCTTAGTCTGTATTATTTAAACCCTAAATAATTATCTCCTCACTGACCCGATGAAGAAACATAGCTTCCAAAAGCTAGTCATGGACATATTGATTTAATCTAGGGGATTTCAATTAGAGTTGCATGGGGGCAGAAATTTCATCCATCCCCAATGGAATGTAACCCATACCAACCCATACCTGCTAAGATCCATTTCATCTCCACAATTAATCTCTTCCATCCCACCCGTACATGCAAGAGTCAATGCTATTGTTTACTTGCTCACAGCCCTCTCTTTCTTCCTAACAGCCTCCTGTGGTTGTTTGGATGGTATTTATTATTCAATCCTCAGTGTAGTGTTTCGGCTACCTCTCTGGACATTCCAAGCCTCATTCTGGCACTCCAACTGCCTCTCTCTGTACGTTCCAAGCCTCAATCTGGTGCTCCAGTTGCCCCTTTCAGAGCATTCCAAGCCACATTCTGGAGTCACTAGAGATTTTGACTACACTCCCACGGGAATCCCATGGCAAATTCTTCCTTGACTGTGGGATTCGGGATTCCCTCAATCCCCATTCCAGTGCAGCTCTCTTATCGGGAGCCCTTACTGCCACCCATTGAGGTAGCGATAAGGGCTCTTGCTCCAACCTGGCGGTAACTGGGCATCGCTGCTGGGTTTTCGCCGTGCAAGCCATTTCCGGGGTTTTCTTTTTCCCACGGAAGTGGTGCACGCTCGGGGCGGGACTACCACCAGCAGCCGTGTTGGGCTGGCGGTAGTCCCGAAAGACCGAGCAGTTGGCCTGCATTAGGCTTACCACCGCTCTGTAAAAGGGCCTCTACATTTGTAAAGTAAACATTGAACTAAGGTTCTTGTTTTGATTTAAAAAAAAAACAACACATTTAGAAGACTTTTCTTTATAGATTCCTCACTCCTTTTTAAGTATTTGGAGGTTCCTGACACCTATGTAAATGTTTGGAGAGGCTTCTCTCCCCCCCCCCCCCCCCATCTTTCTTATAGCTGTTTTGGGTTCCTCGTGCTTCTGTAGAAATGCCTTTCTGTGATGAGTGGGGCTCCTCACTCCTTTTTATAGAGGCCTGGGAATCCTCTGTAGATGTCTGGAGATTCCTTACATCTCTCCATGGACATCTAGGAGCTCCTGCCCCTCTATGTAGTTGTTTTAGGGCTCCTTATGCCTTTCTATAGATATTTAAAGTTCCTCATGTTTCTCTGTAAACATCTGGGGGCTCTTCACTCCTCTCATACTTGTTTTATGGCTCCTCATGCTGTTCTGTAGATATTTGAAGGCACCTCTTGGTTCTCTATAAGCATTTGGGAGCTCCTTGTTCCTCTCTGTAGTTGTCGTAAGCCTCCTCATACATTTCTGTAGATATTTGAAGGTTCCTCATGTTTCTCTGTAAACGTTTGGGGGCTTCCTGTTCCTTGGAGTGGAGGAGTAGCCTAGTGGTTAGTGCAGTGAGCTTTGATCCTGGGGAACTGAGTTCAATTCTCACTGCAGCTCCTTGTGACTCTGGGCAAGTCACTTAACCCTCCGTTGCCCCTGGTACAAAATAAGTACCTGAATATGTGTAAACCACTTTGGATGTAGTTGCAAAAACCTCAGAAAGGCAGTATGTCAAGTCCCATTTCTCTTATACTTATTTTAGAGCTCCTTATGCCTTGCTATAGATATTTAAAGTTCCTCATGTTTCTTTGTTAATGTTTAGGAGCCTCTCACTCCGCTCTTTAGTTGTTTTAGGGCTCCTTATGTCTCTCTATAGATACTTAAAGGTTCCTCATGTTTTTCTGTAAATGTATGGGGGCTTCTTGTTCCTCATGGTAGATATTTTAGGACTCTTCATGCCTTTCTGTCTATATTTGTATGTTTCTTTTGTCTCTCTGTGTTATTCAAGGACTCCACACACCTTTCTGTAGAGGCTTGGGTCTTCTCTGTAGATTTTTGGAATTTCATGCCTCTCTGTGGATTTCCGGGGTTTGTAGATCTCTGTAGATGTTTGGCGGTGCTTTTCTATATATGATCTTGAGTCTGTCACTCTTCACTGTGAATATTAGAAGAACCATATATTCTTCACTTTTCTATGTGAATATTGGTGAGGAGAGTATCTCACTCCTTACAGTCTCAGTGTATATATAGTATTTCTGTTTTCTGTTTTGTCCTCTTCTTTTTCAATTCTAATGTTTCTGCTTTACTTTTGGTTTTAGTGTTACTGAATTAACCTTATCAAAGTAAGAATTCCTTTCCTTCACAGACTGCTGTGTCCTTTCCTCTCTGCTCTCCTGTTTTTCTTGTTGACTAGAGACCCTCTATTTTGCTGCTTCACTTCCTTACCCCAGCTCCAGATCACGCCACACATTTTGCTGAGGGACTGGCTAGATTTCCAATAGAACCTGCATTTGCAATCATTTAAGTCAACAGAGCTGTAGTAAGGTCTGGCTTTCCTTTTGTGCTTCTCTACCAGCAATTTTTCTCTGTGAGGGATATTGGAATGTCAGGCTTCTCTTAGCTATGCCACTCATTCCTGGCTCTGTCATTCCCCCAATGATATTTTAAGCATGTATGAAGTTCTTTTCTAAAACTCTATACAGAGTTTACTTCTAGAGTTGTCTGGTCTGGGCCATCTGTTGAGCGGTTCCTAAATTTAACTAGCGCTTATTGGTGCAGTGGCACATTTCATTTCCATGTCCTTCATGGAGATGTGTCTTCCTTCCCTAATTCTCTATATAGTGATGTAAGAAGACCTGCTGCATCCAGTGGAGATGTTTCAGGTTTTTTATTTCTCCTGTTGCTCCTTCTGATCTCACAGTGCAGCCTCTGCCATAGTTTAGTTCAAGAAATGTTTATTGGTTTTTAGAATAGTTAAGAGGTATAATCATAGTTAATAATCATAGTTAAAATAATAATAGTTAAAAAGTATAATCATCAAACAGTAACAGTAAAAAAAAAAAAAAGGATATGTAAAACACTATTGTATGGAAATAATTTTAGAGGATCACCTTATAAGAAAAAAGTAAAGCAAGAGAAAAAAGAAAGGAAAATACCAACATTGTAATGTGGAACTCTAAAAGTGGTGCAAATCAGTGTTGATAATTGGTTGGGTACAGTCTGTCTTAATAGAAACATATTACTGTGATTATGAAAATGTAATTTATAATAATAATCCAAAAGGAATACAAAAGTGTAAATATAAATGCTCAATATTTTTGAAATATATATATATGAGATCAGGAACGTGAACAGGAATTATAGTAAAAAGATATAGGGGCCCAGATTTTTTCTGTGGGACCAATTCTATGAGTGTATTCAGCAGCTTTGCATTCAAGTCTATGGGTCATTAAAATGGTCATCCACCAAAAGGTTTCACTAAGGAGACTTGCAGATTTCCAGTTGGGGACACTCATCTGCAGAGTAACTGCAATCAAAATGCTGAAGAGTTTCTTTTGCCATTTTTCCAAAGAGTCAGGAATAGCTAAGGATCGATATATAATAGTATTAGAGGTTAAAGGAGATGAAATAGGTAAAATAGCCTATAAAATAGATCAGACATCGGACCAGAATTCATAAAGAGAAAGTCAAAGATAAATCATATGGAGAAGGTCCGCAAGGTGCAGAGGTTGGAGTTCGCCAATTTAGCACGATGTAGCCTACTGGGGGACCAAATTGCTTTGTTGTAGAGAAAATACATAGATTGGGAAAGACTTGTGAATGCAGTAGCCTGTTTAGAGTGACAGAAGAAATCGGTCCATTCTTCCTCAGAGCCATTCCAGGAAGAATCAGAACACCAGAGGTTTTTGACAGAGGGAGATAATGAAAAAGATTTAGACTGTAAAACCTTATAAAAAAGAGAAGTGGAGTGGTCTTGAATTATAGCAATGGTACATAGTTTAGAAAGATCAGATTTAATAACACAGTACACAGACATTTTGAATAAAGCTATTAAAGAGTGTCTTAATTGATAACAATGGAAAAACTCCTCAGAAGGTAAGGAAAAATGTTCATTGAGTTCTGAAAAAGATAATAAGGCATTAGTATTATAAAGATGTTCCAGATAAAGAATACCCTTGGAAAATCAAGTTGGCCAAAAAAATAGGTTGGTTATTGATAAGAATATTAGAATTAAAACAAATTGGGGCATCAGGATAGAGATTATTAGCTTTCAAGCATGTAGTGGATATAATGTGTACAGACTGGATGGTAGAGTTGATAAGGTCAGGTTTAATAGGTAAGGAGGATAGTGTGAATGGGATGCAAAATAAAGGAATAGGATGAAGCAAATCTTTCTCAATTCTGAGCCAAGCAGGGCAATTAGAAGGTAGAGTATACAAGGATAGCCAGAAAGAGCTATATCTCAGGATAGCGGCCACATGATAGAGAAATAAATCAGGAAAACAGACCAGTGCCGTAGCGAGGGCAGCTGACTCCCGGGGCGGGTCGCTGCTGCTCCCCCCCGCCCCCGGGGTGCAGCATGGCACCCGATCTGGAGCGAGCACATCCCCCCCCGGAGCGCACATCCCCCCCCCCCCCCCCCCCGGAGCGTATACTTACAGCGGAGAGCGGCGAGTGACGGGCAGGAGGGCCGATCCGCCCCGACTGCACGTTGCTGGGAGCTGCATCGGGGCAGAGAGAGCAGTGAACCAGCGGAGTCGGCACCCCCCCCCCCCCCAGCGGCGTGCACCGGGGCGGACCGCCCCACCGCCCCTCCCTTCCTACGCCACTGAAACAGACACCATTGTCCACTTTGGCAGCTTTGAGAACTTTCAGGGAAATACAAAGAGGTTTATCACACCAGAGATATTTAGAAATTTTTGAATTGATTCATTTGTAAAAGGAGCAAGGTGTCAATTCAGGAAGCATGCTTAAGTAGTAGTTGACTGTAGGCATAACAGTTACTTTTATTGCTTCCAGTCGGCCCCACCATGATAAAAGAAAAGGGGGCCATTGTGTCAATAATTTATCAAGCTTAGATTTAGTAAGTTCCAAATTAAAAGTCATTAGATGCTCTCTGTCTGTAAGAAATTGTGCACCCAAATATTTTAACTGGAGTGGAGACCATTTGAAGTTGGAGGAGCCATATCTGAAATATGTCATTGAGAGCCATAACCTTTGATTTGTCCCAATTAATATGGTAACCCGCTGAAGAAGAGGACTGAGAAACTAGTGTTAATAATGCAGTGATAGAAAGGTGGGGTTGAGTTAGAAATATAAGAGGGGTGAAAGAAGACATCTCTGTCTGGTGCCACGTTTTAACGGGATACCATCAGAGACAGAATCATTTATTTTAAGTCTAGAAATCGGAACTGTATATAGAATTTACACCCATTGTACAAATGATTCTCCAAAACCAAACCAATCCATTGTGATAAATATATGAGACCATTTAACCAGGTCAAATGTTTTTTTCGGCATCTAAGGAGACAGCAATGGAAGGCTGTTGGAGGAGGTGGGCAAGGTCAATAAGAGCATGAAATGTGAGTGCATTATCACCTATGAAGCGACCTTTCATAAAATTAACCTGGTCGGGATGAATGAGGAGATCTAAGCACTTCTCCAATGTAGAAGCTAGAGCTTTAGCCATAATTTTACAATCTATATTAAGAATGGAGATGGGTCTCTCCCAGGCTTGGTGGGGTCTCTCCCAGGCTTTGGTATAACAGTGATGTGAGCCTCAACAAATTTACCTTGATCTCGAGGATTGGAGTGGAGGTAATCAAATAAGTCTTTTAGCTGTATAAAAATTATGGAATTAAATGTTTTTAAAAATTCCGCTGTCTAGCTGTCAGGATCTGGAGCTTTGTGGTTAGATAAAGCTTTTATAGCAGAGGAGATTTCAAAAGAAGAGATTGGTGCATCCAATGCAGTACATTGTGTATCTAATAAGGTGGGATGAGGGAGGTCTTGTAGAAAGGAGTGACTTGAGATTAATGGATCTGTAATGGAAGAAGACTATAAAGATTTATAGAATTGTTCAAATTCTTTAATAATTGCAGATTCATCTTGAAGAATAAGTCCACTCGCAGTAGTGATGGATGATATTCGGGAACGTTGTTTACTGATAACCAGGTATCTGGCCAATAATCTTCCAGATTTGTTTGCAGAAAAATAGTGACCTGAACTTTGGAGAAAAATATATTCTCAAGCTCTATGTCTGTAGAGTTGGTTCATTTCATATTTAAGCCGGACAAGATCTGCTGGAAAGGTGTGTTGACTGGACATAATGTAGGATTTCTGATTCTAATTACTGTATTCTATTGAGTTCTTAGAGTTTCTTTAGCCATGGCATTTGACTAATAATCTCACCTCCACATACTAGATTTGAAAGCTTCCAACAGAGTGGTGAACATTGAAGCATAAGAGATATTATCCTTGAAGAAGTCAATAATATATTGTTGGAGTTTTTGGACAACCACAGGATTTAATAATATGGTGGTATTCATTCTCCAACATCAAGGTGGTTTCTTACGACTGTATCACAAGCAGTAGGGAAGTCATTTTGTGATCTGAGATAATGATTGGAGAAATGTGTTCTGATTGGGTTGAGAGACCAAGGATTTGGAGATTTTAAAACAATCTTTCCTGGAATAGGATTGATGAGAAGCAGAATAATGAGTGAAATCTTTGGTAGTAGGATTCAGAGTTCTCCAGGAGTCACATAGGCCCAAATCTTTAATAAGTGCATGAAAATCATGCCACATTTTATTCAGGTGGATGTACAAGAAGATTGACAGTCCAGGATAAAGTTTGGAGGCCTATTAAAGTCTCTGCCAATTAAAATAGGATTATGGCAGTATTCCAGTAGAATATCCCGAAGAGAGGAAATAAATGTAGGAGTATCAACATTAGGTGCATACACACTCATTATGGATAGAACAGTAGAATCCACTTTGGCCTCCACAATGACCCATCTCCCTTTAGAGTCAGAAGATTGTTGTATAATTTGAACATTAAGAGGTTTTTTTAAAAATATAATAGAGACCCCTCTTTTTTTATTGAGCAGGAGAAAAGGCGTAACATCCCGACCAGGGAGGCTTGAATCTAAGACAATCCGGAGCGTTCAAGTGAGTTTCTTGAAGTAGAAGAATATCAACATGTTCTTTCTGTACATAGTCAGAAATTTTTTGTCGCTTCACAGGGTGATTTAAGCCATTCACATTCCATGAAGCAACTTTAAGCAAAGACATCATAATGGCTTAAAAAGCATATTGGTACCCAAAACCAAAGTAACCAGAACATAATGAAAAATAATATAAGGATTATGACATGACATGAAAAAGCAGTTATCATCCCGAACAGTGATCCATCAACAGGAATATTGTTGCGAGTAAACTTCCCTAGCATGAAAAAGAACCAGAACAAACTAAATAGAGCTTCAAACATATGCATACCTAAAAAACAGAGCTCAACCCAACAGGTACTTTAGAAGAGGAGGCAATTAGTCCCCAGTATCACAAAAATTCATACAAGAGTACAATAGACATACACGCAGCCATACATATACATACAAAAGCTATATTGCAATGTAGATTTGAAAGTTAACGTTGCATGAGGATGCTCGCAATGAAAAGCAAAAGAAGGAAAGAGGAGAAAAATTGCAAAGTACACTACTCACACTACATACACACCATCCATCATTCAGAAAAACATGCAAGAAGCAGTTCTAGACAATCAGCTAATATAAGAACACATCCAGGGCCATGCCAACACGGTAAGCGGGGTAAGCATGGCAGGGGGGCGCTGTCCTTTGGGGGGGTGCCGCCGCACCATGCTTACCTCGCCCTCCCGCTCCCATTGCTCAACTGCCTGCCCTCTTCTCTCCCACAAGATCCCCTTTCCTTTTTTTCGCCTTTTAATTTTACCTCCGTCCGGCAGCGTCAGTGAAGGAGGAGGCGCTCCCAACGTGTCTAGCCTTCCCCTTTGCTCATGTTCCGCCGCCTTCTGATGTCATTTCCTTGACGTCAGAAGAAGGCGGAACATGAGCGAAGGGAAAGGCTAGACACGTCGGGAGCGCCGCCTCCTTCACTGACGCCTGCGCTGCCGGACGGAGGTAAATTTAAAAGAAAAAAAAAGGAAAGGGATGTTGGAAGGGGGGGGGAGAAGAGGGCGGGCAGTTGGGACATGGGAGCGGGAGGGCAGGGGAGAGAGGAGCATGGATGCAAGGGCAGGGTTCATGGAAGGGAGAGAGGGGAATTGCTGGATATGGTCAGGGATGAATGGAGGGAGCAGGGGACAGATGGGCATGGATGGGAGGGTAGGGCTCAGGGAGAGGGGAATTGCTGGATAGGGATGAATGGAGGGGGCAGGGGACAGATGGGCATGGATGGATATGGATTGCAGGGCAGGGCTCAGGGAGAGAGGGGAATTGCTGGATAGGGATGAATGGAGGGGGCAGGGGACAGAAGAGCATGTTTGGGCATGGATTGGGAGGGCAGGGCTCAGAGAGAGAGGGGAATTGCTGGATAGGGATGAATGGAGGGGGCAGGGGACAGATGGGCATGGATGGATATGGATTGCAGGGCAGGTCTCAGGGAGAGAGGAGAAATTGCTGGACATAAAGGGGAGGGAAGAGAGATGAAGGAGATGAAATGAGGGAAAAGGAAGAGAGGAGAAAAACTGCACATGGATGAAGAAAATAGGCAGAAGCTGAGGACCAGAAATGAAGAAGAAAGGAGGAAAGGAAAGAAATAAATGGAAAGGAAGCCCTGGAAACGGAGTTAAAAGGACAGATAGCAGCAGAATCAGATACTGGGCCAGCATGATCAGAAAAAGAAAGTCACCAGACAGCAAAGATAGAAAAAAATCATTTTATTTTCATTTTAGTGTTTGGAATATGTCCACTTTGAGAATTTACATCTGCTATCTTATTTTGCAATGTATAGCAATTTGTTTCTAAGAATATTGCTGGCAGTTCATGTCAGTGTGGCAAGTGGTGAGCAATCATTTTCACCGGGGGGGGGGGGGGGGGGGGGCGCCAAATGATAGTCTGCAGAGGGGCGCCAGAGACCCTAGGCACGGCCCTGAACACATCACAAACGTTCTTTTAGGGGATCAGAAGGCTATCTCTGAGTAACATGTATCAAGAAATGCATATTGGGGAGGGAGCTCAAGAAAAGTGAGAAGTAAAAATACATCTGGGTCAGTATATAAAACTGTTTTACAAGTAAATATCAAATGTATGACCAAGCAAAAGAACAGTATATGAAGAAAAAGAGATGTTTAGTGAGCAATACCGCAGACATTCTTAATATTGAAACTTAGCAAGACAAGGGCAAAGACAGCGCATATTTTTATATGGCAAAGCCCAGAGGCATGTGATAAAAGGATGATTTTAATGTTTGCAGTTCAAGTCATTTTAAGATCCCAAAGCCAGGATCGAAGAGCATCAGGATCTGAGTATTGTTGGTTTGATTCCTGTAAGTCACACGCATTCGGGCAGGGTAAAATAATCTGAATTGCGCGCCAACATCTTTTAAATACTGTCACTAGGTCAGGAAGGCTTTACTTTTGGCATAAGTAGCAGCAGCCAGGTCAGGTGCAATAATTTTCCTACCTTGATGTAGAAGTGATGCTTTACCTTTCACTGTGAGTAAGATATGCAGAGTGTGCTGATACTGCAAGTGCTGTGCCACTGCAGATATTTGGCACCATGCTGAAGGCGCAAGGGTGTCCGGTGGGCCTGCTTGAGCTCAAGCGGCACACTGAACTCTACATCTAAAAATTTAGGTAGCCAGTTCTCCAGGAAGGAAATCCTATCCGATCTATCTGTGCCCTCTGGCTAGCCCAGAATGCAAATATTATTGCACCTGCTGCAATTTGTGAGATCTTCAAGATCTTCATGGAGCTTGTTCAGATCCTTCGAGTTGGAGTCAAGTTGTAGCATGGCAACTTCCACTGTAGTCAGTCTGATGGTAAGTGACTCCATCGATTGTCGGAAGGCAGCAATCTGCGCATGGATGGCCTCTAATTCCTGACACATGTCTCTGGGAATAGCAATGTGATTGTGTAAAGTTCTTTAATTCCCTTTAATTCTGACATTATGGGATCTACATCCTCCTCCGAATTAGGTTGTGATCCTAGTTTATCTGGTGAGTGAGGGTTTGATGTGAGCCTTTTCAAATTTGAGTTAACATTATATTGAGAATCTGATTTGTTTTTCCTCATGGCTGTGATCAGTTGAAAAGGTCAGATGAGCAGAATAACACGGTTTTCGTGGTCTGGTATGAGGGCTGTAGTTGAGAAACTCCAAATTAGTTGGGGAGGAAGCTGCTCAAGCAGCCACCATATCTGAGCGTTCACTGGAAGAGCATCACCTATGCCATATTTTAGTTTTGAGAGAAAAAGTCCCTCTGGTGTATTTTTCTCACTCACAGTTAAGTGTCATTACCATTCGTCAAGCTTTCATTCCCTTTCTGCCTGTGCCAACCTATCAAATCATTCTAATGAGAAAGGCAAGGACAAATCAAATTCGGGTATACATATAAAGTATCACATACCATGTAAATGAGTTTATCTTGTTGGGCAGAGTGGATGGACAGTACAGGTCTTTATCTGTTGTCATTTACTATGTTACTATGTAATGACAATGCTTTCTTCTGGCATCTTGCTCCTAGTTAGTTTTAGCTTTATTTTATAGAGTTTTCGCTGGGTCATTCTTCGTGATAGTGCTTATCTATGTATCTATTTATGTATACACTAGTAAAAAAGGCCCGTTTCTGACACAAATGAAACGGGCGCTAGCAAGGTTTTCCTCGGAGTGTGTATGTTTGGGAGAGTGTATGTGAGAGTGACTGTGTGAGAGACAGAGTGAAAGTGTGAGTGTGTGTGTGTGAGAGAGAGAGTGAGTCTGGGTGTGAGTGTGTTTGTGAGAGTGTGTGTGTGTGAGAATGAGAGTGTGTGCAAGTGTGTATGTGAGAGACAGTGTGAGAGAGAGTGTGTGTGTGTGTGTGTATGTGTGTGCGAGAGAGAGAGTCTGTGTGAGACACAGATTCTCTGTGAGAGTGAGTGTATGAGACCAAGCGAGTGTGTGAGTGACTGTGTGGCACATAGAGAGTGAGTGTGATACAGAGTGTGTGAGAGTGTGAGAGTGTGAGTCAGAAAGACATTGTATATGAGAGAGTGTGTGAGCCCTGCCCTCCCAATCCATGCCCATCTGTCCCCTGCCCCCTCCATTCATCCTTTTCCAGCAATTCCCCTCTCTCCCTGAGCCCTGCCCTCCCAATCCATGCCCATCCATGCTCCTCTGTCACCTGCCCCCTCCATTCATCCCTATCCAGCAATTCCCCTCTCTCCCTGAGCCCTGCCCTGCAATCCATATCCATCCATGCCCATCTGTCCCCTCCATTCATCCCTATCCAGCAATTCCCCTCTCTCCCTGAGCCCTGCCCTCCCAATCCATGCCCATCCATGCTCCTCTGTCCCCTGCCCCCTCCATTCATCCCTTTCCAGCAATTCCCCTCTCTCCCTGAGCCCTGCCCTCCCAATCCATGCCCATCCATGCTCCTCTGTCCCCTGCCCCCTCCATTCATCCTTTTCCAGCAATTCCCCTCTCTCCTTTCCATGTCCCCCCCCTCGCATCCATGCTCCTCTCTCTCCCATGTCGCAGCCTGACCCGGCCTCTTCTCCCCCCCCCCCTTCGCATCCATGCACCCCCCTTCGCATCCATGCTGTCGTTTCTCCCCTGTCCTCCCGCTCCCATTGTTCAACTTTACTGCCCACCCTCTTCTCTCCCCCCCAACATCTCTTTTTGTTTTTTTTTTCTTTTTAAATTTACCTCCGTGGCGGTTCCGGCAGCGCAGCGTCAGGGAAGGAGGCGGCGCTCCTGACGTCTGTAGCCTTCCCTTCACTGTGTTCCGCCTTCTTCTAACGTCAAGTTTGACGCGTGGGCGGGGCAGACACAAAGCGATCTCACCCCCTTCACTTTTGGAACGTTGGGTAAGCAAGGCTTCATTCGAACGTTGGAGGTGCGTTTTATATAGAGAGATCTGTATGGATAGATAGATAAACAGATGACAGATATGCATCTGTCATCTGTTTATCTTTATACCATGTAATGATGAAGGGTAGTAATTTTATGAGTTCTAATATTTCTTCATCAATAAGTCATCATATGGCCCTTTTTACACAGGCACGCTAACGTTTTTAGCACACTCTAAAAATTAGTGCACGCTAACTGTGTAGATGCCCGTAATATTCCTTTGGGCACCTACATGGTTAGCGTGCGATAATTTTTAGCACGCGCTAAAAACACAAGTGCGCTTTTTGTAAACATAGCCCATAGTACGTGACGGCAGATAAAGACCAGGATTTTCAATTCAAGTTGAAATCAACAATGAACGTGATATTATAGACTTGATCATGGTCTGTCTTTGTTGTTTCTGGGACGTAGACCGTAGAGGTCCGCTCAGCTCTGTCCTTATGTTCCAACTACTGGAGTTGCCGTCAAAGCCCATTCCTGCCTATCCAGATCTGTCTTGTCATTTGCAGGACACAGACTGTAAAAATCTGCCCAGCACTGTCATCATGTTCCAAATTACTGGAGTTTCCATCCAAGTTCTCTCCAGCCCATCCTACAACCAGATTGCTATATGTGTGACTCAGACTGTACAAGCTAGCCCAGCACCGGCCTTAGTTGATACAGCCAGAGTTACCATCTAAGCACCACTTGACATGCAAACACATATGCAACCCTTTATGGGAGGTATTTCTAAAACTGAGGTCAATGTTCAGTAAAAGGAGGAGAAGAGACATGCTTACCTTCAGGTGAGAGTATCACAATTCATAAGAGGCAGAGGATGGTGAGCAGGGACAGACTCACCCACAAGTAACAGACTTGGGAATTTTTTTTCAAACTGGCCCATTTCCTTCTCTTGCCTTGTCTCACTAGTTTGCTCATAAGGATCCCCATAACATGATGTGGATGGCCCAGCCTTCAGGAAATTAAAACAAAACAAAAAAAACCATAAAGCATGGTCCTCTGAGTCACTAAAGGATTCAGTCCCCAGCCATGTTCCTGCTCCCTCCTTCAGCATGGACTTCCTACATTAATAACAGGAAATCTGTGCTGAAGGAGGTGGCAGGAACATGGAAGGACCAGTGACGTAGCCAGATGGCCAGTTTAGGGTGGGCCTGAGATCAAAGTGGGTGGGCCAAAAATGTCATCACTGCTCCTCCCCCAACTAAAACAAAACACTAATTTAATTTCCACCCCTCTCCGGCACCCCTCCCCCAACTAAAACAAAATCCTAAAAATCATGGATCCTGTGGATCTCCTCTACTAAAACAATAATTTAATTTCTTCCACCCCTCCCAGTCACCCCTCCAACTAAAACAAAGCTGTAACTTAATTTACACCCCCCCCCCCCCAAAAGTAAATGAAATACCTGTGTTGGCAGGGATCCCCAAGCCTCGCCAGCTGAATACCTCCTTCCTGCTGAATAAACTTATCTCGGCTGTCGGCACTGTCTCCGAGCCGCAGCTGCTGGCTAGTGCCAGCCTCCATTTATGCTCAGCTTCGTACATGTTTGAGCATGTGCACAGTCAGAGGTGAGGGGAGGTGGCGGACTGCAGTTAGTGCTGCTAGCCATCTGACATGTAAGTTTGCTCAGCGGGGGAGGTCTTTGGCTGATGGAGCTTGGTGATCCCAGCCAGCCATGTTAAGGAAGAAGAAAGTTTGGTAGGCCTGAGCCTGAAGTGGGTGAGCCCTGGCCCACCTGTGGCTATGCCACTGGGCAGGACTTTGAGCCCTATTAGCAGCTCAGAGTCCCTGTTCTTTATTTTATTTTCTTCCATCTTTGGTGGAGGCACATTAGGTGCCCTCCAGTCCTGAGACTCCCAGCAACATTCCTCCCACCAGGGCATGCCTGAAAGTGCAATAGGGCAATCCACCCCTGCCTGTAAGTTATTGCCCAACCACAGGCTGTGACTCCCATTGCCTTTTCTTGCTAGAAGCAATGACTGCCGCTCGTTCAGTTATCTCCTATATTTCAAAACCAAAAGCAACTGATGTCAGAGAACGTAACCTGCCTAAAGCATTGAAGCTCACAAGGTCACTTTCACGGAGCAGTCTGGGTCTCAGCACAGGTAGGTTGAGTGAGTTGCTGAAGTTTCCACAGTGATAGCCTAACAGGAGAACTGAAAAGAGGTGTCCAGGTTCACAGCCCTGATCTTTATTTACTACGTCAACTGAAAAATGACTTGCCTTTCGATTGCTTCAGAATCCATTAAAACCAGTTTCAGTAGCATTCTGCAGAAAGTAAACATACAGGCTTCAGTTTCGTGTCTTTCACTGATAAGCAATCCCGGCAAACTAATCACCAGAAACAAAACATACAGAACAGAAACATGACTTGTGCACTAGGACTTGTGATTTGTGTGATATTTTCCGTTTAGGTCCTCCTGGGTCTCGAATGTGCTTGAGACCTCATGCTACTTTTCTACTGCATACATAAGATCAGGCAGTGCTGATTAGAAGTGTGCACAGAAGTGGGATCTGCTGTTCAGCCTAAGCAGAGAGAGCTGAGTGTTGTCTAATTCTTATCTGATTTTTGTATGTGACTGCAAATCATATGACTGGCCAAAAACCAAAAGAGATACTGTTAACCAGAAAAATGCATGCAAGGACCAAAAAAATCACCCCCTTTGAATTTTCCAGTCTCCCTGCACTGCTGGCCAGTGCAGTAACAGGACTTTACCGTCCCTATTAAATCCTTACCCCCTTAGCCTGTGTTTACATCCTTAAATGTCAGACTCCTTCTGTGAGTCCTCCAGCCTGTGCTATTTGTCTCTGAAAGATAAGTAAAACACTGCATAAGCCAACTACTCTAATTAATGTCTCTTTTTCTGATTTTTCTCCTTACAGAAAAGCCAGAGTTGGTATAATGTAAGTACTGCAAATTCTTTATCTTGTTTGTGTATATGTTGTTGGGGAAGGAGACATTCCTGTTTTTGGTAATGAGGTATCTGCATGTGTGTTGGGGTGGTGGTGGGTGGTAGTAGTAGTTAGTTGTACCTATAAGCCCTGACATTCAGAGGATTTATGGTCTTAACTTTGGGGTCCTTTTAGTAAGGCACGCTAGAATATGGCTGGTGCTGTGAGTAACGTGTGGGTTTGCCATGCATTCCGACCAGTTTCTAGCACGGCTTAAAGTGCCGGGAGCCAGTGGCGTTCCTAGGGGGGCGGACACCCGGGGCGGTGCCCCGCCCCCTGGGTGCAGCACCCCCCCCCCCCCCCGATGCAGCGCGGACGCACCCCCCCCCCCCCCCGCCAAAGCACCCCCCCCCGGCGAAAGAAACCCCCCCGGGGTGCACGCCGCTGTGGGGGGTGCCGCAGCGCGCGCCTGCTCAGCGTTGGCTGAGTTGGCGCGTTCGCTGCAGCTCCCTCTGACCCGGAACAGGAAGTAACCTGTTCCGGGGCAGAGAGGGAGCTGCAGGCTGCAGCGAACGCGCGCTCAGCCAACGCTGAGCAGGCGCGCGCCGTGGCACCCCCCCAGCGGTGTGCACCCGGGGCGGACCGCCCCCACCGCCCCCCCCTTGGTACGCCACTGCCGGGAGCCTTTACTTCCACCTACTTAGGTGGTGGAAAGGGCTCCCGCACTACTCCTGTGCTAATTTGGGTAGCTTAGGGTAATGTGCCCATGCTACCCAATTAGCCCAGGCACGCCTACTCTCCACCCCCAGACATGCCTCCCACACTGGAAAATAAAAAATACTTTACAGTGCAGGATTAGCACAATATGCAGAACACTACCACAGGACGCCAACTGAGGCTTAGTAAAAGGGACCCTTTGTAAGATATGCTCGTCATATCTTTGAAAATTTATTAGTGCTAAGTACTTAAATTTATACTCAAAAATTCACTAAGGGGCCCCTTTTACTAAGGCACGCATAAAAGTGTCCTGCTCTAGTGTAGGCGTGTGTTTTGGACACTCGCTGGTCCATTTCCTCAGCACGCCTGGAAAAAAGGCATTTTTTAAAAATGCCTGAAAATGGATGTGCTGCAAAAATTAAAACCAGCGTGTGTCCATTTTTGGCCTGAGACCTTACCGCTACCCACTGACTTAGTGGTAAGGTCTCACGCACTAACCGCTGGGTAAGCACCACAGGGTAGAAAATAGAAAATATTTTTCTACGGTGTGTTTTAGGCGCGCGCCAAAAATGGAATTACCGCCCGGGGTATGCGGTAGCCGGGTGGTAGTGCCAATTTGATGCAAGTTGGACGCGCATAGATGCCTACGCCTCTTAGTAAAAGGGCCCCTAAATGCCTAAATTTAGGAGCATAAAAAGTGGGGCAAATTTAGGGTAGCAGGGGAAAGATAGGTTATGAGCTTAACACTGACTTTTAGCACTTGCTTGTAAATTAGGCTCATAAATCTAGGAAAATGAACGGCAGGCCTACATTTATAAGCATAACTTCAGTTCCTAAATTAAGATGAATTTTCAACTGGAAACTCGTGCTCATAAATGTGGCTGAAAATGGACATAGTTTTGGGAGCCTAACATAGGAGCTCAGGGTTCCCCCCCCCCCCCCCCCAACCAATATTGGGCCCTTAGAACCTTGGGATGGAGTGTTCACGCTGTCTTTATTGTTCCTCCTTTACTGATCAGTGTCTATAGATCTGTGGCCCATTTGGTCAGTGCTTCCCAGCCACAGTTCCCAGTATACCTACAATCCAGGCATATGGTTCTGGCACATGTAGGAGCCAATGGTGGGGAGTACAACACATCACTCAGTAGTTCACCCACCATGCTTTTGAATGCCCTTATTTCTACCAAATCCTTTTGAGGGCTGCCTCCATGACTGCTCATTCCGTGGCAGAGTGGCAATAATGAAGCTAGCATGGTCAAGTTAAGGATGTTTACCCCACTGTACTTGGGGTTGGGGGTATAATGCTATATTTGATATTGTAATAGAAAAGAACAGAAAAGAAAAACAGGGTCATGGACAATTAATTGTTGCTTTAATGAAACAAAAGAAAAATCATGTTACAATGAAAATGCCTTTACACCACTAGTAGGGAAATATATAGAAGTCATTTCAAGATCTAGAAATACTTATCTATCAAAGGTGTGTGGGATGATTAAACCTGTCAGTAGTCCCAAGCATGAAATAGTCTTCATTCTGTACATTTCATGTGTCTGTAATTTGTGCTTCTTTCAGACTTCTTTCTTCCTTTCTCATCCTTTCGTTTCTTCCTCTCTTTGGTTTGTGCTTTCTTGTTTTATTTTTTTTTTAATCCTTCCATTTTCTGGTTCAGCATGAAAGGTAGCACATCAGAAGAGTAAGCACCAGCTCTTTGAATTCATGTCCTTGTGTGAAGGTCCTAGAGCCTTTCCCCTTGCTCCATCTACTGTTTGCCCATCCCTATAGATAAACATGCAGCAGGATCCTGACCACAATGGGACATTCCAAACATCCTCACTCTCTGCATTTCACACGAACTGCAGGAAAATTATAGGGTAGCAAATCCATTCTAAAACATGTAGAAGATCAATCATTTTGCTATAGTGTCCTCTTCCATGTTTTTTCTTCCTATAAAGGCAGAGGGGTAGAGCCTGATTCACTCTCAGTCTGTGTCTATGACAATAAAGCTTTGTGCTTCAGGTTCATTCTGGGTTGTTGGTTCTTGCTCAAGGAATGAGGCATATTATTGATTTACTTTCCATAGGATGGATTACTAGTGACATGTTGCTCATTAGTTGCTATAGACACTGTACTGAAGAAAGTATTGTGGTTATTTTCCATGTGATTGATGGAGAAATTGTTTCTTGCTACTTCCTGTAGGATCGATGCCAGGGAATGATTGCAGTCTATTCTATGTGAGACATTGGCCAGTGGCATGTTGCTGGTTATACTTTGTGGGTGGCCTGTAGGTATGTTGCAGGTTGCTTTCCAAAGGATGGAGTGCTGTTTTGTGTTGCTGGTTACTCTCCATAGATAGGTGCTAGAGAAAGACTACAGGCTAATCTTTCTTGGATGGAACATTGTTGATGTGTGCTGGGAACCCTCTGTGGGAAGGTCACGGTGAAGAGTTTCTGGTTATTTTTTATAGGAGATAGCGTACTGTGGATAATTTTTATGAATAGGTGTTGGGAAAACACTGTTGAAAACTGTCTCTGAGATGGGTATCAGAAAAATATCCTTCATCATCAGTGGTGTCTGTGTGCTGGGCCTGCACTGAGCAATGATGACCTTCCATGGCAATGAGCGGCTGTGATTACAACAAAAACCGTCCAATTAGTTCTGAGCTCAGTTGCTACCCACTGCAGCACCCCTAGCATTCTCTGCACACCAGAGACTTGATTTAATAATTATGATAACAGGAAATGGGAAAACCTGTCGGAATGACAGATTTCACAAATCTTGGTGAATTTCAGTGGAGTATTAATAATAGTCATGACTGACTTTTTGTATAATAAAAGGTGCCAGTTCAGAGACTTCTCCATATGTAGGTGCAATCACTCATTGTGAAGGGTTCATTAGACCTCTCTGTGCAATCCTGCCACCTGGCCAAGCTGCACTCTGGGCAGTATGGGATTGGAGGGCACTGGTGTGCCTCCAAAGTCTTTGAGATAACTGTATTTGAAACAAAAGAAATAACTATAAACATTCCTGTTAAAATTCAGATGCAACTGCAGATTTTTATGTAGTGCAAATCATAATATATGCTGTTTATTAATGATGGCATTGCTAGCATGCAAAATTAGAAAATGTTGGTGAATCCCATAAGTCATCGGTTCTCAAACTATGCACTGTGGCACCCAAGGGCACTGTGACATATTTTCCTCACTTCTGTCCCGCCACCACCCAAGCCACTGCCTCTGCTTAGGGCCCCAGCTCCAGTGCACCGCCTTCACCTGTGGCCAACTTGGGTCAACCCCTTTAGCTTAAAAACTAACCTGAGGAAGAGGCAGTAGGATCAAGAACAGTTGCCGACTTTATCTCTGTACTGGAATGCTGTGATGAGTTTAGCTGCATTGCTTACTGGTGACTTTTAGCCAAGAGGAAATCACTGAGTCCCTTCAGAAGAGACACTCACCCGTAGCCCCCTGCTGCCTTGCTCCCAGCTCAACGCGGACAGCACATAAAGCCCAGTGCCGTTCCTGTGGCCTACAACAGTCACTCACAGGAAAGCCACCTTCCAAATGAGAGTATTTTCAGGTTGCAACCTCCTTAAGATCGTGGCGCTATAATAATGCTAATTATTTTACATTTCCATCTGTTAAGTTAAGAGGAGACTACTAGCTTTTGAGAAAACACTTGCCGTTCAAGCTGCTCGATTATGGAAAGATATTGTAGGGCAATTTTCTATCTCACCCTATTATCTTTTATTTAGAAAAAAAGTAAAAACTATTCTTTTTAAAAAAAATGTACTTTAAATTTCTGTTACCGCTGATTTATTTTGTGTAATTCCCAGATGACTGTTCTGGCATCTTGTTGACTGTTACCTGCTTATTTATTTGTTGCATTTATACCCCACATTTTCCCACCTATTTGCAGGCTCAATTTGGCTTACATAGTACCGTCAAAGGCGTTTGCCCAGTTGGTGGCTAACAAATAAAAAAGTTGTATAGTGATCGTATGAGGTATAAGTGGAGGGTCGGAATGGATGAAGATTGCGTGTTGTCCTGTTTGATCATAGTCATGCTGTGTTGGTAGGTGAAGAGGGTTACGTGGGGTCTTTGGGGTAGGCCTTTTTGAAGAGGTTGGTTTTTAGTGATTTCCTGAAGTTCAAGAACTAGAAGGTGGTAGCGGGATATAAGCCGTGTTATTAATGCTATTGTTAAAGCAGTTCTGATTGTCCTTCGGAGGTTCCTGTAGACACAGCTTACCTGAGAAGTCAGGTGAGCAGAGGAAGTGGAAACTGTTGCCAGAGGAACCAGTACAAGTGGTCTTTCTTGCTCAGGAGGACAGCAGCTGGATGGAAGGGGGGAGAGAAGATGGGCAGAAGCTGGATGAAAGGTGGGAGAGAAGATGGACAGAAGCTAGATGGAAGAGGGAGAGAAGGTAGATTGAAGCTGGATGGAAGGGGGAGAGAAGGTGGGCAGAAGCTTGGTGGAAAGGGGAGAGAAGATGAGCAGTAGCTGCATGGAACAGGAGAGGAGGTGGGCAGAAGAAGCTGGAGAGAAGGGGGAGAGAAGGTGGGCAAAAGGTAGATGGAAGGGGGAGAGAAGGTGGGCAGAAGCTGGATGGAAGGCAGGAGAGAAGGAGGGCAGATGCTAGATGGAAAAGGGGAAGAGAAGCAGGGTATATGTGAGAATGCCAGTGTCAGTGACTGAAGCATGCCACTGATTTGCTCTGGAGCTTGGGCCTTGGGCAGTGGACCTCTTCAGCTGGCAGGGCTTGGGCATCCCCGCGAACATAGGTAGAACTCAATACCATTGGCAGCAGTAGGGGGGGAGGGAGAAGGAGACGAGAGAAAATGTGTAGCCTAGGGGGTGCCATGACCCGAGAAAATTTGGGAACCAGTGCCATAAGTAATAAATTCACCACTAAGCCAATGCATTTCAAGTATATGAATCTAAATAACCATTTATCACCCCCCCCCCCCCCCTTTACAACACTTTTCTATAACAGAAAGGAGTGACAAATCTCATCATATCAAGATAAATCTCTCTATTCTACAAGTTCAACTGCACTAGAGTCTGAACTGAAGAGACCATATGGATGTTAACTGGAATTCTGTTTCTCTCTCTCTCTCTCTCTCTTTTTTAACACACTCATTTCAGGAATCACTTTTTTTAAATCCAAACCCTCGTGTTTGTATATTTATTTATTTCATTTATTAGGTACTTACTATTCGGCTTTAACTGACAAGCAGGGCAAAGTACATATAGCAAAACAGAACAGTCTAAAGTTGACTGAGAATACTATAATGCTTCTGTAAGTTCCATGGTGCGACCTCACCTTGAGTATTGCATTCAATTCTGGTTGAGTATCTCAAAAAAGATGTAGCAGAATTAGAAAAGGTTCAAAGAAGAGTGACCAAAATGATAAAGGGGATGGAACTCCTCTCATATGAGGAAAGGCTAAAGAGGTTAGGGCTCTACATCTTGGAAATGAGATGGCTGAGGGGAGATATGATTGAGGTCTACAAAATCCTGAGTGGTGTAGAATGAGTAGAAATGAATCAATTTTTTATTCTTTCTAAAAGTTCAAAGATTAGGGGACACTCAATGAAGTTACATAGAATTACTTTTAAAACAAGTAGGAGGAAATATTTTTTCACTCAACAAACAGTTAGGCTCTGGAATTCTTTGCTGGAGGATATAGAAACAGCAGTTAGCATATCTGGGTTTAAAAAAGGTTTTGGACAAGTTCCTGGAGGAAAGTCCATAATCTGCTATTGAAATAGACATGGGGAAGCCACTGCTTGCCCTGGGATTTGTAGCATGGAATGTTGCCACAATTTGGGTTTCTGCCAGGTACTTTTGACCTGGCTTGTCCACTGTTGGAAACAGGATACTGGGCTAGATGGACCATTGGTCTGACCCAGTATGGCTATTCTTAATGTTCTTAAAGAATACAGGGGAGGTGACAAGAGCAGTCTAGAATCTATCATAATCCGGTGACAGAGGCCTGTTGAAATAACCGCGTTTTGATTGCTGATTTAAAGTTTTTCAGAGACAATTTACCACAAGCTGACAGCAGTAAAGAATTCCACATGGCCAAAGCTTTGAAATAAAACACGCCGGGCCCCTTTTACTTATCTGCAGTAGAAAGTGTCCTGCGCTATTATGAGCGCATGACATTGGTGTGCGCTGGGCCATTTTGTACCACAGCTGGGAAAAAGGCCTTTTAATGGGGCAGTAAATGGCCATGCACTAAAATGAAAAGTAGCGTGTGGCTATTTACTGCCTGAGCCCTTAATGCCACCTATTTATTTGGCGGTAAGGGCTCACTCGCTACTCCTGTGGTAATCAAGCAGCGTGCAGCAATGTGGCTGCACTGCTGATTACCACTGGGAACGCCTCCCGTGGTAGAAAATAGAAAATTATTTTCTACTGTTTGAAACTGCGTGCACCAACTTTGAAACTACTGCAGGGTACCCACGCTATCCCTGCAGTTGATTTGGCATGTGCTACCTGCACATTAGCCCTACTATGGCTTGGTAAAAGGGTCCCACTGTGTCTCGTCGTCTCAAGCTGGGCTGGCTTTGGACCTGACAAGACCTTGAAGCAGTGGCATACCAAGGGCGGGGGCGGTGGGGGTGGTCCGACCTGGATGCACGCTGCAAGGTGGTGCAGGGAGCAGCTACGCGGCTATCAGCTCCACCAGTTCTCTGCTCCCTCTGACGTTACTTCCTGTTCCGGGTCAGGGAAGCGACGAAGCTGACAGCCATGTGACTGCTCCCTGTAGCCCTAGGAGGTAAGAGCATTGCGCTTGTGGGGGGATGTCATGATTCACAGGGGGGTGCAGCGGCAATCCACCCTGGGTGGCAGCCGACCTAGGAACACCACTGCCATGAAGTGGTCATTTAGAGACTGAAGAACTCGCAATGGGGAATAAGGGATTGGATAAATATGGTGGAGTAACCTTACAAAATACTTTAAAAGCAAGGAGAAGAGTTTTAAACTTCACTCGATATTCAACTGGTAACCAATGGTGGCTTTTCAGTAGAGGAATGTGGTCTGATTTGTGAGCGTGACAAAACACGTGAATAGCAGTATTCTGCAATGTTTCTAACTTCTTAAATAGAGTCCTAGGAGCACCCAAATAGATGATATTACAGTAATCAAGTCTAGTAATAAGAAGAGACAACAGGAAAGAATTGAAAAAGTTATGAAATGATTGTATAGAGCGCAGTTGGCACAATACAACCCCCCCCCCCCCCCTGTTGTACATAAGGAGTATATTTGCAGAACAAAGGAGAGTTGGGAGTCCAGAATTATTCCAAGATAGTGGAAGCTCCTCTCACAGGGATAATAGTGGTGTTTAACAAATGAAGGGCAGAGGTTGGCGGTACGAAGTAACCTGACAGCCAGTAAACCATCTTTTCACAATTTAAGACCAGGCAGTAATCAGCAAGCCATTGGGTTATAAAGCCAAGACAATGTTGAAGCGGGAGAGTATTTAGGTCATCCAGATCAGTGTAATGAAGAAGTAGATATTCATCGGCATAGAAATGGAAAGAAATAACACAGTCTCGAATAAGGGTCACCAAAGGGCTTAGAAAGATATTAAATAGAGAGAGAATGGACCCCTGTGGGATACAGCAGGAGAGCGGCTTATTAGTGGACTCAGAGGGTGAGAACATGAAATGTCCAGTCTGTCAGAAATGAGCCAAACCAATTCAAAATAGTTCCAGTCAGACCTAGATTTTGAAGTCGTGACAAAAGGAGAGAATGATCAGTAAGATCAAACACGGCAGAGAGATCGAGAGAAATTGTCAGAGTAATTTGCTCTTTGTCCAGATGGTAATGGATATCGCTTAGAATGGTCTTTGTACTACAACCTGGTCTAAAATCCAACTGGTGGAAATGATGAGTCAAAATATTTTCTGTAAATTGTTTCAGCTGAGTAAACTCCAATTTTTCTGCAATTTTAGATAAGTACCAGAGGTTTGATCCTGGGCGAGAATAACCTGGGACCGAAGGATCTAAACAGGATTTTTTTAAGATAGGTCTCAGGGCCACAGCCTTCTGTTGGAGAGATACCTGACCCCGGCTAAGGCTACAGTTTAACATACAGAGTAAGAGAGGAAGAAGGTCAAGATTAATCATTTTAACCCACCTAGAGGGACTTGGGTCTAGAACACACATGGTTGTTTTCATGGAAGAGAGGATATTATTATTATTATTATTACATTTCTATCCCAAATTTTCCCAAAAAAAGCTAGGTTCAATGCGGCTTACATAACAAATTAAGAAGCATTACAAGACAATATTAATACAAGAATACGACTATTCAAAAAATTATTTTCATATTAGCTGAACACAGATATGCTTGGGTAATGAGTTCCAGAGTTTGTTAAAACCTAACCTACAAAACTATCCATAATGCTAATTTTTCTTACCAAAGTATCAACTTGAGAGATGTAATATGAGATATTCTTTAGATGATGATGAGGTGGCATTTCATGGTGATGACTTAATGAGATTTATCATATAAGATGGTAAGATACCATAAAGAATCTGATGAACAAAAGCACAGAGCTTAAATGAAATTCTTTCATTGATAGGTAACCAATCCTTAAGAAGAGGAGATGTTTTAACGTAACGCGATAATCTATATATAAGGCAGGTGTGTGTGTTTTGTGTTTTATTGAGAGAACCTAAAGATTGTGTCTGGAAAGAAGACCAGACTGTGGAGCCTATAGAATTACTAGAGAACAGGTCAGATACAGGTGGCTGATTGGACAAGGTTGATGGTATTAAAAAAGATGATCGAAGTGTTATGTTTGTATAGAAGTAATCTGCAAGGTTGTCTGCAGAAGGAACCATCTTGCCACCCTCAGTCATCCTACTGCCTGTCAGTGAGCAAAATATGGTATAAAGTTCCGGGGCAGAGGGAGCTGCAGTGAATGAGCGAAGTTAGCGAACTCGGAGCCGACAGGCGCGCGCCGCAGCACCCCCCAGCGGCGTGCACCCGGGGCGGACCGCTCCCACCACCACCCCCCCCTTGGTACGCCACTGCAGCAGATGTAAATTTGAAAAAACAAACAAATACCAATCACCACTTTACAAATTAACAAATAGAAATAAAACAAATATAGAAAATAAAATAATACTATTTTATTGGAGTAATACATTTAGCTTTCAGAGGCCAAAACCTCCTTCCTCAGGTCAATATAGTATAGTGCTGTTACAGTATCCTATCCTGACCTGAGGAAGGGGGTTTTGTTCTCCGAAAGTTAGTCAAAATGTATTAAAATTAGTCCAATAAAAAGATTACCTTATTTACATGTTCTATTTATAAACATTTATTAACACATCTACAATACTACTTTATCCTAAAGCAAACAAATAAAAATATATATTTTATTAACAGTTTGTTGTCTCTAGTTTCTGCTTTCCTCATCTTCTTTTCACTGTCTTCCTTCCATCCAGCATCTGTTTTTGCTTTCTCTCTGCCATCCAGTGTCTGCCCTCTCTGCCATCCCCTCCATCCAATGTCTGCCCTCTCTCCCTGCCCCTTCCATCCACTGTCTGCCCTCTCTCTCCCTTCCATCCAAATCTGCCCTCTATCTCTGCCCCTTCCATCCACCATCTGCCCTCTCTCTCTCCCCCTTCCATCCACTGTCTGCCCTTTCTATCCCTTCCATCCACTGTCTGCCCTTTCTCTCTGCCCCTTCAATCCACCATTTGCCCTCCCTCTCTCATCCATCAAGGGTCTGCCTTCCTCTCGCTCCCCCTTCCATCCAGGATCTGTCCGCTCTCTCTCTGCCCCCTCTTTTCGACCGCAAGTTCCAGCCCCATTATCCCACGCCCCTAGTTCCAGCCCCAGCCCACATCTCCCACCTCCCACCTGCCCCCCCCCCCCCCCCCGTTTCAGCCCCAGCCCTTTTCTCCCACCAGTCCCGAGCTTCAGCCCCTAGCCACTTCTCCCTGCCCCTTTTCAGCTCCCAGTTCCAGTACTAGCCCCCTTATTGCAGCTACCCTCCTTTTCAGCCCCAAGTTCCAGTCCCCTTCATCCACATGCCTTGCATTAGGGCCCCCCTTTTCAGCCCCAGACCCATTCTCCCTCCTGCCCCAGGCATGGCCCCATTCTCCCTCCTGCCCCCTTCTCAGACCCCAGGTCCAAGGCCCTTCTCCCATCTGAGCCCTCCTCCAGACCCAGTCCCCTTCTCCCATCTGAGCCTCCCCAGACCCCTCATCCCATCTGAGTCCTCCCCCAGACCCAGTCCCCTTCTCCCATCTGAGCCTCCCCCTCCCCGACCCAGTCCCCACCTTCCTACCAGCTCCGTCAACAGATGACCCTCTTCTGCCACCCAGCCGGCACCCAGCCTTTAAAAAAAATCAGTGAAGTGCCTCGCGTCTGCTCTGCTGTAAATGAAGCAAATCGCGTCGGCCTTCCCTCACTTCCCTCGCAGAAATATGAAGTTACAGTGAGGGAAGGGCCGACGGGACAAAGCGATTTGCTTCATTTACAGCAGAGCAGACGCGAGGCGCTTCACAGATTTTTTTAAAAGGCTGGGTGCCGGCCGGGTGGCAGGAGAAGAGGGTCGTCTGTTGACGGAGCTGGTAGTAGGCAGGTGGGGACTGCGGCGCCAGCGGAGCACCCCCCCCCCCCCCCCCCCACCTGCTGACACCCTGGGCGGACCCACCCCGCCCTTGGTACTCCACTGCATAGTGCATATTTGATACATATGCTTACACATGGGCAGGGTCTGGGCACAGCATTGGCAAGTCTCACTAGTGTAAGAATACTAATGTTATGTGCATATCTCAGGCACTTTGGTGCAGGCACTTACATCAGCTCTTTAACTGGCGTAAGTGCTTGCACCGCATATGTGCATATATACTATTAGAATCTTTTTATATATATATATATATATATATATATATATATATATATTTATTTATTTATTTATTTATTTATTGTGTGTATGTATATATATATAACTGGGGTCCTTTTACGAAGCTGCAGCAAAAGGCCAGCATGTTTTTGACGTGCGCCAATGCCCCCTTTTACCATAGTGGGTAAAAGGCAGGGGTTGTTTTTTTAAAGAAATGGACGTGCGGCAAGTGAAGCCCCTGCCCTATGCCCATTTCGGGTGGGAGCACTTACCATCACCCATTGAGGTGGCGGTAAGGGCTCCCATGCTACCCCAGTGGTAACCAGGCAGCACGCAGCACTGGCCAATTACCGCCTGGTACAAACCGGCTGTACAAAAATAAATATATTTTTGTAGCACTTGAAATGGTGCGCGCTGGGGGTGGGAACTTCCACCGGGCTGCTGTGGTAGCCCGGCGGTACTTTCCTTTTAGTGAGCGGTAAGCCCGCATTGGGCTTACCGCCGCTTTGTAAAAGGGCCCCTAAGGTATTTTGATATATGTTACATTTTTTGCTGCTGGGACAGATGATTGAATTGCAGACTATCAGTTGAAGTAATAGAATTGTGATTTTCCTTGCACCCATTCAATAGTCCCTTTCACTACATCTACTATAATAAAACTCACCCTCTACGTTCTGAAGACAACGTTCTGAAGTCACTCAGTCACTCACTGAAGGGTTCATGGATTCATGGTGGTGAAGCCACAACACTGACCATGTCTCTCTGCCCCGCCCTCGCATGACGGACCAATCAGAAAAAACACCCTCAACATTCTGAAACATAAATGACCATCACAACACCGTTCCCAGGCAACACTAGGCAACGTAAGACGGACCAATCAGAGGAAACTACGTGACAATAAGGGAGGAGCATTCCCCAGCAGAATGGCTCATTATCTGTGTAGCACGGAGAGCACAGAACCACCGCTGGAACGAGAGAAGAATATTCCTGCTGTGGGTATGTGCAAAAATAGACCGGGGGAGGGGGGGAGAAATTTTTAAATGCCTAATTCCAGTACTGAAGAGTGCCAGAGGGCCTATAGCACACACCAATCCAACCCACTTTGCCAGCACAGCACATCCCGCAAACCCCAAGCAAAAAACAAAACAAAAAAAGACACACATCAACAACCTGCACACACACCGCACCCTCACACACTCACACACACACAAAATAACTCTGTGACACATACACATACACACACACACACAAAAAAAAACCACATGCTAACGCCCGTTTCATTGGTTTCGGAAACGGGCCTTTTTTACTAGTTTTTTAATATTGTTGTAAGTTTGTCTTTGATCTTCAGGAAGTTGCATTTTGAAGATACTGGTTATTTCATTTTTTTTATGCCATTCTCTCTCTTGGACCTTTTCTATCCATATTATGTAGTTCATTTCCTACTATGTGTGGCTTATTTTATTGTGAACCACTTTGATTTTTGAAAGGTAGAATATCAAGTGCCTCATAAACCATAAAAGACACAAGCTCAATGTCCATCTGTACTTGTTTCACAGTGAAACCCCCCCAGCCTTTTCTACATGCAGTATTCCTTAAAAAAACAAACAAATTGTCATACCGATGATTCATTATATCTACAAAATCTTGTCTGTTCTTTTACTAAAACCAGATCTGCCAGCCAGCACTCAGTCATTTTCAATGCAAAATGGTCTGTTGATTTTTCAGCTGAAAAGGCTTTTAGTCCATTGCTAGGGCAGGATTCATGCTCCGGGTGGGTGGGGTGGGGATTCTGGGGAGGATGCTGTAAAAAAAAAAAAAAAAAAAGTTGAATTTTCAAACATGCCGGCTTGTGCATATGGATGTACACAGAAGAAATATTAAGGGAATAACTTTTCATAGGTAGAGTAGTAATTTGTTATAAATCGTAATTGGTGTGTCATTTGGAGGGACTGGTTAATATAGGGACACCCTAACCTGTTATATTGGTGCAGAGATTTTTTTTTCTCCTGGTAAAGGGCTTCTAAAACAGACATCATGTTATGAGAATCAGGTGCTCAACATTCAGAGTTTTTAGCTATTTATTAACTTATTTATGGCATTTTATCCCACATTAAACATGAATTAGATTGGAACCTGGGAGCATTAAAAAAAAATGTTATCCTGGAAAGAGTAATGCATTGCCCCCCCCCCCCCCCCCCCCCCCGTTCTCTCCCTGGTATAGCCAGCTCTGCAATTTGGGGGGGGGGGGGGGCGCAGCAGTGGACGAGGGCAGGGGGTGGTGCAGAGGTGGACTGGGAAGAGAGCCTGTTGTTAAAAATTTACCAGCACACCACTGGGGCTGAGCCTAAACTGCCCTTTGGCACTACCACTCCCAAGAACAGTACTGGGTAGACTTCTACGGTCTGTGCCCTGAGAATGGCAAGGACAAATCAAACTCAGGTATACATATAAAATATCACATACCATGTAAAATGAGTTTATCTTGTTGGGCAGACTGGATGGACCGTAAGGTCTTTATCTGCCGTCATTTACTGCGTTACTACGTTACTTACCTGCGAAGCCCTCCCACTTACCTCCTAAGACACCTGATGTGCTTAGTTAGGGCTTACTTTGCAAAGGAACTGAATGCCCGTTAAGAGATTGAGGTATGCCTATGCCTCACTGGGTTTCTTTCAGAGATTGCCAATTTTGTGTTGCTATGTCATAGACTTCTTGTATTTATCTCCAACTAATACCAGCCTACCACAGCTGATAGAACTGGGAAAGACAGTGAGCTTATTTGTCAGCAAATAGACCAGTTGCAAACCCCATTGTGACTGCATGATTCCCGGCTTTGCTAAGCGGAGGAAGGTAGTTGAAACTGGAGTGGTTGCCTTGCTGTTTCAGTTATATGTTGAATTCTTTACCAATAGAGCTGAGGACACATTAGAGATCATTCTCTATAGATTGCCTAAAATTAGGCACTAGGATGATGTGTGTTGTGCAAATTCTATATTAGCAATCGAATGTGCAGTTGCTGTTATAGAATACAGTTGCGCATCTAACTTTAAATGCAAGCACTCCAGTTCAATGGCTGATGTAAATACTCGCACCTCACTGCAGGCAGTAAGGTGCATTATGGTTAATGTTCTATAACCCGTGCAAATAAGTGCTAGGTACAACCCCTTCCAGGTCCACGCTCCCTTGCAGTTCTGTGCTGTGGATTTTGAACATTCATGCCCCGATGATCAGAAGCAAATGCGGGTGCTAGAAGCCAATATCGCTTAGAATGGTCTCTGTTCTACAATCTGTTCTAAAACCCGACTGGTGGGGTTGAAGAGTCAAAATATTTTCTGTAAATTACTGCAGCTGAGTAAACACCACTTTTTTCTGCAATTTTAGATAAGTACCAGAGGTTTGATACTGAGTGAGAGTAACCTGGGACCAAAGGAGCCAAACAGGATTTTTTTAGGATAGCTCTCAGGACCACAACTTTCTATTGGAGAGGTACCTGACCCTGGCTTAGAGGGTCAGAGAGGAAAAAGGTCATGATTAATAATTTTAACTTACCTAGAGGGACTTGGGTCTAGAACACGTGTGGTTGTTTTCATGGATGAGAGGATATTCTTCTTCTTATTATTATTATGACATTTCTACCATGCATTTTCCCAAGAAAGCTTGGGTTCAGTGCGGCTTACGTAGCAAATTAAGAAGAACCATTACAAGACAATTAATACAAGAATACAACTATTGAAAAAATTATTTTTCTTTTCATACTATCTGAACACAGATATACTTCGGTAATGAGTTCCAGAGTTTGGTACTTTAATAAGGGACTGTGTTTGCTCCCGCACAATGATCAGAGCCAGCGAGTGCATGTAACAACACGCTCGCCAGCTGTGAACGCAATGAGCATGCAAATGCAGGCCAAACAGGGCATTACCTATTCCTTCCCAATGCTCATTGGGCAGCGCACCAAATATTGGCACTGCTCCGGCAGCAAACCCTGTACCAGCTCAGAGCTGGTGTTAGGGTTTGTGGAGCATTGAGGAGGAATGGGGAACCCTTTCCAGCATGCATTTGTGTGCTTGTAGCTCTCCCCCCCCCCCCCAAACCTCCCCCAAAAGCAATCAAGGCCCTAGTGGCTAGTGCCCCCACAGACCCCCTTGAGACAGCGACACGGGAGGGGGGGCAAGAGGACTATAGCATGCCTATAGTGGAGGAGTAGCCTAGTGGTTAGTGCAACAGACTTTGATCCTGGGGAACTGGGTTTGATTCCCACTGCAGCTTCTTGTGACTCTGGGCAAGTCACTTAACCCTCCATTGCCCCAGGTACAAAATAACTACCTGAATATATGTAAACCACTTTGAATGTAGTTGCAGAAACCTCAGAAAGGCAGTATATCAAGTCCCATTTCCCTTTCCCTATGTGAGATTCTACTTGGAATGTTGCTACTATTGGAGCTTCTAGATGGAATGTTGCTACTATTGAGATTCTGTTGCTACTATTTGAGATTCTACATGGAGTGTTGCTATTCCACTAGCAACATTCCATGTAGAAGCCTGCCCTTGCAGATCAGCAATGCAGCTGTGCAGATTTCTGTTTCTGACATCCTGCACAGAAACAGAAGCCTGCGGGGCCACATTGCTGATCTGCAAGGGCAGGCTTCCTCATGGAATGTTGCTAGTGGAGGAGTAGCCTAGTGGTTAGTGCAGTGGACTTTGATCCTGGCGAACTGAGTTCAATTCTCACTGCAGCTCCTTGTGACTCTGGATAAGTCACTTAACCCTCCATTGCCCCTGGTACAAAATAAGTACCTGAATATATGTAAACCGCTTTGAATGTAGTTGCAAAAACCTCAGAAAGGCGGTATATCAAGTCCCATTTCCCTTCCCTATATTTGCATGCTATTAGCTCTGATCATAGAGGCAGTATAACCCCACCCTATTCTGGTGCTATTTTTAGAGTGCTGTTTGGAAGAGCACGGGCTTCTGATCATCTGCCTTTCAATTTACTGAATCCCAAGCTAAGAGCACAGAATCTATACCGCCAGACTAGTGCTGAAAACTAGCTCGCCAATGCTCAAAGAAAATAGTATTCAAATTATTTGCATGCTGTAAAAGCAAAAGCAAGGGGGGACTATGCTTGGCGCGTGTGCACAACAGTTTCATGGTAAGCTCATGTGCCTAGCAAACCCAAAAGTGAAGCACACATTAGGCCTGTTTTCTGCACCTGTAAATATAAGCTTTTCAATTTTTTTAAACTTGGAAGGTTTATATTTAAGCACAGGAAGCAAACGCTAATGTGTCTTTTTCTACCGTCATTTACTATGTTACTATGTAAATTAAATAAATTGCCAGATTTTAAAGAAAGAATCATGAGAAATCCTCTCTTCAAACACCCTGTTCTGCCCCCGGCAGCCTTATTTATTTTATTTTTGTTACATTTGTACCTCGCGCTTTCCCACTCATGGCAGGCTCAATGCAGCTTACTTACATGGGGCAATGGAGGGTTAAGTGACTTGCCCAGAGTCACAAGGAGCTGCCTGTGCCTGAAGTGGGAATTGCAATCTCCATTGATACAGCTCTCAGAACTACAAGACCTCTTGCCTTGGGGCAATAACTTCAGAGGAACTACGGACTGTGAGTAAATTAGCTACATTTATTCAATAAAGTAAATTTCAGAAAATAAAGAGATTTCAAATGTGTGCTGATGTGCCTAGGTTATACTTCAAGGATATTACGCTTTAATAGTTCTTGATACACCCTAACGCCTGCTCCGAGTTGGCTTTACATTTTCAGCGTTAAGGGCAGCTTTGTTTTGTGCGCTGTTCTCAGAGCATTCGGAGGGAATAGGAAATGACCTCATTAATATCTGTTTGACTACATTTGCATGCTATTTGTGCTAAACTCTGGCACACACAGTGTCTCCCGCGCTAGAGCTTCTGAGCATTCTGGACTCATTAATGCTGGCGCTAGTCTGGTGCTAATCGCCTCTAGCACTGGTGTTACGTTTTGAGCATCGGCCTGCGAAAGCAGTTATGTGTGTAACTGCTAATTTGTGCCAATTAACACCAGTTATAGCCAATAATTGTTAGCTAACATGGTCAATTAGCAGCTAATTATATTAAGTTACACGTGCAACTGACAGTATTCTACAATTTGCCCACACAACTGTGTACAATAAACATAAATTGTGCACACAAGTTTATAGAATTAGAGGGATGGATGAGGGGCAGGGAGATATGCATGGAGATAAGAGGGTGACAAAGCAGTACAATTTTATGGTTTATAATGGGCTAGAAAACCCAGATCTTTGTTAAGTCCTGTCTGGTGGGTGCCAACATATTTATTTATTTATTCTAATAATTTATTCTAACTCATAACTATTTCTGCTTTAACAATGATATCTATGTACAAATCATGGGCACTGCGATGGGCACCAGGACAGCACCCCAATATGCCAACCTCTTTATGGCTGAGCTGGAAGAGAAATTTCTGAATACATACCAGACCAAACCCCTAAAATACTACCGGTACATCGATGACATTTTTATGATTTGGACTGAGGGGGAAGAAACTCTGAAACAATTTTACAGTTCCTTCAGTACATACCATCCTACAATCAGATTCAAAATTGACTACTCCCCAGAAAAAGTCAATTTTTTGAACACCACAGTCTCTATCAGCTATGGCTATATACAAACATCCATATAGAAGAAATCCACAGACAAATGCAGCTACCTGCACAACTCCAGCTTCCACCCTTCACGTACAAAAAGATCCATTATTTACAGCCAAGCCACAAGGTACCACCGTATCTGCTCTGACCCAGGGGACAGAGACAGACACCTCGGAATCCTGACTGCATCCTTCGAATAGAAAGGTTACAACCCCAAAATAATCTCCAAGAATATTGCCTTCTTCCAGGGAAAATCTGCTACAGTACAAGGAAAAGAAAGCCACAGACAGAATCCCCCTTATAGTGACATACAACCCAGAGCTGGAGAAATTAAGATAAATCATAAAAGATCTAAATCCTCTACTCCAGGAGGATGAATTACTGAAATAGATATTCCCATCCCCACCAGTGCTGGCCTTCCGACAGCCACCCAAATTAAAACACAAGCTAATTAGTAGCTCCCAACACAGACTCAAAAAGAAGAGAATGGCACACATCCTTGCAATATATCCAGTTGCAAACTATGCCAAAATATTTCATAGGACCCCACGGTCATTCACAAAGGAATAATATTCAACATTAAGGAATCTTTCACATGCTCATCTTCCAACGTGGTATATATCATTCAGTGTAAAAAAATGCAGTGAAGGGTGCTACATTGGAGAAACAAGTAGATGCTAAAGAAGAGATTTAATTTACATAGACACCATATGAAAAATGCTAGTACCAACCAGGATGTCACCTCTGTGGGGCAACACTTTACAAAACCAGAACACTGTACCAGTGATTTTATGGTAAAACTCCTAAAAGGGAACTTTAAAACAATACAGGAAGGTAAGACCTTTGAAGTCAGAATGATTAAATATTTTGACACCCACCAGACAGGACTTAACAAAGATCTGGGTTTTCTAGCCCATTATAAACCATAAAATTTTACTGCTTTGTCACCCTCTTATCTCCATGCATATATCTCCCTGCCCCTCATCCACCCAACTCTCTCTCACCTAACCCACCCTCATCTTGTTAGACTCACTGAAATGCTTTGATGTTTCACTTATATATACTGTCATCTACCAATATTTGCTTATTTCCAATGACGAAGAAGGGCTACCTTCGAAAGCTAATCAAAAAATGTATTAAGTTATGTCCAATAAAAAAGGTATGATCTTATTTTCTTTTCCATGTTTTATTTTGTTTTATTTCTATTGATTACCTTTAAAAGTGGACTAACACAGCTGCCACATCTCTCTACACTAGAATTAGAGGGAGTATGACTACTTGAGTCCAGGAAACTACTTAAAACTTATTTATTGCGGAAGTTTTATAATTAGTGACTTCTTTAGCATTTAATATTTATTGTTTATATTCTTAATCTCGTCTTTGTTTCATGGAATTGTTTTTTGTAAACTGCCTAGAGTCTGAGGGTTAGATGGTTTATAAGTATTTAATAAAATTGTTGTTGTTATTATTAATAGTATATAGTATATAAAATGACAGTGGCCTCATGCTTTCCCTCTCGGCTTTCACAACCATTCTCAGCTCTGAGCAGTATTTTCGAGACTCCTTCCGGTTCTTTCCGTAGGTGGCAGCTGCCTGGGATTCTAACCTGTGTTCTCTATCTAAGTGTGTTATGAGTGTCCTCTTTCTTCATGCAGGTAGGGTACCACCTGGTCCCAGCGCGCTCTGTTTACCAAAGAGTTAATGTTTACCGCCACTTCCAAAGGGTTGGGAGTGCTTTGTACTCCTGGTATGTTAGTAGGGAGGAGGTGGGTGTAGGCAGATAAATATCAGTGGCAGTTGCTGCTCTGTATGTCCAGTCCGCACCTCTCTCTTTCACTTCTCTGTGCCCAAGAGGCTGGAATTCTGCGGTGGTTTTCCAGTTTCCCAGCCGGTTGCTTGGATCTGGTCGTTTATTCCTCCATGCCACTACATCTCTGATTTTCATTTTTCTCTCCACCTTGGGAGCATTGGACTCTGAAAACCAGATCCTCTGTTGAAGCTTTTGCTTATCTGGGACATTAGCAGTGCCCTAGACTGAGTGCCTCTGAATCCAGTCCACTGTTGACAGTCCGAAGCCTCAGACAGAAAAGGTTTTTGTTCCAGTCCTGGAATCCTTCTGTGAGATTTCTCTTATCAGAACTCTGGGGCTGCCGAGGGGTGTAGAAATACAGCTCCAGCTGTCCTGCAAGTATCTGTATGGCTAGCAGACTGGAGGACTGAATTGACAGGACCAGCACATTTTTGAGCCAGGACTGGTGTGGAGAGAGGGGAATAGAAGTCAGTTCAACACCCTTTCCCCCAAATACTTGCAGTGTATTTGCTTTTTGAGTCTGTCAAGACATCTACAGCCTTGCAGAAACAGAAATCTTAACAGGAACCTTGTGTCTTCTCTGACTGCACAGAGGCATCAGCTGGTAGAAGAAAGGGCTGCCCATCAGTTCCTTGATGCAGAGTAAGCCCTAAGCACATCAGGTGTCTTAGCACTGTAGTGTGACTGATTACTGATTAGAAGTTCATCGCACAGTTTTAACAGAAAGGTTTAGAGACTGTTGTCCTGATCCCAGAGTAAAGCTAGGAAGCTGAATTCAGCTCTAGGCAGAGCCAGCTGTGAGCCTCTCACGTGTTCCTCCTTTGCTCAGCTTTTGCAAGACAATTTTTTTTTTTATTATTATTGTTTTTCAACCCCAACAAATTTTCTTGGCTAGAGGAAGCATCTGCGGAGAGGCAGGGCTGGGTTACTGCAGGTCATTGGCCGTACATGGACCCTGGGAGGAGAACATTATTTGAATAATTTCAAGCCTGTGCAACTTTCTGCTCAGTCTTCAACCGAGAGGGCAAAAAGGGCAGAAGGGTTGACACTGTGAAGGAGAAGCAGATGAAGGGATGGTATGAGGCAGATCCTGTGGACAACCCTGGAAAAGTGCAGCAAGTGCAATGATCGGAGTACAGCTGTCGGTTATTGTGTCCTGTGGGCTGAGAAGCCTCATAGTTGTTGTGACCCCCTTTAAAGATAAATCCGCGAGAAGTGCTGGTAGTTACGGTGATCTGTGACCCACCGGAGGCTTTTACCCTTTGCAGGGGTGTTACAGAACTGAGGAGAGACGCACCCTGAGGACAAGGAGACAGCAGCTGGAGCTTCAGAGATCCACTCTGTTCTGGCTTATGGGAAGGATTCAGTAAAGAGACACAAAAGGGAGCTGCCCCCTGGCTGTCTTCAGTTTCATACACTTTCTTCATTCAAATGTCTGCTCCTGGAGCTACTGGCAGCTGCTGCAGCTAAAGGATTGTAGGTTACAGGCCTATAACACAGTGCTGTGGTCAATCACTGCTAAAGGGGTGGAGGTCACAGACCTTTAGGACAGTGCCCTACTGAGTCAGTGCTGGAAAGCAGAAGCTGTCAAACCTATCAGACATTACTCTATGACTGTATCTGGAGAGGCTGAAGGTGACTGCTGCTCCCAGGACCTGTGACTTCAAGTTTTCTGGGGTCTTCAGGATATCCCAAGTCAGTTTTCCATGAGGAGCAGGTGAGAAGAAATTCCTTTATTTTGAGGAAGAAGCAGAGAGAGAACTGAGGACGTGAAGAGGAGCTACCTGGGATCAGGTGATAAGGATGCCAGGGAGGAGCTCCCGAAGCCAGATGATGGAAGAGTCTGGCAGTGCCTGGGATAACATGCTGGAGGAAGAGCAGGAAACCTTATTCTGCTACTTGGCGAGACTATACTATTCATCCCAAACATGGGACACACAGAACAGCCCAGAGCAAGAGGAAATTCCTGCTGTAAGTTGAAAATAAAGAACCTGATTGCTTTTCTTATACTTAGAAAGAGAAATTTATTATATATCATATGAGGGATACATTTTCAAAGACTTAGGGGTGTAGTTATCAATGTGGGTTACCCTTCAGGCATGTTATTTTACCATTAACTCTGCTTTTTTAGCACAGGTCGCATTTTATGCAATGAGACCTAGTTACTAATGCTGGGCTACCAGTAAAATAATGCATCTTAATGGAAGCCCACATTGATAACTTGCCCCCCCCCCAACCAACCAATGTGTAAACTAAGGAGTCAGGTAAATAAAATTGCCCTTACGCTCATAAGTAGATTGTTAGCCATATAAAAATAGGCATTTAACTTCATAATGCACAGATACATTTGGTGGGGTGTTCTGGTGGGAGTGGGGTTGTGGGAAGGTGAGTTATAAACTTACGCATCCTGCACAAAATCAGCATGGGGTTTGCTTAAGATTTGTTTAGTTAATAATGCGTGTTAACTGAATGTATAAAACCTCTGTGGTAACAGAAAGAAGTCAACCTTGCCACTTCCACAGGTTGATGGTCATCACTGCACCGTTAACAGTACAACCACTAATGTGGAATTTAGTTAATTATACCCTGGAGGTGTTATTAATTGTTCCGCATTATCTACAATGTTAACAGTTAACACGTGCTAATAACACTCCACATTAAATGCAAGGTGTACTCCCATCTGTTCCCACCATGGGTGTTTAGCACATTAACCCCTTCATTCTATAATAGGTCACCTAAATTTAAGAAACTGACATTTCCGCACATAGGTGTACTCGACACATACATGCATAAACAAGAGTAGTGCACCTAAGCACTATTTTATAATTGCACGCTAAAATAGCATAGTGCACAATTGTTTGAGGGCTCTTCATAGGGGAGGGGCATAGCCAGGGCATAGGTGGGGCTGACATTTACTCGCACAGTGTACAGAATACTGCAAGTTACATGTGTGAATTTCACATTAAGACCTAACAGTTATGCAAGCCATAGAGCTGTAATAAATGTGTGTGCATTTCTTTAGGACACATGTCCCTACCTGCATTATTAGGGTGCATAAATGATGACACTCTGTTATAGAATTTGCCTCCTGTGTGTGGAACTCCACATTAGCAGCACACATTAAAACCTATGTTGAACGTGTTGCACTATTTAGTAAATAGGTGACATCGCTAGACTGTACACCCTCGCCCCAGTTTTTAAAGGTATTTATCAGGCTAGTGCTGTAGGCTAGTGCTGCTGAATGTACTTGACTACTAAAGTCTACTCTACCATGAATGAACTTTAACACAATATCACTCTATCTCTAATTCCGAATATGAACCCTTTATACTTGTTTCCTTAATCTACTATGCCAATCATGATCTCTAATGTAATACCACTTGTATCTCTCACTCCGGAAATGGCGATCGCCATGACGGAACAATGTAAGCCACATTGAGCCTGCAGATAGGTGGGAAAATGTGGGATACAAATGCAACAAATAAATAAATAAATATCATTACAGACACCCTCAGCATTGTTCGGATAGTGCCAGGGCGGTATTTAATTCCACCTTTGGCTCATACCTTTTTCAGTTGCTGCTCAAGGCGAGTTACATTTAAGTGCAGTAGGTGCTGTATGTGAGCGGAGTGAAGGTGGACAAGGACATTGTCCGGAGAGTGGTACTAATCAGACTACTGTCTGGATAACTTTAGGGGAGCAGAAAATGCTATCCTAAAGTTATCCAGATAGCAGTCTCAAAGTTTTCGGTATTTAGATAGTGATGACAGTTGCGCTGTATCCGTATATCCAATGCCGGCCACAAGCTGCAGCCGATGTTTAAAAATAGCACCAGCTATGGGATTTAAATATTGATCCCCCTAGATTTCAGCAAGAAAATTTGCATGCATATGCTGTTTGAAAATTGGTTATTTCCTGTGTAATTAAAATCACACGCATAACTTTGCAGTTAGGAACACGACTGAGAATGCATCTCACATGTCCATTATGGGGGAGATTCTATATATGGTGCCTAAAAAATTGGCGATGAAATCAGTGCCAACTAAGTGTATTCTATAATCGGTCCCTAGATTTAGACGCCAGTTATAGAATGTGCTTAGTTCACATTTCAGTACCTAAATCTACATTTATCCATTTACACAAACGAAAACTTGGTGTAAATCCCTGAACGTAGATTTAGGTTTACCAGGCCACATAACAATGTGTGTAAATTTCGGAATGCCCACAAAGCACCCATTTCCCCACCCATAACCATGCCCTTTTTTACCTGCACACGTTAGAAGTTTGGAGCACTTTGTTACAGAATACGCTTAGTGAGTTGTGCACCTAAATTCTAATCAGTGCCAATTAGTGCTCATTAGCTTGTTAAGCTTCTTAAGTTGTGCGCATTGTTATAGAATCTGCGCCAATTTCTGCATGGATCTCTAGGCACACTGTATAGAATCTGGGGGTATATGGCCATTGTTGAGAGTCACTTTCAGGGGCATTTTCGAAAGAGAAGCGCCCATCTTCCGACACAAATCGGGAGATGGGCGTCCTTCTCTAAGGGTCGCCCAAATCGGCATAATCGAAAGCCAATTTTGGGCGCCCTCAACTACAGTCCGTCACCAAAGTTCACGGGGGCGTGTCGGAGGCGTAGCGAAGGTGGGACTGGGACGTGCTTAAGAGATGGACGTCCTCGGCCGATAATGGAAAAAAGAAGGGCGTCCCTGATGAGTATTTGGTCGACTTTACTTGGTTCATTTTTTTTCATGACCAAGCCTCAAAAAGGTGCCCAAACTAACCAGATGACAACTGGAGGGAATTGGGGATGACCTCCCCTTACTCCCCTAGTGGTCACCAACCCCCTCCCACCCTAAAAAAATTTTTTTTTAATGTTTTGCCAGCCTCTATGCCAGCCTCAGATGTCATACCCAGCTCCATGACAGTAGTATGCAGGTCCCTGGAGCAGTTTTAGTGGGTGCAGTGCACTTCAGCCAGGCGGACCCAGGCCTACCCCCCCCCCCCCCCCACCTGTTACACTTGTGGTGGTAACTGGGAGTCCTTCAAAACCCACCTGAAACCCACTGTACCCACATGTAGGTGCCCCCCTTCACCCCTTAGGACTATGGTAGTGGTGTACAGTTGTGGGAAGTGGGTTTTGGGGGGGGGGGGTTGGGGAACTCAGCACTGAAGGTAAGGGAGCTATGCACCTGGGAGCAATTTGTGAAGTCCACTGCAGTGCCCCCTAGGGTGCCCGGTTGGTGTCCTGGCATGTAAGGGGGACCAGTGCACTACGAATGCTGGCTCCTCCCACGACCAAATGCCTTGGATTTGGTCGTTTTTGAGATAGGCATCCTCGGTTTCCATTATCGCCGAAAACCGGGGACGGCCATCTCAACATTTAGGTCGACCATCTCTAAGGTCGACCTAAATGTTTAGATTTGGGCGTCCCCGACCGTATTATTGAAACGAAAGATAACCGCCCATCTTGTTTCGATAATAGCGGTTTCCCTGCCCCTTCACGGGGCCGCCCTGCAGGGATGCCCTCAGGAAAACTTAGGCGCCCTGTTCGATTATGCCCCTCTTTGCCATTTCAGTTACTTATACCCTTAGGTAAAAGTTCAAATGTTCAGTAAGTATCCTAAGTGGTAACATACAGGCATACATTTCAGCAAAATTGCATAGTTTGTGTTTTGAGGTTGGGTTGTTGTGCAGATAGGACTAATTATATATTTCTGGCATCTGAAAAATCAGTGCCAAAATTATTTCTGCCTAGGCGTATTCTGTAAACCATGCCTAGATTTAGGTGTGGTTTATAGAATTACATCTAGTGGGTTTATAGAATACGCCTAGTAGCCATGCATTCTCCTAACTCTAGGTGTGTCCATTAATGCTATGTAAAACTTGGTGTAAATACCAGCGCCTAAGTTAGGCATGGAGCAGGTATATTCTCCAACCCTGCGCATAGGTTTTCAGAATGCCCACAACCCGCCCATTCCACGCATATGGCCACACTCCCTTTTGGCAGCGCACATTAGAATTTACGTGCACTACTTTATAGAATACGCCTAGCAAGTTGTGTTATGTCAATTCTAATTAATGCCAATTAGAGTCAGCAATTGCTTGTTAGGTGGCAATTATCAGTACTTATGGGCTTGTTAAGTAATTAAGTTGTGTGCGCAAGTCCAGAATATGACCAGATTTGCATGCAAAATTTCAGTCACTCTATATAGAATCCAGGGGATAATGTGTAATATGTGTACTTTGAGTCTTTCCCTCTGATATTCAAAAGCATTTAATTGGCCAGGATCAGCACCTAGCTGGTTAAATGCCTCATAATCTGCTATCCGGCAATATTCAGCGGAGGATAGCTGGCTGTTTCCCACTGAATATCTCTAGATAGCTGTTAGTGGATAGCCCGTTATATCGCCTGATATAATTGGCTAACCACCGATTTTCAGCTCCACTTTAGCGGCTATATTTGGCCATGTGACATTCAGAAGGGCACCCGAATATATGCTTAACATGATTGAACTATCCTCAAGAAATGCCAGCCCAGAAAACAGAAACTACCTAAGCATCACAAATCTCCTCCATTTCAGAAAAGAATGAAAATCTACCTCTTAAAAAAATTCTACAGCTAATCACAAAGATATCATTGCCTTCCTTTCAAATCTACCTCTTTAAAAACTACATGAATAAATATCACCAAAACTCTACAATTGAACACAAAAGCTACCACTACCTTTTCCTCTTTAATTCTGTCTCTTCAAGAACTCTATGAATAACCACATGAACTACAGATGCCCTCTCCACACTGCACAACACTATTGCAACCCCACCAAAATGTAAATTGTAAGCCACTTTGAACCGAAACTTGTTTTTGGATAATAGTGGGATACAAGAATGCATAAATAAATATGTAGAATATCTTTGGCTGGTTTGAATATAACCGGCTAAGTCTGAATATCGACCTAGCCGGTTATGTTAAAACTGGCCTAAAATTAACCAAATATTCAATGCTGGTCACAGGAAACAGCCCGGCATTGAATATCTGGGTTTAGTGCTGACCGCGGGAGTTAGCCGGGCTAACTCCTGCGGTCTGAATATCAACCCTGTTGTGTCATTTCAAATAATTAGGGGTGAATTTAATGCTAGTGGCAACCTTTGCAAGCAGGAGGAGCAGCACACTCCATGGCTGGTGGCAGGGTGATAGGAGTATCCTTCTGGAACACTATGAGTAATGACGCCCCTTTAAAGCTGCCACTATGCCCCTGAAAGAGCAGCACACAGGCTGCACACCCCTAAAGTCATCCCTGCAAAAGAGAGTATAAAGTGACAAGTCATGGCATTCTGTTCTGACCAAGCTATATCTTCCCCCCCCCCACCCCCCCGGTACGTCTCTCTTTACTATAGTTATAAGTTGAAATAAAACATAGGAAAGAAAATAAGATGATGCCTTTTATTTTTTTGATTATCTTTCGAAGGTAACCCTTCTTCAGGTCAGAAGAAGGGTTACCTTCAAAAGCTAAAGTCCAATAAAAAGGTATCGCCTGTCTCACTTCTGCAAGCCAGTGGACCTTAGTGACAGCAGTGAGCACAGGGTCTGACACTAGCAGTAATAGATTTAGAGCCCCCGCCCCACCACCACCTTCCAGAGCCCTGATATTTTCAGCTTCTGGTGGGGGGGGGGGGGGGGAGGGGGCACTCTGGCACATCCACCACAGGTCCTGCACTCCTTTAAGGTCAGCCCTGCCTGTATTGGTATAGCAAAGGAATTTTGATAGGGTTCTAGTGATCCTGTGCTTGACGAGAATTGTGCCTGGCCTGAGGGCGGTTGAACACTTTTGGCCTGATTCACAGGCCTCCAGTATTTGCTATACAGAAGAGATTCACATGCCCCAAAATGTTGAACTGTTCCTCTCAATCCCATCTTTGCCTGGGATAGTCCCTGGGAAGGTAGGTTTGAATTGGACCCTTTGTTTTATGATTTAGATTCCCTAAATGAAAAGCGGTTCTCATTCTGCTGTTTTTGACTGAAAAAAAAAAAAAGACAAAGACCTATAGAGAAAAAGCTAAGAAAACAATCAGTCAGTGTAAGACTGGTCTAAAGAAAAGGAGTTTCAAAAAATCTAACAAAATTACAGATTTGTTGCATACCTGCACCATACCCCTATACTCTGTTTTTAAATATGTCTCATTCTCCTTTTTATGAGTATAGAATGGAATATAATTATTCAATTAAACCAAAAATTGAATTATGATAGGTTGGGGGGGGGGGGTCTTTGTCGGAGGCTCCAGGGAGGGGGTAGGGAGGGAAAGGCTAATACCTAATGAGGGTAATTCTATAACACGGAACCTGCTATAGGCATTGGTTATGGCACCTATTTAAGCCTATTCTGTAATAAAAAGTAGGCGCCTACGTTCCGTTATAGAATACTAGTGCAAATGGCCTAAAACGCACATATGTTAAGGCAATATCACATACACCAGCCATGTGACTGGTGTAAATGTTTCCTCCTAGGTGTTTCCATGTTCATATGTAAATGATAGAACTATATAATTTATGTGCTGTCTATGCACTCTGCGCGCAGTTCACTGGCAAAGCATACACTATCAATGGCACATATTATTCCAGTAGTCCATATTCCACATGGTGTCTGGAAAAAATGTGACCCCTTACGTAGTTTCAAAATACTTTGCAATTGTTGAAACATTTAGTATGACTGTCTGTGGTTCAGACTTCTACGGTCTATGCCCTAAAATGGCAAGGACAAATCATGATCAGGTATACCTATGAAGTATCACATCATACCTTATGTAATGAGTTTATCTTGTTGGGCAGACTGGATGGACCGTACATGTCTTTATCTCCATCATCTACATTTTCAAAGCACTTAGACACACAAAGAGGCATATTTTCAAAGCACTTAGCCTCCCAAAGTTCCATAGAAACCTATGGAACTTAGCCTCCCAAACTGCTTTGAAAATATGCCTCAAAGTACCATAGCACATATGATACTTTGAGGCATATTTTCAAAGCACTTTGGGAGGCTAAGTTCCATAGGTTTCTATGGAACTTTGGGAGGCTAAGTGCTTTGAAAATGAGCCTCCTTTGAAAATACATTAGTATAATGGGGGGGGGGGGGGGTTCTTAGTTAATTCATAATTTGTATTCAATCCCTCCAATATTCAGCCGGTGGCGGTCAGCCTTTTTAAAAATGCTGATCATCGCCAGATAAATTATTCGCTGATGTTCAGTGCTGGGCTATGTCCAGGCACCAACACTGAATATCGGGGGATAATTTTGGGCGGACTGGGAGCTGGAACTTATGCAGGCCTGGCCAATATTCAGCCGAGACCCACATAAGAGTTACGCGGCCTGGCTGAATATTGGGCTGGGACCCACATAATTTTTTAAAGTTCTCTGGAGCCCTCTCCTGCTCCCCTGACAGTGACCCTTCCTTCCCTCTCCCCCTCCCCAAGCCCACACCCCCCCCCCCTTCTAACCGTCCAGGTAGATTCTCTCCAAGGATATGCCTGTGTTTCTGCCCCTTACTTGCAAAGACAGGAAGAAGGAGGGGAGATGGAAAAACTATGGGCTACCCCTACAGCTATCACTCCTATGCTGGTATCCTATAGCAATGATCCAAGAAACAGGAGGAGCTGAAGCCAGTGACAGTGACTGGAATGCCCTTCTTTCCTGGTTGAGGGGCTCCCGGTTCTGTCCCATCAACCCCCAGATATAAACTTACATAATGACTCAAATGAAAGAAATTATCAGTTATACGAGAGGTCTGTGGGAACCTCTGCTGTAGGGACTGTTAATGGGATAGACTGGAACTGAAGGAGCTCTTAAGAAAGTAATTCTGTAAGGAGCCATCTAATGTTAGATGGCAAGTATTATATAAAAGCTTGTTATGAGTCAACTAGGAATTCCGTCTTTTTCTTCTTACCTCCAAAGTTATGGAATGCTGTCCCACCAATAATTCACGCAGACTCTTCATTTTGTAAATTTAAAAATCTACTTAAAACTCATTATTTTGAATTAACTTATGACACAGCTTAAGTTTGTGCAGTCGGTGTGTTTTGGATTGCCTGGAAGATTAGATGGCTGTTGGGCTCATTTTCGAAAGAGAAGGGGGCCCATCTTTTGACACAAATCGGGAGATGGGTGTCCTTCTCCCAGGGTCACCCAAATCGGCTTAATTGAAAGCCAATTTTGGGCACCCTCAACTGCTTTCCGTCGTGGGGACGACCAAAGTTCCCGGGGGGGGGGGGTGTCAGAAGCGTAGCGAAGGCGGGACTGGGGCGAGCTTAACACATAGTCCTCCTCTGCTGATAATGGAAAAAAGAAGGGCGTCCCTGACGAACACTTGGCCGACTTTACTTGGTCCTTTCTTTTTTTACGACCAAGCCACAAAAATATGCCCTAAATGACCAGATGACCACCGGAGGGAATCGGGGATGACCTCCCCCTACTCCCCTAGTGGTCACTAACCCCCTCCAACCCTAAAAAAAAATTTTTTTAAATATTTTTTCCAGCCTCTATGCCAGCCTCAAATATCATACCCAGCTCCATGACAGCAGTATGCAGGTCCCTGGAGCAGTTTTAGTGGTACTGCAGTTCACTTCAGGCAGGCGGACTCAGGACCATCCCCCCCCCCCCACCTGTTAAACTTGTGGTAAATGTGAGACCTCTAAAACCCACCACAAACCCACTGTACCCACATCTAGGTGCCCCCCTTCATCCCTAAGGGCTATGGTAGTGGTGTACAGTTGTGGAGAGTGGGTTTTGGGGGGCTCAGCACACAAAGTAAGGGAGCTATGTACCTGGGAGCTTTTTCTGAAGTCCACTGCAGTGCCCCCTAGGGTGCCGGTTGGTGTCCTGGCATGTCAGGGAGACCAGTGCACTACGAATGCTGGCTCCTCCGATGACCAAAGGGCTTGGATTTGGTCGTTTCTGAGATGGGCGTCCTCAGTTTCCATTATTGCCAAAAATCAGGGACGACCATCTCTAAGGTCAACCTAAATGTGGAGATTTGGGCGTCCTTGACCGTATTATTGAAACGGAAGATGGCCGACCATCTTTTTTACGATAATATGGGTTTCCCCTCGCGGGGAAGTCTTGCGAGGACACCCTCAGGAAAACTTGGGCACCCCGTTTGATTATGCCCCTCTTTGCCTGTCTTGCTCTGTTTCTTTGGTTTATTTTGTTTTAATGTGATTGGTATGAAGTGTGTCCTTTCCTATCAGTTTTTATGACTTTCTTTTCTTCTTGATTTTAACTAGACTATTGTAAACCAGTCTGACCTGAATACCAGAAAGGGTGGTATAGCAAATTTGTTCAATAAACATACATATTCATTTCTGTGCATATGTGAACACATATGTAAATAACTATAATCTGGCAATCTTCAATAATGTATACTTTACAGGTGGGTGTTCACATGGATGGAGCCTGGGGAAGTATGGGTGGAGCTTCTCTCACCAGTCTAGGTGTGAGCATTTACAATAAATGCAAAAACGTATATATAGGCTACTTTCCTTAATAGAATAGGTTCCCAGTAGGTGCCTTCTAGGTACTTAATATAGATGTCTTTTATAGAATTGTCATAAGTACATAAGTAATGCCACACTGGGAAAAGACCAAGGGTCCATCAAGCCCAGCATCCTGTCCACGACAGCGGCCAATCCAGGCCAAGGGCACCTGGCAAGCTTCCCAAACGTACAAACATTCTATACATGTTATTCCTGGAATTGTGGATTTTTCCCAAGTCCATTTAGTAGTGGTTTATGGACTTGTCCTTTAGGAAACCATCTAACCCCTTTTTAAACTCTGCCAAGCTAACCGCCTTCACCACGTTCTCCGGCAACGAATTCCAGAGTTTAATTATGCATTGGGTGAAGAAACATTTTCTCTGATTTGTTTTAAATTTACTACACTGTAGTTTCATCTCATGTCCCCTAGTCCTAGTATTTTTGGAAAGCGTGAACAGATGCTTCACATCCACCTGTTCCACTCCACTCATTATTTTATATACCTCTATCATGTCTCCCCTCAGCCGCCTCTTCTCTAAGTTGTATAGCCCTAGCCTCCTTAGTCTTTCTTCATAGGGAAGTCGTCCCATCCCAGCTATCATTTTAGTCACCCTTCGCTGCACCTTTTCCAATTCTACTATATCTTTCTTGAGATGCGGCAACCAGAATTGTCCTCAATTTGTTTTCCCAGAGCCAGTACCCCTCTTCCTCATTCCCCGCTATTCACTATCCTGCTTCCTGCAGTACAAGATGCTGATCACCCATTATCATTATTCTTCAGTTTTGACTAATATGTGAGTTCTTACACCCCCCCCCCCCCCCCAAAATTTTCAAAACAATTTCAGTGCCTTTTATCAAGCTAGGAACAGCACCTGTCTTGTTAAAAGGCACTTAACCAACTATCCGGCAATATTCAGCGAGGGATAGCCAATTATTCCCGCTGAATATTCCCGGTTAGTGCCTAGCAGATAACCGGCTACATTGTGTGATATAGCCAGTTATCTCCGAATATTTGATTCATATCCGGCTATTGTAAGTGGCTGCGTCTGGCTGCTTAAATAGCTGGTATATTTTTAGCCAGTTTAAAGTTAACCAGCTATCTTTGAATATCGACTTGGCCAGTTAACTTTAAACTGGTTAAAAATAAACCTGATATTCAGTGCAGGTCACCAGAAACAGCCCAGCATTGAATATCTGGGCTGACCGCCGACGGAGGGAGTTAGCCGGGCTCCCTCCCGCAGTCTAAATATTGACTCTTTAATTCCTTCCTAGTCTTTCTTGTAAAATGCAGCCCTTTGTCTATCTCTCCTATCCCACAAACATATCCAAATAGATATACTTTCTCATGTAAACTTGGATGTTGTCCTTTCAGGTTCTAAGTCCGACGTACAAGCAGCGAAATGAAGATTTTCGAAAGCTCTTCAAACAGCTCCCGGATTGTGAGCGTCTCATTGTAGGTAAGTTCAAACAGCTCCCGGATTGTGAGCGTCTCATTGTAGGTAAGAAAACAGTGAATTTTGGGTTCTGCAGGCCGGAACACAACCCTGTCTCCTACTCCCTGAGGGCAGTGTGCTTACTCTGGGAATCCTGGAGGATTGGAAGGTGGGAAGCAGTGGGAGGGGTATTTATCCTAAGCTGTTTGTTGTCCCTTACACATCCCAATAAGTATCCTCAAATTGTTTATTTCTGCTGTTACTGCATGAGGGCAAGATAGATACATACTACAAGATTGTTTTCAACTAGTGTATTTTATTGTAAAATGACTAAGACAAGACATTCGGAAAAATTGTAAATCAGCAGTATCTCAGCTGAGGACTTCTCTCCTACAGTCAAGCCACGTACCACCTGTTTGCTTGTATAGCGATCAGCATTAGAATTAATTTGCAGCATGTGAGAATTTCCTGATATCACAGTCTATTGCCTTCTCCTCTCCTGTACATTTGCAGATTATTCCTGTGCCCTTCAAAGAGACATTCTCTTGCAAGGACGACTCTACCTCTCTGAAAACTGGATCTGTTTCTACAGCAACATCTTCCGTTGGGAAACTCTGGTGAGTGTTCTTTGGGTTTCCTTACCATCTCTATGCTAGTGGAGCAGAACCTCGGAGGCAACTCCAGAGTTTCAGTGCATGGGTGACAATGGTGCTACAGCAAGAGGACTTTAGATTTCTTAGATACCGGGGAACATGTTGGGGAAAGGGGGAGCCTATTTTGATGGGATGGGCTTCATCTTTAATCAGAGTGGAACCGAGCAACTAGGGTTAAAAATGAAGAAGGAGCTGGAACAACTTTTAAATGAGAACTTGGAGGAGGGCCAACAGTCGGTCAAGAGCACATGAGCATACTGTTAAATCAAGGAAGTTAGAATAACCTGATAGTGAAGTCATAATTAAAGCTGAAATAGCTCAAGGGGGCTCAAAATTATCTGATTCAGGTACAAATAATGAGCAAGTGGTTAATAGGATCAAGTCATAGATTCAGTTTTCTGTATATGAATGCCATTATTCTTGGAGTGGAGGAGTAGCTCAGTGGTTAGTGCAGCAGACTTTGATCCTGCTAACCTGGGTTTGATTCCCACTGCAGCTCCTTGTGACTTTGGGCATGTCACTTAACCCTCCATTGCCCCAGATACAAAAAACTTAGATTGTGAGCCCTCCAAGGACAGAAAAAGTACCTGCATGTAATATGTACAGCACCTCAAATGTCATCTGGTAAGACTGGACAGGAAAATCACTGTCCTAAAGTTAATCAAGTAACTTTATGTGGTAACTATAGGCCATTATATTCAGCACCACCTGCATAACTGGATAATAAGTTTATGAATATCTGATTTTAGTTAACTGGATATACTGCAGCTGAATATTGGCCCTTATTTGCCAGATTCTATATATCGTATCTTAATTTCTGCATGGAAATCGAAGCATATTCTATAATACTGCACATAACTTAATTGGTTAACTAGCTAATCAGTGCTGTCAATTGCATGTTAACAAGCAATTATCAGCACTAATTGGCATTAATATTTATGCACAAAACTCAGGCGTATTCTGTAATGTGGAGTGCGTAAATTCTAAGTAACATAGTTGAAAAGGGGGCATGGCCATGGGCGGGGCATGGGTGTTTCTAAAATCTATGCACATTGTTATAGAATACACCCACTCTGCACCTAATGTAAGTAACATAGTTGAAAAGGGGGCATGGCCATGGGCGGGGCATGGGTGTTTCTAAAATCTATGCACATTGTTATAGAATACACCCACTCTGCACCTAATGTAGGTGTCGGAATTTACGCCAAGTAAAACGAGGCGTAAATGTCCGCAACTAAATTTGGTGGCGTGGAGAGGTGCTAGGCGTATTCTATATACTGCATGTAAATGTAAGTGAATTCTATAAAATATAGTCATACTTTAGAGAATACGCCTAGGCATATTTTTTTTTCCGGGCAGAATTTTCAGGCGCAGAATCTAACCCTATATGTTTTGCTGTACTGCATGTTCTGATAGAGCAGATATTTTTCCTGTTCTAATGCTTTTCTTTTTTGGTTTGGATTCTCTTCGGTGGGGCTCTGACCTTTTAGCTCACAGTTCGTTTAAAGGACATCTGTTCTATGACGAAGGAGAAAACGGCCCGGCTGATTCCCAATGCCATTCAAGTATGCACTGACACTGAGAAGGTATGTGGCCATGACCTATGCAGCATGTCATCCTAAGCTTTTCTCTTTGGTGTCCATTAGGGTGCAATTATAGAACTGGGCTCCTAAATTTACATGCCACTTGAGCACATAAATGTACAGAATGCTGCTCCTTTTGTGGGTAAGTGTACATTTAAGTGCATAACTGGCAGCAGAACACCTAAGTACTATTCTGTAAATGCCGCCAAGAAATCGGCACTGAAAAAGTTAAGTTTCCTTTATAGAATAGTGGCTAAGCGCATAAACGGCGCCTAAGTTAGGCACCGATTGGGTCTATTCTGTAACAAATTCTGGGAACGCCCTCCCCTAGAATGTTCCTGGCCATGCCCCCTTGAATTTACGCACTATAGGATTTCCGCGCACATTGATATAGAATATGATGTGCGCATAAATCCCAATTAAAGGCATTTAATGCCAACAATTGGTTATTAGCAGCCAATTATTGGCGCTGATTGGCTTATTAATCAATTAATTTGCATGCACAAATTGTCAATGTGCACTGATTTCCACGAGCAAATTTAGAGCCCTGTTTACTAAGCCATGCTGTAGGCGTGCTAGAATTTTTAGCGTGCACTAATGTTAGAGACATCCATAGGAATATATGAGTGTCTCTAGCATTAGTGCATTCTCATTTTTAGCACATGCTATAAATGTTAGTAAGCCTTAGTAAACAAGTCCCTTAGTCCCCACATATAGAACCCAGAGGATCATGTGTAAATGCAAGGGGGGGGGGGGGTTCACATGGGTGGGGTTATGCATGCAACTTACAAAATACAGTAGGTTACACACTCCCTTGCTGCATTTGGCTGCCCATAGTTAGACCAGATCTATGGCTGGTGCAACTTTCAGCACCTAAATATAAGGCTTTCCGAGTAGCTTTACCTGACTACCTTTCCTGTCCCATAATTCCTTATTCTCCAGCAAGAGTTCTCCGCTCCATTAATGATCATCGTCTAATCCTTCCAAGTCCCAAATTTGCATATTTAGAATCAACTAGGCATTGCGCATTTTTCTTTCTTTCACCTTATGTCTGGAACAATCTTCCCCTGTCCCTCTGTAGCAATCTCTCCTTTCCAAACTTTAAATCTGAACCTAAGACTTGGCTTTTTATGCATGCTTTCGGAGTACCAGACAGTTAGAGTTCACCAACCACTCCTTTCTCCTTTTGTTCCCCTTCCTACTATATAAAGTTTTTATTTCCTCTCCCCCTAGTTCCCTTTCTCCACCTGTCTTCCCTCTGTCTCTTTCAGTGTGATTGAATTTACTTTCCTATCGAAAGTGGAGTTCCTTTCCTTTTTCTTTAAATTTTTGTAGTATGTACACTGCTCTGCCCTGCATAGTCAGAACGGTATAGTAAGCACTATTAAACTAAAAACTAAAACTAAGGCTTGTTGATACTGGGTTACTCTAGTATTCTATAATGGAATGTGAGTACCTAGATACTATTATAGAGAAGATTCCCATAGTAAGGCATTGGAATGTCTACAAGGAGGCACCCACTACTTATATTATTACCCAATAAAGGATCAAATCTGTAAAGTGTGCCAGAACTTAGGTACCAAAATGCAATATGCTGAATTCAAATTCTATGATGGAATCTGTAGTTACCGTGCCTGGTAATTCCTGTATGCTGTATTCCTGGGTGTCGAGAAAGGGTCTCCAAAGGGAAGGAGGCAGTTAGGGCTTAAAGCCTCTATTTTTTTGGTTGTGGGGGGCTGAAGAGAAGGCTGAGTCATTGACAAACACATTAGACTACTGATGTCCTTGTCCAAAGTCAACTGCACTTCTTTAGATGTAGTTAATTTCTTTAGGCATCACACAGATTGCATGGTGCATTAAACCATTTTAGTATTAATGAGCTGATCTGCATAGGATGCGGCTTGTTAATATTTTGTTTATGTTTGGGATAAATTGAGCCTGGGGGGCATAGTGGTGTGTTTGGAATGTAGGAAATATGTTCTGGTGAATGTTCACTAGGCAACAACTAGCAAGTATGTATGTGTGCTTGTTATTCACATGATACCAAACCTTTAGTAGAGATCAAAGTCCAGGCTCATTTCAGTAACATGGGAGGAGCAGACAGGAGAGGGGAAAATGATGTATGACAGTAGGAGTGGAGTAGAGTGAAGGGGTGATGTTAAAGGTGGAAGAACTTGTGGACGTATAGGAAACAGGAGTGTTGACAATAGATGTGTGAGACACAGAGAGTGTCTATAGTGACTTGTTTTTACTTCTTTTCTACCAGCACTTTTTCACTTCTTTTGGGGCCCGAGACAGGACGTACATGATGATGTTCAGACTCTGGCAGAATGCTCTCCTGGACAAGGTATATGACACTGTTACTATCCTACTGTGGACTGTAAGAAAGCAGTGAGGAGAAGCTTGAGCAGGGAGCGGCAATGTCTGAATGACTCTGATGTCAAGCAAGATGTTACCTATGAGGAACCAAACATAAGAAAAACCATGTTGGGTCAGACCAAGGTCTATGGTGCCCAACATCCTTTCTCCAAAAGTGGCCACCAGTACCCAGCAGGTCTCAAAAAGCACATCAGATTTCTCCTAGCTCGTTTCAAAGGATCAGCAAAAGGTTTCACAAGTTTACCTGGCTGATCATTTTTTTATGGCCTATTCCTTCAGAAATTTGGCCCAAACCTCTTTTGAACCCCCCTCCCCCTCCCCCAGGTTAGTTGCTTCGGTCACATCCTGCAACAACAGCTTCTTGTAAAACTACTTTCTACAATTTCTTTTCAGTCACTTAGGGCATGAAAGACAGGAAGGTCTTAAATACAGTAGAAGTCTACGAGAGTAAGAGTTGTTTAAGGACAAGAATACTTGTTCTCACTGAGGCCCAGATGCACAAAACCTAACGAGCCAGCAGCTTGGTTTTTACACTGGTTCTAGTCGTGGTTTAGCGAGCACAGAGTACAGTAAGACATGCAGAAAAGGGTTCGCCGAGCTCTTTTTCTGTCACGGTAGCAGCTAACAAAAATTGAATGCAAAGTTATTATAATGAGCTAATTACTATACAGATGTTCATTTAAAGTGAAGCACAGCCATTTTCCAAGTGATACACAGAAGCAGCCCCTGTCTTTATTGTGGAAAATTTAACAGGAGATATGAAGCTGTGGTCCTGACAGTTCTTCATGGTTACAAGTCTGGTAGCGCTTTAGAAATGTTGAGTAGTAGTAGTAGTTACAAGGGCCCTCTGCCACTCCTGCAGGAGGAGAAGGACCCATGTGCCGGAGCAGGGAGATCGCTGACCGCAGCCCGGAGGGGGGGGGGGGGGGGCAGGGAAGACACGAGTGCCCCAGGAAATGAATTTAAAACAGTCTGTGTGAGTCAAACAGCACGAAAGAAAAGGAAACCTCCCCAAAAGGAAAGGACAAGCTAGAAGTAAACAAAAGGTTGATGCTCCTGTTGTGAAGTTATTTCCTCTGGCAGTGTCAAAAGAAAGTTGAATGGAGATATACACGACTTTCATACACGCAGCTTAGTGACTGGCTGTTCTTCACATGCTCAGCTGACTCTGAGCACGGGCAGAACAGACTTTTGCGAGCAACTCATTTGCATTTGATTCGCTTTGAGAATCGCTCTGTATTTCCAAATCGGTAATTTTTTACTGAGGTGGAAATATAGAATGATTCTTTACAGGGACCTTTGTGGGTCTGAGTCAAGAATGGCTAAGAAGCCCATATTCAGCCTGCAGTGGTCAGTGGTTTTAAAGCCGCTAACTGCCAAGGGTCAGCCGCCAACCTGAAAGTTAAGTGGCTGCTGGCTGATATTCACTGTCAGCACCCACATGGCTAGACAGGCAAAGATAGGATGCCTTCTATGTGGTTCTGTCTGCCAATGTTCTCTCTCATTTTTGCTGGCCCATGTGTGCATGAACAATATTTTGTGCACAGGTTTTTTGCGGTATAGCCTATGTTCACAGTAAAGAAAGCTAGCAAAAATTTTGTGCACGCAGTTACTAGGCATGTGCATTCCCTTTCTGAGCCGTGCGCACACACAAGGGCACATCTTAGAGGGAACACTGCTGTCTGCCCATTATCTATGCAATCACCAGCACTATACATGACCAGTGTCCACATAACGGCTGGTTTCTCTCCGACTCCATCCACATACTGCCTCAGCACTAATCGCATAGTGCTGCAGCGGTCAGAGGGGATATTCAACAACACTGGCGGTTAAGTGCCGCTGAATATCTGGGTACAGCCCAACGAGTGGGGTTTAGGCAGGCAAGATCCTCTCCTCATTTAAACCCCATTGAATGTTGACCACTCAGATTTTAGGAAGAAGTTTGGGGGCAGTTCTGTCAGCGCATGCTTCCTTTTAGATGGGCTGATGCAGCACTGGAAATGCCCATTCTGTAAGTTGGCATAGGCATGCATAAAAGCTGTGTATCCGCAGTTACACCAGCCATGGAGCTGGCATAACTGAGGGCACGTACGTGCAGCAAGGGCACATGTAACTTACAGTATTCTGTAAGTTTTGCACTTAAATGGGAGACACTTCCATATTCTGCCCATATATGCTGCCTTGCAATTATGCACTATGCCACTTAATAAGTGTAGAATAGTGCTTAGGCGCATATGTCACATAAATGCAAGCAGGTATTTTTAGAATTGGCCTTCACGTGCTTATTTTGTAAAGGCAGTGTTGGCACCTATAAAGCAGCTCGCAGAACACATGCTAATGCACATGCACAAATTTACACTTGTGGACATGTGTTGTAACTTGGCCCTGGGAAGACCTACAAACGGCGTGTGTATAGGAATCTGTATTAGTGTTGATGCACATACTTATACGTGCGTATACATCTGTGTGATTTTAGAAAAGCCCCTTTTCCACATGTAAAAGAGACTTTCTAAGATGGCACCCTTAGCATCCCAAGAAAGCACCCTTTCACATATTAGTTTATCCTGCTTTAACTATGTGATCTGCATTCCTACTTTTTGCAGCTGTTCTTCAAGAAGAGAGGTCCTTTATCATTTCCATGTCTGGTTTTTTAAAACTGAAAATTTCAGTTTAAACTGATAATTTATACCTGCCTTATATTTGTTTAATTTTGACTTTTAAGTCATTACTGTGGGTTATAGTATGTGTATTTCTACTCTGTGTCTGTAAATTGCCTTGGGTCTGTTGATAAAGGTGATTCATAAATTTGACCAAATAAATAAATAAGTTTGAAACTCCATCGGGCAGTGGTAATCGCTGAAAAAGGGAGTGGCTTTTGGCTCAGTGTTACATAAGTACATAAGTAGTGCCATACTGGGAAAGACCAAAGGTCCATCTAGCCCAGCATCCTGTCACCGACAGTGGCCAATCCAGGTCAAGGGCACCTGGCACGCTCCCCAAACGTAAAAACATTTCAGACAAGTTATACCTAAAAATGCGGAATTTTTCCAAGTCCATTTAATAGCGGTCTATGGACTTGTCCTTTAGGAATCTATCTAACCCCTTTTTAAACTCCGTCAAGCTAACCGCCCGTACCACGTTCTCCGGCAACGAATTCCAGAGTCTAATTACACGTTGGGTGAAGAAAAATTTTCTCCGATTCATTTTAAATTTACCACACTGTAGCTTCAACTCATGCCCTCTAGTCCTAGTATTTTTGGATAGCGTGAACAGTCGCTTCACATCCACCCGATCCATTCCACTCATTATTTTATACACTTCTATCATATCTCCCCTCAGCCGTCTCTTCTCCAAGCTGAAAAGCCCTAGCCTTCTCAGCCTCTCTTCATAGGAAAGTCGTCCCATCCCCACTATCATTTTCGTCGCCCTTCGCTGTACCTTTTCCAATTCTACTATATCTTTTTTGTTGTGTCATGGGTTTGCTGTTCTAACAGCTTCTAAGAAAGGGGACAGTAGAAATATCAACCAATGTACAAGGATGCCTTTGTCTTTGTAATGTTTGGCTGATGCACAAAATCATGGCATTTACACTTAAATATGTCCAAGGAAAAATTATTTCAAAAGGGAATAGGAAAGAAAACAAGAAGCATAAAGAAATGAACAATACCAGGGGCAGAAGTTAGACTATGGAGAGACTGACCACATGACTGACTTAGAGAGGAAGTAATCAACATGGGCTACCATTAAAATGTGTTATTTTACTGTTAACCCCAGTTGTTAGTACCCAGGTCTCATTGCATAAAATTGGATCTGTGCTAAGATAGCACAAGCTAATGGTAAATAACCTGTCTTAACTGTAGCCCACCTTGATAATTTAACTCCTTAAAAGCACTCGCAGACTGTCATTGATTTGGCCTGATACCTCCATCCCTATCACAGCTAGGGTTACCATATGGCTCCAGAAAAAGGAGGACAGATTGAGCCAGTCTGGGTTTTACTTTCAGTGCTTTCAATGGAAGCAAAACCCGAACTGGATCAATGTGTCCTCCTTTTTCTGGAGCCATATGGTAACCCTAATCACAGCACACCTTCGGTCAGTCCCTCCATTATGCATAAGGTAAGTGCATTCTTGCCTCATGGACTGTCTTTCCGTTCTCTTCCTTTAGCCCCTATGTCCAAAGGAGCTTTGGCACTTTGTCCATCAGTGTTATGGGAATGAACTGGGCCTGACCAGTGATGATGAGGACTATGTACCTCCTGATGATGACTTCAACACTATGGGGTAAGCAACAGTCATGCTGATGGAACCTAGGGTATGGCACAGTGATTTCATAGGTGTATTGCTAGGCACTTAAAACATTTATATGGCAGATAGGCCCCTAGGATACACTGTGCAGGTTGAGGGGATGCCATTTTCAAGATGGTGCCCAGAGAAGCAGGAGCGAGTAGATATCGCTCCTGCTTTCTACAAGGTACAGAGGTCTGGAGGGATAGGTTGGGCCTCCACTAGACCATAGGCCAAGGTGACTGGGAGGCCACAGGACCACCGGTGCTTGTGACTGGAAGGGGGACCATCGCACCATTTTCTTTAAGGCTGGGGTAAGGGGGGGTCAGGTTGGGTCACGGTTGGTGTCACTAGAATCGGGGATTATTTTACGGAGGCAGGGGCAGGCAAGAAGAGGGATTGGGTTGGGGTAAGGGGTATATTGCCATAGCATGCTTTTGTTTTGTTTTTTAATTTATGTCAATTTTCCTGTCAGTGCTTATTATTATGAGCATGCCGCATCAATTTTTCTGCTCTAGATTTGTGTGTTAGAGGCCACTGCTCTACTGTGAACCTTTGAGCATCAGCCCCTAAGACACACTATCTTACTGGTCTCCAAATGTGGCCTCCAGGCCACATGCGGTTCCTGCAGTCCAATTTTGCAACCATCATATCTATTGAAGCTCCACTGGGTCGCATGTTCCTGCGTGGTCACATTGACACGCATGCACACAGACAAATTCTGGTCGACTTGCCTCTCCCTGTGCGTGCGTGTGTGCGCACGTGCGTCAGTGTGACCACCCAGGCGTACGCAACCCAGAGGAGCTTTGCGGGACCTCTTCTGTACCTGCAGTAGCGACAAAACCTCCCGACAGTGCAACTCTGCTCCAGCTCAGCCCCAGTTTGAAAGGTTTATCCACATAATTCACTTAGCTTTCTTGTCTGTGACTATTATATTAGATTTTCCCACCCAAAATGCTATATATTACATTTCTAAGAGTCTCCTGATAATTCATTTCCTTTTATTTCTAAAGGACTATTAAGAATAAAAATAATTTCTTTTCTTTCGGCTCACGTGGGATGGGAAGGATTAATAGTAACACAGAAACAGGGTCTCATGTATGGTTTTTGTAACTGTTAAGCCAAAATAAAGTGATTTCTTTTAAAAAATGTATCTTTGTAGAATCAAAATTAGTATTTAAAATTGCATTTGTAAGCCTAAAATCTTTTGTTGCCCCCCCCCCCCTCCCGGAGCTTTCTTGTGTCCACTTTCTGGCCCTTTACATAAAAAAGGTCAGAGACCACTGCTCTGTCTGACATTAAGGTTGCCAGTACTCCTACCAAGGAACTTCAAAAGGACATTTCTGTGTGAAACCATTTGGGACTTATCAAAAAAGGCTACCCTAGGCCTGAATAGAGACAATGGATTCATGGCTCACTACAGGTGTGAATGGGCTTAACTACTCTGAGATCATCCTGTCATTGTTCTCTTTCACCCTTCACAGTTGTCAGTTAACTGAACTGTGCAGCCATTATCTCTCCATTTCCACACCCTTCCCTGCATTTTACAATAATCAGTCTCTGTATCCCTCTCCCTCCCCCATGCATTTTCCTATATATATATATATAGAGAGAGACCAATTCAGACCTTGGAAGGGATCCCAGCTAACTCCTGCTGTCAGCGGTCAGCTTGGATATTCAATGCCGGGCCGTTTCTGGGTGACCAGCACTGAACAACCAGTTTATTTTTGGGCAGTTTAAACATTACTGGCTAAGTTAATAGTCGTAGATAGCCAAAGATATTCTAGCTATTTATGTGACCCAATGTGGCTGCTTATAATAGCCAGCTATGCGCTGAATATTCAGGGATAACTGCCTATATCGCACGATCTCTCCCCCTCCGGAATATCACCGGATAGCTGGTTAAGTGCCATTTATTTTTGAATATTGGGGGGATAGTCTTGTCCTGAACTTCATTTCATGCATATGACAAAGAGGACTCTGGACCTCAAAAGCTCATGCTTCAGTAAATTGGTTCTTCTGTGAGGTGCCACCTGCCTCTGTCAGTGTTGCTACACCAGACTTGCACAGCCTTTTAACATTTTTTTATCAGGGATAGTTAATATATGTTGACTATCTTATATCCTGTCTATTATTTATAAATGCTCAGTTGGCTGTTCCATAGGTAGAGCCAGGTGGTATGTATTGATCAGTGTGTATTTGCTCTTAAATTACACATGTTCAAGATGTACTTACTGATTTATGTTCCTTCCCTGAATGCAGGTACTGTGAAGAGATTCCTGTGGAGGAAGCAGAGGTGAATGACAATTCATCTAAGAACAGCATGGAGGTAAAGCTTGATGCCAGCCCTCGGATGCATGAAAAATCTCTCACCAATAGTACACTGGCATCCACGGGGAGCAGCGAAGCACCCATCTCGGTAGGTGACTCCTTGTCACTGCTAAACATTAGTTTTATCTCCTTGCTCACTGAAGTTTGTTAACTCTCCCCTCCTTAGCTTCTTTTCACCTCACCAGCTCTCCTGAAACAGCTTTCGGTTATTTAGATCCACATCTCTGGAACTCCCTTCCCCCCTATCTCAGGTATGAAACAACCCCCCACTATCTACTTAAAACTCACCTTTTCCCTGAGTCCTTCAGCCTCCCTTCTGTAGCTGATCAACCCTCTTTTCTTTGTCTCAGTTCCTAATCTTCCCCTCTAACCCAAACCTTTGCCTAAGTCTCTTTTTCTTCTACAAGAACCTTTATTGTGCCCTCTCTAGCTAGCAGATGATCAGAAGTCCCGCGCTGTTCCAAACAGCGCTCTAAAAATAGCGCTGGAACAGCGTGGGGTGTTATTGGACCTATGATCAGAGATAATGACATGCTAATTTAAGCACACAATTCTCTCTGATCATAGGGAAGAAGTGCGGGAGGATTGTGCCCGGCCTGAGCTCAGGCAGAATCCTCCCGCACTTATTTGACAGGTCTGGGCTGTCAAAAGCCCAGACCTGTCAAAGAGGGGCTGGAGGTCCATAGGACCACCAAGCCCCAACTACCCCTGCCCCGAGCAAGGCAAAATGGGCTGGAGGTCCGGCAGACCTCCGGTCCCCCCAACAACCCCCCCCAACATAGGTTCAGGAAGGGCTGGAGATCCAGTGGGTCTCCAGTCCCCACTACGCCCCCCCCCCCCCCCAGCATTTCTAACAAGTCCCTGGTGGTCTAACACCCCCCCCCCAGCATTAGCAAGAAGTCCCTGGTGGTCCAGTGGGCCGCTGTCAATCCCCCCACCCCCCCTCTACCTTGAGTTGGAGGAGGGAGGTGGCCTCCCTGCTCTTCCTTCGACAACGCCTGCAAAATGGCAGCGCCCAGCCCTGCCCAGTGTATCCTGGGATGTGCTGGATGGGGCTTCGGTAGGGGGGGATTGACAGCGGCCCACTGGACCACCAGGGACTTCCTGCTAATGCTGGGGGGGATTAGGGGGGGCTGGAGACCCACCGGATCTCCAGCCCTCCCTGAACCTGTGTTGGAGGGGGGTCGGGGGGGTCGTCGGTTGCTCACTGGGCCACCAGTGACTTGTTAGAAATGCTGGGAGGGGTTAGGGGGGGATGTCGACCCACCAATCTCCAGCCCTTCCTGAACGTGTGTCGGGGGGGTGTCAGGGGGACCGGAGGTCCGCCGGACCTTCACCCCCCTGTCGCTGGGGGAGTCGTCAGTTCCTGGGGGGGGGGGGGTGTTGCTGCATTGGGGAGAATGGAGGCCAGCTAGCATGCAAATGCATGCTGGACGGGGTTCACCATTCTTCCCCAATGGTCTGCAAACCCTAATGCCAGCTCTGAGCTGGCGTAGGGTTTACTGTGGCCATCGAGCCAATCTTTGGCGCGCTGGTCAGTGATCATTGGGGATGAATAGGTTTAACATGCATCTGCATGCTATTTGCACTGTTTTGCATGCATTTGCATGCTAGTTGCGTTTAGAACCCCGAGCGCGTTGTTTCACGTGCTCGGGGACTCTGATCATGGGGCGGTAGCAAACGCAGCCACTAGTATGGCACTAACAGCCTGTAGCACCTGCGTTTGCTTCTGATCATCGGGGCTTAGGTGATCAGCTGCCTTCTCCCCTGCCCCCTTTCCCTACCTGCCTGTTCCCTTCTCTGCACTTTATTGGGTTTTTCTTTTTTATATTTATTGATTTTAAACATTTACATTTATAAGAATCACTTATAAACAGAAAAATAGCAGGTAATACTTTACTCTAAAGTGAAGAAAACTCAGAAAAAGAAAAATTACAAGCCTTCTTAGACCACAACCAGAAGATTGTGGGGGCGTGAGTTCATAAGAGGAGATTATACAAAAGAAAAAGAAACCTAAAGATTATACTTCTAGCAAACGGCCTGGCCTATCACCCGATTATTTCACAGTTTCTCCATCAGTTTTATTAATATACAGTCTATTCGATGATCTTCTTAGCTTCTATAAAAGTCCGTAATTAAGATGGATCAAAAAACATATATTTATTACCCTGATATTTCACACAACACTTGCACGGGTACGCCAGTAAAAATGAGGCTCCCATTGCCTTGACCTCCTCTCTGAAGGCCAAAAACTCTTTTTACATCTTTCTTGAGTAGTCTTTGTTACATCCGGAAAAATCCAGATCTTTTGTCCGCAAAAAGTTTTTAAAGAATTTTTAAAGAACAATTTCATTAAGGCATTTAAGTCTTGTTCAAAGACAAAGGAAATAAGTAGAGTTCAACGTTCTTTAATTTCTGATAGAGTCTTCAAGTAAATCTGAAATGTTTGATATATCCAACTCAGGGATTTGATTCAAATTTTGAGGTATTCTGTTATCCGTTTTTTTTTTAATAAAGGAAGATAATGTATTTTATTGACAGGTGGGATCGCAGCTTGTGGATACAGAAGAATTTGTCAAGTATTTTTTAAATAAATCAAGTGCTGATATCCCCCTAGCCAATGGAAAATTCAAAATCCTAAGATTCAAGCGCCTGTTGAAATTTTCAATCTGTTCTATTTTGCGAGAAATCATTGTCTTATCTTTAATCAGCAATTCCGTAGTAGTTTTCAGTGTTTGATAATCAAGCTGTATTTGTGTTACGAATGTCGTCATATCTTGCTTAACTTCCTCGAGGGCCAAGGTTAAAGAGTCTACTTTATTTACCAACAAAGTTGTTTCTTGTGCAGTTTTTGTAATGGTAAATGTCAAGTTTTGTAAAGCTGACCAAATAGATTGTAATGTTACCTCCCTGGGAGTCTCAGCTTCCATGTTGATATCTTCTGCGTCTTGAAGCAAGGGGCTGCCGCTCAATGCTATACCGCTACTGACTTCCGGCTCTGATAGTCGTTGCACCTCGCTTCGAAGGGTCGCAGGACAGGGTGGTAAGTCGGAGCTCGGTGGTGATAATGATGTCTCATTCCCAGGTGACGCTGCCGCTCCTCCAACTGCCGTCACAGCGGGATTCACCAATCCGATATTAGTCAGGGAGCTAGTAGCGTAGTGATGAAGCGTTTGTTGGACAGGAGAAGAGGTTCTTGCCGGCGGCAGCACGGCCTTTACCACTCCTTTCCTCTCAGTATGAGGCATTGATGTTTAGTTTGGAAGAAAAGAATAAGATTTGCAATTCAGAGGCTCCAGTCCTCAATAGCTCCTCTCACACGCTCCAGCTAGGCCGCCATCTTGACTCCGCCCCCTATTTTTTTTTTTAAACTTATTGTTTTAATTGTTGTACATCGTATGGATGCCGTGGATGGATATGTTGCAGTATATCAAGAAAGAAAGAAATACATAAATAATCCTGGGCGCCCAAATCCTACAGCGTGCAACCCAAAGGGGGCGTGGCTATGGGGGGGGGGGGTTAGGCATGTCAAGGGTGTTCTCAAAAGATGCATGCAATGTTATAGAAATTCTGGGGATCCACATCCAAATTCCGCACCAGGATTTACACCAGGTTGTAGCTGGCATAAGTCTTCATCCCAGAGCACCTTTTATAGAATAGCGCTGAGCGCTGATTTTTCCCGGCACCTATTTTGCAGCACCATTTCCAGAATCCGGCCCTATGTGCTAACACTCAGATTCTATAACTAACGCCTTAAGTTGTGCGTGTAAATTTGGCTGCACTGCCAAATTGCACACACAACTTAATTGATTAACAAGCCAATCAATGCCGATAATTGGTACTTAACAAGCAATTAGCGGTACTATTTGGTTTTAAATAGAATTAAAGGGGGCATGGCCATGGGCATAGAATAGACGGGTTGTGGGCATTTCAAAAAAACTATGCGCACTATTATGGAATACACCCAATCCGTGCCTAAGTTAAGCGCAGGTATTTAGGTCTAGTTTTAGGTGGCCTAAATGGGTGAACCTAAATTTTAGTCACAAGAATGGCACGTGAGCAAATTCTAATAACCAAGCCTAACTTTAAACATAGTTTATAGAATCATGATAAGCTCGTAGTTTTTCGGTGCCGATTTTTAGGTTCTATTTATAGAATTTGGCCCTAAGGCTTCTAAACATAAGTTACAGCAAAGCGCCTAGTACTTAAGTGCGTAAGCTGCAAAAGTGCTGGCATTATTTAACGTGTGCAATTGACTTTAGGAGTTATAGAATGAGGGGTTAAATTACAGGAGGAGCTGTGCTGTCTGATCTTCAGTTTGCCTTTTTACTTTCTATCGTTGGTTACCCAAAATAACCCTCCATGATCATTCCTGTCTCTGTGTGATATATATATATATGCTAGACCTCTCAGAAGCTAAGGAGTCAATTTTCAGAATATTTTCAGTTCCTAAAGTTAGGTGGATTTTCAGCCAAATTTAGACATCTATGGGCCTGATATTCAGTGCAAGTTAACTGACCGGAAAAGGCCACCAATCGGTTAACTCACATCTTGGCGGATAACCGGTCATTTTCAAGTGGCATTTAACAAGTTATTGCTACTAAAAATGCACGGTTAGTGCTGAAAACAAAGCCAGCGATGTTGGGGGCATTGAGGGCATTACCGGTTAAGTCCCTATATTTAGAACTTAACTGGCCAGGCTTAGCGGTCAAATAAGTTTGCATAAAAAGCAGGCCTATCTTTGCCTGTAAGCAATTGCCAGTTAAATCTGAATATTAACTTAACCAGTCATGCACCAGCCTGCATTGAAAACCCGAATATTCAATGCCGGTCGCCAGAGAAGGCCCAGCATTGAATACCTGGGTTGAACGCCGGCAGCAGGCAATCAAAGCGCTGCCCGCTCCTGCTGAATACTGGGGATATGTTTTCAGCTAAAAATGTACATACATTTAGGAACCTAAAACAGAGGTGTCTGCATCTGCCTAGTTTTATGCACCTGAGTTAGGTGTTTAGTGCTGAAAATCAGTGCTGTAACTCTGCCTATGTAGCCATTCATCTTTCAGGCTCTTACATTTAAGTGCCTAGCAAAAATAGGCTCTTAAGTTTAGTCATTTTTAAATAGTGAAATTTATATGCCTATCCCCATCAATGTTCCTTCTAAGCTGAGCGGGTGTTCTCCACCTACAGTCCTGCCAGTGGGGGTGCTGTTTCACTATGATATTTTCAGTAGTGAGGGATAGGCAAGCTTTGGAGTACTCCAGACTGCCTGCCCCTAGTGATTGAAAACACAATATTGAAGCACCACCCCCCACTGTCAGCAATATATTTGGAGAAGTCCCACTCAGCTTAGAGGAACAGTGACCCCCATATCCCTAAACCCTTTGAAGAGTGATTGCTGACTCTCCTCTGCTCCACTCCACCTTCTCCTTGACTCTCTTATTCCATCGTCCCTTTCTGTTCTATCAGTCTGGTCACTGACGCTATTTGTGAGACCAGATTGGTCTTAAACACTTCATGTGGGTAAATTTATGAAGTCATTTTTGCATGTATGTGGCCTCTTATAAAACACTGCAATTGTGTGTTGGTGTCTACTTTACCAGTAGGCCTTTCAAGGGGCAGAATTTGGACAAAGCCTGGGCAAGGGTTTACTAGTGTGCAGGCAGATTATAAAATATTCTACACACTTGAATATTGTAGGCACGAATGTTTACACCTGCTTGAAAGTAGGTGTAACTGTCCGTGCCTATAAAGTTGATGCAGTTTCTGCCATTTACGCTAGAACTTTGTAAAGACATTGAGGCGCAGGTAGGTCTTTATAAAATAGTGTTTAAGTAGGCCTCTACTAGGCTGCTTCAACCAGGAACCCTGTTACTCTATAAAATTAGCCTCCATAAGTATGCAGGAGAGTCCAACCCAGCTGTCACTGCCTTGCGTGAAGCTTGTGATTAACTTTGGACATTTTCTCAACTCCAGTTTGATGGGATTCTCCCAGAGGATGAATTGGACAGCCCACTGACAAAAGAGCTGGTCATCACAAGCATTGGAGAGAAAATTGAGCTCATTCCCCCAGTCAGCTCTCCCTCTCTGGATTTCAATGACAATGAAGACATCCCTACAGAACTGAGTGATTCCTCAGCGACTCATGATGAAGGTGAGTGGCTCTAGACTTCTGATTTTTATAAGGCACCCTGCCCAGAACATTTTACAAAGCAGAAATTGATCAGTCAAAACAACCAAGAAATAAATGGGTTGATATTTAAAAGCACTGACTGCATAAATACTTTTAAAAAAATGCATGGCACTTAAGGAGATACCTTTAGCCATGTAAGTCATAAGGAGCTGCCTAATAGGCCTATATTCTAGTTGTTCATACACACATATATCAACACTCATGTAAATAAAAATAATTTGACTTCGCACTATTTTGTAAATATGTGCATGTCTTCGATAGCGCATACTTTGCAGGTGGGTGTTCACATGAGCTGGGTGTACAGTAACCCATGTATTTTATAGAGTACTGTACGTTACATATATGCACATATATTTATTTATTTATTTATTTTATTTATTTGTTGCATTTGTATCCCACATTTTCCCACCTGTTTGCAGGCTTAGTGTGGCTTACATTATGCAGCAGTGGCAGTCGCCAATAACGGCATGCTTTTTATTGCATATGGTTCCTTTGAATTTCTGCATCCCATATGCACTAGTTGGCAGAGTGATGCCAACTGTATTGGAAAACAGCATCGTGTCACATACGCTTCCACCTTTTCCTATATCAGCACTCATTTGTGGAATGCATTGCCTAAATCTGTATAAACGGTTCAAGATCATCTGACTTTCAGGAAGTCTCTCAAGACCTACTTATTTGGGCAAGCTTACCCTACAGATCCCGTCCTGCCTCCATGATTCCTGGACTCCAACTGCTATAAAGACCTTGTGAACTTAACTGCTTTCTCGTAACCCTGTACCTTTACGCCACCCATATCACTTTCAATTTATTGTACTTTACTGTTTGTTTACTAAATGTTGTAAGCCACATTGAGCCTGCCAGCGGTGGGAAACTGTGGGGTATAAATGATATAAATAATAAATAAATATATAAAAATGTTACTTTGAGTGCATTCAGTTGGATCTGACATCACGGCATGTCAATGAGGTCGTAATGAGAGTCACTGCTATAGTTTTGTTCTTATCTTTTTACACAGATGTTCTTCAAAGCTGCCATTTAGGGGCCCTTTTGCTAAAGCTTAGTGTGCACTAATGGGCATTAGCATAGCATGAGCTAAATGCTGTGTGTCCTATTTTATACCTACATAAGTATTGCCATACTGGGAAAGACCAAAGGCCCATCAAGCCCAGCATCCTGTTTCCAACAGTGGTCAATCCAGGTCACAAATACCCAGCAAGATCCCAGATATGTACAAAACATTTTATACTGCTTATCCCAGAAATAATGGATTTTCCCCAAGTCCATTTAATAACGGTCTATGGACTTTTCCTTTAGGAAGCCGTCCAAACCTTTTTTAAACTCCGCTAAGCTAACTGCCTTTACCACATTCTCTGGCAACGAATTCCAGAGTTTAATTACACGTTGACCTTGTGGCACTTAGCGCACATTAATGTTCATTAACACATACTAAGCTTCTGTAAAAGGGCCCATAAGTAATACACTGACTTATATTCCCCAATTCAACCACCCCCACCCCCCTACAATATCCCATCCCTCTCTTTTTACATTAGTCATGTCACTTCTCACCTTTTCCCTTCCCTCATGTTGTCTCTGTTCTATAGGGGAAGTTCAGGCCTTCTATGAAGACCTGAATGGTCGACAGTATATGAACGAGGTTTTCAATTTCAACGTGGATAAATTGTTTGATCTTCTTTTCACGGATTCACAGTTCCAGAGAAAGTTCATGGAACAACGCCGGTTCTCTGGTAAGCTGAAGCCACTGTGAAATATACACTGGGGACAATTTTGTAAGCTTGCACATGCATCTAATACATTAGAATGCCTTTTTTTATGCAGTCAAGTTTGTGCATAACCTGGGGACTAAGCCTTTGAAATTCAGTTCTGCATATAGACACAGGACTTAGGGATATGATTTGCACTGCTTTTAGTGGGGAAGAGGTGGGAATGGCAAGATGTGATTTTAATGCAATTCCTGTTTGTCAGAGGTCATCCTTCACCCCTGGACGAAAGAAGACAATGGAAACCAAACCCGTGTCATCCTCTACACCATCACCCTCACTAATCCACTAGCTCCAAAAACGGCTACTGTCACTGAGACTCAGGTGTGTAGAGAGAGAAATCTGTCTCTGAGGTTAACAAGAGCTTGAGGTGTCTCTAAAAGGGAAAGGAGGGGAAATGGGAGTTTCCATACAATGGGTCTGGAGGTTTGTCTCAGTGGAAGGGAGAGCTGAAGGTTCATGCAGGAGGATTTGCCCATCCTGAAACCATGCCACTGTAACTTATTGGCCTGCTGTGATCTGTTTGCTTTTCAGACCCTGTACAAAGCAAGTCAGGAAAGCGAGTGCTATGTGATAGATGCTGAGGTTCTAACCCATGATGTCCCATATCATGATTATTTTTACACTGTCAACCGTTACACGCTCACCCGCGTTGCCAGGAATAAGAGTCGACTCAGGTACTATTTTGCATACTGGGGGAAGAAGGGCTTTCTTGTTTCTTGCAAAAGGTGGCAGACTTGCTTTTTTTTTTGTTTTAATAATATTTTTATTAATAAGAGAAATACACAAACAACTGATTTTCCTGTTCTCCCAGACTGGGAGTTTTAGCTTTGAAGTATTCCCCCTGATCTGAGAGAAATCTTTGAGGAGTGTTCAGAAGGGAGGCTTGTAGAATGGAAGTGCAGCACATTAAGGGGCAGATGCTCAAAACTGCAGTGCTGTACAAAACAGCACTGGAAAACACTGCCGAAAAATAACTCCCCAATGCTCAGCACTAATAATTTGCAAATGTAATGTGCGCTTTTAGCGCTGAGCATTGGGAAGTAAGGGGGGGAATGTGCCTAGCATATGTGCACAAGACCTGCAGTGATACTGAATGGCCCCTTCCCATCCGTGCACGGCTCGATGGAGATGGGCTGGCAGAAGCCGTGCTTGGGTTCATTTGTCCTTTCGCATAAAACTGGCTAGTTTAAAATAAAGATACAGCAGCAGATTACAGGAGACAGAGTGGAACAACAACAACAAAAAAAAAATCCTGGAGAGATCTGCATATATTATGGTTTTTAAAGGCATCAGCTCCAAGCTGGTGTAGGGTTTAAAGTGGTAGGAGTGCTCTGGTGAGGCGCGCTGTTTTTTGAGCATCTGTATGTTTTTAATGACATTTGCATGTCATTGCGGTGTTCCTGCATGCACTTGTTGCAGGGGCAAAGCTAGGTGGGGCCACGAGGGCATTGGCACCCACAGATTTAGTCCTGGCTCCCCTCTACTTTCGACCTCCCCACACTGCTTTCGACCCCACCCTACTGCCGCTGCCAACCCTCCCCCACCGCCACCAGGTTCCTTTGCTGGCGGGGGTCCCCAACCCCCGCCAGCCTTAGTCTTCCTCAGTGACAGTCTCCGGCACATTCACTGATCTGTGCTGTGAGTCCTGACTGACGTCGTGCATGCAGGACGTCAGTCAGGACTCAACACAGATCAGTGAACGCGCCGGAAACCGGTGCTGAAGAAGACTAAGGCTGGCGGCGGTAGGGGGGGTTGAAAGTGGCGAGGGAGGGTCGGCAGCAGTGAGGGGGGTGGAGTCCGAGAGTGGTGGGGGGGTTGGTGGCTGGGGGAGGCGGGCTAAAATGTGTGTCCCCCCCCCCCCCCCCCCACCTTGGGCTCTGGACCCCGAGGTCTGGGTATGCCCCTGGCTCGTTGTTTGCCATGGTAGAGCCTTTTGTGCATTCTGCGCCAGCAAACGTGGTGCTAGTCTGGCGTTAATGGCCTCTAGCACCCGTGTTTACTTCTGAGCATCGGGCTTGGTTATGTCTGTCTTTGCATAAAACAACACTATGTCTTTGTTCAAAAATGTATCCTGCCTTATGTTTTTTTCCCAACCTGCCTTTAATGTTTGTGCTGTAGGGTTTCCACAGAGTTACGTTACAGAAAACAGCCCTGGGGGCTGGTGAAAACCTTCATAGAGAAGAACTTCTGGAGTGGACTGGATGACTACTTCCATCACTTAGGTGAGTGTTGTAAATTGTATGGCAACTGTCAGATTTAACCCGGGGGAGGGGTGCTTGACTAAGTGCTGTTATCCACGTTTTGGTATCTATTCTGTCACTTCCACTTCACCTTCTCCTCCCAGGCCTCAGCCTTTCCCACCTGTTCAGTTTGATTTCTAAGTTTTTTTTTTTTCTGTTACTCATTTTATTCTCTTGGCATTTCCTTAGGTTTTTCCATACTATTTCATCTTTCTTCTGCTTATGTTATAGATACCATTTTTTATGTTTTCCCTTTTTTCTTCTGCTTTTATTTATCCTACGTATACTCTTCCATTCTCCTCTCTCCTGTCATGCTGTGTTACACACACCCCTTTCTCCTGGCCTTCCCACTCATTCACCCTTCTCCTTTTCTCCATAATTCCCTCATGGTTCACCTTTTTTTGCATCTTCTCCTCCAAACTTTCCTCCTTGCTTCTTTATTCCACATCAACCTTTCCTTCTCTCCACTTCTGCTCCTTATCATTCATCTCTCATCCTCACCCTTCTTTCATCTCTTCTTCCTCTCATCTTGCTCCCTTTCCCTTCCTCACACTCCCTCTCCTGTTGTTTTTACCCATCTCTCTCTTCATTGCACCTTCTCTATATCATCTTCCCCTCCCCAAACCCTCTCCTTTTGTCTTTCACTCACCTTCCTTTTTCTTCTCTCCTCCCCACTCTCTCTCTCACTCTCTTCACTCCTTCCTCCTGGCATACTCTCTCTCTCTCTCTCTCTCTCTCTCTCTCTCTCTCTCTCTCTCTTCTTCTCCATTTACTCACTCTCATCTACCCTTTCATAGTCTTTCTCCTCCCTACTTCTCCTCAGGTGCTGTCTCTGTCTCCCTCCTTCCCCCAGCCACATTCTGTCTCATTTTTCCTCCCTCTTTCAGCACCCTACTGGGTCCAGCATCTCTCTCTCCCCTTCAACTTTCCCTCCTTGCCAGATCCAGCACTTCTCCCTCTTCCTTTCCCTACCTTTCTCCCCCAACCAGCCCAGCATCTCTCCCTCCCCTTTGCCCTAATCAGGTCCAGCATTTCTCTCTCTCCCTCCTCGTACCACGTCCAACATCTCACCTGCTCTTTCCACTTCCCCCCACCAGGTCCATGATCAAACTCTCTGTCACTTTCCCCTTCTCCCATCAGTTCCAGCATCTCTCCCCCTCTTCTCTTCTCTTTTCCTCTCCATTCGCACTCCACACCACACCTTTCTGAAATCTCCCTTTCAGGGCTTCCTCTTAGTGAGGCAATGACAACAAAACTAAAAACTGTAACGAGCACTGCAAAACCTGGTGCAGCAGCTGCTGTGTTTTAAAAATGGCTGCCGAGACTTCCTGTGGCAGTCTTGCAAGACTGACGAGACCCGCGAGACTACCACTGGAAGTCTCAGGAGCCATTTTGAAAACACGGCGGCCACTGCACCAGGCACAGACAGAATAGCAGCATCGGGCAGAAAAGATTGGGATTCTTTCCTGCCCCCGAAGAAGCTGCTAGACCACGAGGGCCCTTTGAGGTAGGACCCACTTGCAGGGGTCTGTATTGTGTGGGAAGGGGGTGGCAACTGCGGCAGCAGGGGGCAGTGGCATGCGTGCAGCAGTAGGGCAGTGGTGCAGTGGTGCGGCAGCGAGCAGTGGCCGGGGAGGGGAGGGGGCCCAATGATCCTTACTGCCCGGGAGCCCCTACCATTATCAATCCACCCGTTGCAGGAAGGGAAGTTTCAGAATGGAAGATGCTGGGCTGTGGGAGTGAGTGGGGAAGAAAATGATGGCAGCTGCAAAGGGAGGGGCTTCATATTTTAGACAGGCAAGGACTGTGTGGCCTTCTTTTCAAGCACTGGGATGCAGCATTTGGGTGGGGCATTCCCCCCCCTTATCTTCCCCCAAACTACTCCCATGGCCAGCACCATCCATTCTTTAGAAGAATCTCAGCTTTTTAATGAGTTTTGTCTACTACTTGTAACCTGCAGAAAGTGAGCTGACCAAAACTGAGAGTGCATACCTGGCTGAGCTTCACCGACAGTCACCCAAAGAGAAGGTGATCAAAGCTGCAGTAGTACGCCGTAGGAAGCGACCCCACACTCACCTGAGAGTCCCTCATCTGGATGACACACTAACCCCAGTAACCACCCCCACTGATGAAGAGGTCATTCACCGAATCAAACACGTGGCAGGTAAAACTCTCCTAATAAGCCTGATGCTGTTGTTAGGTACTGGACAAGCATGCTATAGTATGGGCATGTCATAAATACAGATCTATTAAGCGAGGGGGCGTGGGCAGAAAGAGGTCAACACCAGTGTGCTGTAACCTCAGATATAAGTCAGAAGACTTGCTGGAGTCTTACGATAGTGTGCAGTTTGTCATGGTGACTTGCTGGAAAGGGGACTACAGTGAGTTTTCCCCTTGAGGGGAAAGCAGCCCACATGCAGAGAGAAACTGGACCTGTAGGCGAGGGACCTGCACAAATCTCTTTGCACTTTCAGGGGTCCTGTCCAAAGGTTAGCTAGCTGTGACTAAACTCCTTTGGTTCAACAGGCAGATGGCATTATTAGCCAATGTTTGACACCAAAAGCGGCCCAAACCTTGATTGTGTTCATGGTTTAGTTCCCAGGCATTATCACCATCTCTTTATACAATACTAATGGGTCCAATAGAAGTATTTTAAACCTGGATTGGCTGTGAGTAAGTATCCATACTAAAAGATGTAGGTAGTCAGTGCTCCCATGTGGCCCATTTATCACTTCATATAGTGGGTGAGAAGATCATCTTGGGTCATGTGTAATGAGAAACAACCTCAGAAAGATACACATTTCCCACCAGGTTCCACGCAAACACGGCACATTCCAGAGGAGCGGCAGAGTGGCTTCCACCTTCACAGTGTCTCCAAACTCCTGCTGATCATCAGCTGCGTGTAAGTAGTTAGACTTGGGGAAAGGAAAGGGTAAAAGGAGGAATGCACAAAGAATTCTGAAGCCACAACACCTTGGTCTTTGATCTTGTAAAGTCAGTGGAAATACCAAAGGTGTAAAGAAACTCTCAGCTTGGAGCAGGGGCAATGTCATAGATCCTGGCAGATGTTCTCATGCAAGTCCTTCTGTTAGATCTGAAGCAGGGCTTTTGGGCACCATCGTATGGGTGCAAGAGAATAGGCACCACACTTTAGGTGTCTATACACATTGGCACTGGACTTCTGGGCATACAAACAGGAGGTGACTGGTCCACCCCTGCAGTCACCTGGATCTGAGCCAGGGGGCCATCCAGGCCAGCAGAGGCACGGTGCTGCAGGCTGGGCAGTCCTCGGAGCATAAGAAAGAGCATAGCTGCTCGGAATAGGCAGTGTCCTCCCTCACAGGTGATGCCTGGGGCAACTATGATTTCCCTTGCAGCAACGATCCTCAGAGTATAAGGGAGAGCATAACTGCCTCAGGTAGTGCCTGTGAGGTAGGATGCTGTCTGTTCCATCTTCTCTCACAGGCACCTCCTGGGGCAGTTATGCTCTTCCTTATGCTCCAAAGACTTCCCTGCCTGCAGCACCATGCCTGTAGCTGCCTGGATAGCCCCCAGCTCAGATCCCATTGAGTATGAGGAAGGGGGGAAGGACCCTAAGAAGCTGCCCATACGGGTGCCCAAAACGCGCCAATACAGCAGTGCCCGAAAGTCATGAGCACAAAAACTACAGTACGCAGACACTCATGCCCAAAAGTCACGCTCCTGTTAGGTCTGCCCTTGGGACTGGGAAAATAAACAGAGTTTTCCAAACTGTGAGTTGAGGTCATGCATGCCACATTTGGGGTTGCGACCTAGCCCGGAAGTACATAGACATGTCATCCTGATGCAAAAGAAGAGGCATAGCCACCAAAAGAACAGCCAATGGTTGACAATTACAAGAAGTATATTAAAAGAGCAACCTGAAACAAGTGTGTTTTGACTGGCTTCTAAGCTACTCACACTGGCTTCAAGGAGTCCAGTGTAAGCAACCTTTATGCTCTGTGTGTTCTGTTTTAAGGTGTGTTGTATGTTTCTATGATAAGGACCAAATGTGCCCCTGATGTAGACAGTCCACTGCCGAAACATATTGGACTTTTTTTAATACGACTACATGGTAGGACAATATAAGCACACTTTTATTCTAAAAAGGTTGCTTTTTCAATAAACACCTTTTACTGGTTCTTTTGGCAACTTTTTCATTCATGTGATTCTGATTCATCTTGGTGGGGTGACCAGCATTGCTACTGTCATAACTGTGGGGTTGTGGCCCAAAAAGGTTTGGTAAGCTCTGGAATACAATGTTCCATGAGGACAGCTTTTTGTTGTTTGTTGGGAACCAGTGGAAGAGGTGGACATTGAAGGACATCTCCATTTGAAATCTTTTTCACTTTGATGTTTCTTTCCCCAGCCTTGTTCTATTGGTGATTCTTAATATGATGCTTTTCTACAAACTTTGGATGCTGGAGTATACCACACAGACACTTACTGCCTGGCAGGGGCTACGGCTTCAGGAAAGGTAAGACTTTCAGGTTACTGTCCTGAACCTCTGCCTTCAGGCTCTGCTCCACCTCACACCAGCGTGGCAGTGGCTGCAGGCACTGAAATAGTATCCGACTGAAGGTATTAGGAGAGAGAGGCTGCACTGAGCTTTCGTGGATGAGGAGTGACTTGTGTCATCTCGAAAACATCTTTCCGTATTCTTTTCTCTGGGCAGAGTGCCGCAGTCACAGGCCGAATGGACCCAGTTGCTAGAATCACAGCAGAAGTACCATGACAGCGAGCTACAGAAATGGAGAGAGATTATCAAATCTTCGGTGATGCTGCTAGACCAGGTGAGAAGAGAAATGGAGAACTTAGAAATTAAACGGTGAAGTGGTGAGGATAGGAAAGAAGCCTGGGCTGGTCAAAAGTGAGTTTTAAGTGGAAGCCAGAGATAGAAGCAGAACATAAAATAGTGGTGGGGTAGAAAGGAAAATTATGAAGGATCTCAATATCACTGAGCATAATGATGGTGGGATGAGGAAATAAAGAACCCTAGAGAGTGGGTGTCAGGTGCAAAGAGTAGGTAACAAAGCATAGTGCCTAGAGTGACACCAATTGAGAAGGTGTGAAAGTGAGATAGCATCGTGAACCGACTGACACAAGAGAGTGAAGTGAGAGGATGGGATGCCATTAATGAACTGACACAGGACAGCGAGGGGTAAGGGTGAGAAAGTGAGATAGCATTGTGAATTGACCCAAGAGAGTGAGGTGAGAGGGCAAGAGAATAAGGTACTATCATGAACTGGTACAAGAGTAAGGTGAGAAGATGGGAGAGAAAGAGATGTCATTAGTGAACTGACACAAGAAAGTGAGGGGAGGTGGCAGGAAAGTGAGATAGCATCTTGAACTGAGAGTGAGGTGAGAGGGTGGGAAAGTGAGATAGCATCGTGAACTGACACAAGAGAGTGAGGTGAGAGCGCAAGAAAGGTACCATTGTGAATTGGCACAAGAGAGTGAAGTGAGAGGGTGGGAAAGTGAAATAGCATCGTGAACTGACACAAGAGAATGAGGTAAGAGGGTAGGGAAGTAAGATAGCATCTTTGACACGAGAGTGAGGTGAGAGTGCAAGAAAGAGTTGTACCATTGTTAACTGGCACAAGAGAGTGAGGTGAGAGGGCAGGACCCACAGAACCCTCTTTCTCTCTGGGGTGTAAGGAGGGGTGATGGGTTTTCTCTGTTTACTTTCTGGTCATTTTTGCCCTGATAGTTATTCGTAAAAGTCCATGTCTTATAGCGCCTGTCTCTTTCTCACACTCTCCCGCTCCAGTACCAGGTATAACTAAGCTCAACCCCCTTCTCTTGCTTTTACTTTGCAGATGAAGGACTCTTTAATAAACCTTCAGAATGGCATTAGATCCCGGGATTATGGGTCCAAACCAGATGAAAAACGGAGCCATTACCATTGACAAAAAGCATGACACAAACTGTCAGAGGATAGTATGCAATATGTGTATAGAAATTATATAAATTAAATTATATCTATGTATGTATATGTATATATATATATATATGTGTGTGTATATATATATATATATACATACATACATAAAATATATAAATATATATTATATATAGATTTTAAAATAGGGAACTTTATGAACTGAAGTAAAAGGCAGTGCTGACCCTCCCGCATGTCATGAAAGAGGCACTTGACCGGAGCCTTGAACTTCTGACCTCCTAATTAGAAGAACATAATCATAGTAAGCTGGGCCTCCATGTCAGGCTTCTTTTCTACTGCATTTTCTTGCTACAGTTGTCATCACCAGCTTTTGTGTGCATTTTTTATTTATAAAAGCAAAGGTCTGTTATTGACAGGAACATCATTGACGGTCTTAAAACATTGTTGGTTTCCTCTACCTCTGAGGCCTGTGAATTCGCACACTTTAGGAGTCATCACATCACCACCACTGTGGTCTACCTAACAAGAACTTTGACTGGGTTGGCTTTCCTAAAATCAAGCAACACAAAGGAACTGATGAATCAAGGGCCTGCATGTAACTTGTGACCAAGAGCTGGAGTTTTCGGAGAGTCCAGCAACTGGAACTTCTCCCTGTCCTCAACTCTGGAACTATTAGAGTTGGGGGTGGGGGTTTGATGCACTAATTAATGTAGTGGAGTCTGACCCCTCTCACAGCTGGGGGTACAATATGGAACTCACTGTGGAAGAGAGTTACGGCACAGAAACAATTAAATATATATATATTTATATTTATAAGAGAAACTAAACAAAAAAACAAATCTGGACCAAAAGTGAGATTATACATCTGCCTCTGGAATCCATTTCAGTGCCCTGGAGGTCAGCATAGGGTCAAGTAGAGGCTGTAGGAGGCAGGGAAAAGGAGAGTTGTCTACAAGGTAAGAATGAAGGAGGGTGGAAACTCAACAGGCTTTGGTCAGTGTGAGGGGGTGAGACATGGAAACGAAGGGTGAGGAGAAGTCGTTTTCAAGTCAACTGGAGATATAATGAAAAGTGTCCTTCACTTCATCAATATAGGAGAGGCTGTATTTTCTAGAAATTAAAACCATAAATGTTGACATATTTATATCTTTATTTTGCTAGAGCCTGAACCCACGGTGCACTGAAAACAGAGCTTCCTACTCCATGATTAAGACATGCCCCCTTCCTTTCCTCCCCTTCCCTTCCAAACTTGCAAGTGGCTGTAAAACAATCTTCATCCTGCTAGTACTGATCCCTGACAGCATGAGTTTCATATGAAAAGAGTCCATTTGACCGTCACATCTGTAGTGCATGGGAGAGTTTTCCTTTCCTAATAATTTTTAAATAATGCAAATACTTGAATGTTAAAAGAGTATTTTACCTATGATGTATTCCTAATTTGTGAAGCTATTAAGTTTGTCTATAACGCATATGTCTCTGCCCTCTGCACCCTTCTCAAACTTTATCTTATTGTGACCACAGGAATATGCAAATAAGGTAAAAGTAGGGATGTAAATTTGGAGGGCTGGAAGGTGAAAGATATCAGATTTGATGCTGCTGTTATCGTCTCTTGGGGGTGTTCCATATTTAAGAACACAGTAGCTAATATTCAGCAGAAGGAGAAGGCCAGATAACTTATGAAGGTGTCGGGTGTCTTCCGTCACCTTTTATTCTTCTTCTTTGCTACTAAAACTATTGGAGTGTTGTGGAAGAAAGAACAGGAGGTTTGGAGTGTACAAAAGAAATAGGAGCCATGGTGGCTTGCTGGTCTTGTTGACATTGCCTTGCAATTGTTCTCTGCGACTTGTTCCATGGGGGCAAGTTTCTATGACAGGGAATGCAGGCCTCCATCATTCACAATACCAAGGACATGACATTGGACACCATCTTTTGTCTCAACCCCCTGCTACTTTCATTGGGTGTTTCATATCATTGTTAGATGGATTTCAGATGGGGGCTTCTTCACAAATGCCAGTGACTTCCGGATATTGGGGTCAGTTGGCAATGAATGCTGCTATATTTACAAGGATTGTTTGTTAGCCACTGATAAGCATTCTTAACTTCCACTGCTTGGTTGCAATTTAACTTGTACTGCTGGTTTCCATGAGGTCGGTTTGCAGTTGGTAGTGATTATATAACTGGTTCCCAAAGGTTAGTAGGAAGCTTGTTACAAGCAGGACTGATCTGAAAGGGACTGTTGTTGAGAAGCAGCCTCTAAGTTGCACAGCTCAGTGGTTGTCAGTCCTCCATCTACTGGTTAGATTAATGTAGGTTGTTTGGCAGGAGGTCATTCTGTATTATGAGTACTAACATTTAAGCATCAATTATGCATGTAGATGATCAGAATAATGGGCATATATGCATGTATGCAAGTAAATGCCACTAATCTGGCTACACATTCTGTAACTACTCATATCTTCAATAACATGTAGCTTTGCAAATGGGTGTTCACATGGATGGGGTTGACTCATGTGCATATCTTGAAATACTGTAAGTTACATGTGTATTTTTGGAATGTAGGTGTGAGCATTTTCACTAGTTTTATGGCTGAGGTTAAGTGTTTGTATCTAAACACATATGTGTGGTTACACTAGTGCTCTATAGAGGACAATAGGCTCCACCTGTGTGCCCCTTCCTTGCGTTGCCCTCTCGGTGTTAAGTGCTGCATGTTTCTGGGATTAAGTTCAGTTCATACCTGCCATATATGTACAGAGTGTTCATCTGCAAAACAGAAATAGCCTACATTTATTGAAGAGAAATTGGTGAGAAGCTCAAATACAGCCTTTCAGTCTTATACTTAAGCCCAGTTCCGAATTTATGTAAGTTATTTAGTCTCATTTATTTCAACATTGTGCTTTGGTGCATTACAAGGAAAACCACTGGTATTTGTTAATGTTAAAAGCCCTAAAGCAGGTTATGGTCTGTCTTAGATGGAGATGACTGGGAAACTGCCAAGAACATGCGCCTTTCAAGAGTAGACTAAAAGAAAGGAGTTTTGGTTTCTTTTTTTTAGATTTCTGCTTTTTGCTTTGAATGTATGAAAACCAAAATTCTTTAAGGGTTACGAATTTACAGGAAGCAGTGCCCATATTTTCCTCTCTATTCCTAAAGTTCCAGACTGACTGTGAGATCTCAGACTGCATTGTTCATATTTGGTGTAAGAACAATAATGACATTTGGAAAAGAGGACGGACTCCTGCCTTGTCATAATCTCTCAGCTTTAGCTTTTGTATTGAGTATTACAGCAGGAGAATATCACCATATTTCCAGTCTTCCATCCCAGTGATGTTATCCCTTAATTTGGCATTAGTTCAGCAACAGATGAATCATCAGCTGTAACTCATACTTCAGGAGTTTCACAGTATTTGATGTCATCATATTACAGCTGAATGACATTTTAAGGCAAAGTGAAACAGCTGTAACACTCTGTAGACGATGTTTCAAAAAGTGTTGCATTTTGACAAGAAAATATTGAGTTAATATTTTGTTCTTGCAATACTCCTAACAATATTGTTACCTATAGGGTTGATTTAAGCATTGAACTACTACTACTAAAAAAAAAAAAAAGTGTGATCTAAAAAAAAAAATCCAAATTTTGACATTCCCCTTGCCATTCTGTAGAGGCTGATCTTTATAGTTGACTTACACTTTTTTGGTGCATAAAATCCCATTATGCAAAAGAAACATAGGTCCAGAGGTTAAATTAGGTCCCTGGAGCTTCCAGAACCTTCTTTGTCTTTGATTGTTAAGTAGCATCGGGTCAACCTGATCTTGCACAGGATATCCTTTAATCTATTACCGTCCTCTAGGAAGATGTAGAAATACCTCCTGTGGTTTTATTGATTTCATTAAGGCTGCCTCTGGATTGGTCTCAGATAGCCATGGCATAATCTCTAGACCATCACAGATTTCTGCAGAAGTTTAGTGCTGTGCCCTCTATTATCCCTTTTTTCCTAGTTGCTTTTCAGAAACTGAAAGTATTTATCATGTTTATGCCTACTCCTTTCTTTTTCTATGTTGCCACAATTAAGCATTGATAATGACTTATGACACAAAGGCTACTATTTCCTTTCCACTGAGGAAGACTTGCAGATATAACTAGAAATTGCCTAATCATTAGGGGTGATTTGATAACATGGGCGCTACCATTTACGCACCGATTAACGAGTTAAACTTTTTTTTATTCCACCTTCATCCAAAGCGGATCACAATAAAACACACAAACTATAAAAATCAGAAGCAGCACATAAAATAACCACCTTTTTAGCAATATGTAAGCCACATTGAACCTGCCATACGGTGGGAAAATGTGGGATACAAATGCAATAAATAAATAACAACCACCCTACCCTATCAAAAAGGGTAAATGATTAGAAGACTGGCATATGCATTCATAGGTCTATACATATTCACATAAATATCAAAATTCTACCTAAACACTATCTCCCTGATTCTATAAATGTTGCCAAAAATTGTGCGCACAAATTTAGTCTCATTCTTGATTTGCATATGCAATTTAATTGAATAACAAGCCAATTAGTGCCAATAATTGGCTTTTTAACAAGAACATAAGAATATGGGGTCAGACAGTGGTCTACCTAGCCCAATATCCTGTTTCCAACAGTGGCTAATCCAGGTGACAAGTACCTGGCAGAAACCCAAATAGTAGCAACATTCCATGCTACCAATCCCAGGGCAAGCAGTGGCTTCCCCAAGTCTGTCTCAATAGCAGACTATAGACTTTTCCTCCAGGAATCTGTCCAAACCTTTTATAAACCATGATATGCTAGGTTTAAAAAAGGTTAGGGCAAGTTCATGGAGGAAAAGTTCATAGCCTGCAATTATTGGCACTAATTAGATTTAATTTGGACCAACGCAATAAAGTTAAGCATGGTTCAAAAAAAGAGGGCACAGAAATGGGAGGATCATGGGCATTTTGGGGAGGAATAGGGACATCAAAAATTACATGAGTAATTATAGAATAATGGTGCTCCGCATGCAGATTTAGGCATGGGCATTTGTACCACGCTATTGTTAGTGCAAATGGCCATGCCTAAAATTATGGGTGACTTTAGGCGTGGCTTATAGAATACTATTTACGTGGGTATTTTTCTTTGCCAATTTTTTTAGGCACCATATATAGAATCTAGCCCTATGTTCATAGCTTACGTAGTGCATATTTTACAGGTAGGCATAAATATGGGTGGAGCATGGGCCCTGTTTGCACTTATGAATGTAACTTCTAGAATGCACAAGAACCATGTGTATCTCTTAACACTGAGGTGCGAATACTTACCTCAGCTCTGTGGCTGGCGTTACTGCTCACGCCTAAATTATAGGTGCATATTTCACCTATTAGGCATCAGTAGCATTTATATCAATCATGGTAGATAAAAATTAAAACAAGGTACGTGCTTTTAAATATTAGCGGAATAATATTCAAACCAACGTCAACAAAGATTCTGTTTTTCTTCCCCCTGCTGGGATACAGGGGGATTAAATTTTCTATTGAATTTTTGCTTATCATAAGGATGAGTAGGTTGGTTAGGACGTCACTTTGACACCCTCAATCTGACCTAGTCAAACTTAGCAGAGTCCATAGGCAAATCCAGGACCAACACATAATGAACTAAATTCTGTATAAAGTGCCAAAAAAAAAATCACTTAGTACTATTCTATAAATGACACTTACGTTAAGCACCAACCAAAACCCAAAGGTAAAAACACCCTACGTATAGTCCAAACAGAAAATCTAGGAAGTTAGGCACCGTTTATAGAATAACGCTTAGCGCTGGGAACCATGACTACATTTAGGTGTGACCATGTACACCAATGAAATCTTGGTGTAAATCCCTGTGCTTAAATTAGGCACAAATCCTCTTTATTCTGTAGCTGCATGTGTAAATTAAAGAAACCCTCCCATGGCAATGCCCCCTTTTTGGACCTGCACATAAAATGTAGTATCCCATACCTAAATGTATACATACAAATTTTAATTAAATTCAGATAGCAGCAATAACTGCTTAAGATCTCAATTATTGGTGCTAGTTGGCTTGTTATTCAATTAAATTGCACGTGAAAATTGGCTGTGCACCCAAATTTTAGCAATTTTATAGAATTCTGGGGAGTATGACCCTTACCACTATCACAAGGTTTTTCTCAAAACTGAATAATTAAGATGCCCAGAAATAAAAGTAAACAAAAACTGAAAAGAAACAAAAAAAATGACAGTTGATAGCGTTTTTCATTGGACTAACATAATTCATTTCTTTTCTAGCCTTTGGAGCTAACACTTACTTCTTCAGGTCAAAATAGAATGAGCAAAAGATGTGAGCAATGACAACAAGCATAAAAAGGGGAAAGGTGATGGTGGGGAGGGGTGAGGAATTTTAGGGCTCATAGGGGCCCTTTTACCAAGCTGTGGGAAAAGGGGCCCTGCACTGGCAGTGGGGGCCGTTTTTCCTGCGCACCAGGACCCTTTTTACCACAGCGGGTAAAAAGACCCCAGGCATACGTGGCCATGCGGTAAGAGAACTCTTACCGCATGGCCATGCAACGAGGAGCCCTTACCAACAATAGGCGTGCAGCAATGCCCGATTACCACCAGGTTACCACCACATAAGCCATCCCGTCCCCCCCCCCCCCCCCAAAAAAAAATGGCACATGCTGAGGTTGGGATTACCGCCAGCGGCCACATTAGGCCAGCAGTAGTCCCAAAGAGTGAGCACTAAGCCTGCTTTGAGTTTACTGCTGCTCTGTAAAAGGACCCCATAATATTAGAACTCCGTTTACTATGCGGCGGTTGTGATTCCCAGCATGGCGAATGTGACAAAGCCCATTCAGTTCCTATGCTGGCACCTACCCAGCTACCAACACCAAATATACAGGACTGAGTTGGCCAAAGGGAGATGCCTTCGCACCTTTGATATTAGGCAACAGTCCCTGAATAGCTGCCCAGTTAACTTAGGACAGCCTTTTCTCTGTCCTAAGTTAACCATAAAGCTACGCAGGTGCCACCACAGAATATCCATCCACAGCTCACTCCAGTTCTAACCAGTGCTTGCTGCAATGCTCAGAGCATGCATTCAGCAACACTCTCCAGTTAAGTGCCACTGAATGCTCCTGGTCACACTGGCCTGCTTTAACCAGACAGGAGCCTCTCCTGTGTAGTAGACCATACTGAATATCAACCCTCAGGTCTTTATTGAGTCTTTCCTTGACAGTTCTTTATCCAGAATAATTTAACGTGAGCACTGACTAGGTCGATAGGTGGAAGTTTTGATTAAATCAAAATCCAGATCCCATTGAGCCATCTGGCTTTGTGATCACTGCTTCAGTAGAGTCCAGTGAAGCAGCATGAAAACGAAAGAAAATTAAATCTAGCAACCAAACACAAAAGAGCAGGAGAGACTGAATTGGCCAGTCTGTGGTTGACTGTCAGCTTCTCATCGAAAGCCCTCTTGCTTCCTTGTGATTTTCATGTGGAAAGGATTTGAACCGTTATACAGTTAAAATATAAGCATAGAAACACAAAAGAGTTGAAGGTTGAAAAAGAGTACTTGGTTAACCTAGTTTGTCCTTTTGTATCGATCTCTTCTGCTGCCACAGATTCTACTAGATCTCTGGTCATCTACCTTTTCTTGCCAGTAAGATTCCTGTTGTGTCTGCCCCATTCTTAAATTTGGCAACCATCCTGGCTCCGGCTACTTCCCTGGAAGTTTGTCCTAGGTGTCCCTTGCTTTCTCTTGTTCAAAACTTGCAGCATAAGCTTCATGAGCTCATCCACGCATATGACACTTGTCTGATTTTATTTCTTTCTGTTTTTAACATGTTGATAAACGTACACACTTCTCTTATTGTGCACCTTTGTGTAGATGGTTCATTAATATGTATTTAGTGTGTACAAGGGGGGCTTCATTCCAACAATTACCCGTAAACTGGATGTATCCATACCAAAACATGGCTGGAGTGTGTCCAGTCTAACTTCTTAAATCATTATCTTCACTAATAATTCTATTCTCTTCTATACCTCTTTTCCCCTCTTTCACATGCATATACCATAATTGTGCATTATGGAATTATGAATTTAACCTTTAGTGGTAACATAAATATACCATGAAAGCTTCATGGTAACAGAAATTCTTGCACTATAGTTTTTCAACAGACAGAGAAATATGTTACAAATGCAACGTAATGTTTTTGTTTCCCACTAAGGAAGCCCAAAGTGTAGTTTGATATCTAATCACACGGGGGAACACGTGAACATTTTAAATGCGATAGTAAAAAGGGTTGTAGGTAACGTGTAACATGTAAGAACCTGTAACTTTAAAAGCTGAAAGGGTTTGTAAGCACTTTAGGGGATGCAGCCCTAGTATTTCAAACCATATGGGAGTGTCCTGATTGAAGTTTATATACAGCTGAAAATAATTATTGGCATTAGAAAGCAGCAGTGTCAACAAGTGCTTCCAATACCAAATTAGTACTTCACTATGCCAGTCTATAGGGACTAGTGGGTGTTGATCGTTTTATCCTGTTCTCCAACTACTAAGACTATGGAACCAGTGCCTCTAACTTTGGCAGAGGGGACAGCAAGGAAATTGAGAGGTTTGCTGCAGCTATGCAGTGGAGGTGCCCTCGAAAGTCTGAATTTTTGACAACCGCCTAAAAACAATAAGCGTCATTTCTGCTAATATGGGGCCAAGCTTATGATCAATTATTTTGTAACTTTGAATCTCGATAACTGCGTTTGCTACCTGTACATATTTCTAAAATACCTGTAAATCCTGTGCATGTGCCTCTTTGAATGAAGTCCACTTAGACGGCACTGGTTGGCTAGGATATGTGGATGTCTTTAGAACGCAGAGAAAGACCTGGAGATAGACTGGGGTTGGAAAAGAGAATGAAAGGGAGTGAACTCTTCAATAGTTTGATGTGGCTTAATTTATTCTTTCAATCCTTCATCTGCAAGATATTCTTTGACAGTTTAAGTAACACCCATGTCACAGGTTTTTTTTTGTGCCGTAACACATTCTTTTAGATGTACAGAGTGGTAAAAAAATGGACTGTTAACCCCTCGCCTTTTCTTTGAGCCACCACTGTTTATTTTCATAGTGCGAGTCTCTCTAAAATCATCCTTCACTGGAGAGCTGTTGCTAGATCATGGACTAAATGTATAAGACCCAAATAATATTTATCTATTTATAGTATGTTCTTCAATCCTGATCTAAAACGCATAGAACATTTTGGCTTTTGGTGCACTGTATTTTTTTCATCTGGCTGTAAAGCATCTCCAAATCTAAGATCTAGGTTATTCCTGAGTTCTAGATTCAGGAACTTCTAGTACTGTCCTTTTCTTTGTGATATGCAAAAAAGCAGGTTCTTACATTATGAAGTAGTATTTAGAGAAAAGCTTAAAACATACACTTCCAAAGTGATATGCACACTGGCCTTTCCTGTCCATATTTTCTTACCTCACCCTTTTTGGGCATTGTCTATAGGGCCAGCATGTCTTCCTGGTGTCAGGCAGAAGAGGTTTAGCTCAGGAATCAGGGTAGCTGGTAGTCTTATTTTCAATCTGGATCCACATTTCCAGATCAGGAATGGAGTGGTAACAGACATTTGATATCCACTGGTGGATCGTGCACAGAGCATAAAGTTCTTTATCTGGAGCTGGCAGGAGGGCAGTGCCTAAACTGCTGTAAGTGTTGTGCAATCCTTGTAGATAGGTCATGGCACTTTTGAGATTACAATCCAGCTAGAATGGTCAAAGAGATGGGAGGCATTTTGACAGCAACCAGCTTATTTTGGCTCCAAGATGGGGGCAGCTGCTATCTGCCCAGCAGCATTTCCCATGAAGGTTGCACAAGGTGCTAGTTCATCTGCAAGTTCACAGAGCCTGCAGGTCAGGTCAAGGTCATTAAAAGCCTGCAGGTCAGGAAGTTGCGTTGATCATGGGTGAAGCTGGAATACTTTGTAGTGTTATTAAATTCTTGACATCAGGCACACGCAGAAGGAACAACAGTCTTCTCTCTGAGCTGTCTGGCTTTCTGTGTTTTGATCTGTAACTGTAACAAACTTTGCGCTGTGCGCAGAGTGTGATAAAATGGTAATCTTACCTGCTAGAAAATAGATGTAAAGGCTGCACGGCCAAATCTTAATGTAAAATTAGATAGAACAATGGAAATCTGAATAAAAATACTTAACCAAATTCCATATGGGGAGCCCTTGTTTTATTAACTTTTTGAAATACCAGCATGAAAACACACATGGATTCCTTTCACAAGTCAATCAAACGCTGGAGAAAAATCAAAAGAGGAAACTTATGTTGTAATTACTGTTCTCATAAATGGTCATACTGATGGGTCATATTCTGGTATATGCTTGGTTCAAAAAAAAAAAACCTCCCTAGCATTCCCTCAATTTATTGTACTACTCTTTGAAGTAGATAAAAAACAACAAAGCAGTGGAATCAAATGCATTTATTGGAACAATACCCGACGTGGCCACGTTTCGCCCTCAGGCTGCGTCAGGGGTATAAACTATCAGTTTAGTTGGAAGTAGCAGATAAGTGGAACTAGATTTTTGGAACTACTAGTGTGTATGATATATTTACATACACTTTTGATAGTTTATACCCCTGACGCAGCCTGAGGGCGAAACGTGGCCACGTCGGGTATTGTTCCAATAAATGCATTTGATTCCACAGCTTTGTTGTTTTTTATCTACTCTTTGAAGTTACAGTGCTTAGAACAAACTTCTGTTCCTTTTAGTAGAATGGTCATTTCAAAGAAAAACTACCACCCATAGGTAAATCTGTCCTGAGGAACAAACTCCATGAATTCTTGCATGCCATTTGGAAAGTTATATAAATTCTTTTATATGGTTCCACAAAGGAACTTTGGCCATTTGAGTCAAGAAGTTTCTAGTAAAGACATTCATCATTGTGAGCAGGTAAAATCCACCTTCCATGCTGTTCTCACATCTTCTCATAGGAGATGAAGAAGAGTTGGACTCCACCACCAAGCCCTAAATGTGAGAGGGGCTAAAGTCAAGTTGTCTCTGAGCATGTAAATTAAAGGCTGGTTTTTCTACTCATAAACATACTGCAGGAGAAGAAATGTTTCCACAGCTGCTTCTCTAATTGGGACAGATTGATAAGCACAGTTATCAAATTCACTGGAATGTAATATTCTCCTCAGTGGAACTCTGGCTACTCTTCAAATAACTACATGGTCTTGACCATCTTTAAGTAAAACAAGGTCTATGCTTCAGATACTGAACTAATACTGTTGTCAGGAGATAGATCCAATGGCAGACCAACTACAGGCTCCCCACTAGGACACTGAGGACACCAGACAGAGTTCAGTTTTATTTACCCCATTAATTTGGAAGGGGGGGGGGGGATCAAGGCATGTTCAAGTTGACGGTCACCCATGGCTGAGTGGAGCAAGACCAACTCTTAAAGTCTGCAGAACAAATTCTTTGCATGATTTAAAGGCAGAAGACAAAAAAAAAAAGTATAATAACTTCATAGAACTGAAAGAATGCAGTGTTGACAGCTAAAGTTGCTATTCCTATAGGATGAGGCTGCCAGAGCAGTTCTGTCTACCCAATGGCATGTGCAAGAGGAGACCTAAGAATTTACCACAAAGCTCAACAGAGAAGATGATAACCAGGCTGAATACATTTGTTGAAACTGGTCTTTAAATGATAATAATAAAAGCAGTTTAAATCAAGAAAAAAAAGAATACCCAGTTCTTAAAAAAAGAAAAATCCTAATGATTTATTTGTCAAAGTGATTGGATAGTCCACACAATTTTAAAAACATTAGAGATAATGCAGCATGCAAAATACAGAGCCACTATGTCTGTCCAAAGCAAGGTCAAATTGGTGACCCTGTCCAAGCTGTAGGACTTAGAACGTGAGTGATGACAAAACTAAAACCCATTTCTGGGTCTTGTGACTCAGAAGAGCTATGTGCCTCCAGCTGCTGTCACCCCCCTAGCAACAAAACAATTCCCCTCTCATTCCATAAACAGCATAGCTTCTTCTGCCCCCCCCCCCCCCCCCCCCCATTTCCTGCAACAGTGTTCACAATGCTATGATTCTGCACATGTATGTTCACAAGCATGTACGTAGCAAACAAACAAAATCACAGATGGTCACAATAATTACAAAAGTTGCAACCATGCTCAACATAGCTCGACCTGACTAATTTGATTTCTAGCCCTTGGCAATGAGCCACCAACATGTTTCCTGTTTTATAAACACGGGTCTGTTGCAAAGATGAATTGAAGGAACTAACCCAGACTTTATGTTTTTTTTCAGCATTGCTACATAGGGATGAGTTGTGATATCTGCCCCTTTTAGATATGAGTTTGACTCCTCGAACAGTTACTCGCACACAAACACAATGGAAGACCATAGAGAAACTGCTATACCACTACCAATGGAAGGCTGGATGAGTGTTAAATGGACCAATCAAATGAACAGAAAATCCAGCCTCTACTGCTGAGTGCAGCCAATTCATGAAGAAAACAATGGAGTAGAATTAGAGTAATAATTTCCACCATTTAGGATTATGGGTCAATATTCAAAGCAATTTTAATGGGCAGGAGAGGCTCCTGCTCACTTAAATTGTGCTCAAGTGGCCAACTGACCATATTCAGCACACCTAACTGGTCAATGCCACTGAATATCAGCACTAACTAGCCATCTGGAAACTGGGCAGAAGAGGAGCATTACGGGGGCAGAATAGAGGAGGAGACAGCAGTTATACTGGTGCTGGCAATATTCAGAGCCGCTGCCCACACAGCTAAGTGGCACATAGGACCACACAAAAAGCAGTCCTATGTCCATTAGTAATGCAGATGCCAGCACTCAATATCAGAGGGCATGCCATTAATTTCTGGGTGCCACCAGGAGCGGGAGTGAGTGGAAGTGTTTTATGCAGGTCTCAGCTGAATATCAGCCAGGTCCTGCGTAAATCTCAGCAGCAAACCCTTGTCCAGTCAGACCCAGCTATTCAATACTGGTACCTGGACATGGCCTGCCACTATCAGGGTCTAATTCTAACTGCAGTGCTCAGTGTTTAAAATATGCTAGACACTATTGGAGGAGACAAAAGGAGATCTATTTTTCTAACTGAGACCCAAGAAAATACATTTGTGGCCTCTCTCTCTCTCCTTGTACACATGACCATCAGTGAGATGATGCTTCAGAAGCTGCTGGGGCAAAGGAGGAGAGGAAACCAAGATTGAAAGCAATATTTTGGCTCCCATTTAATTGCACTGAAAACTATGAAGTCCATATTCAACTATATGAAGTTTGTGTCAAATTATATTTATATTCAACAGTGATGTTTCGGGAGCACTGCTGAATATCCATATATAAGCTGAAACATAAGAATTAGATGATTCAAGTTTCTATCTGCTATTTGCACACTCTGCTATATGTTTAACAGCTGAATATCACCTTTTAGATATATTACATGAGTGGCACCAATCTAAATCCTTCCCCCTATTTGGACAGATATATTCAATATTCTTTTTTCAATCCCTGGCAGTTTTTCTTTTTTTTTTAAGCACTTAAGCAGCCGGTAAACACCGTGACTTCTGCCGAACATATATGTGCTTTGGAGCATTCTAACAAGTCCTCAGCCATTCCTCTTATCTATATCTATCTATATTTATTTATTTACTTTTGAATCAAATGAAACCTACAGGAAATTAAAGGAAAAATATACATCCGTAGATCAGAAATCCTCTGCAATCCCATTTTAATCTTCAAGCCCCGAATGCAGGAAAATCATATAGATCATTCCTGTTTCTTCTTGAAACAAGACTCATTAGCAAATTTAAATGCTTCTCTAAATAGAAAGGGCAATTCAATAACCAAAGCACCCACATGAACATGTGCATTACACGCAAATGATTTTCTGTTCATTTGATTGGTCTATTTAACACTCATCCAGCCTTCCATTGGTAGTGATATAGCAGTTTCTCTATGGTCTTCCATTGTGTTTGTGTGAGAGTAACTGTTCGAGGAGTCAAAGACTAAGGAGGCTAGGGCTATTCAGCTTGGAGAAGAGACGGCTGAGGGGAGACATGATAGAGGTATATAAAATAATGAGTGGAGTGGAACAGGTGGATGTGAAGCGTCTGTTCACGCTTTCCAAAAATACTAGGACTAGGGGGCATGCGATTAAACTACAGTGTAGTAAATTTAAAACAAATCGGAGAAAAGTTTTCTTCACCCAACGTGTAATTAAACTCTGGAATGTGTAATTAAACTCTGGAATTCATTGCCGGAAAATGTGGTGAAGGCGGTTAGCTTAGCAGAGTTTAAAAAGGGGTTGGACGGTTTCCTAAAGGACAAGTTCATAAACCGCTACTAAACGGACTTGGAAAAATCCAAAATCCCAGGAATAACATGTATAGAATGTTTGTACGTTTGGGAAGCTTGCCAGGTGCCCTTGGCCTGGATTGGCCGCTGTTGTGGACAAGATGCTGGGCTCGATGGACCCTTGGTCTTTTCCCAGTATGGCATTACTTATGTACTTATCATTGTTCCCTCTAAGCTAAGCAGGAGTCCCCCATCTACAGTCCTGCCAGTGGGGGGTGCTGTTTCTTTATAACATTTTCAATAGTAAGGGACAGGCATGCTTTGCAGGACTCCAGGGAACCTGCCTGTCCCTAGTGATTGAAAATACAATATTGAAATACCACCACCTACTGGCAGCAATGCAGTTGGAGGACCAGTGCATGTTACCTTGTATAAAGTAAAACGTTTTGCCTAATTTCTGTTCTAAATATCCACTTAACTTACATAGTGTGTATTTGCAAGGGAATTTACACAACGGTGGAGCACAAGTGGGGCTTCCACTTATGCGTGGAACTTACAGAATACAAAAAATTGTGTGTGACTCTGCAGCACTCAGGTGCTCAAACTTATGCCAACTCTATGGCTGGTGTAACTGCAGGTGTCTAGATGTTAGACACAAACAGAGAGGAACCAAAGTACACAGCAAGGTCCAAAAAAACAAAAAGCACCAAGAGCCTTCAAAATCGGGACAGCCTTTGTTCCCAACGCGTTGAGTGATTACTTGGTAATGTAAATGTGAGGAAGCTCCGCTGCTGCACACTGAATCCATTACGTTGTAACACATTTAATCCTCTAATGCAGGCGCTGTGCGCCAAAACATGGCCCATATCGGGTCATTAAAGGAAGATTGATTTTCAAGTCATATAATTAAAGGAACGGTGTCTCAATTTTGAAGGCTGTCGGTGCTTCTTTTTGGTTTTTTTTTTAGATATTAGACACAACAATAACGGGTTACACTAGTGTTCTATAATGGAATCTAGACTCCTATCACCCAGCCTTAGGGTACTTATACGGAGCAGCCCAGTTATAAAATTACTTCCTAAGTTCCATGCAGCAGAATCAGTCTCTGAAATACCTGTTCACAGCACTATGTGTATCTGGTAAGTGTTGTACCAATAGTAACATAATAATCATTTTCTCTGCATACTTCCAGCCACAAATCTTTGAAAATTGCTTTGTAAATAGCATTTCTTCTAATTGCCACCATAACAGCAAAGCTTTTGAAGCATGACTTCAGATTGACAAAGCTCAGAAAACTCTAAACCCCTGTTTACTGTGTAATACCCTATGGAATGGGTATTACTAGAGTTAATAGATTTTTTTTTCTAGAGGATGACAAGCAGGAGGGCTCGGATGGAGTGGTGGAACCAGGAGAGGTGACCCAGTCGCCGAAAGCTGAACCCAGACTGGACGCAGACTACATCAAAGGGGGACCGGTATGGGGGATGCAACAGTTGGGAAAAGCCCGAGCTGAGCAAACCAGGCCGCAGAACAGCCTAAAAAGAGATGGCGAACCCCAAGACTGGGTTCCAGGCACAGCTGGCGGTGGAGAGGTTGTGCAACTTGTTCCGCTATCTCCTTGTGTGGATGGAGGGGTACATAAATGACAAGTGGTCTGGCGGAGTGCTCATCAGGCAGACCCTTGGTCAGAGGAAATCCTGTCTGCCTCATTGAGTTTGGCCTGACTCACCCCTGCTATGCTGGAAGATCTTTCTGAGCATCCCGTGCCCAATTAAGTGAAACATGGAAGGATAAACCAAACCCCAAGTACCACCAAGAGCACATGGCTGGACTGAACTGTAATGCTGGTTGGCCTTAGTGTCCCTGTTCATTGAACCATGTTGCGTATACTGGACTGAGCTGAACTATGAAAAGGAAAGAAAGATGGGTTGGACCCAAGTCCCTACTTAAGCACCGAGAATGATGATGTTGATTAGTGAAGAAAATAAAAGAAAGAATGTTGTTGAATTGCCCAGAGTAATGGACAGATGTAAGATATAAGGAAAAATGTGTTTGAAGTTTAAGCAGCAAAATGATTATTTATTTATTTATCTCATTTGTTGTACCCCACAGTTTCCCCAACAGTGTCGGGCTCAATGTGGCTTACAACGGAAGGCTGTGCATCCTTAGAGCAATTTTCAGCCAAACCATTTTACTTGAAAATTGTGCTAATGATGGATAAGCCATTTAGAGAGTAATTCTACAACAGCCTACTTTTCCGAGATTGGATAGCAGAGCCGGTAGTGGGAGGCGGGGATAGTGCGGGGCAGACTTATACGGTCTGTGCCAGAGCCAGTGGTGGGAGGCGGGACTGGAGGTTGGGAGGCAGGGATAGCGCTGGGCAGACTTATACGGTCTGTGCCAGAGCCGGTGGTGGGAGGCGGGGCTGGAGGTTGGGAGGCGGGGATAGTGCGGGGCAGACTTATATGGTCTGTGCCAGAGCCAGTGGTGGGAGGCGGGACTGGAGGTTGGGAGGCAGGGATAGCGCTGGGCAGACTTATACAGTCTGTGCCAGAGCCGGTGGTGGGAGGCGGGGATAGTGCTGGGCAGACTTATATGGTCTGTGCCCTGAAGAGCACAGGTACAAATCAAAGTAGGGTATACACAAAAGTAGCACACATGAGTTGTCTTGTTGGGCAGACTGGATGGACCGTGCAGGTCTTTTTCTGCCGTCATCTACTATGTTACTATGTTTTCTTGAAAAATGCTATGCAAGTGGCAGAAAATGTGTATAAGTCTAGGCACCACCACTTATACCAACCCTACAGTTAGCCTAAATGTCCACTGCTAGATATATGCATAAACGTAACAAATTATAATACTTACTATATAATATACAGATGTACCTATGTGTTCCATTCCCACTTTAGCTAAGTACTTTTTCCACGATCTGGTATTCAACAAGAGGTCATTTACATACATAAGTACCCACTTACATATATAAATGACTAGAAATCTACCAGGGGCGTAGCCAGACCTCAACAGGAGGGAGGCCAGAGCCTAAAGTGGAAGGGGAGGGAGGACATTTTGGCCTGCCTGCGCCACTGCTGCTGTGAAGGTACATTGGCTGGCGGGGGCATGACTGAAAACAAGACAGGCAATGCGAGACTAGCTTGGAACAAACACTTCAGCTGGCAGGAGTTGGGGATCCCACCAGCCAAATCGGGAGCCTCAGAGCCAATTTGGGGGGCTGTAGCTACGTCACTGAAATCTACCATTTATATGCTTTCTTGAACCTACAATTAGGTGGGCTCCTTGTAGAATTACTCGCTTACTGCTCCTTGGCATATTTTATTTAGACTACCTAATAGGGAACCTTTCACATTCTTGCCATATCCTATATAATAATTTGCACCTCCAGTGTTCCATGTCTGGCTGCCTGGGTTCGTAACATCTCCTGACGTGAGCCAGCGTTCCATTCCCCCTCACTGTCCCGCCCTCACGTCAAGTTGTAATGACGTTAGAGGGCGGAACAGTGAGAGGGAAGGGAACACTGGAGGCGAGCTGACGGCAGGAGGGATGTTATGAACGGAACGGAAGCCAGTGCCAGCCAGCCAGCCAGCCAGAGAACGTTCAGGTACAAATTGAGGGGAGGAGAAAATCGCAGGAAATCGAGGGGAGGGAGGAGAGGGCAGGGCAGAGGAGAATTGATGGACATTCATGGGATGGGAGGACAGTAGAGGAGAGAATTGCAGGACACGGATGGGAGGGCAGGGAAGAGGAGAATCGCTGGACATGGAGGAGAGGGGAGAGAGAAAAACAAAAACTTACATGACAGTCTTCATAGGGCCTATTTCATTGTTGAGGAAACGGACATGGTTCCACTAGTGAATAAATAAACAGGGCCCAATATTCAGCACTATTTAAACGACCAGGAATGACTCCTAGTCAGTTAAATAGGGTTTAGCTGGCTAAGCGCAAATATTCGGGAAGAGATAGCCAGTTATCTCCATTGAATAGTAGCAGCTAGCCAATAACCAGCTATGTTGCACAACTTAGTTGGCTATCCATGAATATTCAAGTTATGACCAGCTAAGTTTAGTGGGCAAATAAGACTGTATAAATAGCGGTCCTATCTTTGCCCACTGTTAAGTGGCCAGCGCTGGATATTCACATAGCTGGTTAAGTTAGAGCTGGCCAACCCCCTCCCTGGATATTCAATGATGAGCCGTTTCTGGTGAGCACCATTGAATATCCAGAATTAGAACTGGAAGTGGCAGCTTACTGCACTGCCTGCCACCGGCTAAATAATATTTCCACATGAAGCCGCTGGACATAGTCTACGAGAAAGTCTCATTTCTTCCCCGCAGTGTGACATCCCAGATGGCATTTGCCCTGGCAAATATGCACACTCACAAACATGATTTAAAAAATAAATTAATTAAACTGTCATTACATTACTAAGCAGTTAGGTGATGCCAAATAGAGCTGCAGAAGAACAACAACGCCTCCTTCCACAGAGCATGCGTCTGAGAGATTTCTTCAATGAACTGGCTGATGGAGGTGCAGGGCAAGGTGTCCAGATGCAGAAAAGGAGGCTGTACAGAATTTAAGGCAAATGGGAAAAAAGAATGTACCCTTGTCTTTGCTTTTCATGAAAGAGTCACTATACTGTTAGACTTGATTCTTCTGATCCTCCAGGTGTTCCAGTGCCTGAAAATGAAAGAAACATCACTAAATATAGTGGCAGGGTTCATTTTTTCCCCGCGCATCAGGGCCCTTTTTACTGCAGTGGGTAAAAGAAAGCTCCCAGCACACATGGCCATGCGGTGAGAGAACTCCTATCACATGGCCATGTGGTAGGAAGCCTTACTGCCACCCATTGAGGTGGCGATAAGGGCTCCGGCGATAACTGGGCAGCATGCGGCGATACCTGATTACTGCCGGATTATCGCTGCACAAGCCATTTCCGGGGGTAACTTAAATGGGTAATGAGCTGTTAACCATGAATAATTGGATGCTAACAAGCAATTACTGACATTAACTGGCATCGACTGGGATTTGCACACACATCTTGCTGTGCATTATTCTATAATGCTGTGTGCCTAAATCCCTTAGCGCTCCATCCAAAAGGGGCAGGGGCATTTCAAAAAGATGCACCCAGAGTTGGGCATGGGAGTCGGTGCCCTTTATAGAATACCACTTAGTGCTGATCTGTTCTGGTGTCCATTTTTTAATGCCTTTTATAGAATCTCCCTAACTGTATAACTATCCCCCACCCCCACCCACATCATGTCCAAAGGCACATTACCAGGATTTGTAGGCCAAGCCACATCTCCGATACAGTCTGGAAGTTATTCTTCTACAGGAACTGTGCAGTTCTCCTTGTTTTCCGAAGGAATGGCAAGGTAGTCAGTCCTGCAGGAAGGCAAAATGCATGAAAAAAATGCCATTACTAGAAACTGAACGGACAGGAACCGAGGGGTCTTTTTACTAAGCTGTGGGGAAAAAGGGCCCTGTGGTAGTGAAGGAGGTCATTTTTCCCCACACGCCAGGACCCTTTTTACAGCAGTGGGTAAAAAACCCCTAAAAAAATGGCCATGTAGTAAGATTGCTCTTACTGTGTGGCCATGGGGGAAGGGGGGGAGGGGGGAGCACATGCCGCCACCCATTGAGGTGGTGGTAAGGGCTCCTTCAGTAACTCAGTCGTAACCGGGCAGCACATGGCGATGCCCGATTACCACCGGGTTAGCACCACGTTATAAAATACATTTTTTTTACAGTATGCCAGAAATGGCACATGCTTGAGGCAGAATCATCAACAGCATTGGGCCGGCGGTAATTCCGGGTTAGCGCGCAGTAAGCCCGCATTGGGCTTACCGACGCTTTGTGAAAGGCCCCCTGAATGAGGGTGGAAGATCCAGAATAAGTGTGAGACTGATATTAACGGAGGAGAGAAGCTGCCAGCTTTTCTACTTGGGCTGAAATTTCTTTGGGCAAATCATGAAAGATGAAGTAGCAGTGTTGAGAATTCAGTCCTCATCTTGTTCTTGTGCAACTGAAGATCCTCACCAACTTCTCCAAGCACACTTTTAAAGACGGATGGCCATGATGATTTCTTTCCAGTCCAGGCTGGGTAATCTGAGTTAAAAAGATGATTTGCTGAAGGCTGCCCAAGAGATTTTATCTTAAGTTAAAAGCTGAAGGGTTCTGGCTCATGCCCCACTAGTGACACTTTTCCATTCTCTGAGACGAGATTCCAGAATTTTAAGAGCAAGACAGAGAAGGGAAAGTGGTTGTGACAAAACAGTGGGTTTCTAAGCCTGTGAACTGTATTATTTCATGAAGTCTATTTCTCCTAATCGGCCAGCAGATGGCATTTGTTTTCAGTTTTAAAGAAGTTGAACTGCAGATTACTTTCTTTTTCATAAGTACATAAATATTGCCATACTGGGACAGACCAAAGGTCCATCAAGCCCAGCATCCTGTTTCCAACATTGGCCAATCCAGGTCACAAATACCTGGCAAGATCCCAAAAAAGTACAAAACATTTTATGCTGCTTATCCCAGAAATAAGCAGTGGATTTTCCCCAAGTCCATTTTAATAATGGTCTATGGACTTTTCCTTTAGGAAGCCGTCCAAACGTTTTTTAAATGCCACTAAGCTAACCGCCTTTACCACATTCTCTGGCAATGAATTCCAGAGTTTAATTACACATTGAGTGAAGAAAATTTTTCAATTTAGCCCTGTAGAAAAGGAAACTAACAGTACTATTGGCCAGAGACTTTCAAAGTTGGATTCCAGAATTTGAAAACAGAGAGGGTGGGGGAGGGGGGGGAAGTGGTTGTGACGAAACAATGGGTTTCTAAGCCTGTGAATTGTATTATTTTATGAACTGTATTTTGCCTAATCGGTCAGCAGATGGCGTTTGTTTTCAGTTTTAAAGCTGTTGCATAGAAGATTACGGCAATTTAGCCATGTAAAAAAAGGGAACTTTCAGTACCATTGGCCAGATACTTTCAAAGTTGGTGCCCTGGGTTCTGATTGGCCCTGGAGTTCAAATCTAGCCAGGAGGTACTAGATTTTCTTTAGTCTCAGCTTGGGGGCTACAGAGGAGAAACATCTCTGTCCTGAGACCCTGTTCAAGACTTGTGAGCAGTTATTTCCTGGAACACCCCAGGTGCTACCCTAGTAGTAACAAGTGTTAGATAGTTTTAATGTTGATACTTGTTTTGGTTTTCTGTTATTGCTTGCTGTACCTTTTCTCCTAGTTTTTCAAACGTTCACTGTTTTACTGTAATAATAAACCTATTAGTTTATTGACTCTGTTGTCCTGGACCGACTAAAATCCAGGTGCTTTTGTGTTTTGGGTTTGCAAGTGCTTTCCAGGAACTGTGGGACCCCTGAGAGTGTAGCCACAGTGTGTCCTAGAAATCACCAGGGTGACTACCCCAGAGGCAAGTGGAACCTAGTGTGTGGGGTGGAGGGCTGACTAGTATAGAGCACGTACCCAGGCGCAGATGGGCCTGAGCACTGCTGGGGACAGACACTCTAGGTGACTATGGGGTTAACCCCAGGTGGGTGCTAGGCGTTTCGTGACAGTGGTTGTCAACTTTTCATTTACTAGAGATACTTACGCACTCTCTTGGGTAGTTTCCTCTGTCTTGGAGATCTTCCGGTAGCAATAAATCATTTCTATCAATAACCACAGTGTGAGAAAGACCAGGAGGATATACATCATGATTTCAGACACAACTGATGTGAAGTCATCTTCAGCTGTTTAGTGAGGAAAATAATATTAGAATCAAAGAAACTTCACAATGTATCCCGAAAAAAAAAAAAGTCACTATAGGCCAGGCTTAAGTTTTAATTTCACTACAAAGCTTTCTGAAACCCTCTTCTTAGGATGAAAACTAAAGAACTGAACTAATCTCTGACTCATTTCCACAAGGGGCGTGAATTCATTTGAAACATTTCCCATGTCATTTCATGTTGTTTTTATCCTGAAATGACAGGAAATAACCTGGGGGGGGGGGGGGGGGGGTTTCCTACCATAAACCCCTGGATGCGATAAAAGTGTGCACAAATTGATGCTTAGCACCCAAATTTGTGTGCGTTGTTATGGAATAGAGGCAGTTGCGCATGCAAATTAGTATAATAATTGGCTGTTAAATTGGACTTGACACCTAATTATTGGTAATTGGAATTAATTGGCACCAATTTGCAGTTGCATGTACAACTGCTCTTAGTCGCTATTCTGTAGCCTGAGCGCATAAACTCAAATGGTGAGTGGAAGTGGAAGGGGAATGCCCAGAATAAGTGCATATAGGTTAAAGAATACCTGCATTTCCATACGCATTTAGCACGTTTAGGTGCCTGCATTTATACAAGCCTTTGAGCAGGCGTAAGCGTGGGTGCCTAAATTGGCATGTGTGAATGTCCTTTCACTGTTGGTAACTAGACTTGACTATCACAACATAATCTATATTGGCTGCTCGCAAAACCAATCTAAAAATACTTAAATCTATACAAAACACTGCTATAAGACTGATCACTCCTGCACTTAAAGTTTGATCATGCATCCCTTTTATTTCTGAAATTTCATTGGCTGCTTATTGAGAAATGGATCATCTTTAGGTTACTCATGCTGACAGTGCAAAAAATAAGTACCCGAATATATGTAAACCGCTTTGAATGTAGTTGCAAAAACCTCAGAAAGGCGGTATATCAAGTCCCATTTCCCTTTTCCCATTCAAAGCCAACAGATATGGTCTTCCAGATTACCTAGCATCACTGACTGTTCCACATTCCCCAATCGATTAATGATCATTGCCTTGTTTTCCCAAGCCCAAAAGCTGCCCAACTAGAATTTCCTAGCCATCATGCCTTTTTCTTTGCTACTCCTTTTCATTGGAATTCTTTTTCTCTAACCATTCATTCCAAAATGTCCTTTAAAAATTTCAAGACTGCCATAAAAATCTGGCTTTTTAATTAAACCTTTATCGTTCCCTTATCCACTATAGGGGGGAATCAAAATTCAGGCTCCCAGCTGTTCTTCCTCATCCCTCCTTCCCTCCCTTCTCACTCCTCCCCTCTTATTATCCTTTTTGCCTTCTATGACCCATCCTACTTGCTGCTCTTTAGCTTGTACATTTTTCTTACGTTTGAATGATTTATTCCTTTCTTGTCTCATACTGTAGTTCCTTTCTGCCTTGATCCATAAAATCATCCATGGTGACGCCCCAGCCTACATGTCAGACCTAATAGAACTACCACCAAGAAATGCAAAAATGTCCTCCCGCACATTCCTCAACCTTCACCCTCCCAATTGTAAAGGCGTGAAATACAAATCAATGCATGCATCAACCTTCTCTTATACAAGCACACAGCTCTGGAACACACTACCACGAAATCTAAAAACGGTCTACGAAATGACCAATTTCCGCAAACTCCTGAAAACCTATCTCTTCGACAAAATATATCACAATGGACAACACGCGTAACACTACATTCTTTAAGAGATCCAGGAACGTTCTTTAATGCCTTTTGCTCTCACTATCATGTACCTAATGCCCATAACTTAAACACTATCAAGTATCCCACCATCATACACACAAAACCTCTGCTAACACATATGTCTGTCTATTCTTTTCTACTTCCATTACCATGTATCTCTCCACCATGCACCAATACCTGTTGTAAAACCAAATGTAAATTCTTTTCTATGTTCAGCATCCACGATGAATTGTAAGCCACATTGAGCCTGCAAAAAGGTGGGATAATGTGGGATACAAATGCTATAAAATAAATAAAAATAAATAAATTCATGTACCTTTAGTTTTGTAAACCACTCAGATCTGCAAGTTAGGTTGAGTGGTATAGTAAATTTTAATAAACTGTAACTATAAACTATTGAGTAGCTGCTTAAGGCCAGATTCTATATATGGAGCCAAAACAATAACACTGAAAAAAACCACGCTTAGCAGTATTCTATAAACCATCTAAAGACATATCTTCGTGGCTGTCCTGTGTCTAAAATTTAGGCACAGCCATTTGAGTCAACTAAAACCTGGTATAAATGCCTACGTCTTATTTAGGTGCAGATCGAGCATATTCTGTAACAGTGCGTGTAATTTCCAGGAACAGCCACCACCCGCCCATGTCCTTCTCATGGTCCCGCCCCCTCCTGTGATCCATGCATTACAGAATATTCTTAGAAAGTTACGCATGTAAATTCTAATTAGTGCCAATTAGTACTGATAATTGCTTGTTATTGGCCAATTGTTGGTGCTGATTAGCTTGTTAAACAATTAAGTTGTATGTGGAAATCGGCTATGCATGCAGAATTGCACACGCAGTTTTAATCACCATTTATAGAATCTGGGGGTTAGCATGCAATTTCCAGGCACCTAAATGGGGGGGGGGGGGGGGCACCCTATACAGAATGTACTACAAAGTGTGCACTTCTTTTTTTTTTTACAAAGAGTGCATACGGTTAAAAAAATAATGTGCACTGTTCATGAACAGTACACACACTTTCCATAAAGCATCGACTATTTACATCACCCTGAAATGCAAAATAAAACCTAAAATAAAAAAACAAAAACAAAAAATTGTTATAAACAACACAAGAAACTACATAAAACAAAAATTGGGGGAACGCACACATCTAGTTTCCACTGGGATGCAGAGCTCTGTAGAGCTGCAGAGACAGCGGGTCTCAGTTGGTCAAATGAAGAGGCAACACTGGTGAAATGTAATGGAAATGGATGTATTAGGACCACATAGAGAGAGGCCACCCAGCAGTGCTTGAAGATTTCAGATAAATGCACATCCCTAGTCAGCAGTTTTTTTTGAAGCAGGGAGCTCATGGGTACAAACAGCAAATGAAGGAGTAAGGTTTGAAACACAAGGACAAAGAGTCCAAAAATCCTCAATTAAGGTCCTCTTCAGTATAAACTGAAGATTAAAAAAAATCCAGCGTCAAAACAGAACTTGTGGTTGGAGAAGCATCACTCAACACAGTAGTGTTTCAGTGTCAGTGCCTGCAACAGGAGTCAGATGCACTACAACAATGTAATAAACTGGGTTATACAGGGATTATGGTTATTACATTCATGTATAAAATACATTTAGGGCCCTGTTTACTAAGGTGCGCTAGTCACTTGCAATACTGGTCACTTGTGACACAACATAACCAAAGACTGCAATGGACATTACCTGACTCTTCTTCCCCCTTTCCCTCTCTAAGTTCCCCCCAACTGTTTCCTACCGTACATATACCTCATTATACCACAATATCACTTTGTATTCATTCATACTATGTATTTGTTCAAACCATAATCGGCTAACGCCATTAATGGTTATATGTAAGCCACATTGAGCCTGCAAAGGGTGGGAAAATGTGGGATACAAATGTAACAAATAATTTTAAGCAAGTGCTAAAAATTAGCATGCATTAACCATGTAGACACGCTGTGATAAAGTCACCTCCAGGATAGGTGGGTTAAGGCAGTTTCAGTCTGAAATACAAGTCCCAGAAGGCATTGCAGGCAAGAAGCCAGAGGGGGGGATGAAGAACCCGGACTGGACTCCTAGCTGCAATCAGGGAAGACATGGGTGTAAACTGGCAGGTTGTGTAGAGTGGCTGCCACTAGGCGGAAAGAGAGTTAGGAAACCCTGTGTGCAGGAGCTCATCATTGGTCTCATTAGTCTAATGCTTAACTCAGCTGGGTTGGGTGTGAGGAAGCTAATGGAAGGAGAATGATTGGTGATGGTAGCTGAAGCCAGGGATTGATTAGGCAGGTGGGAAGGAGTCCCAGCAGTGGAGTTCAGTTCAGGAGAGAGAAGCAGAAGGAGAGAAGCAGTTGCAGGCTGAAAACCCTTGGGCAGGGAGGTCCCTAAAGTACTGAAGCAGGCTGAGATTCCTTGGGTGAGAGGAAGTCCCAAAAGTATTGAATTCACTGTGAAGCTGATGCAGGGGAAAACCCTTGGGTAGAAGGAGTCCCTAAAATATTGATCTCTCCTGAAGGTAAAGAGAATAGAAGGTAGAAACTGCTGCTTGGTGACTGAACTGTGATGATGAACTGAAAGAACTGTTTGTCTTGGGAATTGAATTACTGTTTATTGTGCACTGGATAAAGAGCCCAGACTGGAGCCTGTAAGCCTGTATTGAATCCTGGTATGTGCTATGCTGCTGTTGGAACTGGGTACTAGAAACCTGCATGGAATAAAATCCTTAAGATTGAAGTTACTGGTGGACATCTATTTCTTCATTGTACCGGGAGCCTGTGGCTGGAGGAGATTGTTCTATCCTTGGCTGCACAAGAGAGGTACCTGGTTACAACGCATAGGAATATTACAGACATCTATACAGCTACCATGCAGTAAAATCGCTAGTGTGCCTCTAGCGCAGCAGGGCCCATAGTACGTACATGTCTCCCATCGATTCCATTACAAAGTGCTATACTGTATTTTATACTTGCATGTAATAACCGCAAGTTCTGTTTTGACATTGGATAATTTACCTTCAATTTATAATAAAGAGGACCTTTACTGAGTACTTTTGGAGACCTTATTGTGTTCGGACCTTACTTCTTCACTTTTTGTTAACTTCTTGCAAGGCAAAACGATGAGAAAACCAACAAATTTTGGATTTTTTCCTGTGTCAGAAACGGGGTGCACTGTTTGTGACTGTGCACGCTCGCTCTTCCTGAAATGTGGGCACTATTTCTGACATTGCTCTCGAAACATATAGAAAACAAAACAAAAAATGTACTGGAGAACTAAACAAAAACAATGTATTTAAAAAATATTTTAGAGATAAACAATGGTGATTTCACGCAAACAAAGACTATCCCAAGGTTTCTGCATCCAGATTTTATTTTTTTACGATCAATTTATTTGTAATATGAGGTTCTTTTTTAATGTATGCTGACATGCGTATTTATGTATTTATTTACAGTTTTTACAGCCCCTGATGCAGCCATTGGAAAAGGCGAAACATGGCCACGTCGGGCTTTTAATTATTAATGTGGTCAATAAATTTGGACCCTTTTATAACTATCGATCTGCAGTTTTGCTGCTTATCTTGGATCTTGTAGATTGTCTGCCCATTTGTTTCTTAGGTCCAGTCTTTCCCTGTTCACGTTCTGCTCATAGCAAGCTGGTACCTGCTTATGATTCTGGGGGCTGTTAAATAAAGCAGCACCCTTGACTCGCTTAGACTTTTAGTGATGGGAGTGGCAAGGCACGCACAGAAACTTCGCTCCCAAATTTCTCCCTCAGGAAGAATAACATAGAGCCCTGTTTACTAAGCCACGCTAGCGTTTTTTAGCATGAGCTAAATGCTAAAGTCGCCCGTTCCTATGGGTGACGTAGCGTTTAGCGCGTGCTAATCATTAGCTTGTGCTAAAAATGCTAATGTGGCCTTGGTGCTGCTGAGTAAATGGGGCCCATAGTTTGTTAGTATCTTTGCACTGGCTTCATAGAGAACAAAATGTTCTTTTCAAGATTCTGTGTATTTTGTTTCAGATCCTATATAATAATTCTCACCTCCAACGTTCTATGCTTGGGACCGTGGCTGCAGGTGGTCTGCGAGGCAGACACGCACGGACGTCACTGACGTCAAAACAGCTGATTCCAAGGCAAGGAGAGAAGTAGGGAAACATCCTCCTACTGCCTCGGAATCAGCTGTCACCCCCCGTGCTACGGCCCCCTCAAAACCCACCCCCTTTCCGCGAACCTGTCGATCCCCCCCATCGGAATGCTGAAAACCGCAGCCCCCCTCCCCGCCGCTGTTGTGCACTACCTGTGCTGACAGCAGAAGTGTTGTTCTGCCCTTCGGTTGGGTTCCTCAAACATCTTCTCAGAAAGTTTAACTCCTTACGTCTGACGTCAGACGCACGCAGAGGAACTTCCTGACAAGATGATTGAAGAACCAACGGGAAGGAAAGAACAACACTTCAGCTGTAAGAACAGGTAGCACGGCAGCGGCAGTTTTCGCCGGGCCTTTTTTACTAGTGTTTAATAATATGGATAGTTTTACGGCCTAGCCAAAGCTTTACATTGTGTATACCCCTGGGAAATTTGTTTTTGAGGGAGAAACCCTGTAAAAGGTCATTTTGCTTGTGGATTAATCTTCCTGGAAGATCAAAAGCATTATAGAATACCAAGAATTTTGCCACAAATTAAAAACCTGCCTTTTCCTAGCTTGGATTGATGCATTAAGGGGGTAACAAAGCTGCTGTGGGATAGGGCACAGGCCAGGGGCGTAGCTAGACTTCGGCGGGAGAGGGGTCCAGAGCCCGAGGTGAGGGGGCACATTTCAGCCCCCCCTGGCGCCGCCGACCCCCCACCACCACCTTTGACCTCCCTGGCGCCAATCCTTTTGACCCCCCTCTTCCTGCCACCGCCAACCCTCCCTCGCTGTCACTGTCAGGTACATTTGCTTCCGAAGTCCTCTTCTCCGGCGTGGCCGCGTTGCTGATCTGCAAGCCTTTTGTTTCTGTGAGTCTGACGTCCTGCACGTCAGACTCACAGAATGTGCAGGACGTCAGACTCACAAAAACAGAAGCCTTGCAGATCAGCAACACGGCCACGCTGGAGAAGAGGACTTCGGAAGCAAATGTACCCGACGGCGGCTGTGGGGGAGGGTTGGCGGCGGGAACGGGGGTCGAAGGGGTTGGTGGGGGGGGGGGGGGCAGGGCCAAATCTACAGGGGCCCATGCCCCCATGTAGCTACACCCCTGGCACAGGCAGTATGTTGATTTTAATTGAGTATTAGGTTGGGGTTTTTTATCGCTATGATTGTATGACAGAATCTGTTGTACCTCACTGAGGGGGTCCTTTTACAAAGGCACGGTAAAAAGTGGCCTGCAGTAGTGTGGGCGCATCTTTTAGGTGCGCGCTGAGCCATTTTTTTTTACCATGGCTAGGAAAAAAGCAATTTTTTAATGGGCTGGGAAATGGGCCTGTGCTAATATTAAAACTAGCAAGTGCCTAATTATGACCCGAGTCCTTACTGCCACCCACTGACCCAGCGGTAAGGCCTCATGCGCTACCCACGTGGGATTTGGCACACTCCAAATTACTGCTGGGCACACGTGCTACCCCGGCGGTAGTGCCGATTGGGCGTGCACTACCCGTGTGATGGCACTCCCACGACTTTGTAAAAGGGCCCCTCGATGCACCTGATAGGTGAAAGGGTGAGCTATCAACCATTAAATTTAATAAAAAGAAGGGATTGTAGAAAGCTGCTGAAATCACTGAACTTGTTTCCTCAGCTATCCCAATACAGATGTAGGATTAGGAGCAAGCTAAGCACTACCTAAATAACAACCTCAGTATAGGCAGCATATGTAATTAAATGTGAACAGGAAAATCGCATTTCGTGCCATTTTAAACAACGGGAAAAATCCAAAATTTCATTTTTTTTTCCTCATGAATAGAGTGCACTCTGCAAAACATGTGCACTGTTTTCTAACACTGCACCAGCTGCATAGCTGTGGAGAGGCCACAGGGGCCTGGGCCCCCACAAATTTCATCCGGGCCCCTGGTTTGGCTGGCAGGGGTTGGGTCCCCAACCCCCGCCAGCCGAAGCTTTCTTCAGCGCCCGGTCTCCGGCACAGCCACGTTTGCTGCCCTGCTCTTCTTTCTTCTTGCTCCTCCTGTGCACGCTGATGCATGCATGCTGTTTCACGTAAAAGAGTGTTAGCATGCACAGGAGGAGCAAGAAGAAAGAAGAGCAGGGCAGCGAATGTGGCTGCGGCAGAGACCGGCGCTGAAGAAGGCTTTCTTTTTGCGGGGGGAGCGACAAGGCGGTGAGGGGAAGCGGCAAGGAGGTGAGAGGGAGCGATGAGGAGGCGAGGCAGTGTGGGGGGGGGGCAGCAGGGCGGAACTCAAAATGTGCCCTTAACCGGTGGTGGGAGGCGGGGATAGTGCTGGGCAGACTTATACGGTCTGTGCCAGAGCCATTGGTGGGAGGCGGGGCTGGTGGTTGGGAGGCGGGGATAGTGCTGGGCAGACTTATACGGTCTGTGCCAGAGCTGGTGGTGGGAGGCGGGGCTGGTGGTTGGGAGGCGGAGATAGTGCTGGGCAGACTTATACGGTCTGTGCCAGAGCTGGTGGTGGGAGGCGGGGCTGGTGGTTGGGAGGCGGGGATAGTGCTGGCCAGACTTATACGGTCTGTGCCCTGAAGAGGACAGGTACAAATAAAAAGTAGCACATATGAATTTATCTTGTTGGGCAGACTGGATGGACCGTGCAGGTCTTTTTCTGCCATCATCTACTATGTTACTATGTTACCTTGGGCTCTGGCCCCCTTCCACCATGAGGTCTGGCTACGCCCCTGCACTGCACTCATTTTACAAAGATTGTACACTCTGTACGACACCATCTCCCAAACCTAATCCTGTAAATAACACACAAAACTTCGACAAGGCACTGGTCCAGCTGCTTGGGGCTGTACCTGATTTCATACACCTTGTCAACTCCAGATCCCTCTTACCTTCCTCAGTGACGATGAGATGGATGGATTTACTGCTTCTAACAATTGTGTGGTAGACCTCAAAGTTCAGCTTGCGGGTAACATTGCAGGTGAAGATCCCCGAATCATTTTTGGTGACGTTTAAAATGTTGAGGGAGATATCTTGCAAGTCCTTACTACCATTCCACTGAATGCGACCCTGAAAGGGGCTGATGTACTCCAGGGGCACACCATTGAACGCATAGATCTAGGAGAGAAACATTCAAAGAGAAACTCTTTCACCACTTGGGCGATATTACAAGGCACACATTATACTAATAACATATATCCTTTAAACACAATTGGATATTATTTGATTTATTATAATCTATTAAAGATAATGGTTCTAAGATGTAGTTGTATAAAGATTTGAAGTTGTGTATAGTTCTGAGTTGTAAATTACTACTGTCTCTTTGAAACAATATTAGTGTAACAAACCGTCTAGATATTTCTTTTGTGATATTATTAACTTCAATTGCTTATAGATATCCTTCCTCTTTAATAATTTGAATTTCATTAATCAACATTCTTTACTGTATCAAATTCTAATCTTATAATTTGTTTGAAATGTTTTTAATTTAACAAATTGTCTATAGATATCCTTCCTTTGTGTTAATACTATTTTCATTAATCAACATTTTTTACTGTGTCAAAATCTAATCTTACTACTAACTACTATTTAGCATTTCTATAGCGCTACAAGGCGTACGCAGCGCTGCACAATTTGTTTTAAATGTTATTTTTAATGGTTTTTCTATGTTATTGATTGATTTTATATGTTGTCTTGAAAATAGAGTCCTGATGTAGGCCTCATAGGCCGAAACACAGCTGTGTCGAGTCTGGTTCATCCTCCAATAAACAGTTATTTTTATCTGGAGCGTCGTCCACTTTTTGAGTCATCTTCGCTGTTTTGTCATAAGTTACACAATATACTAACACACCAATGCGTGTGTACATTTAAAATACTAGCATATAGCACACTACTATATATATATATATATATATATATATATATATATATATGCCAGCATGCTGCCTGTGCACTTTCCTATAAATGCATGACTTATTTTGTACACTGAATATTGGCAAGGGCAGAGTATGCCATAGGCGTGACTCCCACCAATGCGTATAACTTGGAGAATACTACGTCCTTGTCAAATTTAGGTGCTCACAGGTACACCAGTTTCCTGGCTGGAGTAAGTGTAAGCCCCTAATTTGTAGGCATGCTTACTGTTCTAAGTTGAGCAGGAGTCCTCCATCTACGGTCCTGCCAGTGGGGGGTGCTGTTTCACTATCACATTTTCAATAGTGAGGGATAGACAAGTTCTGCAGGACTCCAGGGAACCTGCCTGTCCCTAATGATTGAAAACACAATATTGAAGCACCACCCCTACTGGTAGCAATGCAGTTGGAGGACCCCCCACTAAGCTTAGAGGGAACAGTGGTTACGGCTGTATTCTATAACAGAATCCAGGTGCTTAAGTTCTATTACAGAATAGGGCTCCTACCAGATGCCCTCCGGGCACCTAAATGGAATCACGCACATACAGAATTCCTCCTCATATGCTGGAGTCCCACCTGCAGACACTCCTTACATACTACTGTCATACCATGCCTATCATCCTGTAAAATATATTCATGCCCAGCATGCAACAAGAACAGGAGCATGATTTTTCTGGTATCTGTGAGGAAACCCATCTATCAAACCTTTTACATTAACATCTCCTAATACTCCTGGGAGAATTTGGAACAAATGCACAGTGTACAATTTGCACAGAATTCTGTACTAGAAGGATGCAACTGCCACGATTCACCTCCTCTCCCCTCCCCATTCAGGAAAAAACCCTCAGTGTGTTCTTTCCATCCTTGCAGGTACACTCTTGTCAGGAGCGATCACGCCCTGTGCAACATTCTCCCTAGTATTCTCTCCCCACCTACTGCACTGTGGGCCAAGCAGGGGAGAAAATGGAGAGGGGGAAAATCTTGTGCCCCCGCCTCCTTTGCACCGTCCAAGGCTGTGCCACTGCTAATTTGAACAGAGTGGAACACTGCCCAGCCACGTGGCTTTAATTAACAGTCTGACATGGTGGCAGAGGAGGTGGGCATAGCCCAATGAGCAACTCTCTCCTCTTTGCTGTGCATTGCCAAACACAACGAGCTGGGGTTGAGTAGAGTGGAACAGACGTGGTTACTGAGGACATTTTGCTGTGGGGGGGGGGGGGGGGGACAGAAGCCTAGAAGGGTTTATTGGGGAGAAAACTGGGGATCGTGCCAAGAACTATACAAAACTGTGTTGTGGTGGGGACAGAGAAGGAGCTAGCAGTCTTTCTGTCAAGTAGGAAGAGAGAACATCGAAGCAGAGGGGGAATAAATCTGGAGGAGTGAAAGGAAAATGAACTTGGGGGACTGAACCCACTGAAACAAAGAAAGAACACACCTAGGAAGAAACCTGTGTGCCTCCAGAGCTGCCAAATTACTCATTCCAGGAGGGAGACTTTTTGGTCAGTCCTGGATTTCTGCCAACCTCAACCTGGTGCATTATGGGACCTGCAGTACAGATTTCAATGGATAAAATCATGGACTACAAATACTACACTGCTTTAGGATGTAAGTTTAAAACCAGGACCACCCCAAAAAATCTTCCTCCTGGAATGGGTAACTTGGCAGCTCTGTGCCCATTCTTTCCAACTACATATTTACTCTCCTCCTCACAGTGTGATCTTCTCCATCTCCACCTGTAATGTATGATTTTGTCCATCCTCTTGCCAACAGCAGAACAGGGCAGTGCTTTTTCCTTGCATCAGCTTCCTCTTCTGCCAGCTCTTGCTTTAAAGTCTGAACTCTGCCGGATCCCCCAGTCTCACAAGATCTAATGAATCATGTGAGAGGGATGTCAGACTGAAGCTGGTATACGAAGGGCAGATCTAGGGGATAAGTACTGCTGTCCTCCAGCCAGTGGGAGTGAGAAAGGATCAGAACATGAAGCCTGGGATGGTCATTCTCATTTGCCAAGACAACCCTGCCCCTTGGAAGGTGCATGATTTGGAGGAAGATGGGGTCTCTTTCAAAGATATGCTACAATCACGAGTGGCCTAATCCATCGGCAATTGACTGTCTCTCTCTCTCCTTTTGACCCACCTTCTTAAAGACCAAGAGTATCTTTGGGAAAGCAAGTGCCTCATCTAATGCAAAATCAGGCCCTGGTATGGAATTGAAAAAAACCAAACAAACAGCACACACTCCAAGCCTGGAGCAGCCCAAGCACTCCTTCTGGAGCACAAAAGCTCAATACCATTGAAACATGGCTTTTGGGTAGCATTGTGCATTTGATACATGGAAACAAGTCATGTCATGGTAAGAATACAGCAGATATTTTTGGAGAAGAAATGTGTGTTTGCATTTCTCAAATTTGGGCCTGCTTTTCTTCATACATTTATTGATGCTTCTGGTTTCCAGAATAATCCAATACGTAGAGTGAATCTGATTCTCAGACCCAATTTCTGTATCTCAGAGAAACATAGAAAATAACAGCAGATAAAGACCATATGGCCCAACAAGTCTGCCTATTCATACCATCTACTATCCCTTCCTCTCTCTTAGAGATCTAAAGTGCTTGTCCCATGCTTTCTTGAATTTCCACTGAGAGGCCGTTTGATGCGTCCATCGCCCTTTCTGTAAAGAAGTATTTCCTTAGATTATTCCTGACTCTATCCCCTTTCAACTTTATCCTATACCTTCTCATTCTAGAGGAAAGAAGCTCACCTCCTCTATATTTACGCCACAATGATATTTAATAGGGATGGACGGCCAGAAAAGTTTTGTATCGTGTTGCCATGTGGTTTTATGTTGTTTCGAGCATTTCTGTTGACTAATTTTGTCATCTCAACAAAAAAGTCGTTGACTGCATGCTCTTTTGAAAGAAGGCACCCTGCCCAGAAGAAGGGCGCATTCCCTCCAAACCAGGGTGGACTCCCCTAAAAGAGTGCACATTATTATTGGCAAAAGAAACCACAAATTTTCATGGGGTTTTTTTTTCTGCTCGTTTTTGGGTTCCAACAACATGGAGTGGAGGAGTGGCCTAGTGGTTAGGGTGGTGGACTTTGGTCCTGGGGAACTGAGGAACTGAGTTCGATTCCCAGCACAGGCAGCTCCTTGTGACTCTGGGCAAGTCACTTAACCCTCCATTGCCCCATGTAAGCCGCATTGAGCCTGCCATGAGTGGGAAAGCGCAGGGTACAAATGTAACAAAAATAAAATAGATACTATTGGAGGTTCTACATGGAATGTTGCTATTCCACTAGCAACATTCCATGTAGAAGGCTGCGCAGGCTTCTGTTTCTGTGAGTCTGACGTCAGACTCACAGAAGCAGAAGCCTGCGCGGCCACATTGGTGATCTGCAAGGGCTGACTTTTACATGGAATGTTGCTAGTGGAATAGCAACATTCCATGTAGAATCTCAAACAGTGGAGGAGTGGCCTAGTGGTTAGGGTGGCGGACTTTGGTCCTGGGGAACTGAGTTCAATTCCCACTTCAGGCACAGGCAGCTCCTATTGACTCTGGGCAAGTCACTTAACCCTCCATTGCCCCATGTAAGCCACATTGAGCCTGCCATGAGTGGGAAAGTGTGGGGTACAAATGTAACAAAAAAAATGTAATGTCATAGGATATGTTGTTGCTGTAAACAATAGCCCATCCTTAGTATTTAATCAATTTATGCATCCAGCTTTTCTTACATAAGTACACAACTGTGGAACACTTTGCCCAACACCGTGAGATCTATCCAAAACCATCTTAACTTCAGGAAACTATTGAAAACCAACTTGTTTAAGAAGGCCTACCCCCCCCCCCCCCCCCCCCCCCCCCCGATCCAAATTAACTTCCTACTTCCTGTGACACAGCAAACTATGAACCGTACTAGACTTCTATCACTACCCCCTCTTTATTTCCTTGATGTTTTATACTGATGTTTGTTACATGCTTAATATTGTACTATGTATTTGTATTATTGAACCGGAGCCTGCCTCTACGGTATTGTGTAAGCCACATTGAGCCTGCAACTAAGTGGGATAATGTGGGATATAAATGTGTTAAATAAAATAAATAAATAAATACGTCTTACCACATTTCCTCACCTACCTTTCTTCTGCTGAATTACTAAGCTGCCGACGCCTTCTTTCTCTAATCAATGGATTTATTTATTCTTGTCCTAAATTAACTGGCTAGTTATCTGGGTGCCACCACTGAATATCAGCGATGCCCAGGTAATGCCCGGCAGACTAACTGCCTGCATTAATTATATTGTAAGCTCTGTCGAGCAGGGACTGACTCTTCATGTTCAACTGTACAGCGCTGCATACATCTAGTAGCGCTTTAGAAATGATAAGTAGTAGTAATAGTATATTCAGTGCTGGTAGCCAGGTAGGTGCTGGCACTAAATATTCAGGTACAATTTAGCCAGAAGCAGTCAGCATTAAAAAAAAAAAAATCACTGACCGCTGCTGGCTGAATATTACCTCCCGGTATTTGTAAATTAAGGGTTGCCAGCTGGATCACGATTTGCCCAACAGGGTTAATCCAGTCCTGGGTTTACTCCATTGATTGCAAAGAGTTATAGTTCTGATCTCCCCCCATTGCAGTCCTTAAGAAAAGCAAGACTACAAGTCCCTGCATGCAATGAGGTAGCCTGACTGAGCTAGAAGCCAAATTATAAACAAAAGAAGATTTGCCTATTGGGAGCAACCGGCGTGCAGAGCTCCTCTCATGACTCCTGGCAGCATTTCCTTCTCTACCCTTCATAAGTTCTTGGCAGATTTGTTTGCAAACCAGAATCTTTCTGTTATGTAGATATGGAGAAAAGGGATTAGATCACTTAAAAAAAAAAATAAAAAATAAAACAGAGGTACGTACTAGGGAATCCTCACCACCTTCTGGCTTGTAGTACCACTCCACAGAGGTGTCTGCAGAAACCTCCTCTCTCTTCATGCAGGAGATGCACTGCAGCTTCATGTGATACCCCTGTACCGCCTTGGTCTCGGAAGGAACTTCCACGCACACTGGCAAGCAGAAGCCAGCTGAAGGCACGCAGGCATCCGGCAGACCCGAGTGAGGTAAAGAGAAAAAGAGACACCAGGCATGGGCAGGAAGAAGTGGAGGAGGTTAGAAAAGGAAGGCACACGAATACAATTCACATATACCATGAAAGATGGTGGAAAAACAAGTAGCAAGAGACACAATGAAAGAAAACACAAGAGACAAGAAGTAAAGACAATAGGAATATACAAGGACCCAAGGTGGAACATAATACAGTGGCAAAACTAGCAGGTGAAAGAAATGAAAGAGAAAACCAAGAAGGGACACGTCATTTAAAAAAAATCAACCCATGGTGATGATTACACCGCAAGTGAATTTCATTTTGATTCTGCTGCTTCTAGTACTCAGATGGACAAAGACCAGGTTTTTGGAGAGGAAACTCTCTTCTTTAATATGGAAGAACAAAGTCCCTAGAATTTCTCTTAAAACTATAAAAGCATCAAAGGCTAATAGAGGAACAGGATTCCCAGATCTCTTCCACTATCGTCTCTCTGGCCAGGTTTGGATCCTTTTGGCTATCTATAGACAATGTTGCTATTGTTAAACCCTCATGGTTACTGACTGTGCAGGACATTGTTTCTCCTGTTCCAATTTCTTTGTTGACCACAATTAATCTTTCCCACACTATTTACAAAAATAAATTATTGAGGGCCCCTAAGCAGAGGTAAGCCCAATGCGGGATTACCGCTCATTAAACAGGAAGCACTGCTGGGCTACCGTAGCAGCCTGCTGGTACTTCCCATCCCTAGCGCACTGTCATATCCAGCAATACAAATATATATTTATTTTTGTAGTGCTGGAGTGTGCCTGGTGGTAACTGGGCAGTGCCGCGTGGGAGCCTTTACTGCCACCTCCCTCAATGGGTGGCGGTAAAGGCTCCCTTGAAATGGCCGCGCGGCAAGTGCTTTACTTGCTGCATGGCCCAGGGGCATAGCCAGACTTCAACGGGAGGGGGTCCAGAGCCCGAGGTGAGGGGGCACATTTTAGCCCCCTCCCGGCGCCACCAACCCCCCGCCCGCTGCCGCCACCAACTTTCATCCCCCCCGCCCGCCGCTGCTGCCAACTTTCACACACACCCCCGCCGCCGCCACAACCCTCTTGACCCCCCTTCCCGCCACCAACCCTCTCCCGCCGCATACCTTTGCTGGTGGGGGACCCCAACCCCCACCAGCTGAAGTTCTCTCCTCAGCCACGCGGCATTGTTTGCTGAATGATCTGAATGATCTGATCGGCTGGCAGGGGTTGGGGTCCCCCGCCAGCAAAGGTATGCGACGGCGGCAGGGGAGGGTTGGAGGCGGGAAGGGGGGGGTCGAGAGGGTCATGGCAGGGGGGTCCAGGGCCAAATCTACGGGGGCCCAGGCCCCCGTGGCCCCATAGTAGCTACGGCACTGGCATGGCCATTTCCAGCAGGAAAGAGAAACTGTCCTTTTACCTGCTGCAGTAAAAGGGGGCCTCGGCGTGCATGAAAAACGTGCTGACGCCAGCGCAGGCCCCCTCCCCCTTTTGCTGCAGCTTGGTCAAAGGGGCCCTAAGAGATTGTGTTAAGGCCTTACATCACATTGATTATACTATGAAAAACTCCAGATGACAACCACAATCTGTGTCAATTTGGTTTTAATTCCAAATACGGCAAAAATCCTTAAGTGTTTGGTCAGCTGATCAGCTTATTGAACAGGGGGAAGTTTGTTCCCTATTCAGAGATCTACAAGCAAAATATAACCTCCAAGCACATCAATTTTAAAGATGGTGTGCTTGGAGGTTATATTTATATTATATTATATAGATGGCTACAGTTAACCAATTCTATTAAAGCTAGTTCTTTTACAATTTCTAGACTGAGGGGAGACATGATAGAGGTATATAAAATAATAAGTGGAGTGGAACAGGTGGATGTGAAGCGTCTGTTCACGCTTTCCAAAAATACTAGGACTAGGGGGCATGAGATGAAACTACAGTGTAGTAAATTTAAAACAAATCGGAGAAAATGTTTCTTCACCCAACGTATAATTAAACTCTGGAATTCGTTGCCGGAGAACGTGGTGAAGGCGGTTAGCTTGGCAGAGTTTAAAAAGGGGTTGGACAGTTTCCTAAAGGACAAGTCCATAAACCGCTACTAAATGGACTTGGGAAAAATCCACAATTCCAGTAATAACTTGTATAGAATGTTTGTACGTTTGGGAAGCTTGCCAGGTGCCCTTGGCCTGGATTGGCTGCTGTCGTGGACAGGATGCTGGGCTCGATGGACCCTTGGTCTTTTCCCAGTGTGGCATTACTTATGTACAGGCTCCTTAACATGGCTCATTGCCTATGCAGAACTCATTTACGAGCTCAATCTTATTTCTTGATTTAACTCTGGAATAGATCCACGGATGATTTATTGGGTTTTTGGAAGGCTGTGAAAACTCGGCAGTTTTTAGAATATTGTTAAAGCTTATGTCGAGGAATTGCTGCATTGAATTGCTCTCTGTCAGTTGAAACTAATGTTTGAACGCTTTTATTATGTTAAGTGTTGCATTATGTTTTATTATTACGAATGCAATTTTATAACCCATTCTGGGTGTTGTCAAAAGGATGGAGTAAAATACTGAGGGCCCCGTTTACTAAGCAGCGCTAAGGGTGCTAATGATTAGCATGCGCTGAACGCTAGCTCGCCCATGGGAATGTATGGCCAACTCTAGCGTTTAGCGCGCACTAAAAATGCCAGAGCGGCTTAGTAGACAGGGCTCTGAGTAATGTTGTTCGGTCAAAGGATTTAGAAATTGTTGACTGGATTTATATCTGGTCTAAAGTCAACCAGTGGCGTAGCCACAGGTGGGCCTGGGTGGGCCAGGGCCCACCCGCTTAGGGTTCAGGCCCACCCAACAGTAGCATACATTTAGTGGTAGCTGGTGGAAAGAAGCGTTTTCTCGCCAGCTGAGATATTTTTTTGGTGGTGGTGGTGAAGAACATTTAGTGCCCACCCACTTCTTGCCTAGGCCCACCCAGAATCTGTTGTCTGGCTACGCCCCTGAAGTCAACTAACCAACCGCTTCTGCTAGTTTGACTCAATGGTTGTTCTTCATAATTATCATACCTTAGACCATGTCTCCCAATCTCCTTATGCTCATCCCCCAATCTTTTCTTCTCCATCCTCCCTACACCATACCCCTCCCAATCTCTTCTCCTTTTGCTCATCCTATCTTTGTTTACCTCTCCATGTTGAATTTACATATCCTTAAAACCCCACTATTACTATGTTTACTACAATTTGTAATATTCTCCTTCAAGACTTTGTAATTCTATTTACTATGTAAGCCGCATTGAACCTGCTATGTGTGTGAAAGCACGGGGTACAAATGTAATAAATAAATATAATGCATAGAGCTATTTGAACCCTCTTTAAAAATATGGCGATCTAGCATCTCCACTGCCGATAAGCTTTAGTACTATAATGATTCTGAGGGAACTATTGTGCATATGTTTTACCGATGTCCACTGATTCAAGAGTATTGGAAAGAAGTTTGGATTTCCATTCAAGATATACTTGGTGGAAAACTCCACTTGACAATGGTGATTATTTTCATTCGAACCCTGATTTGTCACAGGATAAGTTACGTTTATTTGACATTCTGATTTCTCTCACTTCACAAACTATTTTGGGATCTTGGAAGAATGCTGGTGTTCTAAATTACACATTTTGGTGGCATACCATACGTTTCATTTATTTATGAATATAATCCTCTGAAATGACAAGACAAACAAACTTCATAAAACGAAAGTCATGGCAACCACTAGAAAACTTTATTTTACAACTATAGTAGGAATTTAGAGCTTTATTGATTTTCATAACATTCCAACACTTCTTTCTTTTCTTTTTATATTTTTATTTCTACTTATTAATTGCTTTAATGTTCAATGTTTAGTGTATATTAATTGGTTATATTATCTGGCTTCATTGCGTTTCTGATTTGGAGAATGAGAATTACAATAAAGTGTTTAAGCTTGGACAAAAATCAATCTATTAGTAATTTCAAAGAAGAAATATGGACCCCTCATAATGAAATATTCTATTTTAAGTACAACTTTAATCCCGCTTCATAAACATAGTAAAACAAAATTTAAAAAATAAGATGATTCCTTTTTTTATTGGACTAACAATACATTTTTAATAGCTTTCAAAGGCACTGCCTTTTTCTTCAGATCAGAAATGAGCTGAAGAAGTATTGCCTTCAAAAACTAAGCAAAAAAATATGTTTAGTCCAATAAAAAAGGTATCAACCTATCTTTTTTTTTAGTTTGTTTTATTTATATTTATTACCTTTCAAATGGACTAATATAGCAATCATATTATTGTATCTCTCTATAAACAGGATCACCCACAAAAACAAGGCCACCTGGCTTCCTGTACTTTGGCAACTTGGTTCCTCATGATAATACAGAAAGACTACCACTAGGGGGACCTGGGTGCCATTTTGTACCCAGCTGCTAACACAACAGGTGTGACAGGAAATCATGCCTTTCCTCCCCTTCAGTAGCTACCAAGAAAGCCCTCAGTAAATGCAGAGGGGATTGCAGAGTAAGAGTGTTGATGCAGGGTGTTCTTGTTGGACATTGGGGAGGGGGGAGATGGGGCGAGTTGCTTCATATACTACCTGCCCCTTTAAAAGACAGCCAGCTTGACTTTGGGCACCATCTTTTTGTTGTCATGGCCAAGAACATGTTATGTTCATGGCTACAGTAAGCTTCAGTTTACCATGCAAGTCACAAACTTGCAGCACAGAGGGACCACAGGTTAACGACTCACGTAGCAATCTGGGCTGCAGTAAAATAGCCTAATGGTTAGAGCAGCAGGCTAAGAACCAGAGAAGCTAGGGTTCAACTGGCACTGCTTGTAATCTTGGGCATGTCACTTAACCCACCAATGCCTCAGCTACAAACTGATTGTGAGCCCTGGGAATAGGAAACTAGCTGCCGTACTTGAATGTAACTTGTCTTGAGCTACAACTAAAAAAGCCATGAGTTAAATCCAAATTCCACACTTTACTGCAACTTAGTAACTAGTCCGATTTATTAGCTACAGCGGATGTTTGTAAGCATATTTTTGCCAAAGGATGGATTACAAAGTACTAAATGGAAGGGTGAACAAACATCTGTATCTAATAACCTGAAATAATCATTTTCATTAAAATTTGCAGAAAGACAAACTTTGTACCATGTAGAAGATGAATTGGCTTCTGTTCACCTAGATTTATTGAAACATACAATTTGACCGAGGTATCAAAACTTTTGCACACAGCCGTGAATCTTGGTGAAAGGTCTGTTTAAAAGCAGTACACGAACGTACTCACCAATGGCTCTTCCAGTTCGGGGTCCTTTTACTAAGCTGCGCTGAAAAATGGCCTGCGCTGGTGTAGCTGCGTGTATTCGATGTGCGCAGGTCCATTTTTCTGCGCTCCTGCAAAGAAAATGCCTTTTCTTTGGCAGAAAATGGACGTGCGGCAAAATGAAAATTGGCGCGTGTCCATTTTGGGCCTGAGACCTTTACCGCCACCCACTGACCTAGTGGTAAGGTCTCACGCGTTAACCGGGCGGTAATGGTCTATGTGCGTAGAATGCCGATTACTGCCTGGTTAGCACCGCATGCCAGAAAATAAAATATTTTCCAGCACGCCTAGTGGACGCACATACAAAATGAAATTACTGCCTTGGCCACACGGTAGCCGGCCGATAGTTCAAAACTGACGCACGTAGGACGCACATACGCGGCTACGCAGCTTAGTAAAAGGGCTCCTTAGTGTGACTCTCAGGATCTACTGCTTTGCTTTGAGATTTGCGCAGTTCTTGAGGCTCCCTGAAACCACAGGAGCCAACTTTTCATATCGATAAGTGGGTGTTAAATTGAAAACTAATTGTCCCTCACTAGACACAGGGAAGGAGTTTGCTTAATATTGGGAGTGCTCAAGCACCCACAGAGCTGCCTCCCTGGGTGACTGCAAAATCTACCTGATGGTTAGTCTACCTCTATACCTCACCCCCGAGATCCCTTGAACCCTATTTAATGGTAGCACCGAGCAGATCTGCTTTCCATAACGCTTTAGCCACTAGTAATAGAGCTGCCCTGGGTTCTTGTGGGTTGTTTATTAGCTGGATCCCAATCCAAGGCAAGCCCTGACCTCCAGCCTGTTGTCATGAAGGCAGTGAGCTCTCCTAAATTCTCAAATACCTTTCCTAAAACTCTGAAGTGTAATGAGTGGAATAGAACAGGTGGATGTGAAGCGTCTGTTCACGCTTTCCAAAAATACTAGGACTAGGGGGCATGCGATGAAACTAGTGTAGTAAATTTAAAACAAATTGGAGAAAATCTTTCTTCACCCAACGCATAATTAAACTCTGAAATTCGTTGCCGGATAACGTGGTGAAGGCGGTTAGCTTAGCAGAGTTTAAAAAGGGGTTAGACGGTTTCCTAAAGGCCAAGTCCATAAACCGCTACTAAGTGGACTTGGGAAAAATCCACAATTCCAGGAATAACATGTATAGAATATTTGTACGTTTGGGAAGCTTGCCAGGTGCCCTTGGCCTGGATTGGCCGCTGTCATGGACAGGATGCTGGGCTCGATGGACCCTTGGTCTTTTCCCAGTGTGGCATTACTTATGTACTTATGCACTCTTTCCTTCACCAGTGCTGGATCCCAGCCCAGGAGATTACTCTAGAGAATTCTTTGCCACTAGACCTTCAAATTGAAGGTTTATAAAAAAAAAAAAAAAAAATGTAAAATATCTGTGAAAATGTGGCTATTTCAACAAGCTTTTAATTAGTTCTTTTATTGTTTTGTTATCCATTTAGGATTTTTTTTTTAAGCATCTTTGCTTGCTTTTGTTCTGTTTGCTTTTCTTTATTTGCTGCCTGTTTGACATGAACATTGATGCCTCCGTTTTCCTTTCCTCCCTCTTTCCTATGCTTTTCTTCTTCATTTTCCCTTGGGTTATGCTTTATTGTAAGCTCTTATTACAATCTATTAGATTGTAAGCTCTTTGAGCAGGGACTGTCTTTCTTCTGTGTTTGTACAGCGCTGCGTACACTTTGTAGCGCTCTAGAAATGTTAAATAGTAGTAGTAGTATTGTAAATGGCCCTCCATGTGTTCACATAGCTGGTGGTATCAAGCCTTCGTAAATCAAGGGGGAAATATTCAGTTAGTGGCAGTCAGCGTGTTTTTGGCCACCGTTGGCCTTATGTCAGGATAGTCGATGCTAAGCTATATCCCAGCACCGGCATTGAATATCTGTATTTGCGCAGCCGGCTATCTTTTAATTGGTCAAGTGCAATATTCAGTACTTAACCGCCTAAGTGAAAAAGGGCAAAGACAGGACCGTGTTTTATGCCATTCAATTTGCCTGGTTAACTTAGGGGTCCTTTTACTAAGCCACAGCAAAAAGTGGCCTGTGGAAGTGTAGGCATGTATTTTTGGTGCGTGCCGGGCCAGTTTTTACTGTGTCTGGGGAAAAAAGGCTTTTTTTTTTCCCAATGGGCTGGGAAAAGGGCCCGCAGTAAAACTGAAACCTGCGTGCACCTATTTACGGCCTGAACCCCTTAGTGCCACCCATAGATCTAGCCATAAGAGCTTACAAGCTACACGTGAGGAGACGGGTTGGCGTGCGCCAACTGCCGAATAATGCCGGAAACACCACGTATGGTAGGAAATTTTTTTAAATGTGTCCCGGCGGTACGGGTGTGCGCCAAATCCAAAGTTACTGCCAGGAGGTGAGCTAGTCTGGTGGTAGTCTTATTTTGGCATGTGCTACACACGAATAGAGCCTACTGCACCTTCGCAAACGGGTCCCTTAGCTGGTTAAGTCCTGAATATCAGCACTAAACCAAACAAGTGCTGACTCCATGCCCGGACTGCCCGCAAAATAGCTGGCTACGACTTTACCAGTTACTGCTGATACTCAGCATCACTAACTGGTTAAGGGGCTCTTTTACTAAGTCGTGGGAGGCCTAATCCGGGCCTACCTTGTATTTTAAGGGAACTACCACAGGATGCACTGAGGCGGCCCATAGTACTCTGGCCGACAGCACGCGCTACTCCCGTGTTAAAAAACTGTTTTTAATTTTTTGCCACGGGAGGCATGTCTGGGGGAGGAGAGTAGGCATGCCTGTGTTAATTGGGTAGTGCAGGCACATTATCACACGCTACCCGATTTGTGCAAGATTAGGGCCCTGATTACTAAGCTGCATCATAGGCATGTTAGCGTCTTTAACATGCGTTAAGCATGTGCGCGCGTTAATCGTGCATGTGCCTACAATATCTCTATGGTGCCTACACGGTTAGTGCATGTGCTAATTGTAGGCCTGTTAAAAATGATAACACACCTTAGTAAACAGGGCCATTAGTGTGGGAGCCCTTAACGCCTCCTAAATAGGTGGTAATGGCTCCTGGCAGTAATGGCCACACGCTAATGGGGAAATTAGCATCTGGCCGCTACAAAAAAAACCCCCAAATGTGGCCATTTTTAGCATGACTTAGTATAAGGGCCCTCAAGTGTGGCTGAATATCAGTGGATAGCCCCGTACAAGTGATTTAACTAGGCAGGAACCTCTCCTGCCTAGTTAAATTGCTTTGAGAAATCAAACCCAAAATAAACACTATTAACCCTAATAGTAGATGATTGTACACCCCCCCCCCCCCATCAGCTATGAACTCTGGATCACATTCAAGGGTCTCCTAAGAGAAAGCTGTAGCAAAACTGTGTCTCTGTCCACTGCTGCTACTTCTCTCTCCTCTTAATCTTCTCTCCTCTTGCAATCACAGCTGGCTGAGTTTAGAGAATTTAAGGGGAAATCCTATAAACGGTACCAAACATTAGGTGCTGATAAAAAACTGGCACTCAACATTATTCTACAAAGGGCACTCTGGGAGGAGCCATCTTTACAGAATAGCACTCTGCACTAAATTCGGCAGCCAACTTTGGGTGGGTGCGTGGACTTGCCAACTGAAACCTGCTGTAAATCCTGGCACGCAAGTTAGGCACAGATTCCCCACTATTCTGTAATATAAGTACATAGGTTTTGCCATACTGGGACAGATCAAAGGTCCATCAAGCCCAGTATCCTGTTTCCAACAGCGGCCAATTCAGGTCAAAAATACCTGGCAAGATCCCAAAAAAGTTCAAAACATTTTATGCTGCTAATCCCAGAAATAAGCAGTGGGTTTCCCCCAAGTCCATTTTTAATAATGGTCTATGGACTTTTCCTTTAGGAAGCCGTCAAAACCTTTTTTAAACCCCACTAAGCTAACCGCCTTTACCACATTCTCTGGCAACCAATTCCAGAGTTTACACGTTGAGTGAAGAAGAATTAGTTTTTTTAATTTACTACTTTGCAGTTTCATTGAATGCCCCCTAGTCCTAGTACTTTTGGAAAGAGTAAGCAGATGCTTCACGTCTACCCCTTTCCACTCCACTCATTATTTTATAATCCTCTATCATATCTCCTGTCAGCCATCTTCTCTCCAAGCTGAAGAGCCCTAGCCACTTCAGCCTTTCCTCATACGGAAGTCATCCCATCCCCTTTATCATTTTCATCGCCCATTTCTGCACCTTTTCTGCACACATCTTTTGTGAATGCACCTGACCCACCCATGCCTCTCTCGTAGCCACACCCCTTTTGAGTGCGTGTGATCCAATTTAGGTGCCCATTGTTACAGAATAGCGCACCAGCCAGACTCAGCACCCAAATCATAATCAGTTCCGATTAAGTGCTTGTTAAGACCAATAATTAAATCATTTGAGCCCTGGGATCAGCACCCAAATTTAGGTGCCCTTTATAGAATCCGGGGTTTACACTGCATTACAAATTTCAGAAATATCTAGCTGACTACTGAGGGGTTTTTCTTTTAAATGTGATAACAATGATCAATTGTTCACCACATGAGTGCTGTGTCTCTGCTCTGGCCTGCTCAGTATATCTGTGTGTCTGGTTACATGTCACTGAAGGGTATGCAAAAATATTTTTAGCACAGAGGACAAAATTGGCATTAGTGACCTAGTCATGATGCTAACAAGAAGCCTTCCACATTTTCCTGTATTTTCTCTTTATACATTGTAAAGCATCCAGGTACTGTTTTGTGACAGGCGGGTACATCAAGTGGCAAGTGCATGTTTAAATGCACGCTGAAAAGGGAGAGTACATTTTTTAGCAGGTGCGTGCTCAGGGTCTGCAGATCCCCCCTGCTCACCAGCCCAAAGTGCAAGAACTGGTGAGCATGGAAAGACCTAACCTCACCCACTTCCTCAATATCAGGAAAGGCTACCCAGTTTTCCCTCCCTCCTTGAGGCATCAATGGCAAGCCTTCAGGCTCCCTTTTTTCTTTCCTCACATCCAGAAATGCCACGTTACCCAGTTCTAGGCTGGAGATTTTTGACCATAGTAAAACATAGTAACATAGTAGATGACGGCAGAAAAAAGACCTGCACGGTCCATCCAGTCTGCCCAACAAGATAAACTCATGTGTTACTTTTTGTGTATACCTTATCTTGATTTGTATCTGCCATTTTCAGGGCACAGACCGTAGAAGTCTTGCCCAGCACTAGCCCCACCTCCCAACCTCCAGCCCCGCCTCCCCCCACCATTTTGAACTTTCATCCCAATGCAGTGTGGGATTTGTAGTGCCTGATTTTGTCCATTGACATCAGTGCTTCAAGGTCCATAATGCACCAGGATGGGGTGGTCAGAAATCCAGAACTGTCCCCAAATCTCCAGCCTGGAACTGGGTAACTTGTAATCTTTGCACAACCCTCTCCTCTATCAGTGTTAGGCCTACGGATACTCCCATATCCATCCAGAACCACCGATACTAGTGTCATTATTTGTGCAGTTAAAGGGATGGTTTTATAACAGGTTGCCTAAGAGGGGAAACCGAAGAGGTGCCTAGTTTACCTCTGTTTTTTTAAAGAGTCATAGGCCCCTATGAAATATCAGCACATAGACAAAATTTTGGTTAAAATGTGGCCACATACATTTATAGCAGCTAAGAAGCTGCCTCAGAGGGTAAATTTATAACAGGTAACACTGGTAGTGAAAAGTCCATTACTGAATTATTTCCTAAAGGGTTTTTAGCATTAGGGTTGCTAAACCACCCCAGGTGGATTGAACAGGCTGATTGATCCAGTTGGTTCCTAAGGTTGCCAGATGAATCAAACGGGTTGATCCACTCCTGGGTTTCCCTCATGGCATGCATAGAATTGAAGTTCCTATTATTTAAGAGAAATCTCAAAGGGATCATCAGAACTACAACGCCATGCATATAGGGAACAAAACCAGGACTGGAACAGCCAGTTCTATCCATCTGGGATTGCTCCTTCTTCTTGGACACGGCGAAGAAGTTTGCTCAGTACTGGGAGTGCTGAAACCATCTAGTGTACCCACAGAGCAGACAGCTAGTCTGGAAGTCCTATTCAGCATCCATGCTTGCTGTTAATGGCCCTTAGTAAATCAGTCCCCAGATGTATTTTAAATTGGTGAAATGCACAGCCATATAAACTATCTTAGTACAAGCAATGCATTTACTGCAAGCAGCAGGAGCCTTATTGTTCACGCTGGACGTCTCCATTTGGAGATAATGTTTACACTGCCACATAGCTCCTTGTCTGATAGGGAATGGTGGTATTTTATTTCCTCTGATCAATAAGGAAATCACAGAACACTTTTCCATCGTGCTGTTTCCAGTTCTGCTCTCTCCTGCTGCAAGTGGTTATGATACTCATCGAAAGAAAAACATCAGGAAACACACTCACATGCAATAATTAAAATAATCCAATTCTACTTTTAAAACGCATCGCAAAACATCAGTACGCTGATTCTGAATAAAGTCAACGGGAAAAAACCGTTGCTCATCTCTTAAACTGAACCACGGGTTATGCAGGCGTAAAATAAATCTCTAGCAGATTCCTCTTTCTAATTCATTAGAAAAGCTACGATAATAAAGATCTGAGCCCCCTTTGTGCGGAAGTGCTTAGATCCAGGATAAGAGAGTACCACCACCTACCCATGAGGAGCAGCACCAGTGAAGCTACATAGGAGATTTTCCTCAAAGCAGCCATTATCCCTCTCCCAGGCTCAGCAAAGACGCACGCGAGCAGCCCGGATTTCTCCTGGAACACGGTCGGCAGAGCCCTGCCTGCTGCTCAGGGAGTCTCGAGACGGGCCAGCCAGAGGGCGAAGAAGATCTCCCTTCCCCCACCTCTCTAGCTTTTTGGGTGTTAATTCGGTAAGGGGTGGGAACAGCTAGCCCTGAGCTTTTATTTAAAGCGGCATCCCTTAGAAAAAAGATCAGAGTCGAAATCAAAACAGCAGCCTTCCCACAAAAATAAAATAGCCACTGCAGCTTCCAGCTTACATTGCTGTCATTCTATGTTGACATTTTGCTGCCATCACTCTGAAGAAACGAACGTGTGCTGTTTTGTTGACTGTGTCTGTTGTTCAGCTAGTACCTGATCTATTTTCCGCGCCCCTCTCTGGGACTGAGGAAGGCAAGGGCTGATTGTAGGATGGTGAAGAAAGACATCGGAGTAGAAGAGGGAGCCACAATAAGAAAAGGAAGCACACATGACAAGAAGAAAAAGTGCCCCCCCCCCCCCCCCCCCCACACACACACACACACACCGGCTGTGCCACTAGGGCCGCTATTTGTGCCAACTTGCAAAATAAATCCCAGACGATTATTACAACAGTGCTGCCTATGTATAGAACATAAGGTAGCCAGGCAGCGCCATGCCAAGGCGAGACATAAAGCCAGTCCTGATTTCTCCCGTTAGAAGATCCAGTTCCTCTCAAGCAAAACGCCCATACTACTACAAGACTCCTATAATAGGACTGCAGGTAAAACCAGGGCTGGCTCTTGCTACTGTTCACGATAGGAAGCTATTTTGTCACCTCAAAGGGTGAGGGGAGGGAAGAGGGAGAGAATGAGAGAAAGTTGCTGATAAAAGTCACTGCGCATCCTTGCCTTTCAGTACAGGGGGACCTAGCTTATTTGTGAGCATCTAATGTTCATTTATTTACTTTATTTTTTATTTCCCAAAAGTAAGATCAAATATCATAGTGTGGTACCTTTTTGTTTAGATTAGTGCAGGATTTCCATGGTTCCTCCTCCTCCTTCCTTTCCCCACAGCTAGTAAGTTTTTCAGTATATCCAACATGACTCTGAATGAAATACATTTGCAATAAATGATTCTCCGGACGGTGCCTGCAAATGCATATTTATCTCACGGAAAGTCAAGTTGTTATAGAACTGCCAGGTTTCCTAGTTCTAGGAGAGAGACTTTTTGGCCAGTCCTAATTTTATACTTATGTCCCAATGCAGTATGGTACTATAATCCTTGACTCTACCAACCCATTGGAATTCAATGCCACAGGTCCCCTAATGCAACAGGATGAGGTCATTAGAAATCCAGGATTGGCCTAACATCTCTCTTGGAACTGGGAAACTTGGAAGCTCATTTGTTCTTTTGAAAACTTGATTGGTTGCAGGGTCACCAGGACAGATTTGGAAAATCCTGGAATAGTAATTCCTATTATATTCCTGTATTAGCTTAAATGGTTGAAAAAGAGAGAGGCGGAGATGCTGGATAAGGTAGGGAGAAAGAGAGAGAGAGAGAGAGAGGGGAGATACTGGGTATGGTAGGGGGAAGAGAGAGAGAGAAAGAAAGAGAGAGAGAGAGAGGGAATGTGCTGGGTATAGTAGGGGAAGAGAAAGAGATGGGAGGTGCTAGGCATAGTGAGGGGAAGAAAGAGAGGGGAGATGCTGGGCACAAGGAGGTGAAGAGAAATAGAGAGTAGAGATACTGGCTATGGTTGGAAGGGGAAGAGCAATAGAGAAAGTGGAAATGCTGAGTGTATTGGGGAGGGGGAAGAGAAAGTGAAGATGCTGGAATGGTGGAGGAAGAGAGGAGAAACTGGGCACAGTGGGGAGGGGAGAAATAAATAGAGGAGTGATCCTGGGAATGATGGAGGTGAGAACAGAGAGAAAGAGAGGGAATGGGATAGTAACATAGTAACATAGTAGATGACGGCAGAAAAAGACCTGCATGGTCCATCCAGTCTGCCCAAGACAAACTCATATGTCTATACCTTACCTTGAATTTGTACCTGTCCTTTTCAGGGCACAGACCGTATAAGTCTGCCCAGCAGTATTTCCCGCCTCCCAACCCCCAGTCCCGCCTCCCATCACCGGCTCTGGTACAGACCGTATAAGTCTGCCCTCCCCTATCCTAGCCTCCCAACCACCAACCCCTCTTCCCCCCACCTGCTCCGCCACCCAATTTCAGCTAAGCTTCTGAGGATAGAGACATAGAGATAAGTGTTAGAGAAAAGCTGGGGAAAGAGATGGATAATTGCAGATAGATGCAGTATAAAAAGAGAGGTTGAATGACCAGGAGAGGTTAAATCTATGTGAATGAGAAGTAGTAAAATAAATAGGAGAAAGCTGAAAGATCAATATCAGAGATGGATATAAGGCAGGAAGTGAAAAAGACAAGAGGAGAAGAAATGTCAAATGGACAAGAGACCCTGGAAAGAAAGTTAAGAGAAGACAGAGGAAACAGAAATCAGAAACTGGGACCGACAATATTAGACAAATAAAATCACCACATAAAAAAAGGTAAAATAATAATTTTATTTTCAGTTTAGCAGTTTGAACATGTCAGTTTTTGGCACATAGGTCTGTTATCTTTATATTTTGCACAGTACAAGGGGAGTAGAGGAATAGCCTAATGGTTAGTGCAGTTCTCATTGCAGATCCTTATGACCCTGGCTAAGTCTCTTAACTCTCCATTGCCCCAGGTACAAAAGCATCTTAGATTGTGAGCCCATTAGGGACACAGAAAGTACCTGCATATAGGACTGGATTCCATATAAGATGCCGCAAGTAGCATGGCCAATTTATGTTCACTATTCAATTGAATAACAAGCCAATCAGTGATAACTGGCCAATAACTAGTTATCACTAACTGGAAAGAATTAGATTTTATGCACACTTCTTTTTAGGTATATTCTAAAAAGAGGCGCATGTAAATTGTAACACAGATAGCTGAAAAGGGGGCGTGGCCATGGGAGGAGTGTGGGTGTGTCAGGGGCATTTATGCACATTGTTACAGAATTCGGGAGAATGTATCTACATTTAAGGGTATTTACACCAAGTTTTCAGTGGCACAAATGGCCACGTCAAAATGTAGGCACTTTTCCCGGTCCTATGCGCTAGTCTATACACCACACCTAGCTTTATACACATCATAGAGAATAGCGCTAGATATTAATTGGACACTTCTAGATTTTAGATGCCATTTACAGAATCAGGCCCATAATGTGTACAGCGCTGCGTAGGTCTAGTAGCACTATAGAAATGATAAGTAGCAGTAGGAAATGCAGTGCTGTTTGTATTTCTCTTGTATTGCATACAGAGTGTGGTTTCTTGGGGCTGCAGTTTAATTTTTGTCTACATATATCTAATTTTAGTTTGCAGTAATTTATTCTGTACTTCATGAGGGTCTATCTGTGTGAGGTCTATTAGCATAGAGTTTCTAGGCAGGGCTGACCTTATAGAGTGCAACCAAGGCAATTGCCTGCGTGCCTGAAATTCTTCTCCTCTCCGCCGCTGTTTCCATCCAGTGTCTCCCCTTTCCCCATCCATCCAGCATCTCCCCCGCCCCCTTTGTAGCATCTCCCTCATTCATCCCCTTCCATCCAGTGTCTCCCCTTCCCTCCAGCATCTTCCCCTTCTATTGTGTTCCCTTTTCCTTCCAGTGTCTCCCCTCCCCCTTCCATCCAGCATCTTGTCCTCTCTCCCTCTTTACGGCATCTCCCATCACTCTTGTTCATCCCCTTCCATCCAATGTCTCCCCTTTCCTCCAGCATCTTCCCCTCTATCTCCCTGCCATTGCCTCCCTTCTCTCCATCTTCTTCCATTTAATGTCTCTCCCTTCCATCTAGAATCTCCTCTCTCTCTCCCCCTTCCTTGTTACAGTCATCCAGGATTTCTTGTTCCCCGCCTCGCCTCTCGCTCACTTTCTCCAGCCCATTCCCTGCCTCTCACTCACTCTCTCCACCCCCACCCCCCTCATGGGCAGGGGCAAGGACCTTGATGCCCAGCCCAACCACCACTAACTTCTCCTCCTGGCCACTGCTGTGGTGGCCTTGAGGAATCGCGAGCTTCCATGCTCTGCTCTGCCCTTCCCTGCCTCTCTCTCTCCACCACCCCTGCATCCCACCGCAGCTGCAAAAAAAAAAACCCAAAAGGAAAAATGTGCGCGGGGCTGTAACCCTGCATGTTACCCTCAGTATTCTTTTCTTCACCCATCGCCGGCAGCACTGCCATTCATTCACACAGGCAGCTCCGCTCCCCTTTGCCGCGTCCATCCAGCCGTCTCTGATGCACTTCCTGTTTACGTAGGGCCAGATGGACGCAGCAGAGGGCAGCGGAGCTGCCTGTGTGAATGAATGGCAGTGCTGCCGGCGACGGGCGAAGAAAAAACAATGCGGGTACCGATGCAGGGACCGAGGCAGCACCGGCTGGGAGGACATGCGAGGGGATGGTGAGTGGGCGGGCTGGGAAAGCGCGGGGTACAAATGTAAGAAAAAAAAAAAAAGAGGCAGGGGCAGCCTGACCATTAGGCCACCTGAGGTGGGGGCCTCAGGTGGCACTCTTCAGGAGTGGCATCTCGGGGGAGCGGCATTCCCATACACTGCCCTGCCGCCAGCACCTGCCTCTTCCCTTTACTATAGCTGCCTTTCTGATGTAACTTCCTGTTTCATTAGAGGCTCAGGCAGCCGCAGTAAAGGGAAGCGGTGGGTGCCGGTGGCAGGGAAGTGTATGAGAATTGACAGGTTTGGAATGTGATGAATTAAACGCTGCAAACGGGCTACAGGTAGGAAGGGGGGCAGCATCTCAGCCCGGGAGAGGGTGACATCTTGGCCTGGGGGGGTGGGGTGCATCTTAGCTCCGCCTCAGGCAGCATCTTGCCTTGGGCCAGCCCTGTGAGATGTATAATTTTATATAGGTAAGGGAAGTGGTGACGTGTGCCTGAAAAATGGACCACCTAATATTACTAACAGACTTAGAAGCTGAAGGTTTAACAATGTTTGTACAACTTATATTCTATATATTATTGTTGTTATATCTCTCATCCTTAAAATTACAAAAGCAAGAAAAAAGACCTCAAATGTCCCAGTATGGCAGCAAGCTATAAAATCTTTATGCCAGCACATTTTGGACTCCAATCATGTCACTGGTCTTAAAAAAAAACCTCCTTGCAGAATTTCTTATCAATTTTGTGTGTGATTTTTTTAAATTTTCTATTATATATCGTACACTTAATCTTCTTGCAATATATCTTTATCGTATTCTATTTAGATATACAAAGTTTAATATTAAGGCACTTAGCTCTTCATTCTTTCACCGACAGGGCTCTCCGTTTCACTTATAAATAAGCTTCCTCAGGGGACTAAGTGCAAAAATCAAATCAAGTAGACCTATACCTATAAAGATGTAATATAAAATGTATCAGTGCCTTCGATATATATACTGTATATATAGATAATACTATACATGATATACAAACTTACTTATTTAAAGCTGGCGCCAGACTTCAAACATGGTGCTTACTGGCTCCCTCACGCCAATAATTCTCATAACTGGAAAGGGAACTTCACTGTTTAAAGCTCTTTAAAGTGACGTCATTATCATGGATGCCAATGCAAACAAGAAACATTATCCAGAACACTAAACTTGCTATCCATAGCCTCATTCTCTTCAAAAACTATTATGTCGCTGCTGGAGATAAATCTTTGGACTTAGAGAATATATCAGCAATATTGGAACAGACATAGTTTCGTTCGTTTTTGAACAGGACCTTAATGCAATGTTGCGTTTATATTTCCGAAATTCATCTACTCTATTTGCTGGTGCCAAAGTTTGGATGTTTCAGGATGTCACAAAAACTACTCAACAAAGAAGGAAATTGTTTCTAGAGATGAAACAAAAAACTTTGGAAGTGGGAGGAACTTTTCTACTGGCTTATCCCTGTAAATGCATAGTACGGTTAGGATTAACGAAATATGTCTTTTTTTGTACCAGACTATTTGAAAGTCTTTCTAGATTCTAAAAGCTTGAATAGTAATGTATAAGCTTGGGAATGCATGAAGCAGGGGTGTAGCCAGACAGCAGATTTTGGGTGGGCCTAGGCAAGAAGTGGGTGGGCACAAAATGTTCTCTCCACCCCCACATCAAAACAATATCTCAGCTGTTGGGGAAATGCTTCTCTCCAGTCTCCACCTTGGTAGTCTGCAGTGGCATGCGCTGAAAACTGAGCATGCGAAGGTGCCAATATTGTGGAGAGCAGCATTTTCATGACCATGTGCTACTGTTGGATGGGCTTGAGCCCTAAGTGGGTGGGCCCCGGCCCACCCAGGCCCACCTGTGGATACGCCACTGGCATGAAGCCTTACTTTTGAATTAGAATATGTAAGAATTCTTCTCTATTATGTTTGACTACCCCCCCACCCTCCTTTCTCTAATTTTGTGGTCTAAGGAAGCAAGAGACTGTTTGATTATAGGAAAGAATAATAATAATGACAAATTATCTATTCTTCTTTAACTTTTCTTTAAATACTGGAACTAATCATTATTTTATATTTAATGGTTAATATGGTGCTGTTTTGCTTTGACATTGTAATATATTACTTGTCATTTATTTTGAAAAATATAAAAAAAAAAAAAAAACAATTATGTCCATTCAGTGTGTAAGTTCAGTCCCCCCACGGTTCCAGGGATTGAAGAGTATGTATCGCGATAATGTTTTAATATGGTATTCAATCGATATCATATTAAAATACACCTCCCCTGACATAAGGAGGAATCTGATCAGTAGCAAAACATTTAAAGGAATCAAAATCATGGGCTTTAGATATACAGTGTGCTACCAAAGGTGCCCCTAGTTTCTGCCGTTTAATACACAAATGGTGTTCTATAATTCTTGTGTGTAAACTTCTCGTAGTCTTCCCCACATAGAATTTCTGACAGACACACTGCATGGCAAGATGTGTCCTGTTTATAAAATAGACTTATCGTCTCCCACTGAAGCACACCAGTGAAAAGGTTTGTTGTCCATATAATTCTACATGATGTGCATGCACAGAGACATCATTGAAGTGGCCCATTGAGCAAGAAAGCCTAATTTGGGTGTTGCAGACACCCTCCTCCAGGCCCAGTTGATGGTGAGTCAGGAACAAAAAATGCTTCCTACCCAGGGACAGGGCAGGGAACTTAAATTCATGACCCAGCATGGGAGTGCCTGATCTAGTGGTATCAGCCATGCTTCATACTGCAGAAAGGTAAGAGTCTACAAGAAAGTGCACTCAGGAGCCACAGGGTAGCCATAATGAAAGGGGGCCACTGAGGGTGACAATGTGAAAAGCAATGCTATATAGGTTGGGATGCATGTTACTAAGAACCCAGACAAATCCTCTGTCCTCTACAGGCACACAGCTCTCAGGTAGACACTGCCCTTACCACCTAGCTGATGCCTTGGTCATTGGGAATACTAAATAAGGCCCAGTTTTAGACAAGGTGGGCCCCAGGGCAGAAGGGGGCCCCTGATTCCTGATCCCCTGCCCCCCCCCCCCCGATCTCCCCACCTGCATTGCTACTATGTGATCCGGGCATCTCATCCCCTTCTCCCCACCACAGTCCCTCTCCCTCCCTTCCCCTCACCTTGCACTTTTCTTTAAAAGTTTTATTTCCCTCTCAGAGGGGCCCTCGGCACGGCAGCCATCCTGACAAGATGCCTCCAGCTGTCCCGAAGCTTTCCCTCTCTGCTGCAATCTGCCCAGACAGAAACAGGAAATTTAATGTAGTCTTTCTTCTAGTTTTGAAATGTCCCCCAAAACCAAACTTTCATAAGTGTAGATAAGGGGATTAGTGGGGTCCCGTGGTTGCCATCTACTCTCTCTCTCAACAATAGACATAGCTGCACTGTTTGCAGTCTTAGTTGAAAAATAGTCAATTACTTTTGGATAGATTTTAGATAGATTTGTTTTCTTTTGTGTGTTTTCAGTGGAGAGAGAGATAGTTTACTGAACAGAAGTGGCATGTGTGTGTGTATATATATATATATATCCATAGTAAATCATCTGAAACTTTACTGGACCTTATTCTGTTGAACTGAACCTTGGGAGGAGGATGTACATGGTGGGCTGAGGCCCACCAGTAGCCCCGGTGACAGGACGCTAGACACTTGGCCTACACCATCGGGTAGGCGGTGACAAGACCACAGGCACTCGGCCTATACCATTGGGTAGGCGGTGAGACGACTACAGACACTCGGCCCATAACCTTGGGTAGGCAGAGGCATCGCACCTACACGCTAAGGCCACTTTTACCGTGGCTGTGAAAAAGAGCTATTTTCCAATTTGGGTTTTTTTTTTCAATATTTGGCTATGCATTAATGTTGGCATCAGTGTGCAGGAAGGAAGGAACAACCACAAAGGTGGAGGAACACTTAGACTGGGGGACGTATGTGCAACTATAGGTCTTCATTGAAAAATGTGATTTGGAAGGAGCCAGTCTACCCCACTCCTTCTTTCTCTTGAGCATCAGTGTGTAGCCATTTAGAAAAATGACTGCAGGAGCACTTGCCACCACCTACTTAGGAGGAGCTAAGGGCTCTCGTGTTAACTACGTACTCACCAGTTTGCGCTCGGTAAAGCTGATGCTCTAACCAGTTAGTATAGAAAAGCCCACTTTCTGTCCCTGATGTGTCCCATCAAAAAATAATTACTAAAAAAACAACTACACATGCCAAAACTAAAGTGGAACACTTTAGTACATTCCACATTCAATTATTTTTGTTAATTGAAGCACGCGTTAATGTTTAACACAGCTTAGTAAAAGGACCCCTTTGTCACATTCGGACATAATTCTTTGAAATCCTGGTGGATTCTGAGTCATTTTCCATCCCACCCTACTCTTCTTTACCTATCTGCAAGTACATGGCATACAGCTACTCAAAATGAGTTCATGTACATTGATCATCAAAATGTTCACATATACAGTACAATCAAAATATGTGCATAATTCTCATCAATAGAGGAAACATATATATTCCTTTAAGCCTGTTTGAGTTTGGATTATATGTGACTGTTTCTAGCAAAAAAACCCAGATACAAATAAAAGTTAGAAAAAAATGTGTGCATACTGACCTATGCACATTTATAGTTATGCCTGGTTTTATCAAATCACTAGCCGTTGAGCCCGTGAAAACGGGCTACTTTTGGAATGGGAGGTTTCCGAGCCCCCCCCCCCCGAGGTCGGCACCGCCCCGCCGCCCCCGGATTCGCCGCTGCCGCCCCTCCACCTGGCCCAAGCAGCACTGTAAACTTACATCACCACGCAGCAGCAGGCACATCAGCAAAGCTGCCGTCGAGGCGGGCTTCCTTCTCTGCCTGTGTCCCGCCCTCGTGTGACGTAACGTCGGCGAGGGCGAGACAAAGGCAGAGAAGGAAGCCCGATGGCAGCTTTGCTGATGTGCCTGCTGCTGCGTGGTGATGTAAGTTCAAAAGTGCTCGAGCAAGATGGAGGGGCGGCGGTGACTCCGGGGGAGGGGGAGCAGTTCCGACGCCTGCAGCATGCCAGTAGAGACTTCCCTCTCTGTCCCGCCCCCGTCATCACGTATTGACGCGGGGGCAGGGCAGAGAGGGAAGTCTCTACTGCGCATTTGCGAGTGAGTACGGTCACTCGCCGTTTATATGTTTGATGATCAGTAATCCCTGGTTCAAACATTATTTTATTTTTATTACATTTGTACCCCGCACTTTCCCCTCTCATGGCAGGCTCAATGCGGCTTACATGGGGCAATGGAGGGTTAAGTGACTTGCCCAGAGTCACAAGGAGCTGCCTGTGCCTGGCCCTTGCAGATCACCAATGTGGCCGCGCAGGCTTCTACATGGAATGTTGCTAGTGGAATAGCAACATTCCATGTAGAATCTCCAATAGTAGCAACATTCCATGTAGAACCTCCAATAGTATCTATTTTATTTTTGTTACATTTGTACCCTGCGCTTTCCCACTCATGGCAGGCTCAATGCGGCTTACATGGGGCAATGGAGGGTTAAGTGACTTGCCCAGAGTCACAAGGAGCTGCCTGTGCCTGAAGTGGGAATTGAACTCAGTTCCTCAAGACCAAAGTCCACCACTCTAACCACTAGGCCACTCAACGTGGCCACGCAGGCTTCTGTTTCTGTGAGTCTGACGTCCTGCACGTGCAGGACGTCAGACTCACAGAAACAGAAGCCTGCGCGCAGGGCAGGCTTCTACATGGAATGTTGCTAGTGGAATAGCAACATTAACATTCCATGTACAATAGTAGCAACATTGAATCTAGAATCTCCAATAGTAGCAACATTCCATGTTGTTGTTACATTTGTACCCCACGCTTTCCCACTCATGGCAGGCTCAATGCAGCTTACATGGGGCAATGGAGGGTTAAGTGACTTGCCCAGAGTCACAAGGAGCTGCCTGTGCCTGAAGTGGGAATTGAACTCAGTTCCTCAGTTCCCCAGGACCAGAGTCCACCACCCTAACCACTAGGCCACTCCTCCACAGGCAAGGTTTATTGCCCCCCCCCCCCTCCCCAAGAAACAAGAACAAAAATGATTAATTTCCTGGTCGTATTGTGCTCTTTCTGACTCCCGGGCACATGACGCCAGCAGAACACAACAGTGTGAAAAAAATAAACTGCTTTCTCACACCTAGTGAATTCTATCTTGATGGTAAAGATTGAGAGGAACAGATGGATCTGTGTTGGACTTTTTATAGAAGTTCAAGATCTGTGAGCCTATCAGCTGAGTGCCAGAAGGTAAGTGGGGTGGCTGGGGGGGGGGGGGGGGGAGTTTTTTTTTTTAATTATTATTAAGCTCCTGTGTTTGAATATCTGTTCTTACCCCGAACAGGTGCATTGTTTGACAGAGTGATTGTCAACTGCAAGATGCCCCATCAGCACTTCCTCTCACTGACACATTTACAGCTAAGGATTTTGTATAGCCTGGCTCACTCTGAATGAACGCCTTCCTCAGAGGGAAACAGAATGTACAAAACTCTTGTGAACACTGACCCCACTTACCAAATGTACACTATTTTGCTTTCACATGTCAAAGTCAATAATCCCCCTAATTCTATATACAGTGCTCAAATTGTGCATGTGATTTAATCCTTAATGAGACAACTGGTGCTAATAACTGGGCTCTAACAATCAATTACTACTACTTATCATTTCTATAGCGCTACTAGACGTATGAAGCGCTGTACACTTGAACATGAAGAGACAGTCCCTGCTCGACAGAGCTTACAATCTAATTAGGACAGACAAACAGGACAAACAAGAGATAAGGGAATATTAAAGTGAGGATGATGATGAAATAAGGGTTCTGAACAAGGGAGTAAGGGTTAGGAGTTAAAAGCAGCATCAAAAAGGTGGGCTTTTAGCTTAGATTTGAAGACGGCCAGAGGTGGAGCTTGACGTACCGGCTCAGGAAGTCTATTCCAGGCATATGGTGCAGCAGGATAAAAGGAACGGAGTCTGGAGTTAGCAGTGGAGGAGAAGGGTTCAGATAAGAGAGATGTACCTACTTAGCGGAGTTCCTGGGGAGGAATGTAGGGAGAGCTGAGAGTGGAGAGGTACTGAGGAGCTGCAGAGTGAATGCACTTATAGGTCAATAAGAGGAGTTTGAACTGTATGCGGAAACGGATAGGAAGCCAGTGAAGTGACTTGAGGAGAGGGCTAATATGAGCATAACGACACTGGCGGAATATTAGTCGTGCAGCAGACAACAGAGAGGAATGAGAGGAAAGGGTAGCTCCACCTAATCCACTCCAAGGCTTCCCTCAAAAAATGGGTTGCTGACTAGGCCCCTGCAACAGCCAATGAAGTAGCCTAAGTGCTCGTACCTTAAGTTAGGTATGTAAATAAGGACTTATTGCTAGTGTTCTATAATGACAATTCTGTGTGCAATTGCTGATATAGAATTTGTGTTTAGCTCACATCATCCCAGTACCTAACTTTAGGTAATCTATAGAGTACATAAGTATTGCCAGACTGGGACAGATCAAATGTCCATCAAGCCCAGCATCCTGTTTCCAACAGTGGCCAATCCAAGGCACAAATTCCTGGCAAGGTCCTGAAAAAGTTCAATACATTTTATGCTGCTTATCCCAGAAATAAGCAGTGGATTTTCCCCAAGTCCATTTAATAATGGTCTATGGACTTCCTTTAGGAAGCCGTCCAGACCTTTTTAAAACCCCGCTAAGCTAACCGCCTTTACCACATTCTCTGGCAATGAATTCCAGAGTTTAATTACATGTTGAGTGAAGAAACATTTTCTCCGATTCACATTAAATTTACTACTTTGTAGCTCCATCGCATGCCCCCTAGTCCTTGTATTTTTGGAAAGAGTAAACAAACAATTCACATCTACCACTTCATGCCTACCCCTAGAATTACCCCTAAGGTTTTTTCTCTCCTCAACATTGCCCTTTAGACATATCACACACGTCTGCCCAGCCTTCCGCATTCAGGAGACGACTACCACTCTGACGGGTCTCTCCCACACTTTCGCTGGGTAGCCAAGATCTCCCACTCAGCAGCCTCCCCCTCCATTGCAACAGGATATGGATTAATAAGATGTCATCTCCTGCTGCCGTGAGACCAGTCTTGCAATAAGACCTGCAAAACCTCACAGTTATCATGAGATTGGTCTGTGGCAGCAGATGACATTTTATTTAGGTGTCTCCTGCTGCCGCCAGAGAGGGAGGTGGCTAGTTGGTCAGTGACAGCCCTACCATTAGGCTAACTAAGGCGAGGTCCTCAGGCAGCACTCTTCATGGAACATCATCCTCCCACATCTCTCCCCGCCCTTCATTCTTCAACCCCCTTCCCAGAATCTACCTTCTTTTCTTGTTTTCCAAAAGTTGGCTGTGGCAGTGCCCATAGGCTGCCCTGCCGCTGGCACCAGCCTCTTTTTACTTCAGCCTGTCTTTCTGACGTAACTTTCTGCCACAGTAGAGAGAAGAGGCTAGTGCCAGCGGTAGGGCAGTCTATGGGAATCGCTGCCACTGCTGACTTTTGAAAAACAAAAAAGGAAGGTAGATTCAGGGAAGGGGGTTGAGGAAAGAAGGGGGAGATCCCAAGAAACAACAGGGTAAACAGTCTGCAAACTCCAAGGTGCAACAAAGGCTAGCAGACCAGAGGTATGGTTAGCTAAAAATCTTTAATGAGGTATAAACCTAGAAAAACGCCCAACACTGGCCGTGTTTCGCCCACACAAGGGCTGCTTCAGGGGCTAAAGAACAACAAATACATATCAATGTATATAATGATATAAATACATAATAAAAACATTAATACTGAATATTCATTTAAAACATCATGACATGTATAGTGGTATAAATACATGATAAAAACATAAACAATAAGTATTCAAATAAATCATAACATGCATCGTGACTAAAATATAAACATCATTATTGACAGACAAAAGATCATATATAGCTTAATTGACAGTGATAGGATAAAAACAATATCAAGAAAAAAACAGAAGTGCTATATATAACTTACATACAGTGACTAAGCATGCAAATGCTTAGGCAGTGAATAAGTGACTATATATGAAACCATCCAGCGATAAAGCATAGCCAGAGAAACAATAGAACAAGACATCTTACCTATGTGGTATTAACAAAACACATCACCACCTTACTAGACTGAAGAAAAGTACACAGATACTACATCAATACTTGCACTTACAAAAATATAAGTAAAATAAACATAAAAATTGGTTGAATGGAAGGAGACAGAGGGTAGTGGTAAATGGAGCTTGCTCTGAAGATAAGGATGTTATCAGTGGAGTACCACAGGGATTGGTTCTAGGGCTGGCTCTTTTTAACATCTTTGTGAGTGATATTGCGGAAGGGCTGTCTGGTAAGGTTTGTCTCCTTGCAAATGATGCCAAACTCTGCAACAGGGTGGACACTCCGGAGGGTGTGGATGACATAGCAAAGCTTGACGAATGGTCTGATATTTGGCAACTAAGATTTAATGCTACAAAATGCAGGGTCAAGCACTTGGGTCAGAAGAATCCAAGGGAATGGTACATTATAGGGGGTGAACTGCTTCTGTGTACAAATGAAGAGCAGGACTTGGGGTTGATTGTGTCTGATGACCTTAAAGTGGCCAAACAGGTAGAAAATGCAATGGTCCAAGTTAGAAGGATGCTTGGGTGCATAAGGAGAGGGATGACCAGCAGGAAGAAAGAGGTGATGGTGCCCTTGTATAAGTATCTGATGAGGACCCATTTAGAGTACTGTGTGCAATTCTGGAGACTGCACCTATGGAACGATATAAACAGGATGGAGTCGGTCCAGAGGGCGGCTACAAAATTGGTAAGTGGTCTTGGACATAAAACATAAGGACAGGCTTATGAACCTCAACATGTATATGCTGGAAGAAAGGAGGGAAAGAGGAAATATGATAGAAACATTTAAATATCTCAGGGGCATTAGTGTATTTTATTTATTGCATTTGTATACCACATTTTCCCACCTATTTGCAGGCTCAATGTGGCTTACAATACATGATGAGTGGTGGAATATGTTAGAAAATAGACATTTAGTGTTATAGAAGGATCTTGGACAACATGATAATGAAAAAACATAATAGTAGTACAACAAGAAGGATTTGGGGTAACACTCTACCAAAACCCTCATCCACACCCTTGTCACCTCTCGTTTAGACTACTGCAATCTGCTTCTTGCTGGCCTCCCACTTAGTCACCTCTCCCCTCTCCAGTCGGTTCAAAACTCTGCTGCCCGTCTCATCTTCCGCCAGGGTCGCTTTACTCATACTACCCCTCTCCTCAAGACCCTTCACTGGCTCCCTATCCGTTTTCGCATCCTGTTCAAACTTCTTCTACTAACCTATAAATGTACTCATTCTGCTGCTCCCCAGTATCTCTCCACACTCGTCCTTCCCTACACCCTTTCCCGTGCACTCCGCTCCATGGATAAATCCTTCTTATCTGTTCCCTTCTCCACTACTGCCAACTCCAGACTTCGCGCCTTCTGTCTCGCTGCACCCTACGCCTGGAATAAACTTCCTGAGCCCCTACGTCTTGCCCCATCCTTGGCCACCTTTAAATCTAGACTGAAAGCCCACCTCTTTAACATTGCTTTTGACTCGTAACCACTCGCCTCCACCTACCCTCCTCTCTTCCTTCCCGTTCACATTAATTGATTTGATTTGCTTACTTTATTTATTTTTTTGTCTATTAGATTGTAAGCTCTTTGAGCAGGGACTGTCTTTCTTCTATGTTTGTGCAGCGCTGCGTACGCCTTGTAGCGCTATAGAAATGCTAAATAGTAGTATTAGTAGTAGTAGTAGTAATATAACGTGATAGTAGTATAGTAAGCAGATATTGTAAGACAGTTCTGTATGTATGTGGAGGAGTTATGTATATTCACATTGGCTGATCTTTTTGGTATGCCTTGTTAAAGAGATGGGTCTTCAGTAGTTTGCGGAAGTGCGTTAGTTCGTAGATCGTTTTTAGATTGCGCGGCAGTGCGTTCCAAAATTGTGTGCTCAAGTAGGTAAAGTAGGTAAAGTGTACAGGAAGAGAGCCTTTTTCAAATGAAGGAAAACTCTGACATGAGGCATACGATGAAGTTAAGAGGAAATAGGATTAGGAGGAATCTAAGAAAGTATTAATTTACGGAGAGGGTGGTGGAAGCTTGGAATGGCCTCCCAGTGGAGGATGTGGAGAGGAGGACTGTGTCAGAGTTTAAGAAAGCATGGGACAGGAATGTGGGATCCCTGAAGAAAAGGAGTTAAGGGTTATGGAGGATGGGTAGACTGAATGGGCCACTTGGCCTTTATCTGTCGTCATATTTCTCTGCTTCTAAAATGATCAATCTCAAGAAATCTGAAAAGCAGATAGCTTACACGCAAAGCACTCACAGTCCACACGATGGCAGCAAGCACCTAGACAAACAGCATTGATTCAGCAAAAACTAATGCGTAGAACAGCTGAGGCTACTTAACTGGCCGGATGGGGGTCAAAGTTCAAAACGCCAAATGAAGAAAAATCCTACAAACCTCAAAAAGGGGGGGGGGGTTGAGTCTATAATAAACTACTACTCCTAAAATTAAAAAAGTATCCTTACAAAAAAAGAAAAGAAATAGTCCAACAATGGAAGTGAAAAAAGATACAAACATACAATGGAGGATAAAAGAAACTACAAATATATAATAACATCAAATTAATTATAAAATCCAAAATAAATATATGAGAATATCAATCAAAGAAAAGGAAAGAATTAAAAAAGGTGCTCTGAATGACTTCAGTATGTTGTATCGATATCTTTTATGTTTCAATTTTTTTGCGTTCCAATTATCATTTATATCACAAATATAAAAGCACCTCACAGCTGAAACCACGTCATTTAAAAGTTAAAACACAAAATCAATACAAAAAAAAAACCTCATAAAATGATAACTGGAATGCAAAAAGTTCGAACGCAAAGATGTCGATACAACGTACTGACGTCATTCAGAGTGCCTTTTGTAATCCTCCATTTTCCTTTTTTGTAACAATAGTTTTTTATTTTTCAGAGCGATAGTTATCCCCCTTTCTTTATTTTGTAATCATTTTTGGTTTTTTTAGGATTTTTCTTCATTTGGCGTTTTGACCTTTAACCCCCATCAGTTAAGTAGCCTCAGCTGCTCTGTGCATTAGGTTTTTCTGAATCAATACTGTTTGTTTAGGCGTTTGCTGCCATCATGTGGATTTAGTGTGCGTTGCGTGTGAGCTATCTGCTTTTCAGTTTTCTTCAGATTGTTCTTTATATTTATTTTACTTATATATTTTTAAGTGCAAGTACTGATATAGTATCTGTGTACCTTTCTTCAGTCTACTAAGGTTGTGATGTACTTTGTTAACACCACATAGGTAAGATGTCTTTTTCTATTGTTTCCCTAGCCATTGTTTATCGCTGGATGGTTTTCTAAGTAATCATTTATCCATTGCCTAAGCATTTGCATGCTTAGTCACTGAATGTAAGTTATATACAGCACTTCTGGTTTTTTCTTGATTTAGTTTTTATCCTATCACTGTCAATTAAGCTGTATATGATCTTTTGTCACTCAATAATTATTTTTATATTTTAGTCACTATGAATGCTATGATGATTCATTTGAATATGATTTATGTTTTTTTATAATTTATATCACTATACATGTCATGATGTTTTAAATGGATATTCAATAGATATGGGTTTATTATGTATCTATATTATGACATACATTGAGGTATTTGTTGTTCTTAAGCCCCTGATTAGCCCTTGTGTGGGTGAAACAGTTTATACCTCATTAAGAAAGAGGGGAGATGCCAGACTGTGGTGGTGGTGGTGGGGGAGTTGGGAGAGAAAGAAAGAATGCGAACAGAGAGATGTGGGGAGGGGGACAGGGCAGCATCTCACCCCTCACCTCAAGCGGCAGATTCCCTTGGGCCATCTCTGTTGTTGGTGCCAAGCAGGAAGGGTTGGAGGAAGAGCAGGTCATGGAATTGAGGTGTGCCTAGGTTGGAGCCAGGAGATGATGTATGCAGGGCTGAGCAGAGTGAGGTAGGGCTGGAGGTGTGTCCTAAAATTCCTGAAAATTTGAGCCCCCTTGGCAGCTCTGCACATCTCATTCTTTTCTCAGCATATGATCCACGGGGGTTCAGATGCCACTCAAAGTTTGCAGACACCCTTAAGGGAGACAGGATGCCACTTACATACAGGAATCTTAATACTGCACAAGGAAAACTAGTGTGGTGGTGTGTGTGTGGGGGAGTATGGCAATATCCCTACAGCTCTAAGAATTTGTCTGTCTAATTGGTGAATTGGCCAAAAAAGTAACTGCAGTCTAAATTTTGAACTATACCACTCTTCAAAAATAGTCCTATCCAAACCTAAGGTGGTAATCATGCAAATACTGTGCACCTTACTTAATTCTTAAGAATTAAGTAACCACCTTAGGTTCAAAAATGTAACTGCTCATTAATCTGTTGATAATGGTAACCCTACGGGCCGGTCCACACCTAATTTTGATGTAGGCATTTACACCAAGTTTTACTTGGCATAATTGGCCATGACTAAATTTAGCCATGCGGATGGGTGCTAGGCATATTCTGTAAACTGTGCCTAATATTAGACATAGTTTATAGAATATGCCTAGGTATATATTTTTTTCTGTGCCACTTTTTAAGGCGCCATTTATAGAACCTAGCCCTATGGGGGTAATTCTACAGTACAAAGTAGGTGCTAACAGTTATGTGTGGGCTTCTGCCAGGTACTTGTGACCTGGCTTGGCCACTGTTTGGAAAACAGGATATTGGGCTAGATGGACCATTGGTCTGACCCGGTGTGGCTACTCTTATGATATAATAAAAGCAGATCATGGCATGAGTTGGTGAGGGGAAATAGATGGGGCACAGAATGAGTTACCCAAAATTGGTCTAGGTATGACTCTCTTCAATAGAAATATAAACCAATCTCACCCTAGTTTAGCTGGTTTAAGTAAGGTTTGAAAGGGTACTACTGGACTTGATGGGCCATTGGTCTGACCCAGCATGGTACATATGATCCTCAGAGGTCTTGGAGTGTGACAGCTGACTCAGTTATTCACCATTATGTTTATTTTTATTCCAGATTTGATATACCACTTCTGTCGGTTAGGATCTCGGTGATGTACAATAAAATCAAGATCTATTTTTAAAAAAAGGGAAAAGTGTGCCAATAAATAGAAAAGAATATAGCCAGTCACATCAAGACACACACACACACACACATACGAAATAAATAAATAAATAACATATATACATATAAACCAGCTAGATTTCATAAGAAGCAGTCGTGCTACTCCAGACTATGCCCCTCAAATGCGATTCTAAAAATTAGGCTTTTAAGAAAGACTTAATGTACTGCTGCTTCTGCTGCTCAAAGTACCCCATATGCACCTCGCAATCTCCCTGCCTCATTCTGCCTTGGTGTAAAGGAGAGGCGGGAAGGATTTCATGGAAGAATCTCAACAACAATGTTTGTGTGCACAGCACAAAATTAAGCCTGGATGTTTGTGCCCTGCATTCTGCCATTTCCAGAGCTCTAGAGCTCATGCAAAAGCTGGGAGTGATGTACTTATTCATGAATACATGTGCAGCATGCTGACACTAGACACTGCTGAACTGGTAGCTTTCACTGTGCAGTATGTGAAGATCAGCTGCTCTTAGACATCGAAACACAGAATCCAACAGCAGTATATGGAGTCAGCTCAGTCCCATGCAGGGGCGTAGCCAGACCTATCGGTGGGAGGGGGCCAGAGTCCAAGGTGGGGGGGGGGCACATTTTGGTCTGCTACCCCCCTGCCACCTCGCCCCCCCCCGCCTCCAGCCGCCCTGCCACTCCTCACCCACTGCCGCAGCAGAATCAGGGGACCACAGGAAATTTGGGGGGGGGGGGGGCTCAGGCCCCCGTGGCCCCACGTAGCTAGGCCACTGGTTCCATGTACCCCAGATCTTTTCCTTTCAACTCACTTAGGGGTCCTTTTACAAAGCCGTAGTAAAAATTGGCCTGCGGTAGTGTGAGTGCGTCTTTTGGGCATGCACTGGGCCACTTTGTACCACAGCTGGGGGAAAAGGCCATTTTTTAATGGGCCGGGAAATGGGTGTGCGCACCTATTTATGGCTTGAGCCCTTACTGCCAGCCATTGACAGCACACAGGACATCAGGACTCACAGAAACATATCAGCGAAGGCGCCGGAGACCGTTGCTGAAGACTTCAGCTGGTGGGGGTTGGGGACCCCTGCCAGCAAAGGTACCAGGCAGCGGCGGCGGGGGAGGTTCGGTGGCAGTGGGAGGGGGATCGAAAGTGGCGCGGGGTCGGCGGCTGGGGGAGGCGAGCTAAAGTGTGCCCCCTGACCTCGGGCTCTGGACCCCCCTCCTGCCGAGGTCTGGCTACACCCCTGAGCATAATACTAATAAAACATCTAATATGCACACATTAGAACATTCAAATAACAGAGATACGATACTAATTCTACAACAGAGCTTACCAAGTAGCGGAGGGGACATGTGCAGGATGGGTGGTACCAGGGCCGCAGAGAGACTAAGCCGGGCCTGGGGCAAGGCCACCCCCCCCCCCCCCACTGTGCCGCCACCCCCCTGCTCTCAGGCTGCCGGTGCAGCAGTCCCAAGTCTCCACCCGCCCACCCCCAGCCACAGCTCCGTCGACAGCCCCCCTGCGTCCGCCACTGGGCCCCCTGCATTCAAATCGGCAGCGCCTCACCTCCGTATGAAAGCGGCAGATCGCCTCCCTTCGGGCCTTCCCTCACTGTGTCCCACCCGCATCTGATGTAACTTCCAGTTTCCACGAGGGCGGGACACAGGGAGGGCCCGAAGGGAAGCGATCTGCTGCTTTCATATGGAGGTGAAGCGCTGCCGATTTGAATGCAGGGGGCCCAGTGGCGGACGGAGGGGGGCTGTCAACAGAGCCGAGGGCAGGCAGGTGAGACCGGGGACTGCAGCGCTGGTGGCCTGACCCCGGTTCCGGGTCCCCCTTGGAGGTCCAGGCCAGTGGAATCTTGTCCCCCCTGCCCCCCCCTCTTGGCGGCCATGGGTGGTACAGAGTCAGTTGGGATAAATAGATGGGTGGCTGAACTGTAGGCAAGTGCTTTGTAGAATTAGAATTAAACAAGATATAAAAAGAACTGGTTTAAGGTACATTGTGTGTAGCTTATCCAGGTACAGAGTGGTGTGTAATCAGTCAACCTATGTATTAAAGCCTTGGGAGAAGCAACTCGAAATCCTCTGTGCTTATGTCTTGCTTTTTAACATTCCATTACTATTTTTATCTCCACCATCTCTTCTGGAAGTCACTGAGTGCATCCACTACCCTATCTGTGAGGAAATATTTCCTGAGGTTACTCTAGAATCCACCCCCTTGAAGACTCATACTGTGTGATCTCTTATTCTCCTCAAAAGCTTGGTTTCTTGTACATTATTTATATCTTTCAAGTAATTGAATATCTCTACCGTCTCTCCTCTCCTGTAATATGTACAAAAAATTAGGCCCTTAAGTAACGTCCCACATGGCTTTTGGTGTAGACCACGGGTGTACAGAGCAAACATTTTTTCATTCTGTTTAGTTTCCCATATCATTTGTAGGAGTTTTCAGTTGGTTTAGTTTTTATGCCTCTCCTCATCTACTACATTCTATTAATTATATTACACTATAATATTATATTTCCATACCGCTAATACTGTAAAATTCACAGCAGTTTACAAAACTAAAGAGAGTAACAAAAGTCATACACTTGGGAATCACATTGAAACAAACTTCTTTAATGATCAGAGATTGGTTCTTCATGTGCCCAGTACGAACTGACAAGACACAGTGCAATTTTCTTTTTGACTCCCTCTCTCTCTGGAATAATTTACCTCTTGACTTGCGATCAGAATTATAAACAGCTTAGAGGTAGGTTGAAGACCCACTTGTTTAACTTGGCATTTGGTGACTTTGGCGCGCTGATTGATGGGTGACGCCAGCATCCATGGTAGTATTGATGTGAGGTACTTCTTTAATGATACGAGTGCTTTCTGTCTCTTAGAATGATTTGAGTTCTTTCTTTTTATTCACTGGAGTTCCGTTTCCATTTTTTTCTTTTCTTTTTAGTTGTACTACCAAGAGTGGCAATAAAGGAAATATCCTGCCTTTGTAAAATTGAGATTTGGATGTCCATGCAATGTGGCTGTCTACATGCTAGTTTTGAGATATCGAAAATAAGAATTGACCTTCTAAATTAACCACCATAGGCATGCAAGAGGCACATAAATGCAGACATTCACTTATAGAACTGGCCTTCACATGGGTGATTTATACATGGGTTAAAAACTTATTACAGAACATACTGAGGGGCCCTTTCACTAAGGCACGTAGGTACCTACACGCGTCCAACATGTGTCATATTGGAAGTACCGCCCAGCTACCGTGTGCCCTGGGCAGTAATTCAATTTTTGACGCGGGTCCAAAACACGAGGTAGAAAATATTTTCTATTTTCTACCACATGGTGCTTACCCGGCGGTAATCAGCAGTTTATTTGTGCTGATGCTTACTGCCTGAGACCTCACCCCTAAGTCAATGGGTGGCGGTAAGGTCTGAGGCCGAAAATGGACACGCGGCAAAATTTTGCCGCACGTCCATTTTCGGCCACAAAAAAGGGCCTTTTTTCCAGGCATGCTGAAAAATGGACCTGCGCGCGTCCAAAACATGCCTACACCAGCACAGGTCACTTTTCGGTGCACCTTAATAAAAGCCCCCCCTGAAAGAGAGAAAACTGATTTCACATGAAAGCAAGCACAGATATTACACTGTGTGTGCTGGGGTGAAATAGCAAACAGGTTACCAGAAGGTGTGTTGAATATGTACTCTACATTGGGGCTGATACTTCTTTGGCAGTGACTGCAATCCAAAGGGGAAGGGCCCCCCCCCCCCCCCCCAAGTTGTGTGTTCTTCAATTCCTGTTCCCCTTCTGCCTCAGAACAACAGTGGGATATCTGTAATCCAGACACTGAGCCAGTTGAAAGATTTCACCCTGGCCACCATATCTGAGGCTATCCTGAGTTGCTGCAGCAAAACCTCAGTCTATATGGGGAGACAGGGTTCCCTGATGAATGGAAAGGAAGTGGCAAGTGGTTAGAGAACTGGAGAAGCCGGGGTTCAAGTTCTGCTTGCACCCCTGACACTCCTTGTGACCTTGGGCACTGCCTCAAGTACCTATTAGGCTGTAAAAGAGTTTAGACTGTAAACTCTTTTGGACAGGGACATGTTTACCGGAATATTTATCTTCACTGCACAGCACTGTATGAGTCTAGTAGCACTATAACATTTATTCAGTCAGAGTTAATTGAGTAGGAATGGCTCCTGCCGATGGGTCCTGTCGTGGTATTTAGCGACAATTAACCAGATTGCACTTTCGTTTATAACTTTTGAATGTTTTCAAGTCATGGGAATGGTATAAACATATATAAGTAAGTAAATAAATAAATTTGTCTGACCAGTGGCACAAGTGGCAGTCTTACCTTGCCCGGATAGCTATCTGGGTGATGGCTCTGAATTTCGGCGGTACCTGGACAACTTCCAGCAGCTGCCTAAGACCCAGATAATCAGTGCCAGTAGCCAGATATGGCCTAGCACTGAATATTCAGAAGAAACAAACAAACAAACAACGACAACAAAATACTAACTGCCACAGGCTGAATATTGACTGGGATAAGCACTGTTATTACAATTATATAATGACCTATGTAAATTGTGTTCTGAAGTCTGATTAATAATAACCACACCTATGGTTGGAAAGTATTCCTGCTGGTGACCGGCATTGAATATCCAGTTTATTTTTGTCCGGATTAAATTTAATTGGCCAAGCCAATATTTAGCGCTGGCCAGTTAAGTTTATAGTGGCCAAATATGGGCCTGCTATTTGGGTGGCCCAGGTTGGTCGCCAAACTTAGCTGTCGATGCACTGAATATTCACGAATAGCCAGTTATATCTCGTGATATAACCAACTAGCCGCTATCCCCTAGGTTCTATATAGTGTGCCTAGAGATCTCTAACAATGCACTTAGGTGCACAAGTTGCTAAGAGTATTCTGTAACGATGAATGCCAAAGTCTAACGCGTGCAGGCGAAAGGGGCGTGGCTCTGGGTGAGGACACGGACGTTTCATGGTGTTCTGAAATTTACATGCCTAGTGGAGACAAGTGGTGTATTGGATACCACAAACATCATGACAGTTTGAAGAATCGTATGGCTTTATGAGTGCAATGGCGACTTTTTGGAGACACGCTGCTGGCAGAGAATATTCTCCAGCGAGGTGATGAATTGATGTAGCCCCATGCGAGGGATTCAGCGCATGAAGTTTGTGACACCGATCGTGGGACTTTTGAAAACTGCCTGACTGCTTATAAGAGTACAGACAAATAAAAAGGAAGTGGTAACACATTGAATATACTCCAGCGAGCATATTTTTGCATGCTGGACAATTGTTGGACAAACTGCTCTTAATGTGCCCTGAAGAGGACAGGTACAAATCAAGGTAAGGTATACACAAAAAGTAGTACATATGAGTTTTATCTTGTTGGGCAGACTGGATGGACCGTGCAGGTCTTTTTCTGCCGTCATCTACTATGTTACTTTGTAATAGAACATAAGCTTCTTTGTGGTTTGCTGCCAGGTGTGTCTACAATGATATGATTAGTTTTAGTGTTGTTATAGGATTTGTTGATAAAATTTGATGTTGGATGTATGGAAGGTTGTGGAGTGATGTATGAGTGGTGAGAGTGGAATATGTTTGAGTAGCTGTATGGAAGAAGGAGGATAATGTATTTGATAATAGCAGTGGCGTACCAAGGGGGGGACGGGGGGAGCAGTCCGCCCCGGGTGCACGCCGCTGGGGGGTGCCGCGGCGCGCGCCTGTCGGCTGTGAGTTCGAATCGCTATGCTAAATTCTCTCGTTCGCTGCAGCTCCATCCCTCTGCCCCGGAACAGGTTGTTCCCGGGGCAGAGGGAGGGAACTGCAGCGAATGAGAGAATTTAGTGTAGCAATTTGAACTCGCAGCCGCCAGGCGCACACCGCGGCAACCCCGCCTAGCGGCGTACACCCGAGGGGGGCGTGTCATTTTGCGGGGGGGGGGGGGGCACGCTACGCCGAGGGAGGCGCTGCACCCGGGGGGGGGGGGCGCATCGGCGATCCACCCCAGGTGTCGTCGAGTCTAGGAACGCCACTGGATAATTACTACTACTACTACTATTTAGCATTTCTATAGCGCTACAAGGTATACGTTTGTAATTGCCCATAGCTGTGATTGTTGGTATATGTGGCAAGGACTTGTGACTGCCACGTCCCAAACACAGTCTGTAAAGTTTTCTTTCTCACTCTCTCTGGGCCAGCCAGGCCTCAGAACCGGGTTCACAAGTGTTCAGTTGAAAAGGTTGGCTTACCTCAGCCAGTTCATAGTAGCTAGATGTACATAGTGAAGGCGTATGCTGGAGATCACTTCTTCCATCCCAGTTCCTCCTTAACTCCACTCTGGCTCTGCCTTGTATAGTTCCTGTCCTTTCAACTCTACCCCTCCCGTTTCACTTCCTGTATAGGCAAGACTATGGTTTCTAAGGTGGTTTGAATTACCTGAGGGACCATTCTTAAGGGTGAGGGGCAGTGTTCACTTTACACCAGCCTAGTGCTGACTCTGTCCCTGAACACTCCCAAGATAGCCGGTTTAGCATTAGGCGCTAACTGGTCATTTTCAAGGGAACTAACCGGTTAAGTGCCACTGAAAATGAATGGTTAGCCCCGAACAAGCAATTTAACTTGCTAAGACCGTTTTGGGCTTGTTAAATCGCTTTGAATATCGACTCCTAAGTTTGTAGCTGAGGTAATGGAAGGTTAAAATCACAAGAAACAGCACTGGGATTTGAATCAGGCTGCCCTAGCTGTCAGTTGGGTGCTATCACCTAGAAAGTCTAATAAGCGCAGGGATTCATTTCTTCCAGCGGTGTTACATGAGTTCTACATTCCAGTATGCTATAGTTTGTGTTCTGCTCGGGTAGGATGAGTCCTGGGACATAAAAGAAATAAAGAAGAGCCTTGTGATCCATTTGGTCTATGTTTTTTTTTTTTTTTTCCTGCTTCTTTCTTCTGCATGGTGACATCCACATGAAAAAGAAGCTATGTATGTGAGATGAAAACAAGAAAAGGGAAGAGAAAGAAGGCTGGGAGGTTGTTAAATCCAGAGGAGAGGGACACAATCTAATTTTGTGCCTGAGCCAATGGAGGGTTAAGGGGTCCTTTTACAAAGGTGTGCTAGCATTTTTGGCATGTGCTAATGATTAGCACATGCTAAACACTAGAGACGCCAGTAGGAATATACCGTATGAGTGTCTCTTGAATTTAGCATGTGCTTATTTTTTTAGCACGATTTAAAAACGCTAGTGCACTTTTGTAAAAGGACCCCTAAGTGACTTGCCCAAAATGCAGCAGCAATAGGATTTAAACCGGGCACCCCTAGCTGTGAAGCCCAATGCTCTAACCACTAAGCTATTACTTCAGTTAAGGAGCCGAGTTCTAAACCTAGGGGCGTGATATTCAGCTCATGAGAGTCAGCATTTTCTAAAACGCTGGCTATTGTGGGTGAAAAAAACACTGGGTATTCAGCGCTGGTATCCAGTTAGTGGCGATATGCAATCGGCTAACCAGCTAACTTTATACAGTTAGCTATCCAGTTAGTGGTCTGATCATCACTGCTAACTAGGTTACCTTTGTCTCTACCAAAGTACACGGACCATCCTGGCACTGTCCAGATAGTACTGAGGTGGTTAGAGTGAATATTGACGAACATTGTCTGGTTTATGACACTGAAGGTCCTGTTTGGTACCAATGAATATTGGCTGGCTATATCGGGGTAGTTTTTAAGGCCCTAGGCATACGTGCTATTGCTCCCACTCTTCGAAATCCCTGATCCAAGCGAGCTGCTATTTAATGCTTATGCATGATTCAGAGATGTAAATGCCGATGGGGAAATTTTATGAAAGATATGTATTTTTCCCTTGTAAAATGGGAATTACATGTACATAATGTTCCCCCATACCATGCCCAGAATATGTTCCCTTGAGATCTGCATGCTGTGGATATACACCTGTAAACACTACCCAACCCTACTCAGATCATTTCTTCCCTTCCTTTACATTTTTTCATGGTGGCACCAGGCAGGTACTTCAGTAGAATGTGAAAACCCTGCATACTTCCCTAACTGACAGGAGAAAAGAGCAGAATGCCAGAACCTTAATGCATCATTCCAGAGCTGTGACCTCCGCCTGCCTGGATTTGTCTTTTCTTCCACTGGTTCAGGATCATGGTCTCTGGATTTGAATGCAGAAGACAGTATAAATGTAATTATTATTTTTTGTTACATTTGTACCCTGTGTTTTCCCACTCATGGCAGGCTCAATGCAGCAGGCAATGGAGGTTAAGTGACTTGCCCAGAGTCACAAGGAGCTGCCTGTGCCGGGAATTGAACTCAGTTCCTCAGGACCAAAGTCCACCACCCTAACCACTAGGCCACTCCTCCACTGTTGCTACTATTTGAGATTCTACATGGAATGTTGCTATTCCACTAACATTCCATGTAGAAGTCGTCCCTTGCAGATCACCAATGTGGCCACGCAGGCTTCTACATGGAATGTTGCTAGTAGAATGTCCAATAGTATCAACATTCCATGTAGAATCTCCAATAGTATCTATTTTATTTTTGTTACATTTGTACCCTGCGCTTTCCCACTCATGGCAGGCTCAATGCGGCTTACATGGGGCAATGGAGGGTTAAGTGACTTGGCCAGAGTCACAAGGAGCTGCCTTGGCCTGAAGTGGGAATCAAAGTCCACCACCCTAACCACTAGGCCACTCCTCCACTCCACTTATAGCAGTATCCCAAGTTCTTCCTCATTTGGGCCAGCTTCACTTATATATTAAAAAGGAAGAAGGAAACAAAATTGTCATTAGCACAGCTGTTGCTATTAATATAGTCATTTAAGCCCTGATATAAGCAGAAGAAATAATTCCAAAATAATAGTTCATTATGGGCAATTATCACTTCATAACAATTGACAAGAAAAAGAGGAAGAAGTAGGACAGTTACCCCAGTCGTCTTCTTGCCAGAGACACTAACTTTTGGGGTGTGAGCCAGAAATTATTTTGTGATATCTCGTTTCTTGGGTCATTTCCAGGAATACTAGGGGTACTTTTATTAAGAGGCGATAGGCACTAATGCGTGCTTAACGCAAGCTAAAAGGCTGAGGCATCCCACAGTAGTTCTCAGATCAGCATGCGCAAATCCTGTGCTAAAAAATATATATTTGTTAGTGTAGAGAGGCATATTTAGGGAGAAGAGTAGGCGTGTCCTGCGCTAATCAACAAATCACTGTGCACTGCCGACTGGTGCAGGTTTAGCATGGGAGCCCTTACCACCTCATAAATAGGTGGTGATAAGGGCTCTTGCGCTAATGGCCATGAGGTAATTGGGAAATTAGCACATGTCCATTGATGGGGAAAAAAAAGAAATTATTGCTATTTTACAGCCATGCAAAAAGTGGCCTCGGCATGGGAAATCTACAAGCTAAAATTAGCACATTTTAGCACCGCTTAGTAAAAGGGCTCATTACTACTACTGTTACTCTATTTTCCACTCTGTATATATTCCCGGAGTTGGTACTCTCCTCTCTGGAACCTGTAAGCCACATTGAGCCTACTGCAATGCGGGAAAACAAATGTGGGATACAAATGTAATAAATAAATAAATTCGTTTTTCCAAGTTTTTCTTTTATTTTGCCATTGTCGTTAAAGAGTGCATGCTCTTTTAGAAAGAGCAAACATTCTTTCTGAAACTGCGCACTTTTTCAGAAAAATAATTACATAAGTATTGCCATACTGGGACAGAATGAAGTCCATCAAGCCCAATATCCTTTTTCCAACAGTGGCCAATCCAGGTTACAAGTATCTGGCAAGATCTCAAAATTGTACAATACATTTTATGTTGTTTATCCTAGAAATAAGCAGTGGATTTTCCCCAAGTCCATTTTAATAGTGGTCTATGGACTTTTTCCTTTAGGAAGCCAGCCAAACTTTTTTTTAAACCCTGCTAAGCTAACCACTTTCACTACATTCTCTGGCAACAAGTTCCAGAGTTTAATTACATGCTGAGTGAAGAAATATTTTCTCTGATTCATTTTAAATGTACTACTTTGTAGCTTCACTACGTACCCCTTAGTCCTACTATTTTGGAAAGAGTAAACAAACGATTCACGTCTACCCGTTCCACTCCATTATTTTATAGACCTCTTTTATAGACCTCTATCATATCTCCCCTCAGCCGTCTTTTCTCCAAGCTGAAGAAGCCTAGCCACTTTAGCCTTTCCTCATAGGAAGCCATCCCATCCCCTTTATCATTTTCGTCACCCTTCTTTCAAACAAGAACACACTCTGAAATAGGGCATACTCTTTGCAGTGTGTGTTCATCTGGAAGCTTGTGCACTACTGACAGCACACACAAAAAAAAACCCATGTGTTTTTTTGGGGTGGGGAGGGGGGATTTCTGCTTATTTTCATTTGCCAACCACATGGCAAATGTTGCTTCAAATGAATGCACAACTCTACTAACCTTAGGGATTTGGGATGTGTGTTCAATAGTGCGTCTTAACATTTTAGGTAAAATGTAGAACTTTCAATTGACTACAACACCCACAAAATGAGACAAAGAAACTACTCACAAGTATCCAAACTATTAAAGTTTCATTCTATGTGTACACTGCAGATCGCAAATACAAATAATCATGTATACTGCTAACACCCAACAATCTGGTTCTGTGCAGTCACAAATCATAAAGAGGCTAGAACAGTACTAGAAAGAAAATAAGACATATTACATCATTTATAAAAGCTCCTGAGTGCCAGGACATTAAGGGCAGGTTTTTTTTTTTTTTTTGAGGGGGTACGGAGTACCGGCATCTTTTCCACTGTCTGCTAAACTTGACCCATGGTTCTCATATTTTAATGAAAGAGCTCAGGTTCTACATACAAATTCTGCCTTGTCACAGATTCTATGACTGGTTGCAGGGGTCCTGGCTATTGTGTGGTGAGTCCCTCACTGATCACTCCACCCCTGAAGGGTGGCCTGGCATTTGAGTACTGGCACTTTTTTTTGCTAGACAAAATGCACTGATTACGGGGCTCATTTTCGAAAGAGAAAACATTTAAAAAGTGGCATAAAGCAGCATTTGGACGTTTTGCTTGCCAAAATGTTGACATCGCTATTTTCAAAACCTATTTTGCAGACATTTATCTATGCATTTTGTCTGCAGTGCACCCAAATCAGATAGGAGTGTGTCAGGGGCAGGATTAGGGTGTGCCTATCACTTGGACGTTTTTCTGCCGTAATGGAGCAAAACAACATTGTCCAGGACTAAAACAAAGGCCTTGCATTAAAATCTATCTCGTGCATATTTGTTGTGGATATCCTGAAAACCCAATGGGACTAGATGTGCCCTGAGGACCGAGTTGGGAACGGCTGCTTTAGAGAATACTGTAAGATATGAACATATTCACAGAATAACGCTGATGTAGAGTTTTGGTATGTACTGTATGTATGTAGGCCACTGTTCTAGTGATTTATACGTGTACGAGGTGTCTGAAGCAGGTATTCACTTTCTACAATTACTCTGGAGAAGTAGCCTAATATTTAGAGCAGGAGGCTGAAATCCAGGGGACCCTGGTTCATACCCCACTGCTACTTCTTGTGACCTTGAGCAAGTTACTTAACCCTCCATTGCCTTGAGTACAAACACAGATTGTGAGCCCTCCGGGGACAGAAAAATACCTTCTGTATCTCAATGTAGACCACTTCCATAGCTTTCAGGTTGTACAGAAGAAAGCAAATACCTACAAGTGATCAAGATGTCAGTTTACCCATAGCTTCCATCCTCCAGGATCCCTAATACGTACACGTTTACATCCCATCCTAAACCTTTTTACTATGGATCATTTTTCCATATCTGCTTCCCTCCGGACATACCACTAATTATATGTAAAAATGTACCAGTATCCCTATAAACCTTTTCAGCAATCACACTTGGCCCCAGTAAATTTTTCCTTAATTCCGAGCGTCATGTACTTTGAAATACCTGTAAAAAGAAGATATGGGTTGGATTCAGCACTCGTTGTATTTACCAGGAGTTTGAGGCCCTTAAGACATATCAGTCCCTGAAACACCACTTGGCCGAGATAACATCAGGATAAAATATTCCAGCGAATTGCAATATCAACCTATCATCCACCCTTTTCTTTTTCCTTGTTATGTCAGTCTTTTATTTTTAATCTTCCTTTTGGTTATGCAATGTGTTCATGAATAATTTTATTAAAAAAAAATCAATTAGTAGTTAAGCCTACCCAAGTTTTAACCTACTTTCCAGTGGAAGAAATGTAAACGTACGATAGCATCATGTGTACATGACAAAAACCCACACTAGCTGCTTAATGCGAGTAAGAGCATTAAATAGGTGTGACTTAGGTGGCTTGGAGGAGCGGCTGGCTATGACAGCTAGCACCCAGGTCAGTACCTCGTGCTAGCTGTCACACCTGCCGACAACATGGCTGCACTTAGTGCCATCAAAGGGATGTACTACATACAGCCACAATATTAGTGTGATTGCTGGCCAAACTAGTTCCATGGTGGGGCTTCCCCCCTGCACATCCAATGCCCTCTTCTGACACCACCTTGATCCAATCCCTCTGCAGTCAAAACTCTGCCCCCTGGGAATCAGCTCCTCCTCCCATAGCAGTCCCTTATTCCTCCTCCCCTGACACCCCTGGAACTTACCTGGGGATCACCAATGATATTTCTAGTGGGCCTGGGTTTGGGCGGTGTCCGCTCACATCCAGGACTGTGCTGGGATCCAAAATGGTGCCGATGACCCCGACCGGTACTGACTGCTGCCAACTGAATATTGACTGGATTGCTTCCAGACATCCCTTAAAGCAAATAACATCACCATTGAAAAATCCAGTGGCAGAAAAGAGATAAAGGCAGGAATGGGCATGGAAACCTACCCATGCCTCCTGCCTTTCATCTTCTCTTGTGTTAAAGACCAAGACAGGATCGAGGTATGCTAGGGCTGTATGAAGGAAGCACATTCAACACTTGTTCACACTGTACCTGCTCGGAGGATCAGGGCGTAGGGCCCCTTTTACTAAGCTGCTTAGGCGCCTACGCATGCTGAACGCATGCCAAATTTGAGTTACCGCGTGGCCCTTGTGGTAATTTCAATTTTGGTGCGCATCCACTACGCGCATCTGGAAAATATTTATTTTCTGGTGTGCGTAACGAACGTGCGCCAAGTGGCATTTGACATGTGTAGGTCATTACCGCCCAGATTCTTTACTGTTAGGTCTATGGCTGGCTTTAAGGTCTTGGACCCAAAATGGACGTGCATCAATTTTGATTTTGCCACACGTCCATTTTCAGCAAAAAAAAAAAAAGAGGCCTTTTTTACAGGTGTGCTAAAAAATGGATTGGCGTGCGCCCAAAACCTACGCCTACACTACTTCAAGCCATTTTCAGCGTGGCTTTGTAAAAGGACCCCTTAATTGGGGGGGGGGGGGGGGGGGGGGGAGCCTGAAACATAGTTCTGCCACTTCTTTTTCAGACTCTACATCAGCATAAGCATTTACTCCGGGCCTTCTTTTCCACGCAATGAACAGTAGGGGTGGCCTGGAGCAGAGCAGAGAACAATTCCTCAGCTTCCTAATCCAGCCCCTCTTCTCAGGTTGCACTTGCCGTGCCCCCTCTCCTAGCTCAACAGTTCCACTTCCCTTTTTGTAAACAAATTAAGCCCCAATGAAGATAAAATGGGAACGTTATTCAGATATTTTTCATATCATCATTCAATAAAATATCATGTATATATAAACAGATCAAGTTTACACAGGAATCAAAACAGCAGACTACAGAGCTGCCAAGTTACCCATTCCAGGAGGGAGACTGTTTGGCTGGTCCTGGATTTCTGCCAACCTCATCCTGGTGTATTATGGTACCTGCAGCACTGATTTCAATGGATAGAATCATGGACTACAAGTCCCACATTGCTTTGAGATGTAAGTTTAAAACTCTGAGACTAAGCCATGACAACACAATCCAAGGTAAGGGACTACATACAGTGAGACAACATAATAGTGGACTTATTAGGTGTTTCATTGGTATCATACTGGCATTGTATTATATCTATGTTATTTGAATATTTTTTTCGTGCTGTCTATTAATGTATCATTTGTACTGTACTGACATTTATCATATTTTTGCTATATCAGTGTTCTGCAGTGCTGTTAAATGTGTATAATTCTGATACTGTTTCATGTTAGTCCTATTGCTAGGTTTCAATTTGCTGTTTCCAAGTTTATCTCATTGATTGAAATTTATATTTATGTTTAGCCATTTTACTATTGTTATGCTGTTAACAAAATTGTAAGTTTTATGTTAAATTGTACCTGCTGTACACCACCTTGGGTGACTCTCTTTATAACGGCAGTTAATAAATCCCAATAAATAGTCATTCCATAAGGACAAGAGGAGAAAGGGAGGAAAGCTCCACCATGACTCTGAATGGAAGACCATGCTGGAGAAGAAATACCAGAAGGAACAAGGACACCAAAGAGAGGAAATCAATAAGAAAATAGGAGGCTTGCCAGAAAGAATTGATCTGGGCTCTTCAGGACAAAGGTAAGGGAAACTAAATAAAGACTGGTTATGTTGTGACGCCTGCCTTGAATTTATCATGAGAGGACACCACCCTAGAATTCCCAATGGAGGGTGCAAGAGAACTAAAGGCTGCACCACATGCGGCCTCAAATCTTTTCCTGGAAGTGGAGGTGATCACTAGGACCTTCATTGACCAAGGCTATCATTCTGCTGCCTTTTATCATAGTTCACTAAGAAGAAAGATATGAATTATTGGAATTCTCTGCTGAGCAAATGCTGGGTGGCAAAGGGCAAGTACAAAGCTGTCGCTATGGCCATATCGTATCATATCATTTTGTTTGTTACTATAGGGACAGGATTTTCATCTCCTGTACACCATTGAATCCATAAGGTGTTATTATGTCTTTGAGTATTAACATTGCATTCCCTTTCCTATGCTAGTAATTCCACCCAGGTAATTAGGATGTAGTAACTAATAAATGCCTGGTGTGTATCGCTGTGTAATTACAGGCAACCAAAGGGGTGGAGGTAAGAGACATAACAGGGTGCCATGGCTCACTGTATGATGTGCAGTTTAATTTTCAATACCCTTTTTATAACGATATATTAAGGGGGAGGGGCAGGGGTGTGCTGGTAAATTGTTAACAGGGGGCTCTCTCTCGCCAGCAAAGTAAAAGAGAATTCAGGAGGGGCCCAAGCCCACATTTTGGGATCCATTTGTTAAAGTAGCCATGGAGAACTGGCTCCCAAAATTCTTAAAAACTTAACAAACAGCTCTCGAGAGCCTGTGAGAGCCTGCTCCAGCACACCACTGGGGAGGGGAGTTATCAATGTGGGTTGCTGTTAAGTCGGGTTATTTTACTATAAGTTGGGGATATTTTAAGCACAGGGTCTGATTGCATAAAATGGGACCCTTTGCTAAAATAACCCAATTTATGCTAAAATAATCCAGCAACAGTAGTCCATGTTGATAACTTCCCTTCTAAATGTTAACATGGAAAAATGGGTGTTAGCACAGAAAATAGTGAAGGCTGCATTGTGATAGGTTAACACTTTAATACACCATTGTGAATAGTGTGCAAAAGTCCATGAAGTGACATATCAGTATAGACAGCTGTAATCCCATAGTGATACTGCTCTTGGTAAAAGTCAGAATTAGCTTTGTCTAATGTCAGACTTGGTATTCCGCTCTTTTAAAGGGGCCCTTTAACAAAGTGGCAGTAAGCCCAATGTGGGCTTACTTCATGCTAATCTGGAGTTCTCATCAGTCGGTGGTACTTCCAGCCCAGCGTGTGCCATTTCCCTTGCTGGAGAAAAATAGGGCTGTATTTTTTAGCGCAGCACTAACCCAGTGGTGATCGGGCAGCGCCGCGAGCTACCCAGTTACCGCTGGGTTAGCGTGGGAGCCCGGGTGGTGATACGTGCTCCCTTTCACATGGCCGTGCGGTAAGAGCAATCTTACTGCATGGTCATGGCTATTTTTAGCCTTTTCTTTACCAGCTGTGGTAACAGGGGCCTCAGCGTGCAGCAAAAATGGCCCCCACTGCTAGTGCAGGGCCCTTTTTTTTTTTTACCACAGCTTGGTAAAAGGACCCGTAAATAAATATCCCAGAGAGGATCAGAATGCAAACATATATAGAAATAATACAAAATAGATAGATGTATTCTCTGTGGTCTTCCCATGGAATGGTGGTGGATCAAATTTTAAAGACTGCAGCGCAGAGATTACCGCGTAAGAGTTTTACTGCATTTGTAATTGTGCCCTTTGTCAGCATCTTTTTGGGTTATCTGGGATTTGGCATTCTCCATTGAATGTTAGGCATAATGGGACTTTGTGACCACTGTCAGACCTCTGACACAGGTGGTTTCGCTGAAACACGGACCATGTTGGGTACTGTAGCTCTATTATACTGTTTTTTCCCCCCTTCTCCTTTCCTATCCAAATGGAATTCTATTTCTTTTTCTTCTTAATTTATTGTATTGTTAATGTATGTAAACCACTCAGACAAACTTTGAAATAAAGAGACTTGAGATCTGAGACTAGATATACAGCAAAACCTCGGTTTTCGTTGACTTCAGTTATCGTCGGTTTCGGTTTTCGTTGATTTTTTTCCGTGAAAACTTTGTCTCGGATTTTGTCAGCGTGCCCATATGACCTCGCTGCTAATTTTGCAAAAACACGTTCTCCTGCTCAGTGTGGCGGCGTTTCTCGCGTCTAGCCAAACAATTCCATTGCTTTCCAGTGTTTTTTTGTGCTTTTTTTATTCATATGGAAATAATTGCCTCGGTTTTCGTCGGTTTCAGATTTTGCTGATTGTTTTCGGACGGATTATCGACGAAAACCGAGGTATGACTGTATATGCACATATGCATTATTCTAACGCATCCATAAATGTGGGCACCTAGAAATAAAAGAATTGCCCTTTAAATGGACTGGACGAGTTATTCAAATGACAAATAATCTTCTCTACGTACTGACGAAAAGCAGTCCCATTTAACATCAGAAATTATGCCAATTTTTAATTTTTATTTTAATTTAACAAAAATACAATCAAGTAATCCACTTGTATGGGAAAGCAAAAGAAAAGAAAACATGTACTGCACTAATACATGAATGACATTTATCAAGGTAAATCATCTAAATTAAAAAAAAAGAAAAGAGAAAATACTACTATGGTGGGGGTGGACAAGAAGTAGCAAAGTGATTCACGGGCAATAATCCGAACAAATCAAAAATGGCTCAAAAATAGACACGCCAAGCGTCCAACAACTCATTGACTACTAATTCCCAAATTTCCCGTACATTCGGAAGGTTCCATTTGTCCTGACTGATGCGATGTGAGCCCTGGGGTCCCCCAGGAGAGCGTAAGGTATGCCTCAATGTTCCCCCAAAGGACAGCCGCGCACCCCGACTTCACCCGCGGCGACCACCGTTCACCAGAGGTTGAGCCCCCAGCTGCTGGTGGCCAACGGGACTTCTGGAACCGCGGGGGTGGCCAGACTGACCGGACACAAGGGAACCAACCCCAGCAGGGGAGAGGAGCAGGCAAGGAGCAGAGTAGTCCAGGGACCGGCAACAGGTCAAGGCAAGCGGCGAGCAGAGTAGTCCAGGGACAGGCAACAGGTCAAGGCAGGCGGCGAGCAGAGTAGTCCAGGGACAAACAGAAGGTCAAAACAGGCGACACGCAAGTAGTCCAGAAATCACCACTAATCTGGAGCCTCACTGAACAGAAGCCGAAGCAATCTGCCTGCCGGAGATGCAGCTTTAAATACCACTAGCAATCAGTAAGCGAGGCTCAGCTGGCAGGGGCGGAGACTTCGGGGGAGCTCCCTCGAGGAACCCTTCGGAGTGGTTCAAGGCCGGTCTTCCGGTGGAGACTTGGTCTCAACCACCCAATCAGGGTCCTCCAGGGCGGGATCTTGATTCCCGCGTTCACTAGGCGGAAGAGACGCTGGCCCCAAGTTCCTGGCGCCATCTTCCCTGCCGGAGTGAGCGCAACTTCCATAGCCGGCGATGGAGAACCAGAAGTCATAGGAGGCCGGTCTTCGGCCGCAACCTCGGCGGCGGCCGGCCCCCGCTCTTGGCCGGCATCGCCTCGAGACCGGAATGGCCGGCCATCGGGGCGAGGAACCGGCGCATCGCTCGGCGGCGGGATCAAGGCCGGCCATGGCCGCGGGCCGGCCTCGGGGTGAGCACAGACGGAGTTAGCGAGGGATGTGACACCATTACCTTCTTTCTAGTAGACAGGAAAGTAAACACATGAGCAGTATTCATTAATCATTCTGTAATAACACTGCACCAAACAACCTTGCAACTGAAACACATCAATGTAATCATCAATAACTGTTAAATGTAAGCCACATTGAACCAAAACTTGTGTTTGGAAAATTGTGGGATATAAGCATGAATAAACATTAACAGATACGTACTTAGAAGACTGATAGTTCACAATACACTTACATTGAAATTTTAGGAAAAAGGTCACCCCAATTGAAGAATTTCTGAACGGGGTAGCAAAAAAAATTGCTTCCCCCATACTTGTGTTTCCCGAGATACATCTGGATATACCCAAATCGTTTCATTCATTAAAACTTTAGACCTATTTCTAAAATATAAGGAAAGCATTCTATCTCTATCAGCTACATGCAAGACGGTCACAAGAAGTGTAGCCTCAGAACGTTCCATTATATCATCCTGATCTGATTATTTTCCAAAACATCTACTGTGAAACCTCCCTCATTTTCTGAAGAACTCACTTTTTTTTCCCCAGGCAGAAAATAAGCCTTCACTCTAGGTGGAATATCCTCCATAGCTATCTGAAGTATTTCATGAAGGCGTCCTTAGGTGAAAGTTTCAGTTCAAAATTCTAATGTTTGTGCTTCTCAGAGAATTTTAAAAAGCTTCCAGTTTTTAAGCGAATACTGTTAAATCATTTATCATATTAACTTGTGATCGTTTGAGCATTCTTTAAAGCTGGTTCAAAACCCTTGTTCTCTGAGTCTACTTTAGAGGCAGAGATTTGGTTGTGTATATTAAGCACTTTCTACGGAACTGCCCCAGCAAAATTCTGGCTTTTCACCTGCATGTCCAAAGATGGTCAGCCCTATCTGAGGTCAGATTTTGTACAACTTCGGATAATGTTTTTGACTGAGAAGTCAAATACAGAAGAACAAAAGTCCTCCACTTAGGAAAACCACAGCAAACAAACACGGCGGGGGTCACACGCAAGATGATGTGGTCATGCTGTCTGTTTAGCAGCAACTCTGATTGTTTGGCGCATCTGTTACCGACACATAAAGATGAGGTTTACTTTGGCTGCTATTCCTTTAGAACGCTGAGTAACCACATATTTACAGTTCACAGGGACTCCTGAAGCAGGCCTTTGGGACCGAAACACGATTCACGTTGAGTCCATTGCACTTTGAATAAAGCTTCTGATGTGAACTCTTTGAATCCATTGGTGTTTGTTTGCTTTGGCTGAGAAGTTGCACCTTCAATGAAATGATCAAAATAATCTCTTTTTACAAGAGTTACCTTCGGCACCTTCAGTGAAATGATCAAAATAATCTCTTTTTACAAGAGTTACCTTTGCACGATACAAATGCATACACTGATAGTATGAAGCCTAGGTAGTTCCAATGAGACTATTGCACTACCGTCATTCAGATCTCCTTACCTCCTTCTTAGACACTTTTAATTCAGCAGAATACCATAAGGCAGGTTGCCTAGGATTAAAAGAAATATGTTTACGGGGAGCTCCGGTATTCTTCTAAACTGGTCATCCCCCTCCCCCAAATAGATATCAGTGAGACTTGCACAGCGCTATATCAGACCACAATAAAGGGTGAAACATATATCAAGGAAGTTATAATATATGGGGAAACAAGAGGAAAAAATAACTTAGCAGGATAATTTGTCAGTGCTGCCTATGTAACAAAGGTTAAAAAAAGATTGCTCACCTGGGCTGGCAGCCTGATGTTTTGGGGAGCTCAGAAGGCTGTGGCTAGTAATGACAGTGTGTAGGAGTGATTGAGAAGTGTATTTTATTAAGTTCTGGAAAAACAATATTTTTGAGGGAGAATGAATATTTTTATGTGCAAAAGCTGTATGTCTGGCTCTGCAGCTTTTGGAGTTCTGTACTGCACATGTTATCTGAGGAATCTTGGGCAGCACAGCTCTGAGGTAATCAGGAACTACAGTTTACAAAAAGTTCAGTTAGAACAACTAATTCAGAGGTAATGCAGCAGAAGAGGCTGGCTGTGTGTGAGAGGAGAGGCAGGTTTAGGCTGGATTTGTGGAGTTCTTTGAAAATAGTCTTTGGTAAGAGCTTAAACAGAGTGAAAGTGTTATTGGGTTTAAGAATTCTATAGCAGAAAGGGTACGGTCAAAAGCGTAGCCAGGTTGAAGGCTCCGGGGGAGCGGAAAGCGGACTGCTGCCAGCTTGGCGCCTTTTTTACATGCAACAGATTGAGTAAAAAAATAGACGCCAACACTGGCACCCTCCCTAGCTACGCCTCTGGTAATGGGTATGGATGTTTCTGCTTTGTTCCATTATATCTCTGTCCAAGTTTTGGGAACACCCAAATCCTGCCCCCAACATGCCCTCTTGTGATTTGGATGCATTGTAGAGAAAAAGCTTCTCAAAACCAAGCTTCAAAAATCATGATTTGGACAATTTTAGGAGAAAGCCACCCAAATTCCACACTATGCCGCTTTTGAAAGGTTTTTCTCTTTTGAAAATGAGACCCATTACTTTTATATTTTTCCAACAGTGCAAGATTTACATTATAGAAAGCCTTTGGATAGATTGTTTGCATATCAAGCATCTTTGGTTTGGAATAGTCTTCCAAGTATATTTTGCTCCCAAACATCCTACTTGATTTTTCACCGTCAACTGAAAACTTTTTTTATTTTGAAAACTTTTTTCTTCATTTAGATTTTATATATTTTTCTGACTGAGATATTGTAATAATAGAGAAATTTTGTAATTGGTGATATACTCTACTGGTTACATTATTATAATTTGCTTTGGGGTTTGGCAGAATATAAATGAATGGATTAGATTAGATTAGTTTAGATTAAAATTTCCCCTGGTTTGAGTGTTTTTACGTGTCTTGCCACTCTAGCTTAGACCCATAACTGGTTGAATGTGTTGCTGAGTCTGTCTTTTCTAAGCATCCAGTGCTGTTCTTTCTTTTTGTGTAGCATCTCCAGGACTCCCCTGACCCTCCAGAACAAGAGGCAGGAAACATGTGCTTATGTACATCTCTTGAATATACATGCATAACTTGACTTGCAGAGGTGCGACCACTTAAACATTAGGCCTGCTATTTCAGCATGTGGACATTGGTGCATAGTTAATGTGTCCAGCTACTGAATATGGCCATTGTGCATCTAACTTTTAGACCCACCCCTATAAAGCCTCTGAGCCCGCTCCCTTGAACCGCATTCCTTTTATCCATAAATTTGATTTATGCATCCAAAAGTTAGTTGACCTGGGAAATTCAGGTCAAAACACTGATGCAATCATCATCTGCTGCCGATCACATCATTGCTTTCAAACATCAGTCCTTAGATTATTATCAGGTGTATTGATAGATAACAAGTTCCTAGATAAAGACATTGGAACTAATTAGTCCCGGCTTGCAACTCTTCAAGTCTGATCTCATCCATGGCCACAAACCGCAAGAATCCATTTAACTTGTAAATACATGTAAAGTCCATACAAAAGAGAAAACAACATGTAATCCCCTGGGAAAACCAGAATGGGGTTGGGTCTGGGTGAGGGATTACTGGATTATATCTGGCTTCTAATCAGGGGCTGGGAGGGGTGATGACAGATTATTGGCTGGTAGGGGGAGGGTATATCCAGCCAATTGGTATGTGGTGGTGGTGGAAGAGTACAGTTTGGTACATTAATATGACAGAAAAAATGATACTGTAATGATTGTCAGACCAATGTCATGGGGGGGGGGGGGGTAGTATAAAACTATTTGCCATTTGGAGCACAGGGTCTTTGCTCAGACACCCACTGGGACCCATAGAGTGAGGGGGTATCCTACCTGGCACAATATGCAGGAACTGCAGAGATAGAGTAATCTCTGCTGGAAGAGGAGGAGTCGAAGCAAGAAGACTCCGGGGGGGGGGGGGGGGGGGGTGAGAGAGAGAATATCTTCCTCATGAGTGGAACAGGAAGAAGCCTATTTGGGACAGAGGTGGGTGACAGGAACTTCACCTCCGATGAAGAGGGACAGACAAGGAGGTCTGGTCTTGGATACAGTCTGGCAGCTGGGGAAAAGCCCAGTGGGATGCTTGTCTGGCAAAGGAGTGGATGGGCTCAGAGGGTTGAGAACTGAATGGACACTGAAAGAGACAGGTCAAGAGTTTTTCCATCTGACTAGTGCCCCATTATTACCCCCCTGAGGGAATAAAGAGTGGACACTGTTAAACTGACTTGTTGCTGAAAGTTCTTGTTAAAAGTTCTGAAGGTCTGACAGCAAATGTTCAAGAGTTTTAAAAGCCGCTTCTGGAATGAGAGTGCATTTTGTTTTTCTGGGACTGTGTTAAAGGATAAATGTGGTGGCTTGAACCCCTCGGCCTACTGGGATATACTCCGACCCTGGCCTGTGCCCAGCTCAAAAAGAGACTTTATCTTTTGTACACCCTGATCCGGGTGCCTGACACCAATGCAGTGTTTCTTCTTGTGCATTACAACTGTGAGGCCTATGAATGTAGAGTTTGGCCATGAATAGGGAGGAGTAGCCTAATGGTTAGTGCAGCGGCCTGAGAACCAGGAGAACTAGTGTTTACTCCCACTGCAGCTCCTTATGACTTTGGGTAAGTCACTTAACCCTCCATTGCCCCATGTATATAATATGTAAACAGCTTTCATTGTAACCACAGAAACACAGTACAGTACAGTCTCAACTATCCAACATAAACAGGACCAGCCCATTGTGACATAAGTAAAAAGTCTGATAATATAGAAAACACTGTATTAACCCCTCAAACAATGCATAAACAAAGGCATAGAGTTCCCAATTTTCAAAAATTGTTCTAAAACAAAGCTTTTTAATGGACATAAATAAATAAATAAATAAATGAATTGACATCACTGGGGGGGGGGGGGGGGGGGGGGGGGTCTGTTGGTTATGCCAGATGGTTGGATTAGTGAAGATCGGATAATTGAAACTGTACTGTATAATCAAATCCCATCCCTTTTCAACCAGTATATACATATTTAGGTTATTGAGAGGGTAATTTTCAAAACTGCTTCTGTGGGTAAAGCAATGCTTTGCAAGAAGACATTGGATTTATTTATTTATTTGTAGCATTTATATCCCACATTTTCCCACCTATTTGCAGGCTCAGTGTGGCTTACATTGTTCCGTAATGGTAATCACCAATTCCAGAAAGGAGAAAATACATAGTTAAGATGGAGGTGACAGAGTGGATTAGATATTCAGGTAAAGAAAGTTCATTTTATAGAACTGACTTCCTGATAAGAATGTAAAGATATGCATATACTCCTGTAAGCACATCATTTTATCCAGAGCAAATGGAGATATTTTTCAAAGGTGTGGCTGGGGGAATTGCTGTGTCTATGCCTACTTAGAAAATAGATGTGCAAATTAACCAGCATGCATGATCAGGAGAAGGTGTAAATGTCAGCACACAAGACTCCTGGGGTCATTTTCAAAGCAGAAATACACATGTACTTACTTTCTTAAAATATTACTGGTACCCATTATAGAACAGAAGAATAGCCGTACTGGGCCAGACCATTGGTCCATCTAGTCCAGTATCCTGCTTCTAACAGTGGCCAATTAGTAGCAACATTCCATGTTATCAATCCCACGGCAAGCAGTGGCTTCCCCCATGCCCATCTCTATAACACACTACATACTTTTTCTCCAGGATCTTGTCCAAACGTTTTTCTTAAATGCGCTGTTACCACATCCTCTGGCAGCGAGTTCCAGAGCTTAACTATTCTTTGAGTGAAAAAAAAATATTTCCTTCTATTTGTTTTAAAAGTATTTCCATGTTATTTTATTGAGTGTCTCCTAGTCTTTGTACTTTTTGAAAGAGTGAAAAATTGATTTACTTCTACCTGTTCCACACCACTCAGGATTTTATACACCTTAATCATATTCCCCCTCAGCTGTCTCTTTTCCAAGCTGGAGCCCTAATCTCTTTAGCCTTTCCTCATATAGGAGGAGTTCCATCCCCTTTATCATTTTGGTCGCTCTTCTTTGAACCTTTTCTAATTCCACTATATCTTTTTGGAGATATGGCGACCAGAATTGAATGCATCACTCAAGGTAAGGTCACACCTTGGATCAATATAGAGGCATTATAATATTCTTGGTCTTATTTTGCATCCTTCTTCTAATAATTTCTAGCATACTGTTAGCCTTTTTGCTTACCACTGCAAACTGAGCAGAAGATTTCAGCATGTTGTCTACAGTGTCGCCTAGATCCGTTTTCTTGAGTGCTGAATCTTACGGTGGACCATAGCATCAGGTGACTGTGATTCAGATTATTCTTCCCAATGTGCTTTACTTTGCATTTGTCCATATTAAATTTCATCTGCTGTTTGGATGCCCAGTCTTCCAGTTTCCTAAGGTCTTCATGCAAGTTTTCACAATCCACATGCGTTTTGACAACTTTGAACAGTTTTGTGTCATCTGCAAATTTAAAGCTATGCTATTGGAGTTTTCTATACTGCTATTTACCAAATGAATTCAAAGTGGTTAACATTTTAAGAAGATACTCCAATAATAATGAAAGAATAATAAATACAACACAAATTCACCAAAACTTAAAATAAAGTGAAAATTCTAAAATACAAGATTATTATTCAAATAAATGCATTTTTAACATTTTCCTGAAAGAATGATAAGAAGTTGCTAGCCTACTTCCAAAGAACGCTTATTCCATGGTCTAGCCCCTAAAAAAGAGAAAGTGGCCTCTAAGATAAATTTAAACCAAATCTTTTTAAGGAAGAACCCCAACTTCAACGTCTTTGAAAAAACCCAAGGTTCTTTCCACCGATGGAAAAAACAAAAACTCAATTAGACCCTCAGAATTCAAACCAGATAATGACTTAAAAATCAAACAAAATCTTAAAATCAATTAACCAATGGAAATCTCAATAAATATGAGAAACACTATCAAATCACCCAGCCCCACTAATCAATCTAATAGCAGTGTTTTGCATCAACTGCAATCGCTTTAGCTATTTTACTGAGATACAACAATGAAGTGAGTTGCAGTAATCTAATTGTGGCAACAGCCTGAACAATAGATCTAAAATCTTTTACCATTATTATAGATCTTATTGCATGAAGCTGTTGAAGCTTAAAAAAAAGAATAGCACCGGTCCCAGTACAGATCCCACGGCACTCCATTATTCACCCTCCTCCATTGAGAAAAATGACCATTTAACCCTACCCTCTGTTCAATAATCAATTCCTAATCCACAGAAGGAGATTGGGTATGCACGTATTATTTGTGTGTGTGCACAGTCATAAAATGACCTTCTAAATCTCTTGTCATAGGACTGTTGGTGCATACACTTCTTTTCTTGTTTCGTGAACGACTACCTACTAGACAGTGAGAGAAAAACAGTCGATCAGTATAGCTTCAAAAAGAAGCTGTTCTTGCATCATTCCTGTTTGGCGTAATTGTAGTTTGGAAGGCTGACATGCTTCATCTTCTTCCAGGAACCTTTCACCTACTTTCTGGCTTACCGCAAATACTCTTTGGTGATTTTAGATCTCAAATATACTTTGGATTGGCAGCCCAGAACCAGTTCTACAGCCAGCTGATGCCAAAACATGCCGAGCCACAGCATGAAGAAAAAGAAATAAGGTGTGAGTGTCTCATCACGTGTGCAATACTTGTACGGCCCTAGTCTAACCCGGCTTTTATTATTATTATTATTATTATTATGCTTTCAGACTTTTAAAATATTTAATATTGTATTTATTTTTGTTATGTAACAATTTTAGCAAACTTTACAAACATATCTCCCAAATACCCCCTGTCCCACCTGTGCCTCACCCCACCACCCTGCCCCGCCTGCCAAATTCTGCAAACATTGAAGTAAAACTATTCATCCCTCCTCAAATATCTCTCTCCTGGATTGATGGGTTGCTGTGAGTTTTTCCATCGACACAACCTTTAACTGCAGGGCACTATTCTGTGTAAATACATTTTGACTGGGGGCTACAGTTTGATTCATCTGTCATAAAAGGTTTATTCCCTCAAAGCAATGTACCATCTACCTAAATTATTATTTTTTTAATGGAACAGTTCTAACATTAAACAAGATGCACCAAACCACTATTACAGGTGATGAACTACTGAAAGTGTATATTATAACCTGTGTCCTTCCTCTCCTGAAATTCTGTAGCCATGAGAAAAACTACAAGACCTTGCAGAATTCCTTCCTTATTGAAGAACTGCCAGTGGAGACTGATGAGGTACTGGTGGTGGTGCATATGCCAGTCTGAGCTTCCTTAAACTAACAACGCATTGACTTGGGCTGCTTCCCTGTCTTGGGCTACCCTGCTTGCAGTGTCATGCTTTGGAATGTGCAGCACTACACTGCCCCTCCTGATTCAAAGCACAGAGAGGTCTGGTGAGGTGGTGAGAGGGAAGTGAGGGTAGGGATGTTTAGGTTTATGTAGGAGTTGAAACATAAGGATAGAGCTAGGTGGACTTCTATGGTCTATCCCCAGAAACATCAAAGAAAGACCATGATCAAGTATATAATATCACGTTCATTGTTGATTTATTCATGAATTGATAAATGAGTGTGACTGTTGGGCAGACTGGATGGACCGTTCGGGTCTTCATCTGCCATCACTTACTATGTTTATTCCATACTTGAGGGTTGAAACAAGGTAGGGAATTGGTGAAAGGGAGAGGGTGAGAGTGACATGGGAGGTGTTTGTGAATTTAACGGGGCATCATCAGGAGTGTGTGTGTGCTGGGACTGTGTGTGTGTGTGTGTGAGGGAGAAAGAGAGAGAGAGAGAGAGAGAGAGAGAGAGAGAGAGAGAGACAAAGAGAGGGTGTGAGGGGATTAATGGGGGTATGGGGTATGTGAGTGAGAAGAGGGTTCATTTGGGGGTATGGGGTCAGGATGGGAAGCCAGAAAATTCTTGTTTCATGTTGTTGCCTTTGTCATTTCAGTGAATGTTTGTCTTGATTGTTTTCATTGGCCAGTGACTGAGTGTGCACTGTTTTGAAAGAAGACACACTATTTGGATAAAGGGCACAATCTCTTTGAGACAGTATGTGCACTCATCTCCTGCACATCTGCAATGTTCACACATGTGCAATAGTGCAGTATCAGGAAAGTGTGCACACTGTCGGAAAGAGTGTGCCTTCTTTCAAAAGAGCGTGCACAAATATCAGCCAATGAAAAACTTACATTTTTTTTCTATTCGTTTTTGGGTTTTAATGACATGGGATATGTCATTGATATTGCCAATGCAGCAAATGACAGCCCATCCCTAGTATAGTTTATGTTTGTGAACGAGCAGAAGAGGTGTGAAGGTATTTGTCAGCTGGCATGAGAGCCCCACCTTTTTCCTTGGCACAGCCCTGCTGAAAGGGACCCACCCCTTTACCCCCACACTTAAGGAGCAGAACTCCCCTCCTGTTTCTGCAATACTGATCTCATTCATCTTTGCAGAAATTTTTCCAAAGCATTTAACATGTGTGTCTGCCACTGTTCTTCAATAAAGTACTGACCTTGCTGTGTTAGTCTATTTTCAAGGTAAGAAACAGAAATGAAACAAACCAAACAAACAAAAAAATAGGATCATACCTTTTTGTTTTTTTAATTGGACTAACTTAGGGGCCTTTTTACTAAACAGCGGTAAACCCACCACAGGCTTACTGCGCATGAATCCAGAATGACCACTAGGCTACCACAGGAACTTAACCGGTGGTTAGAACGGGAGCCCTTACCCCCATCTCAATGGGTGGCGGAAAGGGCTCCCCCCCTGAAATGGCCACGCGTAAGTGTTTCACTTACTGCACAGCCGTTTCTTTTCCTCAAAAAAAAAAAAAAAAGACAACCTTTTACCTGCTGCGGTAAAAGGGTGCCTTAGCGCATGTCAAAAACACGTACTGACGCTAGTGCAGGCCCCCTTTTACCTCAGCTTAGCAAAAAGGCCCCTTAATACATTTTTGGACAAGCTTGTGAAGGCAGATGTCTGACCTGAAGAAGGGGACTTTGCCTTGGAAAGCTTGTCCAACAATGCATTGCTTGTCCAATAAAAAAAGGTATCACCTCATTCTCTTTTTGTTTGTTTTGTTTTATTGCTATTGATTACTGTTCTTTAAGTGTAAGAGCAGAACAGGGAGCTGGTTTCCAAAGACTAGGGGCCAGTCCTGACTGTTAGGTTTCCCTGCCTTTTCTGATAAATGCCAGTGCCTGTGGCATCGAGTTCAAATGCAAAACTAAGGTCTCAACAACCTTGCAGTTCATGAGGGGGCTGATGCAGCTACCTGAGTTAGGGTCATGTGCTAATACTTAGCACATAGCTTCCTAATGCAAAGCAAAGATTTTCTCCCCAGTGCAGTAAACAAGCAGTATGCAAATAGCCTGCAAAAAATAGGCACTAATTCAGGTGAGTGCATTGAACACATGTGAACACAGGGATGCGCCAGAAAATGCATCGGTATCTGGAGTTGCATGCACGTACATCTGTTCATATGCTCACACCTCCTTCTCAGTTGTACCTTTTTTTAAAAATTACTTACGTTCAGGGGCGTAGCTATGGGGGGGCCACAGGGGCCTCGGACTCCACAAATTTCATCTGGGCCCCTGGTTTGGCTGGCGGGGATCCCCAACCTCCGCCCGCTGAAGCCTTCTTCAGCGCCAGTCTCCGGCGCAGCTGCGTTCGCTGCCTGCCCCCTGCTCTTCTTTCTTCTTGCTCCTCCTGTGCACGCAGGATGTCAGACTCACAGAAGCAGAAGCCTTGCAGATCAGCAATGCAGCCGCGCCAGAGAAGAGGATTTCGGCTGGCGGGGGTTGGGACCCCTGCCAGCAAAGGTATCCAACGATGATGGCAGCGGCAGGGGAGGGTTGTTGGCGGGAAGGGGCGATCGAAAGGGTTGGCACCCGGGGGGGGGGGGTCAAAGGTGGTGGTGGTAGCGGGGGGGGGGGGGGTCAAAAATGGCGGGGGGGGGGGGGGGTCGGCGTCCCCTCACCTCTGGCTCTGGACCCCTCCCACTGAAGTCTGGCTATGCCCCTGAGGTTTACATATTATATAGAGAGGTACAGTCTTTGTCACAATTTAAAAGCCCAATTTTCAATATATTCCTATGGGTGTCTCTAGAGTTAGTACATGCTAATTTTTAGTGCCCACTAAAAAGTTCGTACACCTACAGCTTGGCTTAGTAAACAGGGCCCCAAGTTTCTCTACCTGGGGCAATGTAGAGTTACGTGCAGGAGCGTAGCCAGGTTAAGCAGAGAGGCAGACGTACGCAATGCATAGGTGCGACAGACTGCCAGAGGTTTGTTTAGGGGAGCAGTCACTTGCTCCCCCAGAGTGACAAGAAGCTGCAGTGGGAATTGAACCCAGTTACCCAGCTTCTTAGTCCACTGCACTAACCATTAGGTTACTCCTCTAACTACTAACTTGATGTGAATTATGGAGTACACCTGCTATTAGAAGTTAATCTAGACTACAATGAAATTGAGTTAGGGCACCCCGTGAGAATATTTTCTGCACACTGAGTCCAGCACCGCCAAACAAATGTTATGTTTTCCAAAGAGGCCACAAAGCCACTCCTGAGCGTTACAGCACAGCCTGGATTTAGGCATCAGTAACCTAGGCGATTGCCTAGGGCACCAATGTTTGAAGGCACCAAATACCTGGACTAAACAGGAGTTTCTTTCCACTTGCTTTAGGACCAGCTCTATGATCTCAGGGTATAAACCTGCTCTCCAGTCCTGTCTATATTGCCAAAATGTTAAGTCCAGCCCTGGTTGCCTTTACTCCACCATCAATGTGGGTACTGTATATATGTGTGTGTATATATATATATATATATATATACAGAGAGAGAGAGAGAGATTTGGTAACTGTCATAAAGAAAATCGGCAATTGTTTTTGGTTCTCTACCTCAGATTTAGCTGAGTCTACCACATTAATCCCCAACAGCTCCACTGAAAGGCCGGACAGCCAAAAGCTAAACTTTAGCTCAGTTGTGACTCTACAATACGAAATGTCTGTGTAAAGTTAAAAGGGAGGTGAAAGGCGTTTGAGAATGCAATCTGTGCCTGGCAGCATTACATAAAATCTTTTGTGGGTAAAAAGAGAGAAGAAAACAATGCTGCAATGAAGTTCTGGGATGTTTGGCTTGTAGCTAAACCAGCTACTTATTGTCACTCATACAGAGGAAGATCAGGCAGCCAGAACTCGCTCAGACCAGTCCAAGAAGGAGACAATTTATAGCTTCTCTTTTACAAGCTGCTCAAACTTTCTTTCCACAAGCACAAACCAGCCAATGACCTCAGCCGCACTTTCCTCTGCCTCTGTCCTGGCTACCCATCATTACCTGGGAAGGGAAAGGATAAATTTGTACCCAGGAGGAAACTCATACAGAAGTCGAGTCCTTGAGGGTCACAAACTGACTCTGGCTTTTAGAATAGCCCAAATTGGTGAAAGATGAGGGATAGATAGGCAGCCAGAAAATGTTTATTTTGTGTCATTTCCCCAAGTCTTTTTCTGGAAGTTTCATTTGACAAAATGGCCAGAAAAATCCTAATAAACTTCTAACAATGTGCTCACTATGTAGAACGAGGGAGCACTGTTTCAGAAAGAGGGTGCCCTCTTTTCCTGAGTTTGGGGCGTAGCCAGACCGGCGGGAGGGGGGTCCAGAGCCCGAGGTGAGGGGGCACATTTTAGCCCCTCCTGGCGCCATTGACCCCCCCCCCCCCCACCACGTAGCTACGGCCCTGCTGTTCTAACATTTGGGATCAGCACTGTCTGCATTTATAATGTTAAAAATGTAATACATTGCTAATAACCTGTGCAGCATCAGCACTGAACAGTCCCTGTATTTAATGCACGCAGACTTAAGAGCGCCACTGGGCGCATTGGCAGAACATGTGTCCTACGACACAAGCGAGTTGCTCACCTCGGGGAAGGCTCCTTTAGCGTAGACCATGAGCAGAGGCATTTTCCCGCAGCCCCTGTCGCCCACAATCACAACCTTGACTTCTCAGCCACCGGCTCTGGGCTTTCTGCCACCGTCCCGTTGCTTTCCGTCATGGCTTGGCTGCAGTGAGCCTCTGCTTCGCTCTTCCCCAACCTCATCACTCACAACCTCCGCCGGGTCCTGAGCTTGCTGGCGGCGCTCTGGAAGCTCCGGGGGGGGGTGTCAGTCGGCTGCAACAGAACCACCCGGGAAGAACCTGCAGCAAGTCCGGTGGAGAGCGGGGGCTGTAGCCACCATGCCCACATTAGCCCCGTTTCTAAGGCTTTACCAAACTGCAAACAATTTTCCATTTTCCTCAAGTCCTCTGGCAACTGATTCCATAAAGAGGGGCCAAAATAATAAAAAGCCCGCTTCATGGCGGTTGTCAGCTTAACCAAAGACAAAAAGGGGAGCTCTAATATAGTTTTCTGTAAAGATCGCAACTGTCTTGATGGAAGATATCTGTTACTAAGAACATCAAGATAACCAGGAACCTTCAGGCTGAACTTTTGACATTTATCCTCGCAGACACTGGTAACCAGTGCAATTTGGCCAGCACTGGTGTTATATGATCAACTTTCTTCATACCCATAATCAAGTGGGCTGCTGTATTGTGTACTAACTGTAATCTCTTTAAGCTGACTTGGGGTCAAACCCTGAAAAAGCGAATTACAGTAGTCCATTCTACTGGTTACCAGTGCATGCATAACTTTCACCAAATTTGCTTTGGTGCCAAGATTCCATTATAGAATACCAGCCTAAGTTGGCATTGGCACACCTATATTTAGTCATGCCCACTTACACCAGATTTATGGCTGTTGTAAGTTGGCACGCCTGTGTGGCATGCAGTGCCATACTCTATGCGTGTAAGTAGGAGACTCACCCACATCTCACCTACAAGTGGAGGAGTAGCTTAATGGTAAGTGCAGCACCCTCACAACAACCAGGGAAACTGGGTTCAATTCCCAATACACCTCCTTGTGACTCTGGACAAGTTACCTAATCCTCTATGGGTCTAGGTACAAATTAAGTACGTGAATATAATATGTAAATATAACCACAGAAAAACAGTATGTCAAATCCCATCCCCTTTCCTTTCTTTTTATGTACTAGCCGTTGAGCCCGTAAAAACGGGCTGGTATTGGGGTTTTCCTTCCTTCCCCCCCCCCCCCCATGAGGTCGCCACCGCTACCGTTCCCCCCCCCCCCCGGAGTCGCCGCCGCCGCCGCCATCCCTCCACCCGGCCCGGGCCCTCTCTCTCTCCGCTACTAAACTTACACATCCATTCGCTGGAACGCAGCACGCACATCAGCTGAGCTGCCGTCGGCCCTTCCTTCTCTGCCTGTGTCCCGCCCTCCTGTGACGTAACGTCAGCGAGGGCGGGACACAGGCAGGGAAGGAAGGCCGACGGCAGCTCAGCTGATGTGCGTGCTGCGTTCCGGCAAATGGATGTGTAAGTTTAGCAGCGGAGAGAGGGCCCGGGCCGGGTGTGGGTGTGTGGGTGTGTGTGTGTGTGTGTGTGTGTGGGGGGGGGGGTTGGGGTAACGGTAGCGGCGACCTCGGGTGGGCGGGTGGGGGGGAGCAGTATCAACCTTGGCGGCGCAGTTTCCCTCTCTGTCCCGCCCTCGTCATCACGTATTGACGCGGGGGCGGGACAGAGAGGGAAGTCTCTACTGCGCATTTGCGAGTGAGTCGGTCAGTCGCCGTTTATATGTTTGATATGCCCCCATAGCACTTACATGCTCCCTTACAAACTAGCAAGTTAAGTGCTAGTTAAGATGCCACTTATGCATGCCTTCTCACACCCAGTTATAGAATTGCCCTTCACAAAGGTAATCTTATAATTGCACATGGGCCTATGAAGTACTTGCATATTTTTCCCTACCCAGGATACAGTGAATTTTCAAAACAAAACTATGTACATACTTTTGCTTTGAAAATTGCCCCAAGGAATTGACCCGCTGCTTACATTTGTACATGCCCTTTGGCATGAACTATATTTATAGTTTCATTTACATGTCTATGCATGTATTTTCAAACTTCTGTGCACAAGTGCAAACTCCTCAGTTCCATCCTTGGTACACATGCAGCTTTGCCAGCATATTGCATAGGCAATTTATAAAAGGCAATTTATAAAGTAAGTATTGCTTTACTCCCGGAAATAATTTGCAAATTACCTTCTAAGAATGTGTAAGGGAAAGTAAAAGGAGACAAGTGTCTGCTAACAACCAACAAGAGAGAAAGGTTAATGAATGGCAAAGCACTAAACATGGCAATCATCTCTCTAAGCTTTAATCGTTTCTTCAGTTGGTTTAAAGATTTCGGTTTACTTTGATCTTACCATTTTTTGAAAGCTTCTTTTCAACACAGGTCACACAAATGGACAGACCTGTATGATTTTAGGGAAAGGCTGTGAGCCCATGTGTGCTTTTTAAATATGCTCATTAGGGGGCAGTGTGTGATTTTTTTTTTTAGCAAGGGCTGTTCCAGCAGCTCCTGCATAATTCTCAACCAACACTCAAGATAAATCAGAACACCTAAGGCAAGAAAGAGGGACAGCAAAATTTCCAGCCTACACCCCTCCCCCCCCCTTAAAAATACAATGGATATATTCTGCAGTTTTAAAGAAAAGACTTCTGCTGGTCAGTGTATTTGCCTGAGGTAAAGAGAAACCAGGGATCTTAAGGCTGGTGTCCCTTGGCACCAGTTCTGTGGATGCTTGAGCATTCCCTAGTATCAGATCTGTCTCCCATATCACCTCTCCAATCTCTGCTCACCTTTCAGCTGTCAAGGGAGGCAGATCTGATATTGACAGTGCTTAAGGATTCAAAGAACCAGCATCTGTGAGTTTACCATGAAATTCATTTTATCCCCACCCTGATACTTGAGTACAGTCTACTCTCTGGGACGTCAGCTATTCTTTGTTTTTAAACAGGCCTGGAAGTTCTAGAAGCCATATCACAAAAGTTAAAAAGCAGTGTAGCTGTCATGTTACTCCATTTGAAATACAGAAATAAAGGTTAATGAATAAAAATGTAAAAGGTCAGGACCAGCTGAACATCAAGAAAGAGAAATTGACTTCTATGGTAATTGGTCCCTTCCTGTCAAAAAGATTCTTTATAGGCTGTGATACCTGTGGTGGACAAAATATAAGCAAACAAACGATGCTGTATATGAGCTTTAAAGACCACCTAGGTCCTCTATCTCTCATTCTTTCATGGATATACTGTAAGGTGTTCTCTCTCCAGTGGTAGCCTGGGACAGTCTAGACTTATCTTGCAAGATTCTCAAATTTGGAGATTTTTCTAATTTTGGAGCAGTGTCTCTGACTTGACAGCAGCCTCCTGTCTGTGGTTCCAGTGGGATAGAGGCACAGTGGTCCCCGTTCCTCAACCTCCAGTAGTATAGGGAGGAATTTATCTGGGGGAGGATGGGGCAAAGTAATATTGTGCATTACCCAACAGAGCTTTCTATGGAGCATGTAGTAATAGGAAGGTTGATGCTGATGAGAAACTATATGGGGGGGGGGGGAGGGGGTTGGGAATGCCTCTCTTCCCCCTTCTCTACACCCACATGTACCTCTGTGATCTGGTATAAGTAATCAATAGTTTTATTAACCCATGGTACCGTGTTGGTGATCTTCCCTTCAAATGGTTGTGTAGCAGCATTTCTTTCCTTCTTCATCTGCAGTGAGTAGCCAGTCTCTGGGGGTAGGCGCATAGAAGACGTGCCTGCTGCAGGACAAGGAAGGCACATTAGAAAGCAAGGCTATTCCATGTGTCTCTACTGCTTGTGCTTATAAGCTGTCACCAGCATTGTTTGTTCTTGTTCAGACCCCTGATCCCTCCAGCTTTGTCTTATGGTTCCCCACTGCCACCATATTGTTTGTCTTTCTGAAAGACCACAGCACCACTGTGTCCTTCATGGAAGACCCCTGAAACCATTCCCCTGAAATTCCTATTGCTGTCAGTATATCGAGTCTACATACTCCTTGAAATCTGGAATCTTTGCATTCCTTTTTATCAAAGATCTCATACAGTTTGTGCCAGAGGTTCGTCCTTTCTACTCAATGCACTCTATATGAAGATCCCATTCTGGGAAGTCTCAGCAGTTCACCCTTAAAGCTGGTTAGCCAAAATGCAACTGTGTTGAGTACGTTTGTTTGGGATGAGTACGTTTATCTGGGACTTGTGCATACTAGTGATCAATAAAAAGGACTGGTTTTACTACTTTGGATCAACTCGATGTTTTTTAGTTCTTCCACTCCTGAGATTTTTCTGCATGTGCTCTTCTGTGGAAGTTCTTGGCTTTCTCCTTCTTTGGGAAACAAGAAAAGATTACAGAAGGAAAACTGCAGGGGAGAGGTTAAGTGCATCAGGGGAAGCAAGTCCTGGTAAACAAAGGAGGGGGAAGGGAGGAGGAAGATGAGTGGCAGCATGTTGACATATACTCTATCATCCTCTGTCCAGATTCTCTTGTCTTTGGCTGCTCAGAATGGGAACAGCCTCCGTGGGGCATGATTAAAATGATACGAAAAATGTAACAAAGAAAATGTTCCATGTAATGTGGAAACTGAAAAGAGTTAAACTTTTCTTCCCAAGGGAGGTATTCCAGAACTTGGTGCAATCAATGGTGCTGAGCCATTTAGACTACTGCAATTCCATCTACGCAGGATGCAAAGCACAAATCTTCAAGAAACTCCAAACTGCCCAAAACACTGCAGCTAGACTCATATTTGGAAAATCGAAATTCGAATGCGCCAAACCCCTAAGAGAAAAATTACATTGGCTCCCATTAAAAGATGGTTTATAAAATTATTCATGGTGAGGCCCCGTTATACATGTCAGACCTCGTAGACCTACCAGCAAAAGATCATCACGCACTTTCTTGAACCTCCATTACCCCAACTGCATCTAGTTTCTCCTACATCAGCACACAACTGTGGAATGCTCTACCAACTACCGTAAAAACTATGCATGTTTTGACAAGACTTCCGTAAATTACTAAAGACTAACTTGTTCAAAGAGACTTACCTAAAGGATCCTTCATAATCGACCAGACATCAAAACTTACCAAAATAAGTCAACATTGAACTCTTTTTGTTTACTTTACTCACATTATTAATGTTGAAGGTTTTACATTTACCCTTGATCTTTAATGCCTGAATTGAATTGTATATTTACTTCTTATGACTTATTTTATTTTCTGTACTTTAATTGCAATAATACTCTGTATCTCTTATTCCGGAATGGCGATCGCCATTACGGCATAATGTAAGCCACATTGAGCCTGCAAGTACAGTGGTGGAAATAAGTATTTGATCCCTTGCTGATTTTGTAAGTGTGCCCACTGACAAAGACATGAGCAGCCCATAATTGAAGGGTAGGTTATTGGTAACAGTGAGAGATAGCACATCACAAATTAAATCCGGAAAATCACATTGTGGAAAGTATATGAATTTATTTGCATTCTGCAGAGGGAAATAAGTATTTGATCCCCCACCAACCAGTAAGAGATCTGGCCCCTACAGACCAGGTAGATGCTCCAAATCAACTCGTTACCTGCATGACAGACAGCTGTCGGCAATGGTCACCTGTATGAAAGACACCTGTCCACAGACTCAGTGAATCAGTCAGACTCTAACCTCTACAAAATGGCCAAGAGCAAGGAGCTGTCTAAGGATGTCAGGGACAAGATCATACACCTGCACAAGGCTGGAATGGGCTACAAAACCATCAGTAAGACGCTGGGCGAGAAGGAGACAACTGTTGGTGCCATAGTAAGAAAATGGAAGAAGTACAAAATGACTGTCAATCGACAAAGATCTGGGGCTCCACGCAAAATCTCACCTCGTGGGGTATCCTTGATCATGAGGAAGGTTAGAAATCAGCCTACAACTACAAGGGGGGAACTTGTCAATGATCTCAAGGCAGCTGGGACCACTGTCACCACGAAAACCATTGGTAACACATTACGACATAACGGATTGCAATCCTGCAGTGCCCGCAAGGTCCCCCTGCTCCGGAAGGCACATGTGACGGCCCGTCTGAAGTTTGCCAGTGAACACCTGGATGATGCCGAGAGTGATTGGGAGAAGGTGCTGTGGTCAGATGAGACAAAAATTGAGCTCTTTGGCATGAACTCAACTCGCCGTGTTTGGAGGAAGAGAAATGCTGCCTATGACCCAAAGAACACCGTCCCCACTGTCAAGCATGGAGGTGGAAATGTTATGTTTTGGGGGTGTTTCTCTGCTAAGGGCACAGGACTACTTCACCGCATCAATGGGAGAATGGATGGGGCCATGTACCGTACAATTCTGAGTGACAACCTCCTTCCCTCCGCCAGGGCCTTAAAAATGGGTCGTGGCTGGGTCTTCCAGCACGACAATGACCCAAAACATACAGCCAAGGCAACAAAGGAGTGGCTCAGGAAGAAGCACATTAGGGTCATGGAGTGGCCTAGCCAGTCACCAGACCTTAATCCCATTGAAAACTTATGGAGGGAGCTGAAGCTGCGAGTTGCCAAGCGACAGCCCAGAACTCTTAATGATTTAGAGATGATCTGCAAAGAGGAGTGGACCAAAATTCCTCCTGACATGTGTGCAAACCTCATCATCAACTACAGAAGACGTCTGACCGCTGTGCTTGCCAACAAGGGTTTTGCCACCAAGTATTAGGTCTTGTTTGCCAGAGGGATTAAATACTTATTTCCCTCTGCAGAATGCAAATAAATTCATATACTTTCCACAATGTGATTTTCCGGATTTAATTTGTGATGTGCTATCTCTCACTGTTACCAATAACCTACCCTTCAATTATGGGCTGCTCATGTCTTTGTCAGTGGGCAAACTTACAAAATCAGCAAGGGATCAAATACTTATTTCCACCACTGTAGGTGGGAAAATATGGGCTACAAATGCTGCAAAATAAATAAATATAGTACATAAGATTGGATGGATTTCTTCCAGAGGTGTTCATGGAAGATTATTGAGTTTTTGTCACTATATTCAGAAAAGGCGCGAAAGGGAAACATGTCGATTGCTTTACCATGTCACATGTGAACAGTGGTGTAGCCAGGAATTTTCAACAGGGGGTGTGTCTCTAGCTGAGTCAGGGTTGTTGCACAGTTTCTAATCATTAGACTTTTGCACTCGCACACAGCACTATTATTCTCATTGTTCTCAAGATCCAAAATTATGGAATGCATTGCCCATTGAAGTTCGTTCATTACGGAATATGGACCAGTTTAAAAATGCTTTAAAAACTCATTTATTTCTTTAGGCTTTTGGTTCCTCTGATGTATGATATTATTTTAATACCATGTAAATTTAATTTGCTGTATGTTTTATTTTAAGAGTAACATAGCAATTTTTGTATAGTTTGTTAAGCAAAGAAATAATTTTTATTGTTCTGTCCTTTTATATTTTGTATGACTTGTTCCCCGCTTAGATGTTTATAGATATAGCGGGTTAATAAATAAAGTTTTATTATTATTACTTTACAGGCTACGGATGTAAGGAATACAAAACAAACTGTCCTTCTTCCCCTTATGGCACGATCTACTTGTTGTGCCTGGCCACCTGTCCCTCACACCCTCTCCCTGCACTTACAATTACTTATCCTGTGGGCTCAGCTGCCAGTGCATGGCCAGTGAAAAGCCAAAGAGGCTCCTTCCGGATGCTCTTGCTTGTGTTCAGGTTAAAAGTCAAGATCAAGCCTTGGGTGCATTGCCTGCCGATTGGAGCATCCAGCACGGGAAAAAGGAGTGCTTGAGCTCTAAGTACTGCTGACAGGGAGTTGCGGGTGCAACGAATGCACCGTATATGGCTAGGCCACTGCCCACAGTCCTTTGGAACAGTAAATATAGAACATGTGACGGGCTTTGGTGGAACTGTGTCTTTGTGTTCATGACTTTGGGAAAATGGTGATTGTCACAAGTTGTCACATTGAAAGTAAAAGGAACAGTGGCTTTGGTGTACCCTCCAGCCAATGGATGCCTCAGAAATAGGAATGGGAATCAAGTCCATGTTTGCGGGCTGCTATTCTTTTTCAGAATGGCTTACCTTCACCATCATATTAATATCACAAGCAGCTTACTCAGTTGGGTTATAATGGATTGCATTCAGGGCTGGTGCCTTAGGTGAATTTTTAGCCGTGCGACTCCCCCCCCCCCCAAAGGGCAGCTTAGGGATCTTCATGGCTAGCATCTTCCCTTCCATACCTTATTCACTTCCCTACCCTACACCCTCATGTCCAGCAACTCCCTTTTCTCTACTCTCACCAGGTATCCAAGCATCACGCCTTCTCTTCCTCCCCCATACAAGGTATCCAGCATCACCACCCCTACTGAGGTATCTAGTATATCCCTTCACTACCCCCAGGCAGGGCCAGCAGTAGGGTGTGGCAAACAGGGCAGTTGCCCTTGGCCCCCATGCCACAGGGGGCCCCAGCCTGCCTCAAGGAGGTATAGCTTGCAGACAGGCTCTTACTTACCCCACAAGTGTTCAGTCTCTCCCTTTCCCTACCCTCCAGCATTGCCTCTTCTTTTGCCTAGTGGAACTGCACTGTTGCCGTCACCACCACACTTCAGCAAGCCAGCCCTAAAGTAACCTGTTTAAAAAGGCATACCCTACCAGTCCAACACAAATGCCTGATCTCTGCAACACAACAAAACTAAAGAACGTAATGGACATAACACAACTCTTCTGTTGTACGATTCCCTAGTGTGGCTGTGCCACATGAACTTTATCTTACCACAACATCACTATGTATTTGTTCACACCGGAGTCTGCAAAGGCCTCTCCGGTACTATGTAAGCCACATTGAGCCTACAAAATAGGTGGGAAAATGTGGGATATAAATGTAACAAATAAATAAATAAAGCAACAGCAACTAGCACAGGGCACAAAACCTAACGAGCCCACAACTTGCATTTTAAACTGGTTCCAGCCAGTTTAAAACGCAAGTAGTTCACCCCGGGCATGCACTAAGGGCATTTTCCCTGCCACGGTAGCAGGCAACGAAAACGGAATGCAAATGATTGAAAAGCTATTATAATGAGCTGCACTACCGTTGCAGCCCATTATAATGAGATGCACTACCGTTTTTCCGATTCCCTTACCGTAGGAACCCTAATGAGATGTCTGACCTCTCGTTAGGGCTCCTGTGAGGGAATCGGAAAGGAAAAGGGCCCCCAAAAAAGGTAAAAAAGAAAAAAAAAAAGCAGGGAGCGCATGTGAGGGGCGTCCTTTAAGGACGTACTCTCCCTGCGCTTCTGAGAGACGTCTTTTTTTTGCATTTTTTTTAGCTCTGCCGGCGCTGGTGTTTTTTCCCCCCTTCTATTTTGTCTTCGCCGCCCCTCCACAGCAAAACTTTTATATTTTCCTGGTTGCCGGAGAATCGGGATGTCCCTTTAGATTAGGCTCCTCTTCCTGGTCTCTTCAGCCAATCAGAGCGCGTTTCGCTAACAACAGCCAGCTAAGGCCGCTTTGATTGGCTGAAGAGACCAGGAAGAGGAGCCTAATCAAAAGGGACGTCCCGATTCTCCGACTCAGGTACCGAAGGAATAGAGAATGCAAGTGAGCTACAACGAGTAGTTCATTTGCATTCCCCATCGTTGATGCATTCCCGTTCCCTACCGATTCGCTATGGAATCGGTAGGGAACGGGAATTACCAACGTCTTTAATGCATCTGGGCCTGAAGGCCTTGAGGTCTCACATTGGCCGCTCTAATTTTGTTTTAGAGCTGCTGCTGCTGCTGTTGACTTCTGCGCCAGCACTGCCCTCAGATTTGTGCCATCCTAGATGGATGCCTAGTGATAGAGCCAGCCCTGTTTGCATTCATACTGCAGTTTGAAAAAGCTGTAGGCTGGTTTAATGTTTGGTGGCAAATGAGTGGTATAAACATGTTCAATTCAATGAGGTCAGTATTCAGAGGTTGGCACCCAGTTTAACTTTTAAATGTGTAAAGGGCATACAGATTCTGCCTGTGATCTCTTGGCTGTAATTTTTATTGAACTGTTGACTTGGAAATTTCTTGCAGTTTCTAGAACCAGGGCTGACTTTACTGCTTGAGTGGCAGTGGTAGGAGGAGGCACCCCTTTGGAGGGAAACTGAAAGGGTTTTTGCTCCCATGGCCACTACACCTTGAGTATTGTGTTCAGCTCTGGTCGCCGTATCTCAAAAAAAGATATAGCAGAATTAAGAAAGATTCAAAGAAGAGCAACCAAAATAATAAAATTACTGGGGGAGGAAAATGTGCTAAATGAGTATCTTTGTGGTGCAACCAGATAAAAAGAAGTCACCGTGGTTCAATCAAGATTAATTAACTGCTAAACGGAACTGTAGGAAACTTGAAAGAAAATGGCATAAAGATCGAACAGAGATAAGAGTAAGGGGAAAACTGCTATAAAAAAAAACAAAATTGTGGAGGAGTGGCCTATTGGTTAGTGTGGTGGGCTTTGGTCCTGAGGAACTGAGTTCAATTCCCACTTCAGGCACAGGCAGCTCCTTGTGACTCTGGGCAAGCCACTTAACCCTCCATTGCCCCATGTAAGCCACATTGAGCCTGCCATGAGTGGGAAAGTGCAGGGTACAAATGTAACACAAAAGAAATTGTTAATATACAGAAACAGTTGCTGCAATCACCTTCTGACCCATCGGACTATTTCAGTACCTTATTTGTTTTACAGAAACAAATAAAAGCTGATAGATCTTGGTCGTGTTTTGCATCTCCATCAGTTAAGTTTGTGAAGACTTGTTTATTAAAATATTCTTCAGCCTCTTGCATGTTGGATGTTTGTCCTAGTTATTTGCCGAGAGAGGTTTCTTCAGACCTTATTACACTGTTCACTCAATATATTACTAATATGTTATCTTGAGGATTATTCCCTAGTGAAAGAGGGGATGCAGAATGCTTCATCCAGTCTCTCTCTCTCTGAATGTCTCTCTTTCCCATCTAATATCTCTCTCTCGCTCCCCATCTAGCATCACCCCATCTCTTGTCTCTCTTCCCCCATCCAGCAACACCCCATCATTGCTATAGTGTTACTAGACATACGCAGCGCTGTACACATTATATGGAGGAACTTTTTCTGTCCCTAGTGAGCTCCCAATCTAAGATGTTTTTGACCTGCCCATGCACGCTATGAAATGTAGGCACGGAGTTTATAGAATAGGGCGTAAGGCAGGTGTGTGCATAACTCCTATTTATTTATTTGTTGCATTTGTATGCCGCCTTCAAATCTGGGCTAAAGGCCTACCTGTTTGATGCTGCTTTTAATTCCTAACTTGTCACCTGCTCGTAATCTTATCTTGTCGTCCTCTCTTCAATAGTCCCTTTTCCCTATGTGTCCTATCTGTCTGTCCTACCCTTATCCCTTATTTGTCCTGTCTGTCTGTCCTGATTGAGTTTGTAAGCTCTTTTGAGCAGGGACTGTCTTTACTTCATGCTCAAGTGTGAAGCGCTGCGTACGACTGGTAGCGCTGTAGAAATGATTTGTAGTAGTAGTAGAAGCCTGCCCTTGCAGATCAGCAACGCAGCCGCGCAGGCTTCTGTTTCTGTGAGTCTGACGTCCTGCACGTACGTGCAGGACGTCAGACTCACAGAAACAGAAGCCTGCGCGGCCGCGTTGCTGATCTGCAAGGGCAGGCTTCTACATGGAATGCTGCTAGCGGATTAGCAACATTAACATTCCATGTAGAATCTCAAATAGTAGCAACATTCCATTTAGAATCATTCCTATGTGTCCTATCTGTCTGTCCTACCCTTATCCTTATTGGTCCTGTCTGTCTGTCCTGATTTAGATTGTAAGCTCTTTGGAGCAGGGACTGTCTTTTCTTCATGTTCATTTGTGAAGCGCTGCGTACGACTGGTAGCGCTATAGAAATGATTTATATTAGTAGTAGTTGTTGTTGTTGTATCCCACATTTTCCCACCTATTTGCAGGCTCAATGTGGCTTACAATTTTCCATCATGGCTTTCGCCGTTCCAGAGTAAAAGATACAATTGGTATTATATGGAGAACATGGGTGACATAATAAAATAAACAATCAGGTGAGAAGAGAAAACATTCAACTGATATTACACATAGAACATGGGTGACATAATAAAATTAAAGAGCAAATTAACTCCAATAACTGATTGTAAGCACCTAATTGACTTGTTTGTGTGCGCATTTGCGATCCATGCCCAAATATGGGTGACCTATACAGAATCTTGGGGGGGTTTGTCTCACTTCCTTTCTCATCACTTTTATTTTGGGGAAAGGGAAAGATTAATTCAGTGGCAGGATTCTCATCTCCATGTTGTCATTCAGATTCTTATGTCCCTTCTTCTCTCACAAGCAGGACTGGTCATAGGGGATAGCAAGAGGACCGCCCACTTCAGGTCCTACACTGAACTAGCTCCAGGTCCTACACCCCCTCAAGACCTGTCTTTTCCAAAAAGGAGAGAGGTTAACTTTGTTTGAACGCAAGTAAAACCGAGCATCTCTATGGGTCCCTAACACAAGTGAATACATACCTGACATCAGAATCTATTTTTGGAAGCACAAACTCCCCCTCAAATCACATGTCAGGAACCTTGGAATACAGTTAGATTCAGCATTTACTCTGATTCCCCAAATCCAAGCAACCATCAAGAGCTGCTTCTACTATTTACGACAGCTACGCTGCCTCTCTCCTTGCATCGAGAAGGTAAATCTTATTCCAGTTGTGCATGAAATGATAACATCAAGACTGGATTACTGTAATGCACTCTACAACAGTCTGATTACAAAGGGCCTGCACCAGCTCCAATTGATTCAGAATGCTACAGCAAGACTAATAGAAGGTTGAAAGCGACATGACCACATTACACCATTTTTGCAAAAACTTCACTGGTTACCAGTACAATACAGGGCTAAATTTAAAACTCTATGAGTCAGATGCACAAAACCTAACGAGCCCACAACTTGCGTTTTAAACTGGTTCAAGCCAGTTTAAAACGCAAGTAGTTCACCCCGGGCATGCACTAAGGGCATTTTCCCTGCCACGGTAGCAGGCAACGAAAACGGAATGCAAATGATTGAAAAGCTATTATAATGAGCTGCACTACCGTTGCAGCCCATTATAATGAGATGCACTACCGTTTTTCTGATTCCCTTACCGTAGGAACCCTAACGAGAGGTCTGCACCTCTCGTTAGGGCTCCTGTGAGGGAATCGGAAAGGAAAAGGGCCCCCAAAAAAGGTAAAAAAGAAAAAAAAAAGCAGGGAGCGCATGTGAGGACGTCCTTTAAGGACGTACTCTCCCTGCGCTTCTGAGAGACGTCTTTTTTCGCATTTTTTTTAGATCTGCCGGCGCTCATGTTTTTTCCCCCCTTCTATTTTGTCTTCGCCGCCCACTTACCCCTCCACAGCAAAACTTTTATATTTTCCTGGTTGCTGGAGCATCGGGACATCCCTTTAGATTAGGCTCCTCTTCCTGGTCTCTTCAGCCAATCAGAGCGCGTTTCGCTGACAACAGCCAGCTAAACCCGCTTTGATTGGCTGAAGAGACCAGGAAGAGGAGCCTAATCAAAAGGGACGTCCAGATTCTCTGACTCAGGTACCGAAGGAATAGAGAATGCAAGTGAGCTACAACGAGTAGCTCATTTGCATTCCCTATCGTTGATGCATTCCCGTTCCCTACTGATTCGCTATGGAATCCATAGAGAACGGGAATTACCGACGTCTTTAATGCATCTGGGCCTATGTCTGATCTTCAAGGCCCTCAAAGGAAATGACCCTGAGTACCTGAAGAATAGGATGATCCTCTATACACCCCCAAGGACACTAAGGTCCTCTCAAGGACTATCATTAACCATACCCTTTCCAAAAGACATTACACAATGTGATACCTGCAAGTGAGCCTTCTCCGGAGTAGCCCCCACACTTTAGAATGCAGTCACTGAAGGCTCCACTTAACATGACTATCTCTACTTCAGAAAGCAGGTAAAGGCTTGGCTCTTCAACCAGGCCTTTAATGGAAGAGGTAACTAACTTGTTAGTCTCAGTCACACACACAAGGAGTGACATGGGCTGCACATACTGCAGCAGGACATGTTTATCCACTCCTACCCTAGCTGTGATAATATTTAACCATCTCTCTGATCTCATGTGTACCTTTCTTTAAATTAGTCACCTAACTTTATTACTCTCTTACCTATCTATATGTTCCATCTTTGCTTATACCCTACACTGTCAACTGAAATGTTCTATTACGCATTGTGTTGACATTGTAAGTAGTATAATATGCCATACTTTGTATTGTTATTTGAATATTTTTACTGCTGTAATTGTCTATTGCTCATGTTTGATTTATTCTTACTGTACACTGCCTTGAGTGAATTCCTTCAGAAAGGTGGGAAATAAATAAGTAACCCAATCTTATAGCCTTCCATTTGAATAGCTTGTGGTGCAGCCCTTGCCATAGCATAGATACAAGTGTAGAGAAAGATTCTGCAGTATCACATTTAGAAGACGCTGCTAAAAACAGGATTAAGACACTGGCCGATGCTCATAGGTTCATGGTAGAATAAAATTTTACTGCGAACCTAGCACAGCAAAATTGCTGCAGCCTGCTCAGAATAATGAGCATGCAAATTAATGCCACATTAAAATCATGGTATTAGCTGCTTACTGTTTTGCTAAAAATCAGCTGGTGCTAAACGCTGAGACGCCCATTATATTTGTATGGATGTCTCAGTGTTTAGTGACTGCTGATTTTTAGCATGAGCATATAACAGTAGCACACCTTAATAAAAGAGCCCCTAATTTTCCTGTCAGTGCCTGAGTGCTGATTGGCTCAGGCACTGACAGGAAAGTTGATGTTTCTTTAAAAAATGTTTCCCTTACCCCAACCCCATCCCTATTCATAAATTAAAAAAAAAACTTGGCCCATCCCCTCCCCTCCCATGCTGTACCCCCTCCCGAGCATTGGCAAAAATCTTTGATGGTCCAGTGGACCCTTGATCTCTCTCCCCCCAAATTAGAAAAAGCCCTGTTGTTTGGTGGACCCCTGACCTCCCTTTCTATAAATCTTGAAAAAGCGCTGGTGGTCTAGACGGACCCCAGCCCAGCCATGCCAGGATCACCCCAAAGTCTACCCTGGTAGGTGGGGCCCATACCATATAAGGGAGTTTTCCTTATATGTAGTTGTCCCACCCAGCGTACATCCATTTTGATAACATACCCCAAAGCAGGAGGGGAGGAGGCATCCCTCTGTCCTCCCTCCTGCCTCCTATCAGGTACAGAGAGGTTGGGGGGGGTCCACTTAACAGGGTAGACTTCAGGACTCCCATCCTGGCCTAGCTGGACTAGGTTGGGGTCCAACCAGATCACCAGGGCTTTTTCAAAGTTAATGGAAAGGGAGGGTCAGGGGTCCACCGGACTACCAAAGTTTTTTTTTAGAGGATGGGCTGATGCTGGGGGTGGGGGGGGCACCTCATGGTGGGAGAAGGGCGGGGGGCACAGCACGATGGCAGGGAAGCAAATTCGGGGCAGGATGGTTGGGTTGGTGAGAGAGAGGAGGTGTCCTTAGACACCCTTTCTCTCAACCAACCCTCCTAATGCTGCCCCAGACCTGGCATTATTTTTTCTGGCGGTAAATGCTTTCTAGAGCTTTTTGTTTTTTTTAAAGAATTCCAGCAGGGTACTAAATGACCACATTTAATGGAGACATGATGCTGCCTGGAATGGGGTAGAGGAAGGAGGGGTGGTATGGGGGGAGGAGGGAGAACTTTAGAAGGGTAAGGCGGGGTTGGGAGGGAGGATGGGGGTAAGGGGGGAGGTAGGGGGGGAGTTATTGTGGGGGGAAAAAGTGACAATCAATGTTTTGTCATGGTTATCGGTCATTTATCTGTTCATGTTGTGTTCTGTATATGACTTACGCATATTGTATTGTTTACACTGAGTCATTAATAAAATTGTTAAAAAGTAAATGCATTTAAATGCAGTCTACACTAATGGTTTAAGTGCCCATGGTAGAGGAGTGTGGTAGCCGTGTTAGTCCACTCTTAAGGTTATCAATTGAAATCAAACAAAATAAAACATGGAAAAGAAAATAAGATGATACCTTTTTTATTGGACATAGCCCATGGTGAAACCATTAGAGCATTGGGTGGCATACTAATGCCAGCGCTATTCGTCTTTAGTGCTAGAATTAGGTTTTGAGCATAGAGGGCCACAAAAGGACCTGTTGGCACCTTGTTTGCTCATCCACCCAGAATGGTGGAGAACAAAGAGACAAGACAACGAAACTGAGTTGGATAAGGAGTGAGACTAGAACAGCTGTCAGTTGGGAGATATCCTTAACGACTGGGCAGATTGGTTGAGCTAATTGGTTTTCATGTACTATGCTAATATGTTTCTATGTTAGGTTTGTGGAACTGTAGCTCTTCCAAGGCTCTTCACAGCTCCCCAGAGATGAGGAACACCATGCAGCAAAACTGGTTCGGCCAGAAGTTCTGGAAGGTATGGTGTCTACAAATATCGAAGAGACGCTATACAGAATGTGAGTTCCATTCTCTATTTTTATAGGCAAACACCAGGGCTAAAGATAACATCTGCAAGTTTCTCCTTCACTGCACATTAGCATATTGGACATATTTTTGTCATGTCATTTTACTGTCACTTTTTCACCTAATGGATCTGGAAGATACTGTTTATAATTTGGGGAATCTGAAAATGCTAAATGCTGGCTGAAGATGTGCAAATCAGGCAGTGCAGGGTCATTGGTTACATGGGTCCAATGAGTCATGGATCTAAGTGTCATTAACACACATTCCCCCCCCTGTTTACTAAGCCAAGCTAGCGGCCGCCACGCAGCAATGCCGACACAGCCCGTTCAAAGTGAACGGGCTATGTCGGCATTAGTGCCCGGCAGCTGCTAGAGCGGCTTTATAAATAGGGGGAATTATTAATAACTAAGACCCATTGCATAAAATGGAACCTGTGGCAAAATAGCACGTGTGGATGGCATTAACAAGAGCTAATGCATTAATGCACAGGACTATCTGTGGCGAATATACATTATATTGAGACTGAGTCTGCTTTTTCATTTGCTGGCCCTTTAATGTGACAAGAATTGCCTGGGTATCTATGAATGTATGATAATGTATTTCAGTGTAAAAAAAATATGTGAAGACTAGGGCCAGCTCAAGGGACTGTGGCATCACGGGACAACTTTTGCAATGGTGCCCATCCCCCCACACCTGAGATCCGTTAGCCCCCTTTTCTCTGAAGATCCTCCCCCCCCCCACACACACACACGCACATACAGTGATAAAGGTCTGGCATCTTTCCCTCTCCTCTCCTCCACCTGCAGAGGGAAGCAAAGAGAGAGATGGGATTTTGGTGCCTTTTGTCATTGGTGTCCTGAGCCAGTACCTGGTCCATAGGTTGTTCTATAGGTTGAGCCAGTAGTAGTGTATAGTTAGGTACAATACGTTTTAGGTGGGTTTTGGAGCACTCTCTATACAATATAAGGGGGTAAGGATGAGATGTATACCTGAGAGCTGTTAGGTAAAGGCCATTGCAGTGCCCCACTGCTCTGCGGGGATGTCTGTGTGGCCAGTCTACTAAGATTTCTGGCTCCTCCTATATCGCAATGGCTTGATTTTGTGCGTTTTTTTACTTGGACCTTTTTTTTTTTTTTTTTAAACGGTCCAAAAAGATAAACACATTGAGTACAACAATGTGTAGAAAAAGGCCATGTTCAAAACAAAAAGATAAATGTTTTGTTTTCAAAAATCGCTATATTCATCACTTGAATTTTAGATGTTTTGAGCAAAACACCCAAAGTCAGATTTAAACATCATATTGAAAATTCCTCTCCACATTACCTTAAAGTTTGCAGTTTTATTACTCAGGAAGGTGTGGGTTTTATTTTTGTTGTTTTAAGGATATATATTTTATACTTTGTTGATTTTATGCATGTTTTATTGTAACCCACTAGGCATAGGCAGGCTATAAATGTATAAAATAAAAAAACAGAAAGTCAGGCGGTCTGCCAAATCCAATATGGAAGACAAAACAACAAGGCAGAAAACACAGTCTTTATTAATAGATTAAAAGCTCCCAGAATTTCAACCTTCTGGCATCCAGAAGCGAAACTACTCGTAACACTCACTAACAGTCTTTTTAAAGACCCATCACTGAAGACAAAATAATAGCAATTGTCTGACACATTTATTTAGTGACCTGTTGCCCCTGACGCTCCCATTTGTATTGGCGAAACATGACCATTTTGGGCATTTTATGTTGAAATTCTGGGAACTTTTAATCTATTAATGAAGACTGTTTCTTACAAGGTCTGCCTTGTTTGCCTTGTTTTATTTATTTATGACATTTTTACCCCACGTTAGCCCGAGAGTGACTCAGGTTCAATGTGACTTACATAACAAACAATTAAATGAATGGTACATATTAAAAATTACATAAACATTATAAAGTACAATAATTAATGCTATAACATTGGCTTTGTAAAACAAATATATGTAGTGAATTAACCTGGATGCAACTTTTCTTAAGGGCACATGGATAGAGAAGAAGATTAAATTAAAATTAAGTTTGTAAACAAAGAATTGAAGATGAGTAAATATGGGTACAATTAGGGCTAGATTGGATTAGGATTGTTGTTTTATCTTCCATATAAATGTATAAATAGATAAAAACTATAGTCCTAAATCAAGTGACTGAAAATTTCCCTCTTTTACTACTAGTGCTATTTATAATTTCTGAAGTGCTATGAGACGCACACAGTGCTGTACACAAACACATAAGAGATGGACCCTACTTAACAGAGCTTGCAATCTATTTAAGACAGACAAAAAGGACATAAGAGATTAGTAAATTTAATTTCTTATAAGAATGATTAAAAACAACAGGGGTATTAAACAGGGGAATAACTGCTGGGAATAGTTTAAAAGCAGCCTCAAAAAGGCAGATTTGACTAGGGCTAGAGGAAGCATGACATACTGATTCAGGAAGTTAATTCCAGACTTAAGGCACAGCAAGATAGAAAGAATGAAGTCTGGAGATGGTAAAAAATGCATGCCTTAAGAAGAGAAGTTCCTTGGATCCTGTTTAGGTCAGGGGAGAAGAGGTACATATGTACACACATATGCTCTAATTCTATAAATTTGCATGCCCAAATTCGTACACACAATTTATATAAGGTTGGTTGCACGTGCAACATAATCTAATAATTTGCTTTTAAGGTACAGGGCTGGAAAGGTTATAAATGGAACACTGTGCTGTATTATTGTAAAATTTGTGTCATGTTTCAGTGGTGAACTTCTGAATTTTTGGTTGCATTTGCTTCATGTTGGAGTTAATGAAAAAGATTGAAACATAATTTGCTTTTAATTGGAGTTAACAACCAATTATTGGCTTACATTAGTGTTAATTGACACTGATTGGCACCAATTAGGAGTTGTACACCCAATGGCCCTTAGTCACTATTCTAGAAATTGCATGCGCAAAGGGGCATGAGTGGGTCAGGGACCTGCCTAGGAGTTAAGCTTGGTTATAGGCACCTAACTGCAGACAGGTGCCAGTACTTACACCAGCCTTTGCTCATGCCTAAAATTAGCTGTGAAACTGTGGATTTATACTAGTACAGTGATACCTCGGTTTTCGTCGATAATCTGTCCGAAAACAATCGGCGAAATCCGAAACCGACGAAGACCGAGGCAATTATTTCCATATGAATCAACACTGGAAAGCAATTGAATTGTTTGGCTAGATGCGCAGGGTGATGCTCACACAACGAGAAACAATGCCACGCTGAGCAGGAGAACGCGTGGGTCGCCCTTTGTTTTCGCAAAATTAGCAGCAAGGTCACGTGGACACGTCGATAAATCCGAGGCAACCAACGAAATCCGAGACAAATTTTTCACGGAAAAAATCAACGAAAACCGAAACCGACGATAACCGAAGTCAACGAAAACCGAGGTATTACTGTATTCTATAAGGGCAGTTCCACATTATTGAATGCATGCTTATCGCCTATATTTTGGTGCTGTTTCTTGAATCTACCTCACGCTTTCCAAGCAAAATTCTGCCTGCACAAAGAGCCAGTGTAGGTGGACCATCTGAAGCAAAAACATCAAAGCAAAATCAAGCGCCTAGTTTTCTTTAACCCACACCTGTACCGTTTTCCTCCCTACAAGGACAGTTTGAAAATTCCCCTAGATACCAACCGGTTCTAACTTTATCGTTTCTTTGTTTTCCTAAGCAAGTCGTATCTTTTACACCCGTTTCTGCTTGACTTTCAGAATATTTTACAAGTTAATTACCCCTGGGTAAAAGGAAAACTTTTAATTGGTGTTCTGTAGGTTGTTCAGAGATAAAGATACATCGTAGAAATCTTGAAACTCTAACAAGTTATGCCCTAAAGGCTCCTGGCAGCCTACCTTCCTCTGCTTCTTCAGATAAATATAGGGTGTCTATGGGTTTGGAAGAAACTATTTACACTATAGCAAGAGAGTGAAAGCTTTACTATTCCGGGTGTGTGTGGTCGTTATACTGAGGGACAGCCTGCCCTTGTGTTTATTTATTAAGATTACGTTCATTCATTATTTATGTGAATTTTAAAAAAAAACTTTTTTCATTGTATTTGTGTGTTCATTTTATACTCTGCTTCCTACACTGCTTTGGACGATTCTTTTCAATGAGTTAGGGGTTGTCTATCACCCGAAAAAAAAAAAAATCCCCATCCGAGCCAGCCACTACAAGGAAAGAGTCCAAAGTTCTTCAAAACCAAACTCATTTCATAATTTCTCTGCCCAGATAATTCCATGAGATGCCCTGCAGAATTCTTAGAAATCGTTCTGCTGTGTTTTCTTTTTCCCTGCATGACATACGTGATATGGCCTCTCGTGACAGTAGGATCCCAAGAACTGCAGATCAGTTATTAAGCAGCCAAGCGGGGTGGTTGGGTTCCTGGGACGAGAGGTAATTACAAAGTCCCTGAAGTACATCCTCATTTCTTTGGTATTTTTCTACCTGCCCAGATGGAGAAATGGGTTGGACTTCACAGGTGTTTCAGCAAGGGGAGGAGTAGCCCTGGACTACTTATAGGGCCAGTGAGCAGTGCTGTCTCTGCACAGGGCTCAGGAGAGGCTTACCTGTCCTGCCTGAAGATGACCAAGTGTGGGGAAGACTGCAGCTAACATTGGCTTTCCTGTTGGGACACAGCCACAATCTCTGCGAGCTCTTGCACTTGTAAAATCAAACCTTGACGTTTCTCTGCCCGGCTCAATATTTTCAAGTTCTGCATCTCGGAAGACTCCCCTCGGACCCGCTTGAGAGCACCACAAGAAACTTGCACCCATGGGACCCGAGGTAAATGATTCCAGCCTGAATTTACAGTGAGTTAGGAGATTTGCCTCTTGGCACTCATTCTGTGAAGATCAGAATAGAGCTTTGTTTGTTTGCTTTCCCGTTATCAGGTTGGTTAGCTAGATGGCTACCTGCACTTAAGACAGAAATGCTCAATGATACCTGCTGGTTCATTTCTGCACCTACCTGTCTAGAGGTTATATTTTATTGTTAAAACTGGGCCTTGATACAAAGTAAAGTATCCACTCATGTGATCTACGTGGGCCCTGCAAATGATTCTGTCATGCCCTCTATTTCTCTATTGAAAATTATTTCATAGGTACTTGCAAGAAGTATAAAATGCATCAATTCCGGGCGATGTTACAGATGCTGGATTGCTTATAGACAGTTCTCTTTTTTTCTAACAGTATTTAGGGCTGTTGCCTGGACATAAATATTTAGGTTTTCACACTTGAAACAAATCCATATTTCGGACCTTCTTAGTTGCCTAACAGAGTTTTCTCCTGGAATTTGCTGTCTTGTGCTTTGTGTTTTAACCATCACCACCTTTTTAAATAATCTAATTCCTTCCTTCTCCCTTCCTTCTTTATGTGTCTAAAATTGCTTTAGTGTTTCCTTGCTTACTATTGATGTTTTCAAGGCTACAATGTAATTTATCATACCTTGACAGACTAAAACATTTTCCATAGATGTTCAGTAATTGGTGTCTGCTGGATAGCTATTAACAAGGAAGATTTGTGGAAGGCAAGATTAAAGCCATTATGGATCTGCATATCTTGCTATGTGGTTAAGATCCTTCACTTACAGAATTGCAATTATGGCCAGTGAAAGACTATGATGTCATAAGCAGAGGATAATAACTTTTGTTATATAGGACTAGATTCTATATACCATTCCTAAATATTTGGCACTGAAATTCACCTAAGGGGAAGGGAAATGGGACTTGATATACCGCCTTTCTGAGGTTTTTGCAACTACATTCAAAGCAGTTTATATATATTCAGGTACTTATTTTGTACCAGGGGCAATGGAGGATGTCAGACTCACAGAATCAGAAGCCTGCGCGGCCGCGTTGCTGATGTGCAAGGGCAGGCTTCTAGATGGAATGTTGTTAGTGGAATAGCAACACTCCATGTAGAATCTCAAATAGTAGCAACAGAATCTCAATAGTAGCAACATTCCATCTAGAATCTCCAATAGTAGCAACATTCCATGTAGATTCTCAAATAGGGAAAGGGAAATGGGACTTGATATACCGCCTTTCTGAGGTTTTTGCAACTACATTCAAAGCGGTTTACATATATTCAGGTACTTATTTTGTACCAGAGGCAATGGAAGGTTAAGTGACTTGCCCAGAGTCACAAGGAGCTGCAGTGGGAATTGAACTCAGTTCCCCAGGATCAGCACATTCTATAAAGTATGCCTCAATTTAGGCGTACTTTATAAGTCTCAATTTCTGTGCAGTTTATAGAGCGCCTGCACACTTGACTAAATTTAGTGACGGACAGTTATGCCAAGTAAAACCTGGTGTAAATTCCAACACCTAAATTAGGTGCAGACCTGATGTATTCTGTAGCAGTGTGCATAGATCTTAGAAACTCCCATGACCTGCCCATTTCACAACCATATCCACGCCCCTTTTCAACTATGCGACTAAGAATTTACACAGTAGACAGTTCTGTGCCAACTAGTGTCAATTGCTTAATTGGTAATTATCAGTGACGATTGGCTTGTTAACCAATTAGGTTATGCACATTGTTATGGAATATGCTTTGATTTCTGCATGGAATCTCAGCATGATATATAGAATCTGGGGATAATGGTTATCCATAATCTTTGAATTTTAGCCTTCCTTTGCAAATAATGTTCAAGGCAGCTTACAGTATGATTGTGTTCAGGTACAAAAAACCTCTTCTCCAAGTGGATACCTGAGGCAGCTGGAGAGAAAGTGACTTGCCCAAGGTCACATGGAGTGTCTGTGGGGGAAGTGGAATTTGCACCCTGGTTTTCTTGCTTCTCAGCCCATTGCTTCAATCATGAAGCCACTCCTGAGACATGTGAATGTTGACTGTTCTTTAATAAAAGAGCAAGAAATTCCCCACGCATACAGACTAGATACAGGTCACTGGCCAAACACTAGTTCTTTGAGTTTTCCTTATGCTTTTGTTAGCAATTTAACGCCAAGAAAGTGTGCTTAGGGTCCTCCTCAGTATTTCTAAAGCCAGTGGGTTGGCATGGGAGGGGGGGGGGGGGGGGAGGAAGAACTATGAGTGGGGAACTCTGTCCAGCTCGCTCAGGGGCCCTTTTACTAAAAGGTTGCCATGCGGCAACCTGGAACTACCACTGGCCCAACATGTTTTTCCCGTGATTCAGGGCCCTTTTTTCTGCTGCGGGTAAAATGCCCCCCCCCCCTCCAAAAAATGGTCATGCAGTAAGATAACTCTTACCGTGTAGCCTTGCTGCGGGAAGCACTTACCGCTATCCATTGAAGTGGCAGTAAGGGCTCCCGGCAGTAACCCGGCAATGTGAGACGATGCCCAATTACTGCTGGGTTAACGCCATGCTATTATATTAAAAAAACATTTGACACACCAGACATGGCATGCATGCATGAAAGAGATTTGCATATAATGGAGGCAGTATATGCAAATCAAGTTCATGCATATTCATTGTGGATACCCTAAAACCTGACTGGTAAGGGGTACTCTGGAACTGGACTCGGGGAAACACTGTAGTACACTATACATATACAGATTTCCAAATACTGTTAAACACTTTTGACAGCAGACACTTCCATGGGAGCCCCACAGGAACTGCTTCCATCCCGGCGGGAACCCCACAGGTTCTGCAGAATTCCCATGATCCCCATTTCCGTGCAGGTCTCTACTTTATAGTCAACTTAAATCCTCCACATTGTTGATGGTCACACCCCTACGAATAACTTGTTGCTGACTTTTTTCCTCTTTTCTTTTTTGCTTTTCTCTTGGCTTATTCTTTTCTATTAATATATTAGTCATATTTCCACAGTATAGCTTTATTTCATGGAATGATTGCTCTTTGCAAAAAAATAAATGAAAGGCAAGCTGATTAATTCTGACCCTTTATCTTAAGGAAACTTTTCAGCTGACCATAACCAGATTGACTTTCTGCTGAAAAGATGCCTGAATCTAACTGGGTAAAACCTGACTGGCTAGACTTGGGCCTCCTATTTCTGGGGGTAGTTTTGCAAGAGACTTGAGCATGTAGTCAAGCAGGCTCTGGGAACACATAGTACTTGTTTTTATGTGATAGGCACTTGATAAAATATATGCCTACATTTATTTATTTATTAGGATCTATTTGCCACTTTCTTGAAGAAATTCTCTCAAAGTGGTGTACAGCGAGAACAAATCAAATATAGGCAATAGACAATTACAACACTAAAAATATTCAAATAACTGGATATAGTATGTCTTCATATGCTACTTATGGAGGAGTGGCCTAGTGGTTAGGGTGGTGGACTTTGGTCCTGAGGAACTGAGTTCAATTCCCACTGCAGGCACAGGCAGCTCCTTGTGACTCTGGGCAAGTCACTTAACCCTCCATTGCCCCAGGTACAAATAAGTACCTAAGCCACATTGAGCCTGCCATGAGTGGGAAAGTGCGGGGTACAAATAAAAAAAACATAATACACATTAAAACATTTGAATAGGCAGTATAGGGTGTAAGTGAAGGTGGAACATGCAGACAGATAAGATAGAGTAAAAATAGACAAAATAGGGGACTAATTTAAAGATGGTTGCACATGAGGTCAGAAAGGTACATGAATATGATCTCAGTTAGGATATGGATCGATAAGCAGTCTATATGCAAATTTGTGCACAGGTAATCTTGCCTCGAAACAGGTTAAACTTTGTACGGCAGCTTTTGAGGAGATAATTTCATGAGGCACATTGGATCATATGTTGATTTTGTGAAATAGGTATAACATATTTGTCTATATGACTTTTCTGCCTAGGCATCCTGGCATAGAATTACCCTCTGCATGGTTATGATTGAGCAGCTGTCACAAGGCTGTCCTGGGAAAGCCTCCTTTCCTGCCATGCTAAGAATTAAATTCAACTGCTTAGGCTGTAGGGGGACATTTTTTAAAAGTAGAGCTTTAACAAGGTAACTCCTAAATGTAATGGGATAAACATTTCGAAAATGGACCCTTTGTATGTTTGTAATGCATTATGAGTTCTTGGAACTATTCCTGAGAAATTAATAAAATTAATTACAGAATTGCATTGTACTTGTACAGAGGACGATAATATTTGTTAACTAGATAGCTCTAATGGGTGCCATGCTGGTTAGAAATGGTGCTACTGTTTGCATGACAGTGGCAGGGATGCCGAGAGGGGGGGGGCGGGGGGGGGGGGACAAAATTCCCCGGGCCTGGGCCACCAGGGGGGGGGGGGGCCGGTGCCGCAGTCCCACCCGCCCGCCCTCAGCTCTGTCGTCGACCATCTGCCACCGGGCCGGGCCCCCTGCATTGAAATCACAGCGCTTCTCACCTCCGTGTGAAAGCGCTGCAGGCAGCAGCAGATCGCCTCCCTTCAGGCCTCCTTCCCTCCCTGTGTCCCGCCCTCGTCTGATGTAACTTCCGCGAGAGCAGGACACAGGTAGGGAAAGAGGCTTGAAGGGAGGCAATCTGCTGCTGCCTGCAGCGCTTTCACATGGAGGTGAGAGGCGCTGTGATTTCAATGCAGGGGGCCCAGCCTGGTGGCAGATGGAGGGGGGCAGTGGCCTCGAGGGGGTGGAGTGACAGTGGCGGTCACCTCGGGGGGGGGGGGGGGGGGGGGGTCAGCCTTGCCCCGGGCCTGGCCCAGTCTCTTGGCAGCCCTGGACAGTGGAAAGCAGTGTTGATTAACAGTTAGTGCAAAACAGCCCAAGATGAAACAACCACAGTATTGGTAGTTTTGGATTTAGCACATGCTAATCCTGCATCAAAAAGTATTTTTTTATTTTTTGGCGCAAGAGGTGAGGTGTGTCTGGGGTAGAGAGCAGGCGTACCTGTGCTAATTGGATCGTGCAGGCACATTACTGTGCATTACCCGATTAGTGCAGGAGCCCTTACCGCGGTAAGTGCTCCCAATGATATTGGCCATTACAAAAATAACAACAACAACAACAAAAAAAAGATCATTTTACCGCCATGCTAAAAGTGGCCAGTGCACATGGGAAACCGACGTGCTAATTGCAATGGCAGCCACTTCTTAGCATGGTTTAGTAAAAGGACCCCTTAATCACGGGTGCTATAGAATCTCTCCCATTTTCTGACTGTGGTAAAAATGTTTAGTGTTTCTAGCCCATTGTTTCACCAAAGCAGCAAAACCAAAACTTGCAATATATGTCTACATTCAGGAACCTCTGCCTTTTTTTCTTACTAGAGAAACCCCGACATATATTCTGTAGAAATGAATGGGACGCAGGATCTAGAGAAGCCGGAAAAGGGAAATGATGACCCAGGAAACTATAAGGACCTCAAAAAGAAGTCACCAAAGAAGAAGAAGAAAGGCAAGAAAGTGGATGCTCTTAAACAAGAACTTGAACTGGTGAGTGCTGGTTTTGATAGAGGGAGAAATCCACCGTGATCTACACCAGTGGTTCCCGGATCTGTCCTGAGGGCCCCCCTCCACCCCATTCACCCAGGTTTCCAGGACATCCACAATGAATATACATGAGAGCAGGGGCGTATCTGGACTCTGGCAGTAGGGGGGGCCAGGGCCAGAGGGAGGGGGCACATTTAGCCCCCCCCCCCGCCATTGCCAGAGCCCCCCTGCCACCAACGACTCCCCCCGCCATTGCCAGAGCCCCCCCCTGCCACCAACGACTCTCTCCACCTCCTCTCCCGCCGCCAACCCTCCCCCGCTGACGTTGTTTACCTTTGCTGGCGGGGACCCCAACCCCCGCCAGCCAAGGTCTGCTTCCGCCTGCTTTTAAAAATAATTCTTCAGCTGGCGGGGGACCCCAACTCCCGCCAGCCGCCGAGGTCTTCAAAGTTCTTGTTCGTCGTCCTCCGTGGCCATGCTGTACGCTGCTGATTCGGAGTCTGTCTGACGTCGCACCATGCCAGCTGAAGAATTATTTTTAAAAGCAGGCTGAAGCGGACCTCGGCTGGCGGGGGTTGGGGCTCCCCGCCAGCAAAGGTAAACAACATTAGCGGGGGAGGGTTGGCCAGGGCGAAATCTGCGGGGGCCCAGGCCCCTGTGGCCCCACGCAGATACACCCCTGCATGAGAGACATTTGTGGCCTAGTGGTTAGGGTGGTGGACTTTGGTCCTGGGAAACTGAGGAACTGAGTTCAATTCCCTGCACAGGCTGCTCCTTGTGACTCTGGGCAAGTCACTTAACCCTCCATTGCCCCATGTAAGCCGCATTGAGCCTGCCATGAGTGGGAAAGTGCGGGGTACAAATGTAACAAAAAAATATATATATATTCATTATGGATGTCCTGGAAACCTGATTTGCCTGGGGAACCCCCAGGAGAGATTGGGGAACCTCTGATGGTCGCATTATTTTTCCTCAGGAGGTTTTTTAATGTGATGGCATCATTTTGTCTCTAGTGAGGGTCAGGTGCCAGTCTTTAAATGTCATTCACCAGTCCCCTTCGAACTGTGAGGGTCTCAATCTCAGTCCAGGAGGAGGGACCACCCTCAGTTCATACCTCACACCCTGTGCTTGGACCTTAGTTAAAAACTGCTTAGAAGGGATGTGGTCTGTGGACAAGTCATTCTCTCCCACAAAAAGTCTTTTTTCATTCCTTCTCTGGTCTGGTTGGGAGGAGCATTTAGTACATGATGGCTTTTCATTCTTTCCTCAAATAGCCATTGACTCTTGTTGTTTTACTGAAAACGTAAGGACACTCATTTATTTCTCTATAGACTATGCAAAGTAGCAGCTGCCTTTGTCATTCGGGTTTGATCATTCTATTGCTAGAGGCAAATCTCCATCTATTATTCAGTGGGCGACACTGAAAGCCTATCTTTAATTCCATGGCCAGATAAAACTGGTGCAAACTTCTTCCCAGCTGCATCTAGAAAAGGCTCAAAGCCAAAATGCCCACTTTGTACAATGATTTAAAAAAAAAAAAAAGCACTTGCATTCTAAAATGCAAATTTACACTAGCAGCAAAGTAAAGGAAGAAAAAAAGGGAGAATTAACACATATAGAGGTTGATATTTAAAGTGATTTAACTAGCCAGAAACGGCTCCTGGTCTGTTAAATTGCTAATTTTCAGCTGCACAACCGGTTAGCGCAGAACTGAAAATCAGCTATTTTGGAGGTGTTGGCACTTGGTTGGTTAACTGCTGATATTCAAACACAGCAAACAGAAGTATCTCCATAACTACAAACTACACAGTGTATAAAAAAAAGAAGTAGGGAGTAGACCAGATGTGTATTCAAGCATAAAATTCAAAGACTGATATTCAGCACTTAACTTGCCAAGGTAACTGCGTAAATAGGACCACATAAAAGCAGCGGTGTAGCTACGTGGGGCCAGGGGGTCCTGGGCTCCCGGTAGATTGGGCCCTGGACCCCCCTGCCGATGACCCTCTCGACCTCCCCTTCCGCAGCCAACCCACCGTCGCCTGCCTTTGCTGGCGGGGGACCCCAAGCCCCGCTAGCCGAGGTCCTCTTCTTCTCGCAAAAGGCTTCCTTCTGTTTCTGACATTGCACGTACAATGTGCAGGATGTCAGAAACAGAAGGTTGGGGTCCCCCGCCAGCAACAATAGGCGACGGCGGGTTGGCGGCAGGAGGGGGGTCAAGAGGGTTGTCAGCGGGGGGGGGGGGGGGGCAAAGTTGGCGGCCATATTATTGAAACGAAAGATGGACGCCCATCTTGTTTTGATAATACAGGTTTCCCCGCCTCTTCGCTGGGACGTCCTCAAGAAAACTTGGGCGCCCCTTTCGATTATGCCCCTCCATGTGTCCAACGTGTGTCAAATTGGAACTACTGCCTGGCTACCACATGCCCCGTGCAGTAATTCCATTTTTGACGTGTGCCCAAAACACGCAGTAGAAAATATTTTCTATTTTCTACCACGTGGCATTTACCCGTCGGTAATCAGCAGTTTACATGTGCTGGCTGTTTACAGCCTGGTTAGCACATGATACCTTACGCTAAGTCAATGGATGGCAGTAAGATCTCAGGCCAAAAATGGACATGCGCTGGTTTTAATTTTGCCGCACATCCATTTTTGGCCACAAAAATAGCGCCTTTTTTTCAAGGTGTGCTGAAAAATGGGCCTGCACACCTTAGTAAAAGGGCCTCTTAATGCTGAAGTTCTGGGTTTAACACCGGCGGAATATCGAGCCAATAACTGTTAGTGTGAAGGAATAAATTTATAAACATATTAATATGGTTTATGTAATGGGTACAGTATTTATTTCTGATCTTGATAATATGCACGTTAAAACATTTGTTTTAGGTCTGTTCTTAATCTCAGGCAAGTTACAAAATTTGTCATCTTAATTTGTGCAACAATGCACAAAGGAACCCTTTTACGAAACTGTGGTAAACTTTGTAGATCACAAAAGGGTGGTGGCCATGGTAGGGGCATGGGCCAGTCATAGGCGTTCCTGAAAATTATTTGCACTGTTACAGAACATGCCTGAGTCGCGCCTAAATAAGATGTTGGCATTTACAACAGGTTTCAGTTGTCGTAAATGGCTGCGGCTAAATTTTAGTTATGGGACAGCCACTACACGCATTCTTTAAACCACACCTAAGTTTAGGTGAGTTTTATATAATAGAATTCACTGAGGGGGTTTTGCATTGCCTATTTGGAGTGGCCTGGTGGTTAGAGCACCGGTCTTGCAATTGAGAGGTGGCTAGTTCAAATCCTGCTGTTGCTCCTTGTGATCTTGGGCAAGTCACTTAACCCCCCCCCCCCCCCCCCCCGGTACAAACTTAGATAGTGAGCCCTCCTGGGACAGAGAAATATCCAGAGTACCTGAATGTAACTCACCTTGAGCTACTACTGAAAAAGGTGTGAGCAAAATCTAAATAAATTAATTTTGTGCCATATATAGAATCTGGCTCTTAGTGTGTATGTGTACTAAAAGGTGTTAAGCCCTAATGTGAAAATGCTTACTTGCAAGATGTGTTAACCTGCTTAAGGTGTTATTTACATTTCTGATTTATTTGTTGCTGCAGGTGTGTCATTGGCAGGGAAGCATTAACCGGATAGCGTACATTAATATGGACACAATAACTGGTTAATGCTGGCTTAACACATGAGCCCTTAGTGTCTCCTAATTTTTTTTTTCAAGTAATGCAAACTAATGCAAACATTAGCACACAAACTGAAAAAAAATTGAAAAATGGATTTAGCATGCGGAAAAGTCCTGCGTTAGCATGCGCTTAGCCTTTTTCATAGCGTCCTATAGTAGACATACCCCCAGTATGTGATAAGTGCGGAGCGCAGGCTGCTTAACCCTTGCACACCCATTCTCCGCCCATGCCGCACATCCTAACACGAAAGGCACTTAACACACGGTTTACCATGTGGTAACTGCTGTAATAACATGAAACCCTGTAGTGTGGTTGTGCGCTTGCAGTTACCCTGCAGTTTACCATGTAGTAGGTGCTGCATCACTTTAGTAAAAGGGCCCCTTTAATTTTAGCTGCATTAGAGGGGTAGGGACAGAAATAGCACTTGTACGTTTCTGTGTTCAAAAGTGGCGTCTTCAGCTGCTCAAAAAGGTTGTGCAACTATGCAGTTTTCAAAGCGAATGGATGCACATGCTTTTGTGCTTTCAAAATTGCTGCAAAGTCTCTGGGTAAACGGGCTTTCTTTTTTTTAGGAGGACCACAAACTGAGTACAGAAGAATTGGAAGAAAAGTTCTCTACCAGTATCCTCAAAGTAAGTCAGAACGAAGGGAGGTGCTAATTGTAATGCTGGGGAGTCAGAACAATTTGTGGAGTGGAGGAGTTGTGGAAAGCTGTTTCTGACCCTTGTCTAAAGTAAGCTTGTGTACTCCCAACACCTACGGCCGAGAATCTCTATAGGCATTCATATATTGCACTTTTGGCAGGATTTCCTGGTGAGATCGGGTTAAATTTGGGCCAAGGAATACCATACCATACCACACCATTTCTGCGTTTGCATCCCGTCTATTTGTACATAAGAATTGAAGCGGGTTAGAAAATTAAGCCAAAAAAACGAACAATTAAAACATATATCTAAAATCACTCAAAATGATTGTTAAAACAAATAGGTCTTCAATGATTTGCAGAACCACAAATAATTAGTCATTGTCCATATAAATACTGGAATAGTGTTTCATAAACTGCTAGATTGGTAATTAAATGAACTTTCATGACATTTTTTAAGTAACACATGCTTAACTGTAGGAAAACCATGGAGACGAAGATCTGAAATGCATAAATTAACCATGCTGGACTGGGAATCTCAAAGTATAATGGCTTTAAATATAAATAAACCTTATTAAAATGACAGAAAATTATATGGAGCCACCCCGGCAGTGGCAGTCAAAACAAAGGCCGCACACTCACACCTACACCCACAATTGCATTTCAAGCAACTATTTGGCCAAGGCAGACTAGTTTGTAGCCAAACATAATTTAAATATTGTTCTCTTAAAGCTGTATGCCTGTATTCTTTATATGGTTCCCAAAATTATATGTCAATCAGGGATTCGCATGCAAATTAATTGGCTTATGAACGCATTAATGGTAATAAATTGATGTTAACCAACAATTAAGTTAATTGATATTATTAAACATTTGCACACGCATTTTCCTGGGCACTATTTTATAACTCTATGCACCTAAATCCTCTAGTGTGCAACTGAAAAGGGGGTGTGAATAGCGAAGGGGAAAGGGCATTCCAAAAACCTTTGCAAGAGAGTTTTAGAAGAGTGCCATTCCCGCACATGACAAGAGTTGGGCACTTGCATTTATACCAGGTTCAGCTTGTGTAAATATCGACACCCAAATTTTGGATGCAGGAATGGAGCTCTGTTTATAGACTAGAGCTCCACACTGATTTTTTTTTTCCAGCACCAAAATTTGGGCACCATTTATTGAATCTGGTCCATAGTTCAATGGAAAAAGCTCAGATAAACATAAACTTCAGAATTAAACCAAGGAACTAATATGCATAGATCATTCATTAATGCATGCCATGAAGTCACATTTCAATATATAATAAAGTGTTCTACCTTCTACCAAAATATTCTTTTTTTCAGTACTGCATGCAGCTGCCTTTGTAATGCAAAGTATATATAGAAGCTTACATGTTGCCATAAAGGATGTGTAATGCTTTTCTATTCTTTAACCCTCCTGAGGATTCTCATAACGCTTATTACTTAGTCATCTCGGCTCAATTTCCAGAAAATGAAAACTGTCCACCATCTTCCAAGATAATTTATTTAGCCTGCTCTATCAATAACGCCCAGAACGGGTTACAAATTTACATACATAATCAATAACAAACATTTTAAAATAACATAATATAATCTCAAACTGCCAGGTGGTAAACCCTTAAACCTTGCATTAAATAAAAAACAAACTGCCTTGAGCACTTGAATCACACAAATATCAAATGTTGGCCTTAAAACCTGTATTGTATTCTTTTACACAGGGTCTCACCAGTGCAAGAGCCGCAGAGATTTTGGCTCGAGATGGTCCCAACGCTCTTACACCTCCTAAAGGCACACCTGAAATTGTCAAGTTCCTCAAGCAGATGGTGGGAGGCTTCTCCATCCTCCTATGGGCTGGTGCTATCCTGTGCTGGATCGCATTTGGGATTCAGTATGGTCAGGACAACACAGTTGCAAAAGATAATGTAAGTATCACATCGCTGAAATTACAAATTGAACAGCTGTTAAATCATCAGTTAGTAGGTGTGTCAACCAGTGGCGTAGCTATGTGGGGCCATGGGGGCCTGGGCCCCTGTAGATTTGGCCTTGGACCCCCCCTGCCGACGACCCTCTCGACCCCTCCCTCCTGCCGCCGCCTACCTTTCCTGACGGGGGACCCCAACCCCCGCCAGCCGAGGTCCTCGTACAATGTGCAGGACGTCAGACTCAGAAACTGAACGAAGCCTTGCGTCAGAAGAAGAGGACCTTGGCTGGCAGGGGTTGGGGTCCCCCGCCAGCAAAGTTAGGCGGCGGCGGTGGAGGGTTGGTGGCGGGAGGGGGGTCAAGAGATTCGTCGGCAGGGGAGGGTCAAAGTTGTTGTTGTTGGTGGCGGCGGCGGCAGCGGGGGGGGGGGGGGGGGCTAAAATGTGCCCCCTCACCTCGGGCTGTGGACCCCCCTTCCGCCGAAGTCTGGCTACACCCCTGGTGTGAACTACTTGTAAGCATTAAAGAGGAATGCAATCAATGGTGCTGAAAAATGGGTGTCAGAAAAAAAAGTACACTAAGTCCGAATCTATAAAGGATGCACAGTCTGTATAGAATAATGCTTAGCACTGATTGCCATGCCTACTGTAAGCGCCAGACTTGCAGTTGCTGAAACCTGGTATAAAAAAGCCCTAAACACTAAAGTGGAGGGTATAACATTGGCTCAACAGCAGAGGGATTGGATAAATGTGATTCAAAGGTGGGGTTAGCGTTAGCAGGAGAGAATGAAGGACAGTGGGCTGGAAGGAAAAGATGTGTGAGGAGAAGAGTGGGTGGGAAGGAAAAGTTGTGAGAGGAGAGGAGAGGGAGGGTATCTGTATGGGTGAAATTTGTCTACCCTGGTGAAAATTGGTTTTTTGGTGTTTTGGCATCAGGGAGGTTGGGGGGGGGGGGGTGTTGCAGCTAGGTTGCGGGGTATTAAGTTTATTTCTGTAAATTTGGGCAGGATTTCAAATCATAGGGCCTAAGTTAGGCCTAGCAATGTTGGTCTTATGTGCATCACCGCCACAGGATGGGGCACGACCCTGTGGTACCATGGGTCATGGAATGGGTAATGGGGAAAGTATGACGGGAGGAAGTTAAATGGTGAAGCTAGTACATTACCATCTAGCTACATGGGTAGTGAAAAAAATTTATGATAATATATCTGAAAAAAGTTAAGTTCGTAAAGTTGATGTTTAGCAAATAAAGATGTGGCCAGTGTTTTGCCAATTTGAGAAATATAATTGCCTCATATGTGTCACTGGACGTCTGTGAAGTGGCGAATGAAGCTTGTAAATGCCAGTATTAATGTTGACTCTCAAGTTAGGGAGTGAAGATTTGAAATTTATTGCCATTGAGTATTTGACAAATTAAGATATACATTGCCTTTCGTAAAGCTCTTAAGACATTTCAATCGTATTATCTGTAAAATGGGTATGCAATATTATTTTTCTTATCTATATTAGATGCTGTTATATTGTGATTTCCTGTTATGCAGGTTTTATACTGTGTGATCCACTTAGTAAATCCTTTTTGGGAAATTAGTGGAATAGAAGAACTATATAGCATAGCATAAGACAGTATTCTGTAACCACGCGCACAACTTTTCAGAATGACCCTGACACGCCTATGCCCTTACGTGCTATTGGAGTTAGGCGCCCTACCTTATAGAATATAGCGCAGTTAGATGTCTGAACAAATCCGATGTGGTGCCAATTAATTTCAATAATTGGTAGTTAGCACTCAATTATTGATAGCTCATTACTCTATTATTTTGCATGCGCGCAAGCAACTCTGGGCACCATATATTGAATCTGGGGGGGAATAGTATAAACATAGCAAACAGTGTATGACCAGGCCTATTCGATTTGCTCGTTTCCTAATCTAATCTGGAGTTTATATATTACATTGTTTTTTTTTGGTCTGAAAGATGATGACTGATTATCTATGATATTTTAATTGAGTATGACAGCAGTTCTATAAATTGTTGCCTCATTTTAGGTGACACAAAGGGATGTGCATAGCGTCAGTTATATAATGGCTTAAGGGCGCATCTAAGTCATTATAGAATACTACCGCAAAGCCATATTGGACATTCAGGAACTGGTTCAAAACTCTTTTTAAATCCGGATACGCTAACTGCTGTTAACACATCCGCCAGCAAAGAGTTCCAGAGTTTAACTATTTGCTGAGTGAAAAAAAATATTTCCTCCTATTTGTTTTAAAATTGTTTCCATGTATATTCATTGAGTGCACACTCTTCTGAACGAAGGAGCCCTATTCACGAATACTGTGCACTCTGTCCAAACATTGTGTGCTAGTTATGATATTGTCCCTGAAATGAGAAAGTAACAAAATGAAAATACCTTTAAGATGATACAGGAAACTAACAATAATGAAAATATTTTGGCTGCCCAGCTCTGTTCAATAATGGGAATATTTTCTTACTTTTCAGTTGTATCTGGGTGTGGTCCTGGCAGTGGTCGTCATCCTCACTGGCTGCTTTGCTTATTTCCAAGAAGCCAAAAGTACAAACATCATGGCTAGCTTCAGAAACATGGTCCCCCAGGTAGGTAGTTAGAATCATTATTTAAACTTACTTGGGACACCTTCATTCAAGTCCCCTCCCTCGTTCCTTATCCTTTCTATGTACACCTTCTGAAGGTGAGAGAGATTGTCAGGGGAAAGTTGAACCATTCATCAATTGCTTGATCAGGTCTCTGAAAAAGGCACCAGATTGGGTTCCCCTTACTTGCAATGAGAAAAATTCTCTTCTGGAATCTCTATGTATCTGGGGCTTCTTGATATTTGAAGACCCTCAAGTGTGATATAATCATGCCTTGAAGGTAGCACCATATCCTCTAATGAGATTCTGCATATATTGTCTAGAGCATTTTGCTCTTTCTCGTTGTGTTTAGGGAATCCCTTCGCATGAGTGAAAAATGTATTTTACTACTACTACTACTTAACATTTCTAGAGCGCTACTAGGGTTACGCAGCGCTGTACAAATTAACGAATAAGGACGGTCCCTGCTCAGAAGAGCTTACAATCTAAAGGACAAAATGTCAAGTTGGGGTAGATGAGATTTCCTGAGAAGAGATGTAGTGATTAGGTGCCGAAGGCGATATTGAAGAGGTGGGCTTTGAGCAATGATTTGAAGATGGGTAGGGAGGGGGCCCGGCGTATGGGCTCAGGGAGTTTGTTCCAAGCATGGGGAGAGGTGAGGCAGAAGGGGCGAAGCCTAGAGTTGGCGGTGGTGGAGAAGGGTACTGAAAGGAGGATGAGGGTAGAGAGGTAAGGAGGGGCTGCAGATCGAGTGCATTTGTAGGTGAGTAGGAGAAGCTTGAACTGAATTTTAATACACCACAGCAAAAACATGTGAAATAAAAAAAAAAATAGAATTGCAGAAATGACGCTAAAACTGCTAAAAAATGAGCTTCGGAAGTGATACATCTGGTCTGAAAGAAACTCAGTCATTGAAAAGCTTCAAGTCACTGAAGAACCAGCAGTTGTGATTCTGAAAGGAAGCTAAATTCAAATTGAAAAAAAAAAATAACACCTGCTATTACATTTTCTTCAGGTTGCCCTTACCACTCGAGATGGTGAGAAGAAGGAGGTCCCAGCAACAGAACTAGTGGTTGGAGACCTGGTAGAGATTAAAGGAGGAGATCGCATTCCAGCTGATCTCCGACTGATCTTTGCACAGGGATGCAAGGTAAGAGCAAGATTATGAAATCTGTCTTCATAGATGCCAAACACAGAATATTGCATGGTTTTTCAAAGCAGCTTGTATGCAATAGATATAGAATAGTACGATAGCAAATCAACACCTAAGGGTCATGAGGACAAAAACATTAGCAATGTAATGTCTTGCTGTCCTTTCCCAGTGAGAAATCATTTCTGACCATTAGGGGGCCATAGAAAATATTCAGCTCAGAGTGCTTTTTTTTTTTTTGTAATATGCTTCCTTATCTGGTAAGCCTTCTACAAATGGAATCTTGCACTTAATCTTTGCAGATGGCAGCCTTAGGTGGCTCAAGGCCCTTCCCCCCTGTAGTCTAGTATCTCCCCTTCCTTTCTGTGATTTCCCCCCTCCCCCAATGGTCCAGCATCCCATTTCTCATAACTACCCTCCATTCCAAGTGGCCAGCTTCACCCCTTCTACTCCTTTCTCATAACTACCCTCCATTCCAAGTGGCCAGCTTCACCCCTTCTACTCCCTATCTCCCCAGATTACAAGTACATCCCCCTTTCCACTCCCTACTGTCCCCATTCAGCATCTCCTTTCCCTTTCCTTACCCCTCATTTCAAGTTCAGCATCTCCCCCTCTTCCCTGCCCCTGCTACTGCCCTAATTGGAGATTCAGCACTGGCATGCAGCCTAAAAACCTCAAACCCATTCTCAAGCACTGTTGGATTATGCCCCTCCCCCCCACCGTCACTGGAGTTCTGTCAGGGGAATGGCAGGATATGTGTTTAAAGGCTCTGCTGTGGCACTGATTCTGCTTTTAACTTCAGGATAGGTCTGGGAAGAGGTGTGACAGGAGCAGGGATGAGGGATCGATGCTGGAAACGGGATAGGTGGCTAGGGAAGGGAGAAAGGAGATACTGTTGCTCCCTCCCCCAAATGCTGTCACCCTAAGCAGACACCTAGTTTGCCTAGTGCCGGGTTGGCCCTGTGTGGCAGATTCTTTCAAGCACTCCTTTTCTGTGATAAAGATCACCCAGACTATACAAAGTGACAAAGGCATGTCCCTTCAGCCTCCTGATTATCTATTATACGCATCTATTTAATATGTGTGGAATTAAGCAGGGTTCATTGCAAATGCATTTTGTGTCTTGATGCCAGGTGGACAATTCCTCCCTTACGGGGGAATCTGAAGCTCAGCCTCGATCACATGAGTTCACACATGAAAATCCACTTGAAACAAAAAATATTGCTTTTTACTCCACAACCTGCTTGGAAGGTATGTTTAGCATTAATTTGGCTGTTTATTTCTTAATTTCTTGAAGACAGAATTGATGATCAGGACAGAAGTAGGTAGTAGAAAGCTCCCCCATGGTCTTTGTGTCAAGTTTCAAAGGGGAAATATATACATGCGTAAAGGGCTCTGAAAATTGTTCATACAGATCTTTTGGCATTCATTGAATTCTGGCTCCCAGAACAACTCACTATGAATACAGAGATGAACTTGGAGGCTGATATTGATAAAATTTGTCCAGTTAAAAGTGGGAGTTAGCCAGACAAATATTTGGGGTTGAAAATCCTCCCCCCCCTACACATACTCACTGAGGCTATTTTGTAAAGGTAACATATGTTTTATATTTGCCTTATTGTATTTGATATACACCTTACAATCTGATAAAATTATACAAACTTAACATCAATATCAAATACAATAAAATAGACTTTCCTTTTAAGAATGGAGTTCCTATCTTAGGCATGCAAGATCAAGTATACTACCCATTCGCCAATAATGTCTGTTGTTTATTACATCATAGACACCTATGAGCCTTTATGTACTAGCCTGCCCAAAAGCTCTGAGGCAGGAATGTATTTATTTAACATATTTATATCCCGCACCATCTACAGTTCTGGGTGGGTTACAAGAGAACATAAGTAATTAGTAAAAACAAACATACAAATACAATCAATATTACATCAAGACTAACAGTAAATAAAAAAACATGAAACATATATAAAAGAAACAAACTGATTGACCAATCTATTTTAATTACCATAAACTTCAATAGAATAACTCTGTGCAAGAACCAATGGAAACCATGGTGCTCATTTTCAGAGTACATAGACTTCCAAAGTTACATAGAGGTGTATTTTCGAAGCACTTAGACTTAAGTTACATGGTAATATATGTAACTTTGGAAGTCTATGTGATTTTAAAATGAACCTCCATACCTTCAAAAAGATATTAGCAGGATAGAGTTGGTCCAGAGGGCGGTTACTAAGATGGTCAGTGGTCTTCATTATAAAGCGAATGGGGACAGACTTGAAAATCTGAATATGTAAACTTTGGAAGAAAAGTGAGAGAGGAAAGATTTGATAGACATTTAAATACCTCTGAGGTATAAATGCACAGGAAGCAAGTCTCTTTCAATTGAGAGAAAGCTCTGGAATGATGAGGCAGAAAGGGATAGACCTGGAAGGAATCTAAGGATGTACATCTTTGCGGAAAGGTTGGTGGATGCGCGGAATGGCCTCCTGGTGGAGGTAATGGAGATGAGGACTGTATCTGAATTCAGAAAAGCATGGAACAAGCACACAGTATCTCTAACAGAGAAAAGGGATAGTAAATGGTAGAATTGGCAGATTGGATAGGCCACTTTATCCATGCTACTCAATTGAGTAATGAGCCAATTGATGATGTTTGCCTGCTAACAACCAACTGTCATCAATGGCAATAATCGGAATTTATGCACGCTTCTTTTTAGGTTCTAATGAGCATAGCTGAAAAGGGAGCACAGCCATGGGAGGAGTGTGGGTGTGTTTGGGACATTACTCAAATTTATGCATGTTGTGTTAGAATTCGGGGGAATATGCCTACGTTTAGGTGCCGGTGTTTACATTAGGTTTTCAGTGGCATAAATGGCCACACCTAAATATAGACATGTTCCCCGGTCCTATGAGTTATTCTATATACTGCGCCTAACTTTAGGCATGTTATATAGAATAGCACTAGGTGTGTTAATTGGATGCGTCTGCATTTTAGATGCCATTTACAGAATCTGGCCCTATGGCATTTAGCCACTACCTTATAGAATAGTGCACTGGTTCCCAAACCTTGTCCTGGAGGCACCCCAGCTAGTCAAGTTTTTGGGATATCGACAATGAATATTCATGAGAGAGATTTGCATACAGTGGAGGTAGTGTATGCAAATATCTCTAATGAATATTCATTGTGGGTATCCCAAAAACCTGACTGGCTGGGGTGCCTCCAGGACCAGGTTTTGGAACCGGAATAGTGCCTAATGCACATAGAAGGGCATTTTCGAAAGGGACGTTCAAGTTTCGATTTGGACGTCCTTGCAAAACGGCAAAATCTAGGGGCAGGGAAACCTGTCTTTTCGAAACAAGATGGACGTCCATCTTTTGTTTCAAAAATACCATCAGGGACGTCCAAATCCTTAAATTTTGACGTCCCTAGACATGGACGTTTGTGATTTTCAGCGATTTTCGAAACCAAAGACGTCCATGTCAGAAACAACCAAGTGCAAGCCATTTGGTCATGGGAGGAGCCAGCATTTGTAGTGCACTGGTCCCCCTGACATGCCAGGACACCAACTGGGCACCCTAGGGGGCACTGCAGTGGACTTCATAAATTGCTGCCAAGAACATAGCTCCCTTACCTTTTGTGCTGAGCCCCCCAACCCCCACTAAAACCCACTACCCCCAACCGTACACCACTACCATAGCCCTTACGGGTGAAGGGGGGCACCTATATGTGGGTACAGTGGGTTTCTGGTGGGTTTTGGAGGGCTTGCTGTTTCCTCCACAAACGTAACAGGTGGGGGAGGAGCGGATGGGGATGGGTCCACCTGTCTGAAGTGCACTGCACCCACTAAAACTGCTCGAGGGACCTGCATATTGCTGTCATGGACCTGAGTATGACATCTGAGGCTGGCACGACATATTTTTAAATATGTTTTTTGAGGGTGGGAGGGGGTTAGTGACCACTGGGGAATAAGGGGAGGTCATCCCCGATTTCATCCGGTGGTCATCTGGTCATTTTGGGCACCTTTTATGCCTTATTTGTAACAAACATGTCCGGGTGAAAATGTCCAAGTGTTCATCAGGGATGTCCTTGCTTTTTTTGATTATGGGTCAAGGATGTCCAAGTGTTAGGCATGCCCAAGTCCTGCTTTCGCTACGCCTCCAACACGCCCCCTTGAACTTTGGCTGTCCCTTCAATGGACTGCAGTTGGGGACATCCAAAATCTGGTTTCGATTATACTGATTTGGACATTTCTGAGAGAAGGACGTTCATCTTCCGATTTATGTCGAAAGATGGGCGTCCTTCTCTTTCAAAAATGAGCCCAATACTCACCTAACTGCACTTTATGGCATCTTTGCACACAAGTGGTGTCTACAGTTATTCAAAATAGCTTTTATTAACATAGGAACAGATATTCAAAAGCAAATATCCAGATAATGGCTGCTGTTATCCAGGTATTTGCGCTGACAAGATCTATACTTGATTGTTCAAAGGCACTACACGGACTCAATATAGCCACTATCTGGATAGCACAGCCAGTTGCTGCTCTATCCGGACATTCAACATTGTTTACAGATGTGAAGTGTCTGTTCACGCTTTCCAAAAATACTAGGACTAGGGGGCATGCGATGAAACTACAGTTTAGCAAATTTAAAAGAAATCGGAGAAAATCTTTCTTCACCCAACGCATAACTAAACTCTGGAATTCGTTGCAGGAGAACGTGGTGAAGGCTGTTAGCTTGGCAGAGTTTAAAATTGGTTAGACGGTTTCCTAAAGGACAAGTCCATAAACCACTACTAAATGAACTTGGGAAAAATCCACAATTCCAGGAATAACATGTATAGAATGTTTGCACGTTTGGGAAGCTTGCCAGGTGCCCTTGGCCTGGATTGGCCGCTGTCGTGGACAGAATGCTGGGCTCGATGGACCCTTGGTCTTTTCCCAGTATGGCATTACTTATGTACTTATGTAATATTTTTAAACAGTGACCGTAGTATTTCAGTACCAACCCGATGATCTTCATAACTTTCAAGATTACACTTTAGGACACAGCCATTAATCTTGAGATTATTTTTCTGGAGGCTTGCCAAATATTGTTTATTCAGTGCATTAAGAATACCCAGTATGCATGCATTATCGGATTACTTCTCTTAACAAGGTATTATATTACATAAACTATGTATTGCGCATACTTCATTTAAAAATGGACATGCATCCCTATTTTAAGATCTTTAAAACCCTGCAGAGCTAGAGCCAAAACCTTTATGTTCTGTATTTCTCACTCACCATGATTCCATACTGATATTTCTGCCATTGTGGCTGCCCCATGACCTGATTCATTATCTTCCTAAAACCTTTCTCATCCTTCTCTCCATTCTCTATTACCAGTACACGTTATACAAGTGGGATTAGATGGTTCACCTTTGTTTTTCTTTACAGGAACTGCAAGAGGCATTGTAATCAACACAGGTGACAACACCATCATTGGACGGATCGCAACCCTGGCATCTGGAGTAGGCAATGAGAAAACACCCATTGCTGTTGAAATCGAGCACTTTGTCCACATCGTAGCAGGTGTAGCTGTTTCTGTTGGAGTTATCTTCTTCATAATTGCTGTCTGCATGGGGTATAAGATCCTGGACTCTATTATCTTCCTCATTGGAATTATCGTCGCCAACGTGCCTGAAGGACTGCTAGCCACTGTCACTGTAAGTCTGCACACCTTTTGCCAACAACCAGTCTACCTGGTGAATTAATGATCTTTAGAGCCCCATTTCCATAGGCCATCTAGCTCAGAAAAGGGATGCCCAAGTAGGGACATTAAAGACATTTGCTGAACACAGAGCCTGCTGTAGAATACATATAGGACCAGATTCAGGAAATTTGGATGCTAGAAAAAGGTTGGCATGGAGCGCTATTCTATACAGGGAGTGCTCTTTAGAGAATAGCGCTTAAGAGTCCATTCCCTCACCCAAATTTGGGCACCAGTATTTATGCCACGTGAGTCCTGGTGTAAATGCCCAACTCTTGGTATTTGGGCACAAGATGCGAGCAATTCCATAACTCTGTGCACAATCTTTTGGAATGCCCCTGCCCCACCACTAGCCACGCCCCTTTCTGAATTGGATTTAGGCTTGCAGGGTTATAGTATAATGCTCAGGAAGTCGTCCTTGCACATTTTTGATAATGGCAATTAACTGCAATAATTGATAACTTCAGTTTATTGCAGTGAATTGGCTTCTAAGCCAATTAATTTGTGCGTGCATCTTTGATCGGTGCCATATGTAGAATCTGGGAGACAAAGACATACAAGAGCACATACGTATTTGTGGACATATTCAACAAGGAACAGTCATGTTAAATAAAAGACAAGAAAAAAAGAGTGGCTTCCTGTGGGACATTACTCGTATTTGCCAACATTTAGACATTTGAGGGCACATTTTGTAACTTGCATGTGTAACTGCCAGACAAATGCAAAAGCTACATATATAAGAGGAGATAATTAAAGAAATGCATTCCACCAGGTGTGGACTGACAGTGATCTGGGCCCTCGGGCAATTAGGATCATTATGTCCCCCCCCCCCCCCCAGTCCTGCTGCCTCTCTCTCCCCCTGCCTACAGTGCCACTGACCTTTTCATTTAGGCCGGCCACTGATGTCAGACCTTCCCTCTGTCTTGGCCCACCTTTTTGGGAGAAGGAAGTAGTCAGAAGGGGGTGGGCCATGGGAGAGGGAAATTTCAGCAGCAGACAGCCAGTGTACCTGCCGCTGCTCCTGCCTGGATGGACGAAAGGGGGGGGGGGGGTCCTGAGATGAGAGCATAGGAGGGGGAGAGAGGTGGTGTCCTGATCCTGGGGACAGAGAGGAGAGAGGGATGTTGGGCATGTGGGATGGAAGTATTGGGTCCACGCCACTGCCCTATGCCCTCAGGTACTGCCAGGTTGCTCATATAGTCAGTTCATCCCTGCAGCCCACACTTAAGGCCAGTTCTATAACTGGGAGCCTGCACTTATGCGCCACTTGAAAGTGTAAATGTACAGAATATACCAGCCTTTTGGCACGTAAGTACACATATATCTGCTTAAGTTGCAGAAAATCACCTAAGTGGCACAGGGCATAAATGCAAGGGGGGGGGGGGGCATTCACGTGGATGGAGCATGGGAGGGGCTGCTGCTGACATGCACATGGGGGAATTCTATAAATAGTACACAAAAATGGATGCAGAAAAAAATCACCACTAAGCACTATTCTGTAAAGGTGTTCGTCCTTTATAGAATGGCGTTTAGCACTGATTTCTACACCTAACTTTGGGTGCCAGACTTAGCCTGTTGTAAATGCTAGCGCCCAAAGTTAGGCATGCTTACCCAGTATTCTATGTACGTTGTTATAGAATACACCCGCTTTGCATCTAATTTAGGCATTGGGATTTACACCAGGTTTTAATTGGCGTAATTGACTGCGACTAAATTTAGTTGTGTGGACTGGCGCTTGGCCTATTCTATATACCATATGGAAATGTAAACCTATTCTATAAAATGTAGGCGTACATTAGAGAATACACCTAGGCGTATTTTTTTTTCTGCGTGGAATTTTCAGGCATCATATATAGAATCTAGCCCTCCTTCTGAAATCCGTGGTCAGGGCGCTAAAACATTATGTAACCAGCCAGAAGCCGCTCCTGTCCAGTTAAATAGTTCTGAATATCGGCCAGATTATTAATGGCTACCTATACTTGCTGAAAACCAAGAAAATGCATGACGTTAGGATTCTCTTTCTGTACATTTTCCATATCAATGAGGCAGAGAGATAATGAGAGCAATTCTTAAGGGATTTAGCCAGAGTTTATTTATTTACTCCTCCCCCCCACCCCAGATATTGAGCCTGCAGTGGTCAGCAGTTTTTTTTTTTTTAAACACCTGTGCCACAGACAAAAATCTGGGTAGAGCACTGAACTGGCAGCAGCATCCAAATAGCAGTGATGTTCAGCCATTACCCACAAAGATTTTGTTCTGCTGCTTTTGGTTATACAGATATTTATCCAGGTAATGGCACTGAATATTCAACGCTGCGTATGCCTTGTAGCGCTATAGAAATGATAAGTAGATAGATAGAATATTGCCTAAGCGGAAAACCTCTGGCTCTATTCAAGGACCACCCATGGACCACCCCATAAATATCTCAGTGGTGTCATGCTGGACAGCAGAAATATTCATTGGCTTTATCCAGTTACTGGCACTAAATATTCCTCTCACTGGCACTTAGTCTAGAAACTGCTCCATCCCTGATAAATGCCTTTGAATACTGATCCGTTAATTTATTATTTTCCACCTATTTATGTTGACTCTGGGTAGCTAGATTGCTTTGCTGGAGAGTTGTTAGAACAACTGGAAGTGCATTCGGGCTTTTACAAAATGCCCACTTTTAAGAAGAAGCATTCCCAGGGAGGTGTTTAGGTTGCAGGAGGAAACAACAGGTGTGTGTTTGTGTGTTAAAATATATGCACACTCTTCCCCCCCCCCCCCCCCCATTCCTTCCCTTTCAGAAGTAGCAACTGCAAAAGGTGCTTTGAACAACTTGTTGCCACTGGATTTTACAACTCTGGGGCGTACTAGAAAATCACAAGTGTTATCTGGCTAACAGTGGGTGTATATGTCCACTGTTCTAGGTAACCCTCTCTCTGACAGCAAAACGAATGGCAAAGAAGAACTGCCTGGTGAAGAACCTGGAAGCAGTGGAGACACTTGGCTCCACCTCCATTATCTGCTCTGACAAGACAGGAACTCTCACCCAAAACAGGATGACTGTAGCCCATCTTTGGTTTGACAACCAGATACATTCAGCTGACACCAGTGAAGATCAAACATGTAAATATACTAGCGTCGGCATAACCCTAGACAACCAGAGATGGGCAGCATAGCCTCATTGCTGTTTTCACCTTTTCCTTCTGTATTTTCTCCAGAGTTAAAATGGTTTGTTATCATGAAATTAATATTCCATTGTTTTATTTTATTTTAGCTCAGTCATTTGACCAACATTCTGAAACCTGGAATGCCTTGATAAAGATTGTAACCCTTTGCAACCGAGCTGAATTCAGACCTGGACAAGAAAATGCCCCAATATTGAAGGTACACAGAGATAATCGAATCCTCTTTCCTCTGAGAAAGTTTCGTAGACCAGTTGGGCTTCCTTAGTTGCTTGTTTTGTTCTGAAGGCATCTGCAGGGTTTTTCCAGTCCCTTTCTTTCATGTTTTATTCAGACTTCCAGGAAGTCAACAGACCCAAAGAACTTACCCTTACTGCAGTCTCTCTGTCCCTGTCTTCCACTGGTTCTTCTCAATTGCTTGTTTACTGGAATACAGTTTCCCTTTGTTTGCAGAGAGTTGTGGTGGGAGATGCCTCAGAAACGGCCCTGTTGAAGTTTTCTGAAGTCATCACAGGAAATGTAATGGGCATTAGGGACCAAAACAGAAAAGTGAGTGAAGTACCGTTCAACTCCACAAACAAATTTCAGGTGTGTATTTATTTATTTTTTAAAATTTTGTCCTGAAAACAATATCATGCATACCCTACCAGATCCATATCTTTCTGAATTCAAGGACAAACTGATATGATGTAAAGCCATTAATGACCTGCAGTACTTGAACTGCCTTTCAATTTTATGGCCCTGCTCCTCGTGGTTTCCAGCTTTGTGTTTTGGCGAAAGTGGTGGCAAAATTAGAGGTGTATCAACTAGTGGATTTTATTGAAGGGTCAGGGGTGTTGCATCCTAGGCACATGGCATTTCAGTATGGTTATAGTACTGAAACTACCTTGGTGGGATTGCTTAGTGAGTTACGTTTGATTTTAGATCGAGGTGAGATAGCTTTGGTTATTTCCCTAGACCTGGCATCTGCTTTTAATGTAATTGACCGTGAGCAGCTGCTTTGTTGGTTGCAGATGACTGGACTTCGAGGTGTGGTTCTTGCATGGTTTGAAAATTTGTTTTCGAATTGTACCTTTTCAGTAGCTGTGGGACAAGAGATGTCAGCTGTTAGTCAATTGGATAGTTGGGGATAATTCGATTGTTAGGGAGGTTGCGTAGATTTGATCACGTCACCCTGTTATATGTGCATCATAACTGGATACCAGTAAAGTATAGGATTTATTTGAAGTTGATGGTATTGAGTATATTATGAAAATATTCATCAGTGACAGTTAGGGCTCTGCGTTCTTTGATTGTTTAATGCTGACTGTCCCTCCAGTAACCGAGACTCGTTTATTGGTTACATGAAGAGAGGCATATTTTTTATTTGGTGCCTCTTCTATGCAGCCCACTCCCTTTAGAGGTTCAAGCACAGAGATTGATACATCGGTTTAAGCCTATGCTTAAAGCCCGTTATTTTACCTTGGCTTTTGGTGTTGATGTTCCTGAAACCTGAGTGGGTTGAGCCCTTGGTTATCTGCAGATTTGTTATTTTTAATATGTTATTATTTTAAATGTTTTTATTATTGTACACCGCTTTGATCCTTTATTTTGAAGTGGTATAATCAAATATTAGTTGCACATTACCACCTAATTCAGCTTAGTAAAAGGTCCCCTATGACTTGTTGAGATTTATTTTGCATGCTGTGCACAATTCACTATAACGAGCTGATTTGTATTCATTAATACTTTGTGAGAATGCCTTTGCCTTTACAAAATTGCATGTGCCAAAGTAACAAAAAGTGCACATTATGTGGTACTGGGCCAAAATTTTTCAAAAGGAGAGATTACCCTTAAAGATCAAACAATATATCCCTCATTTATTATATTAGCCAATCATCATATTCTTTATAGGTCTATGTAAAATTTCAATTTAGTCCTTATGAAAATGAATTTTCAATTTAATCCTTGTGAAATCTACTAGTGAAAATGTCTACTTTGACTTCATTAACTTCATAAAAAATGCGCTGAATGCGAAAAATGCACTCATCATAAGAAATTTAAGCAGGGGAGATTTAAACTGCCTATACAATATTTTCCACTGGAATGTTTTTCTTCCCAGATGTAGCAATAAAACTGAAAGCCTTGAGCAAAACATGTACTCCTTTCAAACACTGTAACTTGTAGGCTTTTTGCTGCCTCAGAGTTAAACTTGGACCCTAAGCTCCTTGCCTTGGTCCTTGAGAGAAAGAGCTTGCATGGAGTAGAATTAAGGTACAAAGCAGCAGTAAGCCCAATGTGGGCTTACCGCTCTCTAAAAAGGAAGTCTCCCCGGGCTACCACTGCAGCCCAGCGGCACTTCCCACTCCCAGCATGCCATCATATCTGGTGCTACAAAAATATATTTATTTTTCTAGTACCGGTGTGTACCCGGCAGTAATTGGGCAGTGTCACATGCTGCCCGGTTACCGCTGGGTTAGGGCAGGAGTCCTTACTGCCACCTCAATGGGTGGCAGTAAGGGCTCCCCCTAAAATGGCCACGTGGCAAATGCTTTAATTACCAAACATCCATTTCCTAGAGAAAAGCAGGACCCACCTTTTACCTACTGCGGTAAAAAGGGACCTCGGCCCAGATGCCAGCGCAGGCCCCCTTTTGTCATAGCTTGGTAAAAGTGGCTCATCCTATATAATAATTCTCACCTCCAACGTTCTGACTTGCTGCCTCGGACCATGGCTCATTCCGAGTTGGTCTGCTAGGCTCCGAAGATCAGGCTGACATCACCGTAGCCATTATGATGGCAACTTCAGAACCCAGGGGGAAAAAAAAAACATGCCTCACAGCTGATCCATGTCCAGAGGAGGGTCGCTGGACATGGGTGGCTGGAGGTGGGGGCAGGGGAGAGAGGAGGGTCGCTGGACATGGGTGGCTGGAGGGGGAGCAGGGGAGAGAGGAGGGTCGCTGGACATGGGTGACTGTGGGGGGGCAGGGGAGAGAGGAGGGTTGCTGGACATGGGTAGCTGCAGGGGGGCAGGGGGTCGCTGGACATGGGTGGCTAGAGGGGGCAGGGGAGAGAGGAGGGTCGCTGGACATGGGTGGCAGGAGAGGGAGCAGGGGAGAGAGGAGGGTTGCTGGACATGGGTGACTGTGGGGGGGCAGGGGGAGAGGAGGGTCGCTGGACATGGGTGGCTGCAGGGGAGCTGAGGAAAACCTTGCTAGCGCCCATTTCATTTGTGTCAGAAACGGGCCTTTTTTTACTAGTAGTATGATATAACAACATTTTCTACTGAAACAGTCATCTCTACATGATAATAACCTAGTAGCTAATAATGATGAATCATAAGGTCTTTTGCACTTGTCATTCACAGCTATCAATACATGAAACAGATGACCCCAATGATAAGAGGTTCCTGTTGGTGATGAAAGGCGCACCAGAGAGGATACTGGATCGATGTAGTACCATCATGATTGGAGGCAAAGAACAGACACTGGATGAAGAGATGAAGGATGCTTTTCAAACCGCATATATGGAACTAGGGGGGCTGGGAGAGAGAGTACTGGGTAAGTAACGTGGAGGGATCCGATGCTTCTGGGGGGATTTGAGGGTAAAAGCTAGCTATTCAGTCTAAGTGGCCACTAGATAAAATTTGCTGGGAGACACTGAACAAATAAAATTTAGATTTTGTAAGATTAAATTGAGAGATGAGGAAAGGTTTGTCACTGCAATGGAAGTAGGATAAATAGCTGGATGTAATTCAACAAGTAGTTTCAATGCAATGTTCATGACATTAGTCACAAGTGAGGCGTAGCAAAGACAGGACTTGGGCGTGCCTAACACTTGGACACCCTTGACCCATAATCGAAAAAAGCAAGGACATTCCTGACGAACACTTGGACGTTTTCACCTGGACATGTTTGTTACAAATAAGGCACAAAAAGGTGCCCAAAATGACCAGATGACCACCGAATGGAATTGGGGTCACTAACCCCCTCCCACCCTCAAAAAACATCTTTAAAAATGTTGTGCAAGCCTCTATGCCAGCCTCAGATGTCATACTCAGGTCCATGACAGCAGTATGCAGGTCCCTGGAGCAGTTTTAGTGGGTGCAGTGCACTTCAGGCAGGCAGACCCATCCCCATCCCCCCTACCTGTTACGTTTGTGGAGGAAACAGCGAGCCCTCCAAAACCCACCAGAAACCCACTGTACCCACTTGTAGGTGCCCCCCTTCACCCGTAAGGGCGAAGGTACTGGTGTACAGTTGGGGGTAGGTGTTTTAGGTGGGGGTTTGGGGGACTCAGCACACAAGGTAAGGGAGCTATGTACCTGGGAGCAATTTATGAAGTCCACTGCAGTGCCCCCTAGGGTGCCCGGTTGGTGTCCTGGCATATCAGGGGGCCAGTGCACTACGAATGCTGGCTCCTCTCATGACCAAATGGCTTGGATTTGGTCATTTCTGAGATGGATGCCCTTGGTTTCCATTATCGCCGAAAATCAGAAATGACCAAGTCTAGGGATGACCAAATCTAGGGACGACCAAATTTCAGGATTTGGACGTCTTTAACCGTATTATCGAAACAAAAGATGGACGTCCATCTTGTTTTGAAAATACGGGTTTCCCTGCCCCTGGTTGGGGATGTTCTGTGAGGATGTCCTCATGAAAACTTGGACGTCCCTTTTGATTATGCCCCTCCACGTGACATAAATGCACAGGAGGAGAGTATCTTTCAGTTGAAAGGAAGCTCTGCAATGATAGGGTATAGGATGAAGGTGAAAGGGGATAGACTCAGAAGTAACCTGAGAAAATAGTTCTTCATGGAAAGGGTGGCGAATTTGTGGAACGACCTCCCAGTGGAAGTAGTGGAGATGAAAATAGTATCTGAATTCAAGAGAACTTGAGATAAGTACATAGGATCTCTAAGGGAGCGATAGGGAGAGTAGATGGCATGAATAGACAGACTGGATAGGCCATATGGTCTTTATCTGCCTACATTTCCCTCTGTTTCTGTTACTAAATATATATGTACAGGACAATTCTGCCCCTGCTCCACCCAGACTGTATCCCTGGGAATGGTTATGCACAAGCCCCTGGATTCTGTATAGGTCGCCTAAAGTTGGTCTCGCCTAAATTAATTGTGTAATTAAGCAATAACAACCAATTATTGGCATTATTTTGAAACAATTATGAGTGTCTTATGCATGTGCCCTGCACCCTATTCTATGTTATGCATATGCATAATATAGAATGCAAAGGGGGTGTGGCCATAGGAGGAACATGGGTGGGTCAGGCGCATTCCAAGAAGTTAGGTGCGATGTTATAGAATACTGTTGTTTGCCCACCTAATTTTACACCAGCTTTTGGCAGGCATAATTGCTGGTATCGAAAGTTAGGAGCGAAATGCACACTGGGGGGGGGGGGGGGGTCCTTTTACAGAGTGGCAGTAAGCCGAATGCAGGCTTACTGCTCGCTCTTCCGACTACCTCCAGCCCAACGCAGCCACTGGCAGTAGTCCTGCCCTGAGCACATGCCATTTCCGGGGGAAAAAAAAGAAAACCTCCAGAAATGGCTTGTGCAGAGGTAACCTGGCGGTAATCGGGCATCACCACATGCTGCCCAGTTACCACCGGGTTAGCACCAGGGCCCTTATCGGCACCTCAATGGTTGGCGGTAAGGGCTCCCCGCCTCATGGCACTCTCACCGCGTGGCCATTTTTGGGGGGGGGGTTACTGGCTGCGGGGAAAAAGGACCCTGGCACACAGTAAAAACAGCCCCCACCACTAGCACAGGGCCATTTTTCCCGCAGCTTAGTACAAGGACCCCTAGGTTGGTATTTTGAAAAGGGTGCTTTGTGCAGAGCAGCCTTTACAGGACACTAGCTTAGTATGGATCGTCTTCCTGCCTAACTTTGGGTGCCATTAACTGAATTCCCTCCAAAGTGCATATTAAGAGCATGACATCTTTTTCAGTGCATGTATTTATACACGCATATAGAGCTGCACAATTTCCTAAAAACCTTTTTTCCGCATGTAAGATAGCTTTACAAAATTACCTCTTTATAGTGTTGCTTTCCACATAGAAATGGGTTCTACAGTAATTCTTCCAGAGTATAGAATGTAGTTGTGGGGAAAAGCCAGAAGACTCAGACAGTTTCTAGTGGTCTAAGCTACGATACCAGTGGCATAGGAAGGGGGGGCGGGAGGGTGGTCCGCCCCGGGTGCACGCGCTTGGAGGGGTGCCGGCCCCGCTGGTTCCCTGCTCCCTCTGCCCCGGAAAAGGTTACTTCCTGTTCCGGGGCAGAGAGAGAGCAGGGAACCAGCGGGGCTGAATCAGCTCCGAGTGACGTGCACTCGGGGCGGATCGGCCCTCCCGCAGGTAAGAATGTGGTCCGGGGGGGGGGGGGGTTCGCTCTGAAGGGGGGGTGCACCGCAGAGGGAGGGGGGTCGCGCCGTGCTGCACCCGGGGGGGGGGGGGGTGCGCAGCGGTGACCCGCCCAGGGTGTCATTAGCCCTCGCTACGGCACTGTACGGTACTATGTTAAAGTGTGTTAGATTGTAAGGTGCTGCCATCCCCAGGGTAGGTTAAGAGGGCTACTTGTGACCCATGTCTAGCAATGATAAGGCAATAAATGGTTACATTTCAATGCGTTTCTCTTCCCTTTGGTCTCTAATGTTTCTGACTAGGCTTTCTTGTTTCATTAAAGGTTTCTGTCATCTATACCTGCCAGAGGATGAGTTTTCTGAATCCTATCCATTTGATACTGAAGCTATGAACTTTCCTACCTCGAACCTTTGCTTTGTGGGGCTCATGTCTATGATTGACCCACCTCGTTCCACTGTGCCAGACGCAGTCACCAAGTGCCGCAGTGCTGGAATTAAGGTAGATTTTCCACCGTCTGAATGCTATAGCATCAGAGTTCTTCTGATAACCCATGTAGGAAAATATTTGGAAAGGCATTTCTGTGCATAAAAGAGCACAAAGGGAGAAGGGGTTGCAGTACGATGCCTGAGAATGAGATATTGGCCAGTGGAGTCATCCAGGCAGGGCCCTGTGTGCTCATTCCTAGGAAATCCCTGAGAAATTGTGCCATCCTGAGCAATTGCCTAGTTCATCTAATAGGAGACAGTGTGGAAAATAGTTCAGGAAGCTCAGGCAGATGTACATCAACAGACAAAAATGTAAATGATTTCCAGTTATTTGAACTGACTGCTAATTATACATGGGTTATGAGTAGGAATAAAAAGAACTGGGCCAATTTTCAGTCATCACAGTTTAAAATGCTGATCATAGTGGTTAAGTTACATGTAACCTTACTGCATTTAGGTGCACTTAAATATGCCAGCTCTAAGGCTGCTGTAACTGCGGGGTGCCTAAATGTAAAGTGTACTGGGTTGTGCTAGTGTTCTAGCATGGAATCTGGGTGCCCAGATGCCATTGTAGAATAGATGCTGCCTGTGTAGCATCAAGGCACCTACTCATTTATAGAACTGCTACCATTTGGGAACTCACCCCAAGGGGGTAATTGGATCAACTAATTTTGCACTGAAACAACAAGGAAGGATCCCCTACAGAAACAGTATATATGCCAAAAAAAGTAGGGAAGGGATGTTGGCCAACCAATAGTAGGACTCCAGATGTAGGTGAACAAAAGTCTTTATTGCCAGAAGGCAGATACAATGGACTCGATATGGTGCCGTGTTTCAGCAACAATATGCCTGCATCAGGACTCAAAGTATCTGTAAAGCTGTCACCAACATCTTTCTACAAAAAGAAAAAAAAATAAAGTCTCGTGGTGAGACTTTCAGGCTCATTTTCGAAAGAGATGGACGTCCAAAAAGTGACATAAATCGGCACTTGGACGTCCATCTCACAGAAACGTCCAAATCGGTATAATCGAAACCGCATTTTGGACGTCTTTCTCGGAAGTCCATCGGAAGGACGTCCAAATCTCAAGGGGGCGTATTGGAGGCATGTTCAAGGTGGGACTTGAACGTTCCTAAGACTTGGACGTCTTTGAGCCAAAATGGAACAAAGCAAAAACGTCCAGCACTAAATCTTGGCTGTTTTGAGCTGGACCCATTTTTGTTACAAATAAGGCATAAAAAGGTGCCCCAAATGACCAGATGACCACTGGAGGGAATCAGGGATGACCTCCCTTTACTCCTCTAGTGGTCACTAACCCCGTCCCACCCCCAAAACGTGTGGTGAAGAACAAACATCCAAGTCTAATTTGGGACGTTCTGCTAAAAATTTCCAAAACTCCAGTGGGAACATAGCCATTTTTGAACCTGAAAAGTCTATCTTTTTGGTTCAAGAATCACCTTTTTCTAGATTTTTTATGCTCAGTGCATTTTTCTTTTGGGACCATTTTGGAAAATGTCCCAAGAGAAAAATGCACAAAAAACAGCCATGGGGATGTCTGGGGGGTGGGGGTGGGGGGCATCATTCTTAGTAGATTGGCCACACAGACAACCCATCAGGGCAATCTAGGGGGCGCTTCAGTAGACTTCACATGAAAAGGTCCCAGGTACATATCTTACCGTAACCCCCTTATATTGTATGGGGAACCCTCCAAAATCCATCACACCTACTGAAACTCACTGTAGAATAGCTTTCAAGCTTGCAGGTTTCACCTATATGTAGGTAGGTATTTAGTGTTTTTTTTTTGGAGGGCTCTCATATTTCACCAAAAGTTTACCAGTTAAAGTGAGATATGGGCCTGGGTGCCCTTCTCTACAGTCCACTGCATTGACGTCTAGGCCACTCCTCGACCTGTTTGCTGTTCAAATCGGAATGGCCATGATATCTGAAGCTGTCATAGATCCTGGTATGTACTATCACTATCACATCTAAAGTGGCTGGGAGGCAGTCAGTGACCACTAGGGGAATTAGGGGAGGGTTGTGCCTTAATCCCTCCAGTGGTCATGTAGGGCATCTTTTGGTCACTTAGTTGTGATTGAAACAGGTCTAGCTAAAAATGTCTTTACTTTGGCCCTAGATGTTTTAATTTTTTCCATTATTGCAGAAAAACATCTATCTTTTGGTGCCGCCCATGTCCCACCCAAAACATGCATCGTTGAAATTTGGACAAAACTGTGGAGCAAAACGTCTAAAATCAGGGTGCCAAACATCACAATTTGGATGTTTTTGAGAGAAAAACATTTTTCTGCCACCTTATAATGTTTTTTTTTGGATATTTTTATATTTTGAAAATGAGCCCTTTAATCTATTTGCACTGTTATAAAATTACCCTTCAGTAATATGAGAGGACTGTATCCACTGGAGTATCAGGTCTGATGTGAAGATTTTGTAGGTTCAAGCTTCTATTTTCAACTGGTTTCCTTTCACTACTTAAGGTTATTATGGTCACTGGTGATCATCCTATCACAGCAAAGGCAATTGCCAAGAGTGTTGGTATCATCTCAGCTGGCAGTGAGACCATCGATGACGTTGCCAAGCGCCTGAATATTCCTGTTGAGCAAGTCAATAAGCGGTAAGTATTGATGTTGCTCCCATGAACCTTCCAGACTTACCTTGCACCCCATTCACATCTTGTCTAGAGCTAAGCCAATCCCCTATTGCTCCTGATGTACTGCTGCTATTTCTCAAAATGGCACTGGCTGACCTGAGGCTGAAAGTTTTGCATTTTGCACATTTCTTTTAACACATTGTGGCCTTCCACAACAACAACAAGAGTGATATATTTTGGCCTGCCTATGTAGTAAGTTTTTGCACATGAAGGCCGATATTGCATAGGTCATCTAGGTTGGAAAAGAGGCATCCAAGTCAGGACATGCATAATTTCCTGAGCATTTTACAAAAGGCTCACAGAACACAGAATAGTTTCTAAATGCCTATTAAGACACTCAAAATGCATGAGTAGTTTGCAACAGATACAGTCGAAACAGCCATTTTACAAGGAAATAGTCAAAAACTGAGCGGCACCATTCAGGGTTTTGAATGTGTAAATGCCAGTACTTAGGTATTGGGAGCAATTTTGTAGCCCATGTCTGTAACTGTTGGCACATAAATACTGAGTTTTACAAAGCTGGACATCAAAGAGGAGCCAATTAAGGAGCTTAGCTCAAACTCTAGGGCCCGATATTTAGTGGAACTGGGAGTTATCCAGGTTGGAGTGGCTCCTATCTGGATAAGTCCTGCTCATCAGTTACCTAGATTTTCAGCAGCACTTACTTAGATTGTATCAAATTCAGGCAGATTGCATTAGCCCTATCTAGGCAGTGCTGGTTGGACAGGGGTAAAATCTGGGCGGAACTGGGAGTTATCTGGTTAGCGACAATGTTCAGTCTGCCAACTCTGTATCTGGATAAAGTTAGGACAGCATTAAGCCAAAACTGTTTTTTCATTTGCCAATGATAGGAGACTGCCTGCAACCTCACAATGCAACCAAGGCCGATATTGAGCCAGTCATGTAGGTAGCTAGGGCATGGGAAGCTGAATAGCAGTCTTGGCTTCATAAGCCATTTCTGAGATCTAGGCAACCCCCCCCCCCCCCCCCCACCCTCAAGCTCAAACCTTCACCTTAGGATTCACAGCCCTGTCCTGACTAGAAAATCTCTACCCCCTGTGCCTCACCCCATAGGCCCTGGACCTGAATATCACTGGTGGTCTAGTGAGGTCTGTTAGAGCAGGAGTGATGCCCATTCACTCCTGCCCATGGCCACTCCAAATCCAATATGGTAGCCATGACCTCTTGCCACTGTCTCACAATCAAGACTGATTCACATGTATAATGGGCTACTGGTGGGACTCTCCCCTTTGGGTTTAGTGTGAGTGTTAGTTGTCTTCTTGTTGGAGTGCGTGTGTTCTTTCTTTCCTATTGTTGATGGTGTTCTTTCTGATTGCAGTTTTTATATACTTGTACACCACTTTGACCTGGTTTGTAAAGGTGATATATGAAAACCCAATAAACCATATCTCAGAGCAAATTTTCTTTTGATAGTTTTCTACCCAACTCATTTACCTGGACATTAAACTTTAGGGTAGAGGCTGCTAACCCATGGAAACTCCCATGGCCTCTTAGTCCACAAGAGTTGTGACATAAGAAGCTATTTCTTTGTATGATGTCTGCAGGGATGCAAAGGCAGCAGTAGTAAATGGTGGAGAGCTGAAGGATTTGAACCAGGAAGATTTGGATGAAATCTTGATCCATCATTCTGAGATTGTCTTTGCTCGTACCTCCCCTCAGCAAAAATTGATTATAGTGGAAGGCTGTCAGAGACAAGTGAGTTGAATACCAAAGTAGATAACTTTTTATTTATGACATTTCTTTTTAAACTCTGCATGTACGTGTATTCAAAGACTCTACATTGGATGTCAGAAGGCATTTGCTTCTATACATATCATAGCTCTTCTTTCTAATTAAAATAGCATTATTGCAATATCATTCCCTCTCTCTCACCTGGAAAGATTGAAAGGTGATTATCAATCATATCTTTAAATACATGGGACATTGTTGCTATTTCGGAACTCAGCTCACCTAAAGAATTCAGGAAAAAAGTTTAGATTGTTTCTGCAAATTCCTTTCTCATTCATTATTTCACCTTTCCTTGAATTGTCCATGTTGGAATACTTTGCTTAAATACCTTGCTGAAAACTACATGACAAACTCCTAATCAGATATGTCACTTGAAAAAAATAAGGAGAATACTTCAAGTTAGTCTCTCGATTTTCATCTTTTTAGATTGGTTAGCGCATTCTGTCTTAACTTCATTCTGTTTACATCTATTGAGTTTAATTTTCCGTATTTCACAAAGACTGTTGTGTAGGGCCCCTTGAGTATCTCAGTTCCCCAATTTTGAACGCAGGTGTTTATTGTCCTCTCCCTGCATCAGCTGGTTCCTGAGATGGGTGAATTTTTGTTTTCCTTGTGTCACGTGTATTCCTTTGCATGTCACCCTCAGAATGCTATTGTTGCTGTGACTGGTGATGGGGTCAATGACTCCCCAGCGCTGAAGAAGGCAGATATTGGAATTGCAATGGGAATTGCAGGATCTGATGCAGCTAAAAATGCAGCCGATATGATTTTGCTCGATGATAATTTTGCCTCCATAGTCACTGGAGTGGAAGAAGGTAGTATACTAACTAATACTGGCTGCAAATACCATAGCAGGACTTACTTATCTACTCCTACTATAGTTGAGATCATCTTCATACACCTTTTCTAAATCCATGTGCAATCTTTCCTTTAAGTTAGTCCCCTTAATTCTAATTTCTGTGACCCTATCTTATCTATCTACATGTTCTACCGCTGCTTATACCCTAAGCTATTAAGATGTTGTATAGGTATTGTGTTGACGTTGCAAGCAGCATACTGTACCATGCAATGTACTGTTTGAATATTTTTACAATTGTAATTGCCTATTTCCTATGTCTGGCTTATTCTTGCTGTATGCTACCTTGGGTAAATTCCTTCAAAAAGTGGTAAATAAATCCTAATAAACAAATTGATTAATTAACTGGTAAATATATTACAACATTTTCCAATGCTAAAAATGTTATGTTAAATAGTTCTTATAATCTGTCAAGTCCCTTAAAAAGGCCCAAATCGGGTTACAGTAAATTGCAGCAGAGCAGCTATAAATAATGACGACAAATAAAAAGGGCAACACAGCAATAAAAATACACGGTATGGGCATTGTTTTACAATCCTGGGTGAGCCACCTTTTAATCAGGTTCAGAGTACCCATAGAGGGGCATAATTGAACGAAAACGCCTATCTCCATGGGCGTTTATCTCCAAGAACGGGTCCGTGAAGGGGGCGGACCGAACCGTATTTTGGGAAAAAATAGACGCCCATGTTTTATTCAACAATGTGTGAGCTGGGCGTTTTTGTTTTTCAGCGATAATGGAAAATGAAAGCGCCCAGCTCAAAAACAAATAAATCCAAGGCATTTGTTCGTGGGAGGGGCCAGGATTCGTAGTGCACTGGTCCCCCTCACATGCCAGGACATCAACCGGGCACCCTAGGGGGCACTTTTACAAAACCAAACAAAAAGGTAAAAGAGCTCCCAGGTGCATAGCACCCTTCCCTTGTGTGTTGAGCCCCCCAAATCCCCCTCAAAACCCACTGCCCACAAGTCTACACCATTACTATAGCCCTAAGGGGTGAAGGGGGGCACCTACATGTGGGTACAGTGGGTTTGGGGGGGGTTGGACGACTAATAAGCATTAAGCAGCACAATTGTAACAGGTAGGGGGGATGGGCCTGGGTCCACCTGCCTGAAGTCCACTGCACCCCCTAACAACTCCTCCAGTGACCTGCATACTGCTGTCAGAGAGCTGGGTATGACATTTGAGGGTGAAAATAAAAAGTTGAGAAACTTCATTTTTTGTGGTGGGAGGGGGTTAGTGACCACTGGGGGAGTCAGGGGAGGTCATCCCCGATTCCCTCCAGTGGTCATCTGGTCATTTAGGGCACTTTTTGGGGCCTTATTCGTGAAAAAACAGGGTCCAGGAAAAGTGTCCTAAATTCTAGCTAAAAACGCATACTTTTTTCCCATTATCGGTGAAATGCGCCCATCTCTGTTCGGCAGATAACCACGCCCCAGTTCCGCCTTCGCCACACCTCTGACACGCCCCCATCAACTTTGTCCGCATCCGCGACGGATTGCAGTTGAAAACGTCCAAAAATCGGCTTTCGATTATACCGCTTTATTTGGTTTTGTGAGATAAACGTCCATCTCCCGATTTAGGTCGGAACTTGGGCGTTTTTCTTGTTCGATTATAAGCAGGCTGGTGTTACTTCTGTCTGAGTGAGGACAATTATTAGGCAGCCAGATTACCCATGTAAATCATTATTTTCCTTGATAGGTGGCTCTGAAAATTGCCCTCATATTGTTCTGATCTACAAAATTAAGGACTTCTTTTACAAAGATGCACTAGCGACTCCCATGTGGCAAATGAGAAGAAACCCATAGGACCTGAATAGGCTTCCTCTCATTTACCACACAGGAATCTCTAGCTTGGCTTTGTAAAAGAAGCCCTAAATTTTAATTTGCAATTTATAGTCTAACCAGCAAATCACTACAAGACGGATTCAAATCATTCAGCAATTAAGATAATGTCACAATAAACTTTATAATCAAAACAATAACCCCCCCCCAAAATAACAAAAAATAAAACCCAGATTATAGTTTAAATTATAATAAAATGGTTAGATAGTGTAACTGTATACCAAATCTGAAACAAGGATAAAAATGATCTGTCTTGCAATCTGTTACATCCGCTATGTAAATTGGTCTGCTGGGATACCTTTCCAAGGGATCATCAGGGAATCAAAGCGGGTTACAAAACCATGCATTAAGATCATCAAACTTACTAATCCAACCCCAAATATTTACTAAAAAAATAAATCTTCAGGCGCCCAGTTAGTAAAACAATACACTTGTAAAATGTTTTCACTCATATATGGCTCAAACATAACAACTGAATCTTCCTTCTCCCTCCTTTGCAGGTCGCTTGATTTTTGATAATATTAAGAAATCCATTGGCTACACTCTGACCAAGAATATTGCCGAGCTGTGTCCTTTCCTGATCTACATTATAGCCAGTGTTCCCCTGCCAATTGGTACCATAACCATCCTCTTCATAGATCTGGGCACTGATATTGTAAGTAGTTCATTCAGTGGTTGGTTGGTATAAATAACTATTGGATATGTGCTCCCAGACTTTGGTCCATTTCTGATCAGCTAACAGTAGCAGTCTAGTTATCAAGGTGTGGTAAAAAAAAAATCACCTTTTACCATACCTTGCTATGGAATTCAGCAGTTACGCAGGTTATTGAATCTCATGGTGAAAGAACTTCACCTCACAAACAGCATTATTCCAGTGGCTCCCAGAGCATTGGGTCGCAAAACTGTGGCCCGATGCTCCTGGGCAGGCAGAGCAAGCCCCCTTCAGCTTACCACCAACCCCCGAAAGGCCTTACTCATCCCCCCTGGCTCCAGACCCTCTTCAAGGCCCCCAACCAACCCCACCTCTCACATGGCCCTAGCTCCCCTAAAAGGCATTGGTGGTCTGGGGTCCGGGGGGGGGGGGGGGGGCTAGGAGCAATGCCCAGTTGCTCCTGCCCATTCCAATGCCTCTGCAAAAATTTCACCTCTAGTGGTAGTCATGCAAGCGGGATAAAGTTCAGGTAGTCTTTTTCTTTTCTTTGTGTGTGGTCTAATTTTATCCAATTAGCAGTCTAAACATGGCCACCAACCAGATAGCTTCTGGCTCTATCACTCTGCCTACTGACTACACTGGCACTGTCTGGATAGTGTTGGTTGTCAGGACAATTTAGTGGCAGACAGTATCTGGGTAGTGCTGCTGACTATCCCTCATGACAGCACTTATGCGATTAACCGTACCTGCTAATCAGATAATCACCTTTGACTATCAGCTCACCTGTTGACACTAAAATTTTGGAATTAAAAGGGAGCAACTTTCAAGTGTCTGCAAGTAGTGGCAGTCTTACTTTGCCCTATGAGCTTTACACTGGTTTTTCACAAGTAAAAGTATGCAGGTGCTTTCCCTTTCAAAACTGTCTTGGGAAAAAAATATCCCAGATCATTCTACACTTGCTTTATCTGCGAGTAATGCTTTTCTTCAAAAATGTACAGTGGTGGAAATAAGTATTTGATCCCTTGCTGATTTTGTAAGTTTGCCCACTGACAAAGACATGAGCAGCCCATAATTGAAGGGTAGGTTATTGGTAACAGTGAGAGATAGCACATCACAAATTAAATCCGGAAAATCACATTGTGGAAAGTATATGAATTTATTTGCATTCTGCAGAGGGAAATAAGTATTTAATCCCTCTGGCAAACAAGACCTAATACTTGGTGGCAAAACCCTTGTTGGCAAGCACAGCGGTCAGACGTCTTCTGTAGTTGATGATGAGGTTTGCACACATGTCAGGAGGAATTTTGGTCCACTCCTCTTTGCAGATCATCTCTAAATCATTAAGAGTTCTGGGCTGTCGCTTGGCAACTCGCAGCTTCAGCTCCCTCCATAAGTTTTCAATGGGATTAAGGTCTGGTGACTGGCTAGGCCACTCCATGACCCTAATGTGCTTCTTCCTGAGCCACTCCTTTGTTGCCTTGGCTGTATGTTTTGGGTCATTGTCGTGCTGGAAGACCCAGCCACGACCCATTTTTAAGGCCCTGGCGGAGGGAAGGAGGTTGTCACTCAGAATTGTACGGTACATGGCCCCATCCATTCTCCCATTGATGCGGTGAAGTAGTCCTGTGCCCTTAGCAGAGAAACACCCCCAAAACATAACATTTCCACCTCCATGCTTGACAGTGGGGACGGTGTTCTTTGGGTCATAGGCAGCATTTCTCTTCCTCCAAACACGGCGAGTTGAGTTCATGCCAAAGAGCTCAATTTTTGTCTCATCTGACCACAGCACCTTCTCCCAATCACTCTCGGCATCATCCAGGTGTTCACTGGCAAACTTCAGACGGGCCGTCACATGTGCCTTCCGGAGCAGGGGGACCTTGCGGGCACTGCAGGATTGCAATCCGTTATGTCGTAATGTGTTACCAATGGTTTTCGTGGTGACAGTGGTCCCAGCTGCCTTGAGATCATTGACAAGTTCCCCCCTTGTAGTTGTAGGCTGATTTCTAACCTTCCTCATGATCAAGGATACCCCACGAGGTGAGATTTTGCGTGGAGCCCCAGATCTTTGTCGATTGACAGTCATTTTGTACTTCTTCCATTTTCTTACTATGGCACCAACAGTTGTCTCCTTCTCGCCCAGCGTCTTACTGATGGTTTTGTAGCCCATTCCAGCCTTGTGCAGGTGTATGATCTTGTCCCTGACATCCTTAGACAGCTCCTTGCTCTTGGCCATTTTGTAGAGGTTAGAGTCTGACTGATTCACTGAGTCTGTGGACAGGTGTCTTTCATACAGGTGACCATTGCCGACAGCTGTCTGTCATGCAGGTAACGAGTTGATTTGGAGCATCTACCTGGTCTGTAGGGGCCAGATCTCTTACTGGTTGGTGGGGGATCAAATACTTATTTCCCTCTGCAGAATGCAAATAAATTCATATACTTTCCACAATGTGATTTTCCGGATTTAATTTGTGATGTGCTATCTCTCACTGTTACCAATAACCTACCCTTCAATTATGGGCTGCTCATGTCTTTGTCAGTGGGCAAACTTACAAAATCAGCAAGGGATCAAATACTTATTTCCACCACTGTATCTATTGTTGCATTCCCCACAATTGTGGTACAGTGTAGGGCTGCACATTTGTTAGCAATCATACAGTTTGTTTGGGTGCCTTAAAAAAATTTTAGGAGTCCTTTTACTAAACTGTGGGAAAAAGGGCCCTGCGGTAACAGAAAGGGCCTTTTTTCTCATGAGCCAGGGCTCTTTTTACTGCAGCGGGCAAAAAGCCCCACCTCCCCCCTCAGGAAATGGTGATGTGGCAAGATAACTCTTACTGCGTGGCCATGCGGTGGGGAGCATTTACCGCCACTCATTGAGGTGGCAGTAAGGGCTTCCACGGTAACCCAGCTGTAACTGGGCAGTGCGCAGCGATGCCTGATTAGCGCCGGGTTAGTGCCACTTGCGGCCACATTGGGCTGGTGGTAATTCCAATTTAGCATGCAGTAAGCCCACGTTGGGCTTACTGGCGCTTTGTAAAAGGGCCCCTTGGTGCATGCAAAATCAACGTTATAAACACTAACTTTCGAATTAAGATCTGTACAATCGATTTGCATGTATAAAAAGTTCTAATACACATAAAGTTATTAAAATAAATATGTGAAATAAACCAAAAAAACTCTGAATAATCAGTATATAAAAAAGCAAATAACCTCAAGGTTTTTGTCCATGTACATCCCTAGTACAATACCTTTGTCTTGTAGATTCCGTCTGTTGGATTTGCATATGAGAAAGCCGAACGTGACATCATGAACAGGAAACCTCGACGTAAGAACATAGACCGACTGGTCAATCAGCAGCTTGCCTTGTATGCCTACCTACAGATTGGTGAGTTGGACACTTACTATAAATGGTGCTCAAGTTTTGGTACAGAAACACATTCTAATGGATGAAATGCACCGAAAAGGCAGCTTTTTTTGTGTTCAGATATTTAGTTTAGAATGTTTTATATTCTTTTAGTGTATGTTGTTTTGTAATTCCATTTGATTGCGACGTCTCTTTATTGTAATCTGCAATGAATCCTTGTGGAGATATAGTGGAATATAAACTGATTGGATTGGATTGGATCAGTGCAAAGCACACTTACACATCCAGTTATAAGATAGTGCCTAATCCCCAAATTCTATATATGGTGCCTTAAGTTGTGTGCAAAAATTTGGACACATGGCCGAATTGTGTGCACAACTTAATTGATTAATAAAGCCAATCGGTGCCGATAACTGGTACTTTACAACCAATTAGCAAAACTAATTGGCTTTAATTAGAATTTTACGCGCTCAACTTTCTAGGCGTATTCTATAACAAGGTGTGCATAAATTGTAATGTGCAAGTCAAAAAGGGGGCATGGCCATGGGCATGGAGTAAGCAAGTTGTGGGCGTTTTAAAAAAAACTATGCGCACTATTATAGAATACACTCGAGGCCTGGTTTTAGATGGCCTAAATGGGTGCACCTAAATTTTAGGCACAAGAATAGCACTTGAGTGTATTTTATAAACTATGCCTAACTTTAGGCATAGTTTATAGAATCACGCTAACCGTGTGCTTTTACGACTCCGATTTTTAAGGTTCCATATATAAAATTTTCCCCTAAATGTATTCGTGTGTAACTGCAAAGGGGAGGTGAATACGGGAGGGGCATAGGTAGGTCAGGAGCAATCCGGAAAATTGTGCACAGGTTTATACAATATCGCAGATGCACGACTAACTGCGCACCAGGATTCATACCAGGTTTCAGCTTGTGCTAGTCCTCACACCCAAAGTTGGGCATGGAATTTACCACCAATATCATTCTATAAAAAGTGCTCATCCCGGAGAACCCTTCATAGACTATTATCAGATGCCGATTTTTTTATGGCATTCATATTTGGGTTATATTCAGTTTCTTTAACTGACAACACGCCACTTCCAAAGGAGCAGAGACCAAAGAAGTTTTTGATTTTTCTAACTGTGCATAAATTCTCATCGGTGTATAACATTACATTACAACACTTGAGATTGATCAAGACCCCTGAGGTAGGCCTTAGGGCCGAAACACGGCAGTGTCGGGGTCGTTTTTAGAAACCCAATAAAAGTTTTTGGTATCCTTCTTGTTTTTTTCCTCACTTCTTTGTTTTACATCTCACGGCACTGTGAGGTTTTTTACCTACTTTTTCTTGTTTATTTAGTTTGTTTGTTTATTTGGTTGTTTATTTAGTTCATATTTGGGTGCCATTTATGAATCTGGGCCTCAATGTGGAATGGGTAGCTAGCAGTATGAAGCTTTCTACCGTCCCAGGTCTTTCTCTTTAGTGAAATATTAAAGGAATTCTATTAATTTTTCTCTTTCCCACTAAAGAAAATTAGCAGCGATAGTACAACAGATTGAGTTATTTTGATAATTAAGTGTTAGGTACTGTACAAGTATGCAGTGGTTTGCAGGAAGGGGGTATCAAGGTAGGGGTGCAGCTTTCTTAGGAGCACCCAAGATAAATTATTTTGAGGGCCTGAATTTCAAAACTATTTAACCAACCTGGAACGGCATTTTAGTGCCTAACCATGGATATTCAGCAGTAGGAAATGCAAAAGTTCAAACTGAGCATCAGGGGCGTAGCCAGGCCTTGTGGTGGGAGGGGGCCAGAGTCTGAGGTAGGGGAGCAATTTTGGTCTGCTGCCTCGCTGCCCCCCCCCCCCGCCGCCTTGCACCTTCCTCCCCAACCCCCGCCAGCTGAAGTTTTCTCCAGCGCCGGTCTCCAGCGCCACCGCATTGCCTGTTCTGCTCTCTCTTCCCCCTCACGTCCTGTACGCTCCTTTTAGTAATTTCACTAAAAGGAGCATGCAGGACGTGAGGGGGAAGAATGGGCAGGCAACACGGCAACACCAGAGACCAGCGCTGGACCGGGGCCCAGAGGAAATTTGAGGGGGCCTAGGCCTCCGTGGCCCCACGTAGCTACGCCACTGCTGAGCATATTCTATATACCGCACCTAAATCTTATAGAATATGCCTAGGCAGAAATGTTTTCCGTGCAGATTTTTTAAGCACCACATATAGAATCTGGCCCTTAATGACAATGTCTGTCAGCAAAACACTGCTGCCAGCTGAAATCGGGCCCAACCTTTCCAGAATTATTTTAATTCATAATTAAGGAAAATAGAGAACAAAAATCTGCAACTTGATATTCGAAGGCATTTATCAGCATAATGGCAGCCATTATCCAGATAAATGCCTTAGGGGTATGTTTACTAAGGCACGTTAGCATTAAAGTTAAGGCGCATTAAACGCTAACACTCTTCTACATTCCTATGGATGTATTAGCGTTTAACCCGCGTTCACCATTTACGTGCGTTAAAACCGCTAATGCGTCTATAGCACATCTTAGTAAACATAGGCATTAGTAGGCCCTAACTGTGAATATTCAACAGCAGTATCTAGATTGTTTTGAGGGCAGTCCAGGGGCAGAGAGGGTGTGCAAAGGCAGTTATCCAGAGTGCTGATAGTCAGACCCCTGTTAGGAAAACTCACCAGATAAAGTTAAGACAAAAAATTGCTCTCCTAACTTTATCCAATTAGCTATCTGGCTAGTGGATTCATGATGGCAGAACATCCATGAATAAATGCCACAGCCAGCATTAAAAAAAAAAAAAAAAATATATATATATATATATATATACTGACTGTAAAGTTTAAATATTTCAAACCATAACTCCTGTGGTATATTGCATGGGAAAACTGCAGTGCTTTGGCCTGACATCTAAAGCCACGCATAAATGCTGACCTTTTATATCCACTAATGCAAAATTAAATTCATCAGAGGTGACTTCCAATCCCTCTGTGTATTTATAATAACTATGATCTCCAGACTGATCATGTTATGTTGAGCATGCAGTTAATATATGAGCCCTGATTAAAGTATTTTTTTCTTCTTCTTCTCCTAGGGATTATACAGTCTGTTGGAGCGTTCCTGAATTATTTTACTGTCATGGCACAACAGGGTTTTCTGCCATACACGCTATTAGGTATTCGTGTCCGCTGGGAAAATATCTATAATCAAGAACTTGAAGACAGTTATGGACAGGAATGGGTAAGGAAAGGGTCCATATAGTAGCCTACTCTGGAGAGATTGGAGAAATTTTGGAATTCACTAAGGATGTGCATTCCTCACTACACATTAGGGGGCCCTGTTTAATAAAATATGCTGGAGACACCCATATATTCCTACAGGTGTGTCTAGTGCTAGCGCATGCTACGCTAAAAACGCTAGCGCACCTTTAGCGTGGCTGAGTAAACAGGGCCCTTGGTTTGTCAGTGTACTTTAAACATAAGGCCCAATATCATCAATATCTCCAAACCACAGGATCTTAGAATTTTGTTTATTTAATTTCAAAAAAGTGATCGGACGCCCATTTGTCTACGAGTGAGATAATTTATTACTTTGGTCAACATATCAGTAAATTTTTCAGAGACAGGGCATAGAAGAAATATGTCACCTGCATATGACAGAACAAACAGAAGTATAGAATGGTTAATAGCATCAAAAGCTACTGAAAATATTGAACTTTTTATCTCTGTAGTGAGAAGCAGTGTTGTTGTGCCGTGTCGGGGTCTAAATCCATGCTGGATCTTATGCAAGATGTCATATGATTCAATAAAACTCTGTAGTTGTTCATTTACTGAAAATTCTAGTAATGTTGCCATCCAAGGGATACTTGCTACAGGGAGATAATTCTCGGGTAGAGTCAAATCAGCATCAGTAGATTTTGGAAGGGGAGTCAGTATAATGTCTGATAAACTATTGGGATAGTGCCCTGACTGTAGGGTTACATTAATAAATTTAGTAAGCCAACATAATATTTATACTTAGGAATTTTTCCTCTCCTGACCTTCATTGATTATTCACCAGTAATCCAGGAATCATGTCCACTTAATCCAAATATTGGCTGTTGCCATTACACAATTACTATGACACCCTCTGTCCACTTCACTTCAGGCACTGGGCAGAATTAAGTAAGTGGTGCCCAATGTTAGAATACTAAAAGCACCCTTCCACTGCCAAAATCTGGTGTAAATACTGGTGGCCATCTTATGGCAGTTGGACACACAATTGATAGTATTTTATAACAGTGCACATAACTTCTGGGAATGCCCCCTCCCCATGACTACACCCCTTTGGAGTTGCACGCTATGAAACTTACCAAGAGTTCAAAAAGAAGCTCTTTATTAACAGTTCACACAGGATGTATAGGACTCGACAAGGACCATGTTTCGGTACAACTGTTTTCCTCAGGAGTCCACAGAAGCGCAAAACCAATGCTCATATCCTGCTCTGAACTGACAAAGCTTAGACAGAAATGAAGCCCTCTGATGTGGTGGTTTACAAGTTTTTCCCTATGCCAAATTTGGTCCCGTGAACATGTCAAAGGTTATTTTGCCCCCAGACAAGACAATAATACATGTGCCAATCTTATGCCAGTACCAAAGATTGGCACATGTGTGTTATTGTCTTGTTCTGGGGCATTAGTGTTGCACTTTTGTAGACTCCTGAGGAAGGCAGTTGTGCCGAAACACGGCCCGTGTCAAGTCCTATGCATCAATTGATCCTACGTGAACTCTTGGTTCATTTGGCCTGGTGGTTCCCACTGTTATTTTGTTGCTGTTCGCAGGTTTGTTTTATTTTTTGTTTTGTTCTGCGGAATCTGCTATGAAACCTAGGCATGAATTTTATAGAATAGTGCCTAGGGCAGAGGTGCATGCAACTCCAATGCTCCCAAATTATTGCCAATTAACATCAATTATTGATGATACTTAATTATCTAACCTGCATGCCCAACTTTGGGCAACTTATATAGAATACAGGGGAGAGAGCGTTGTGTTTGCAGTATTCCTAGCCAACCTGAAAAATGGAAAACCTGAACTGGGAACTGAACACAAGTCCCTCCACAGTACGATGTGCTCTGTTACTGAGTTACCAGGCCAAGCCTTAAACAGGATGTCTAAGGAATGCATGTCAGTAATGGTTGATTGGGTTCTAATTCTTCACAGACATATTTTCAGCGCCAGTATTTGGAATGGACTGGTTATACAGCCTTTTTCGCCAGTATTGTAGTAGAACAAATGGCAGATCTGCTCATGAGAAGAACTCGCAGGAACTCCATCTTCCATCAGGGACTTTTCAAGTGAGTACTAATGCTTAAACTATGTATTTCAGCAAAGATGTCTTTCGAGAGTTTTGCTTCAATGAGGCATATTTTCAAAGCACATAGACTTAAAATGTTACGTGGAGGGTCATTTTTGATATGACGTCTATGTCCAACTTTGGACGTTTTGCAAAAAATGTCCAAAATCCAAATAGAAAAGAAGGCCATTTTCAAAAAAGAAAAACATCTATCTTTTGTTTTTAAAAATACTGTTCTGAACAGTTTTGTGATTTGGACATTTTGTTTTTTGGATCCATTTTTGACCCCCCCCCCCAAAAAAAAAACCCGTCCAAGTGCAAAACACACAAAATCAAGCCATTGGGATGCAGGAGGAGCTAGCATTTTTAGTAGACTGGTCCCCCTGACATCCCAGGATAGCAATACGGCACTCTAGGGGGCACTGCAGTAGACTTCATAAAATGCTCCCAGGTACACATCTCACCATTGCTCCCTTACCTTGTGTGCTGAGCCCCCCAAAACCTACCCAAATCCCACTACCCCCAACTGTACACCACTACCATAGTCCTTACAGGTGAAGGGGGCAAGTATATATGGGTACAGTGGGTTTCTGGTGAGATTTGGAGGGCTCACAGTTTCCTCCACAAGTGTAACAGGTAGGGGGGAGGTATGGGCCTGGGTCCACCTGTCTGCAGTTCACTGCACCCAACACTAGACTACTCCAGGGGCCTGCATGCTGTTCTAATGGACCCGAGTATAACATCTGAGGCTGGTAAGTAATGTTTTTCATCACATTTTTTGGGGGGTGGTAGGGGGTTAGCGACCACTGGGGGAATAAGAGGAGGTCATTCCTAATTCCCTCCAGTGGTCAACTGGTTATTTAGGGCATCTTTTTGTGCCTTATTTGTAATAAAAACAGGTCTACCTCAAAATGTCTTAGTCCTGGATGGTTTTGTTTTGTTCCATTATGGCTGAAAAACGTCTTAAGTCTTAGTAATGCCCAAGTTCTGTCCTGAACACGCCCCTGGTACTCCCCCTTGAGATTTGGATGCACTTCTGGTGGACTTCAGGGAAAAGCATGTAAAAATAGGTTTCAAAAATGCTGATTTGGACGTTTCTGTGAGAAAAAAACGTACAAATGCAGACATGCCACATTTTGAACGTTTTTCTCTTTTGAAAAAGAGCCCAATAGTAACCTATGGAACTTTGTAAGTCTAAGTGCTTTGAAAATGAGCCACTTGGTCTCTTTGCAGATGCCTTTGCTATGGCAAAGCAGCTAGACCTTACATTTTCTCTTTGACCTATCTGCCATAGCCCTTCCTTGCTAAAGGGCCCTTTTACTAAAGTGCAGTAAGATCTGAGCTTAACACTTGGTAATGCAGGATCTTACTGTGCACTAAGCCCAGATTTACCGCAGCATCTTTTTAAAGGGCTTTTCCCTTTTTTGTTATTTGCAGGTCATGTATTTAAAAAATGTAAAACCCGCTACACCTACCATTCTGGGTGGTTCACAAAATAACATTCGCGATAATTCAAACATAATAACTGAAACAGACACATCAACAGTACATAATAAATAAAATAATTACAAAGCAAAATTAAAAACCACCAAAAGCCTGTTGGTTAAAAAAAAAAAGAGACTTTTAACTGCTTCCTGAAGGAGAGCATAGGCTGAAAATGATGCAAATTGCATTGGGAGTGAATCCCACAGTTTAGGAGCTGCAACCATGAATATCTTCTCCCTTATTCCAATTTCACATACTGAAATGATGGAACTTCAAGCAAATTCTGACTCTGTGACATTTTTATGTCGTATATTCATGCCCATTTGTGATTATTTACTCAATAAAGGAAATTATCCTGGGAATATTTTCAGCCACTCTTATATATATTGTTGGAGGAATAACCTTCATGGTTGCCATGTCTTGTTTAAAGTCTTGGTCATAAATAGGAGCAAAAGACACTAGTGGGATATTCAGCTCATTGACTCTTTTAATTATTTTCTCATCTATTTCTGTGATCCCCATCAACATGATCACGATGTACCCAAAGCCCTTGGTTAGAAGTCTTATTATATTTAGATTTGGATTTTGGCTCACACCTTTCTCAGTAGTAGCTCAAGGTGAGTTACATTCAGGTACACTGGGTATTTCTCTGTCCCTGGAGGGCTCACAATCTGATTTTGTACTTGAGGCAATGGAGGGTTAAGGAGGTCTTTTACTAAAGCTTAGCTCGAGTTATCTGCAGCAGGGCCCATAGGAATAAAATGGGCGCCGCTGCAGATAACTCGAGTTAAGCTTTAGTAAAAGACCCCCTCAGTGACTTGCCCAAGATCACAAGGAGTAGTAGTGGGATTTGAACCAGCCACCTCTGGATGTCAAAACTGGTGCTCTAACCACTAGACCACTCCTCCATGGCATTATATCAAATCTAATGTAGGAACAATCATGCCCCAGGTGTCCATGCTCATAAACTGTTGGTCCAGAGCTATACCAGGTTGCCTCTCCTTTATTAGACTATTATATATCTGTTCTACAGTCTCATGGCCCATAGGTGGGATTCATATTTTCCCCAGCTCTGCAGAGTCAGAACCCAAAGCTGCCACCATGCCCCTAGCCAAAACCCTGCACCATGCCCAAAGAACCGGTGGCGCAACACCACAACAAACATGGCACGCAAGCAGGAGGCAGACAAAGTTTCACCTGGGAGTTATGGCGCATTATCAACCACGACAGACAGTGACTAGTGCCAGAGCACCATTTGCATCCCTCATGAGCTACTGTTCCCAGAAAGTTAGCGCAGGAGCACCTACTGCCTCAACGCACTTAACTGGGTAACACGTCCACACCCACTGTGCCCATGACATGCCCCTTCCCAAAAATATATATTTTAAAATTGGTAACGTGCGGGTTAGAGTGTGCAAACAGTTTAATGCGTTTCTGTGGTAGCCTGTTTGTGCATGCTAAGTGCGTATTAAGGACTTAAGGCATTTAGTAAAAGGGCCCTTAAATTCTTTACTCTCCTGGCAGTGAAGGTTCTTCATGGCCGTAAATGATGGAATATAATCATTTCCTCTCTGTTTTCTTCCAGCAACAAGGTCGTTTTATTTGGTCTAGCATCACAAATAATTATTGCTGCATTTCTCTCTTACTGTCCCGGGATGCCCTACGCCTTAAAGTTTACACCACTTCGGTGAGTTCAGCTTTTTATTCAGGGAATAGGTGCTCTGAATTTTTGAAATAACAAGCAAAAAATTTCAGACAGTACGTCTGACATGCGGTGGGAGAAGAGAACAAGAGATACAGTGGAAAGGGTCAGTGGGAGACAAACACCACAGCAGGGATTCCCAGACCTGGCCTGGGAGAACAACAGCCAGTCAGGTTTTCAGGATATTCACAATGAATAATGCATCAAATTGGTTTGCATACTGAGGAGGCAGTGTATGCAAATCAATTTCCTGCATATTTATTGTGGATATCCTGAAAACTTGACTGGTTGGGGTTCCCCCAGGACAGATTTGGGAATCACTGCACCAGAGGAAAGGCAGCATGAAAGGGATGTTAAACAATCATTACTTAAAGGGATGGAAGAGAAAAGGTTCAACAGAACAAATGCTGGGCGTTAGAGCTCCTGGATGACTTAAGCTTTGATTAGGGAATAAAGAGTTCCAGCAACAAAAGTCTACCAGGAGTAAAGATGAAGTTAAAGTGCTCATACTTCATAGAGAAAAAAATTACTAGTTGCTAGCAAACTGTTGTAGTACTAGGAGGAACGTGTCCACTGTTCCCTCTAAGCTGAGCGGGAGTCCTCCACCTACAACCCTGCCAGTGGGGGAGCTGTTTCACTATCACATTTTCCATAAGGTGGGACAAGCAAGCTCTGCAGGATTGCAGGGAACCTGCCTGTCCCTAGTGATTGAAAACACAATATTGTAGCACCCCCCCCCCCCCCCCACTAGCAGCAATGCAGTTGGAGATTCTCCCCTAAGTTTAGAGGGAACAGTGAGCACATCACGCTGATAGAGCAGCAAACCAAAAAGTGTAAGCTCATTAAGAGTGTGTTAAACTGAAATTTTAGATAGAAGAAATTCAGAGGGCAGAAAGGCAAGTAGCTGGACTGGAATCAAAAGAAAATGAACTTGAGCAATTATTTTTTCTAATTAACTGGTTCTTGCTTTCTTTGTTCAGTTTTCAGTATTGGTTTGTTGCTGCACCTTACGCCATTTTGCTCCTGTTTTATGATGAAATGCGGAAGCTGTTCATCAGACGATACCCAGGAAGTAAGTAGTTCATGCCTGTGATGTACACAATAAAAAAATATCACTTTTTGCTGTTCATTTACAAAAACACTCTTTGCATTAAGATCTTCAAAGAAAATGAAAAATGCATGGTATAGTGGGACACCTGCTTTTCAGGTTGGAAGGGGCTGGGGAGGCTGTTATCACAGCCCCTAAGAATGAAGGGTATCAAGTAGCATGTTTATTTGTTAGATGGCTAAAACAATGGTTTACAATGTTATAAGGGAATACAAGTGACAACACAACAGGGGACCTATGTTATAAACATCAGTCCACAATGCGATACCTACTGGTCAGGCTCAAGATGCAAGTCTAGTATGATCTGGTCAGAGCCATGATCTGCTGCCCCAATGGCCAAATGACCTCTACTGTACTGACTGAAAACAAGAGCAGGGCAGGATTAAGGCACAGGCAGACTAGATATAAGAACATAAGAATAGCCATACTGGGTCAGACCAGTGGTCCATCTAGCCCAGTACCCTGGTTCTAACAGTGGCCAATCCAGCTCACAAGTACCTGTTTAGTTAGTTTTGCATATGCCATGGCAGCATTAAACCCTATTGCTAGGTCAGGATATGTGGAATTTGATTTCATTCTCTCTCAATTTACTGCTAATACTTGCTGTAGTATTTGCATTGTACCGAGGACTGCTCTATTCTGCAGTTCATAGGATGTAATGGCAGCAATTCTACACACTCACGCCACTTATGTACATCGAAGATGCCTTTAATTGACAGTTTTGTGCATAAGTGCACCGGGCGCTATTCTGTAAAGTAGCGCCTAAAGTGTTATGGGGGAAATTCTATATACAGCACCGAACGTTAGGCCCTAAAAAGATCAGCGCTAAGTCCCTATTCTATAAAGGAAACCTGACATTTAGAACACAGGCATAGTGTGCAGGTCTCGCCTAACTTTGGGTGCCAGACTTAAGCCTGATAGAAACAGGTGTAAATGCTGTGCCCAAATTCAGGCGCAGATCAGCACTATTCTATAACTACAACTTCAATTAGGCACCAATTAGCATCAATTAAGTAGCCACTTGTTCCCCATTATCTCATTAAGTTGCAGGCGGATCTCAGACCTGCACTCAAATTCCAGTGCCCAACTTTGGGTGACCTATAAAGAATCCTGGGGATAGTTCATAACTCCAGGGTGGGCATATATGTGGGAGGAGCATGAGTGGATCATGGGTGTGGTGCCAAGTAATATGCGTAAGTTATAGAATACTGTTAAGTTATGCGCAACATGTGGTGCATGTATGCAACACCAGCCATTGACATGGCTTGTGTTGTCACATCTAAGGTAAAGCACACCAATGCCAACTTGCATGAACATTCTATAATGGTTTTGGTGTCCATATACCATTATAAAATTAATGCTTAGCATTGGGGCACCTAAATGAGACAACAAGTTATAGAATTGCCTCCAATATATATAAGCAACCAGAACCACCCAGGGCCTCATTTGTGGGAGTTTTAAAAGGTTTCTATATTATGATAGTCAACAACACAGTGGAAGTGACACAAAGCACAAACTTGCACAATTGATGCTGAAAACTCTTTATAGATAACTGGATTCGATATGGGCCACGTTTCAGCCACTAGGCCTGCATCAGGAGTCTTAGTATATTTCAAAAGATATGAATGGTAAAAGATTATTCATGCACCAAGAGAAACTTGCAAACGATAACTCATAATTGTAAATCTTCGATACGGAAGCACCCAAGTACACTCTTCAGATAGACATCAAACTGCTGGATCTAAATTATATATACTGCAACATGGCCTGTGTTGAGTCAGTTGTTATCTATAATAAAGACTTTTCAGCACCAACTGGACAAGTTTGTGCTTTATGTCACTTCCGTTGTGTTGTTGATTCTGATAGAGATCTATGGAGGATTGTTCTTCTGTCTCCTTTTTTTCGCTCCTATATTATGGTGCCAGGGTCCGATGTGTTTGTGTGCGCCTAGGGCCCACCAAAGGCTTGGTCCTTCCCTGACCAGGAAGGGAGATCTCTAGGATAAAAAAGAATAACAAGGGAATAAGGTTTTCACCTCAGCCTCTAACGTTGCCTTTCCTCTGCATTTACATTTCAGGTTGGTGGGATAAGAACATGTATTACTGAAGCAACAATTTCCTCTGTGTGTATTCCACGTTGGCTGAAACCTTTCACCCTTGCTGCTTTCAGAAGCTTCTCCATTCAGTGTCTACAAAATTGAACCAAGAACAAAGACAAGGAGAAGTCTGTCAAAGTTCTACTTATACAGCTTAGAACTAGAGGAACATGCCTGTAAATGCCTTAAAAATGTGCCTTTAGGAAAATATGATCCTTTGCTGGGTGTACAGTTTAACTTCAAAAGGAATTACTATTTCTTTTTTTCCGTAGTTTGAAACATGTGTGAATAGTGTAAAGCAATGACATGCACTAATTTTTGTTAAAACTATTCCGGTAGTATTGAACTGTGTACACAGCTGTAAATTGTATAATTACTGGCATGATTGTATATGCTAATTGGAACAAAGAACATTTTTTTTATTCAGTAAACTGTGGTTGGTATTTTTCCTATTAGACTGTTTTACTTGTGGTAATTGATTGTAGGGTCCTGAAATCTAGAAAGCTAAACATTTTCAGCTTTTAACACTTCAACACATCTGAATAGTGTTTATGTGGTCTCTCAATATTTTAGTTTATCTGTCTCTCCAGAGGTAGGAAAATGTTTGTTAAAGTGGACCAATTGAGTATGAACTTTGGGTGAAACCCAACCGCAGTCCTGGTGTCTTTTCTGTTTAAGTTCAGTTGAACTTGATTAGTGATAAAATGATAAGTACTTGCAAGGTTCAGCACTAGGGATGGTTAGCAGGATCTTGTGCTTTTTTCAAGTTCAGCACATAGAACAGAGGACATTTAGGATTTTCAGAAAGTAGAATAGCTACAACAGATCGGAAGATGAACCACTGTGAACGTCAACAGTTAATGGCCACATATTTGAACAGAAAAAAGACCCATGCAGGTATTAGATGTTCTAGTAGACACACACAAAAGTGTTGAAAGAGCTCAAGTCAGAAATTCATGAGCAGGAGTACCCATTCATCATCTCATGAACATGCAGGGCCGCCGAGAGACTGGGCCGGACCCAGGGCAAGGCCGCCCCTGGGACCTTGCCCCCCCATCCACCACGGGGCCAGGCCCCCTGAATTCAAATCATAGGACCTCACCTCGCTCTGTGTGAAAGCTCAGCAGCGGCAGTCTGCAGCTCGCCTCCCTTCGGGCCTTCCCTCCCTGTGTCCCCCCCTCGCAGAAGTTACGTTAGATGAGGGCGGGACACAGGGAGGGAAGGCCCGAAGGGAGGCGATCTGCAGACTGCCGCTGCCGCGCTTTCACATGGAGCAAGGTGGTGAGGCGCTGTGATTTGAATGGAGGGGGCCCGGCCTGGTGGCGGACGGTCAACAAAGCCAAGGGCGGGCTGGTGGGGCTGTGATGCCGGGCCTCAGGTGGAGGGCTGGGCCTGGGGAATATTGTCCCCCCTGCCCCCCTCTCGGCAGCCCTGTGATCATGCATATTACAAGTACTTAAATATTGTTGTCAAAAGTTAAAATCTCTCATTCACTCATCTCTTACTTAAGTCAGTTAGCAGAGTTAAGCATAGGTTTTGAGCTCCTTGAGGGCTCGCAATAGGAAAATTTAAATAACAGGAAAAGGATTTAGTAGAGCAATTTGATTGTCTTTAATATAAGTAAGTTTCTTTAACAAAATAAACCCACAAAATATCATATATACAGCAGTATCCGCCCCATATCATCTCAACATTTCATATTTAAGCTGATATGACTGAAATTCTTAAGTCACTCAACAGCGGCTAGGCATGAGATAGAGCTACATGCACTGTTCCTATTACATGTTAATCTATCTCTTGCATATTCATTCTGGAAATCCTGAAAATCTGACTGATGTGTTCCAAGGACTAGGCTGTGAACCACTTGAGCACTACATTGTCACAAACATCAAACTTTTTGAAGTTTCAAGCTCAAAGCTCCCAATCAAAGAACGGATCAGCTTCAAAATCTGCACTCTAGTCCACAAAATCATATAAGGCATAGTCCCAGGATACATGATAGACCTCATAGACCTACCAATAAGAAACAGAGTCGGGTCTGCAAGACCATACCTAAACCTGCACTACCCAAATTGCAAAGGATTGAAATACAAAACAACCTACGCATCCGGCTTCTCCTACATAAGCGCACAACTGTGGAATGGCCTACCAAAAGCTGTGAAAACAATCCATGACCACCTGAATTTAGGAAATCACTAAAAACCAACCTCTTCAAAAAGGCCTACCCCAACGATCCTACGTAACACACCTCTTCACCCAAAACACAGCATGCCTAATGATCGTACTGGACAACACACAGTCTTCATCCCTTCCGACCCTCCACACATACCTAATTCGATCACTATACAACCTTATATTTGTTAACAACCGACTGGGCAAACGCCTTAACGGTACTATTTAAGCCACATTGAGCCTGCAAATAGGTGGGGAAATGTGGGATACAAATGAAACAAATAAATAAAGCTCAAAGGTCAGGGCAGGACAGAGGAGCCAACTTTTCAAAATTATTGGGGGTGCTAAACCCAATGAAAATAATCCCTCCCTGGACACATACAAGGAATTTTCTTAATATTTGGGGTGCTCAAGCACCCACAGAGTCAGCTCCAATGGGACAGATTTGGATTTTGTAAATCTTTTTATGCGTTCTACATGTTTCTAAATCTGGGATTTAGTGAAAAGTTTTCTCAAGAAAAGCAATGGAAATTGTTGCTTTGAATTAAATTGATGCTTTTTTGGTACATGCTTCTATCTGCCCTTTCTATCATTCTTCCTCCCATGATGTCTACATCTACAGAAAATAACTATCAAACTACTCCCTTCCTACCTTTTTTCCAACTCTCTGTTATCAGTGATTCTCAACCCAATCCTCAGGAAACACCTAGTAGGTTTAATTTTCAGAAATGGCATGATATTGGCATGATATTGGCATGATATTGGCATTGAAGGAAGTGAAACTAGGAAATCAAGTACGCTAGCGTTTAACTATAGAAAAGGTGATTACGACAAAATGAGAAAAATGGTGAAAAAAAGACTGAAAGGAGCAGCTCGCAGAGTAAAAAACTTGCATCAGGCGTGGATGCTGTTTAAAAACACCCTCCTGGAGGTTCAGGACAAATATATTCCACGTATTAGAAAAAAGGGAAAAAAGACTAAACGTCAGCCGGCGTGGCTAAACAGTAAGATAAAGGAAATCATTAGAGCCAAAAAACAATCCTTCAGAAAGTGGAGAAGAGAACCAACTGAAAGTAACAGGATAGATCATAAGGAATGCCAAGCCAAATGCAAAGCGGAGATAAGGAGGGCAAAAAAGGACTTTGAGAAGAAATTAGCGTTGGAAGCAAAAATACATAGTAAAAATTTTTTTAGATACATTAAAAGCAGGAAACCGGCCAAACAGTCGGTTGGGCCGCTGGACGAAAATGGTGTTAAAGGGGCGATCAAGGAGGACAAAGCCGTAGCGGAGAAATTAAATGAATTCTTTGCTTCGGTCTTCACCGAGGAGGATTTGGGGGGGACACCGGTGCCGGAAAGAATATTTGAAGCGGGGGAGTCGGAGAAACTAAACAAATTCTCTGTAACCTTGGAGGATGTAATGGGTCAGTTCAGCAAGCTGAAGAGTAGTAAATCACCGGGACCTGATGGTATTCATCCCAGAGTATTAATAGAACTAAAAAATGAACTTGCGGAGCTACTGTTAGAAATATGCAATCTGTCCCTAAAATCGAGTGTAGTACCGGAAGACTGGAGGGTAGCCAATGTTACTCCGATTTTTAAGAAGGGTTCCAGAGGAGATCCGGGAAATTATAGACCGGTGAGTCTGACGTCGGTGCCGGGCAAGATGGTGGAGGCTATTATTAAGAATAAAATTGCAGAGCATATACAAAAACATGGACTGATGAGACAAAGTCAGCACGGATTTAGTGAAGGGAAGTCTTGCCTCACCAATCTAATGCATTTTTTTGAGGGGGTAAGCAAACATGTGGACAATGGGGAGCCGGTTGATATTGTATATCTGGATTTTCAGAAGGCGTTTGACAAAGTGCCGCACGAAAGACTCCTGAAGAAATTGCAGAGTCATGGAATCGGAGGTAGGGTATTATTATGGATTAAGAACTGGTTGAAAGATAGGAAGCAGAGAGTAGGATTGCGTGGCCAGTATTCTCAGTGGAGGAGGGTAGTTAGTGGGGTCCCGCAGGGGTCTGTGCTGGGTCCGTTGCTTTTTAATGTATTTATAAATGACCTAGAGATGGGAATAACTAGTGAGGTAATTAAATTCGCCGATGACACAAAATTATTCAGGGTCGTCAAGTCGCAGGAGGAATGTGAACGATTACAGGAGGACCTTGCGAGACTGGGAGAATGGGCGTGCAAGTGGCAGATGAAGTTCAATGTTAACAAGTGCAAAGTGATGCATGTGGGTAAGAGGAACCCGAATTATAGCTACGTCTTGCAAGGTTCCGCGTTAGGAGTTACGGATCAAGAAAGGGATCTGGGTGTCGTCGTCGATGATACGCTGAAACCTTCTGCTCAGTGTGCTGCTGCGGCTAGGAAAGCGAATAGAATGTTGGGTGTTATTAGGAAGGGTATGGAGTCCAGGTGCGCGGATGTTATAATGCCGTTGTATCGCTCCATGGTGCGACCGCACCTGGAATATTGTGTTCAGTACTGGTCTCCGTATCTCAAAAAAGATATAGTAGAATTGGAAAAGGTACAGCGAAGGGCGACGAAAATGATAGTGGGGATGGGACGACTTTCCTATGAAGAGAGGCTGAGAAGGCTAGGGCTTTTCAGCTTGGAGAAGAGACGGCTGAGGGGAGATATGATAGAAGTGTATAAAATAATGAGTGGAATGGATCGGGTGGATGTGAAGCGACTGTTCACGCTATCCAAAAATACTAGGACTAGAGGGCATGAGTTGAAGCTACAGTGTGGTAAATTTAAAACGAATCGGAGAAAAGTTTTCTTCACCCAACGTGTAATTAGACTCTGGAATTCGTTGCCGGAGAACGTGGTACGGGCGGTTAGCTTGACGGAGTTTAAAAAGGGGTTAGATAGATTCCTAAAGGACAAGTCCATAGACCGCTATTAAATGGACTTGGAAAAATTCCGCATTTTTAGGTATAACTTGTCTGGAATGTTTTTACGTTTGGGGAGCGTGCCAGGTGCCCTTGACCTGGATTGGCCACTGTCGGTGACAGGATGCTGGGCTAGATGGACCTTTGGTCTTTCCCAGTATGGCACTACTTATGTACTTATGTACTAATGGAGGCAGTGTATGTAAATCTAGTTCATATGTATGTATTGAAGATATCCCGAAAACCCAACTGGCTTGGTGTGTATAGTGAAGAGGGTTGGGAAAAATTACTCTGTATACACAGTAAAAACTACTCACCCGCTCTCTCATTCCATACCCCAAGCACTCTACACCCATTGTAGTAATCATCAGTGTATCCTTCTATAACATCTCACACCATACCCTCTACACTCACAATAATAACCATGTGGTCCCCTTTATAGTATTCCTCACACACAAACCCTCTACATCCATTGTAATAGTCATCAAATTGCTACCTCCTACCATTCCTCACCGTATGTCTTCCTTGTCTACAATAATAACCATCAATCTGGGTGCTGTCATTCTTCAGCCCGAGTCCTCTCTACCTACAGTGATAACTATTATATTATCACCTTCTACTATGTTCATTACATACACAGTAAAACAGTGAAAAGGAGTTTAAGCATTTGAAAACAACCCTGCTTTCACCAAAGCAACTATGCAAACATAAGCCCTACATATATATATATATATATATATATATATATATATATGTAGTCCTATTTGGAGCTAAAGTAGCTTCTATATTCAGCAAAACTATTCTTTCATCCCATAACAGGAACAAGTCTAACCATATTTCATCACCTTTTTAAAAGCAGGATAAACAAAGAAGCCAAAAAATTATATCACACAAAGCAAAATCTAGCATAGAAAGAGTGGTAACCTAATGTAGAGACCTTTTGCCCCAAATCCACCCAATCCAATGTGGTTCCCAACTGAAGCCCTCTCTTTGAAGACTATTTCCACCAAGGCAGTCTCCCTCACCCCTCCGAAGAAGCATATTTTATTTATTTATTTATTTAGTGCATTTTTACCCCCACCTTTTCCCACAGAATGCGGGCTCAAAGTGGCTTACATTAGACTGGAATGGCATTTTCTGTGCACATAGTATTAAACCCCCACCCCTGAAAGGCTTTCTTTACCAAAAGCCTCCATCTCCCTTCACGTAGAAAAATAGAAGGATCCCCCCATTCTTCCCATTGGAACCAATATGTGTGTATCTTGCATTGTGCATATTTTACAGGTAGACACACACGGTATATCAAGAATCTCATAAACATAAACATAGGTGGAGTCTGAAAGGAGTGTGGGCAGGACTCACACTTGTGCACAGGAGGAGTAGGGAATCACACTTATGCACGTAATGTACAGAATGCTATAATTTACAGGCCTGATATTCAAAAGAGTTTAGCCAGGTCGGAGAGACTCTGCCCAGTTAAACACCTCTGAGCTGGCCATGTGGCAATATTGAGGGGCACTTAAACAGTTGGTACTGTTGAATATTGCCTTTGAGCACCCAGGCACTGTCTGGTTAGTGTCGGGATGGTCCAGGGATAGAGCCAGAACTTAACTGGTTAGCAGCAATATTCAGTCTGCTAACTGGCTAAGTAAGTATATACAAGGGTGGAAACCAGGAGTAGAGACTGAGAGCTAAAAGGCAATCCTAACTTTATCCACATAGCTAACCAGGCACCGGTCTGAATATTTACCAGTGCCCAGTTAACATCTGGGTGACTGCATATACCTTTATGGACATAGGCGTTCCTTTCTCTTCTGCAATGGGGTATGAACATCTACATTCATAGCCTGCCCAAGTCCTGCCCCAAAACACAACCAGACGTTCTGCAGTTATAGATGTTCATATCCTGGCCTTGTAAAATCAGGATTTGGAGGTTTATGCAATTTGGACTTCTAAGTGCCAAATTAAGAAGGTCTAAAATAAGGATCATAGTTGTGATATTACACTACACTCAGTATTCTATTAGTCACATCATTTTACTACTACTACTGGTAAACACAACCCTGTTGTCATATTGCAATACACCTTAATCATCTGTTGCTTTGTTTTGAAGGATTTATCACTAAAAGAGTAAAAAGAGAGTCTAGAGAAGAACAATCAAAATGGTGTAGGGATGGGCTCGGCCAAACAAGTTCCTTTCTTGCTTATTTTAAAAGAATTTTTGCAAATTTGTTGTCATTTATTGTGCCATTTCATCTGTTCATTCTTTGTGGATGAATTATTTGTATGCTAGAATTTTAAGTCTGTAATTGATTGTATATACATTAATTCATAGGTATAGGTGCATATGTGTAACTTGTACATATTTTCAATTTATAGCTGCTCAAATGAACCAAATATGCAGTCATAAATGCACACATCTGGGAGAAATTATATAAAGGGCCCAAAAAGTAGATGCCAATAAAAATTGGCACTCAACATTATTCTATAACGGATGCTCTCGAATAAGCGCTCTTTATACGGTAGTGTTGAGAGCCAAATTCTGCGCTCAACTTTGGGCATGAGGATTTAGACCAGCTAAAATTTGGTGTAAATCCTGACTTACCACTCTGATTTGTTAAGCAAAAAGGGCAATGTACCAAGTTGAATAAACAATAAATGATAAGCTGGACGCAGATCCCCGCTATTCTCTAGCACTGCACGCATCTTTTGTGAATGCCCATGACCTCAACATGCCACTCCCATAGCTATGCCCTCTTTTGAGTGGTGCATGATCCAATTTAGGCAGCCCTTGTTACAGAATAGTGTGCAGCTGGATCGGCACTCAAATCATGATTAGTGTCAATTCAGTGGTTGTTAACTCCAATAATTAAATCATTACAGCCCATTAACTAATTATTTTGGGCGCCAACTCTAAGCCCAAATTTGGACACCCTTTGTAGAATCCAGAGACTAATGCACAGTCTGCACCAAAAGTCCTAATAGATGAGATTTAAGGACATAAATATCTCTACTCAATAGAAAAGGAGAGGAAGAAGGAATAGGACAGAGACTTCAAATACAAGTATAAATAATGAACAAGAAGCAAAACTCTTCCAGGAGAAAGGAAATTTGGTTATGACGTAAGGACCCAAGAGTGCAGACCATCAATTTATTTATTTGTTACATTTGTGTCCCACATTTTCTCACCTATTTGCAGGCTCAATGTGGCTTACATAGTACTGTAAAGGTGATCGCCAAGTCCGGTACGGAAACAAATACAATTTGATGTTAGGTCGGGTAAGTTGGTATATTCAGGTACATAGGGAACGAGGGTAGGAAGGAATATATAGGTGTCCAGTACAGTCTAAGGTTTTGCTGTGTTGCAGAGTTGATGCATCTAATTTATGTCGGTGGGGAATGCTTTTCTGAATAAGTGGGTCTTTAATGATCTCCTAAAGTTTAGATGGTTGTAGATTGTTTTCACAGCATTTGGCAGTGCATTCCATAATTGTGTGCTTATGTAGGAGAAGTTGGATGCATGAGTTAGTTTGCATCTGAGTCCTTTGCAGCTTGGGTAGTGGAGATTCAAGTAGGTATGTGATACTTTGGTTCTGTTTCTGGTTGGGAGATCGATCAGGTCGACCATATATCCTGGGACTACACCGTGGATAATCTTGTGGACCAAGGTGCAGATTTTGAAGGTGATACATTCCTTGTTTAGGAGCCAGTGCAGTTTTTCTCTGAGGGGTTTAGCACTTTCAAAACGTGTTTTACCAAATATCAGCCTGGCTGCTGTGACATATTGAAAATATTTCTTTGTTGAAAAGGTGCTGGATGCTTGAACAGACTCCCAATGATGGAGCAATGAAATTCAAGAAAGCACAAAGCATCCCCAGTTGAGGAGAAAACCAGAGACCAAATGAGGTCAATGTTAATGCAAAAGGCAAGAACATTGGATAGATTGAATTGTCAAAATCTGTCGTCATTTCCTGTTCTATGATTCAGACTGAGAACATGAAGAGGTAGATTTTCAAAGAGATCTAGGTAGCTAAAGAAGGAGTTAGCTCTCTGGATCAGACCCTGTGAAAATAGACCAGTACTAAGAGGGTAATTCATAACTGTACACTAAAAATGACTAAAAATATGTATGTTCATTCCCCATTGCAGAAGAGAAAGGAATGTCCATGTCCATAAAGGTGGATGTCAAGAGTTAGCCCTGCTGCCTGGAATGTTCAGGGGAGCTTTGTTGAAAGGGTCAGTAACTGTTTGCAATTACGCTGTGTTAACTGTAAAATGCAATACAAAGTAAGTGCATAGCCTGTGATACATGCAGGAAGTATATGTGTATATGTCGTTGTAACATTTTGTAAGCCACATTGAGCCTGTAAATAGGTGGGAAAATGTGGGATACAAGTGCAGCAAATAAATAAATAAATAAATAAAAAAGTATGCTCAGCATCTGCCCTGCATGAACTGTACAGGCATGTAGCGCCCCATACTCACACACACTGTTGTGGTGCACCCCTAAACCTATGTCCTTCCTTCCACCCCTGGAAGGTCAAAGGTCTGTGCCCTTCTCAGCAGTTCTGATTCCCCTTCTTGTCCCCCACCCCACACATTGAATCCAGATCCCCTACACAAAATCCCACCCAGGACAAACAAGGTGCACCGCTCCTGAGCCCTACCCTCACCCACCCAGGATGTAGATAGCAGATGACAATCTTCCCAGGCCCCAGCTGTCTCCCTATGCTGCTTGGGACAGCGTCAGGACCAAAGATGCTGCCTCTGCAGGTACCACCTTGGATCCTGGTGTCTCTGTCTATGCAGCAGAAGAGGGAAACCACTGCAGACCAGGACCACTGTCATCCACAATCTACATCCTGAGTAGGTACCAGTTGGTTGAGGGTAGGGCTTGGGAGTGCCATGCTTCTTTTGTCTGGGGCAGGATTTTGTGTAGGGGATCTAAATTCAATGGGGGGGGGGGCAAGAGGGAGACCAGAACATGGGGGAGGATCAGGAGGGGGACTGCAACACATTGGAAGGGGATCAAAACTCTTAGTTGGGTGAGATGGGAGGGGGATCAGGTACTTTTGGTGGTTGGGTTGGGTTATGAATGTCTATGTGGTTTCTGGTCATCCATATGTTGTACTGTTTTTTCTCTACAATGGACAAACCTGCCACTTGCATCTGGCATTGACATTCATTTTGCCATGTATTTTAGAACAGGCTAGAAGTTGGCAGATCGTGTTCCAAAATACTATTGGAACTTTAGATGTCCTGACCTGGATGTATGATTTCCGATTTAAATATCCTTTCTAAAATATTGCTCCATATCACTTATTTATAGGAACTTTGCATTACATTACATTACATTATACTTCTATACTGCTGATACCTTCCATGATGTACATGGAACTGGAGGTGGTGGAGATGAAAACGGTAATGGAGTTCAAACATGCGTGGGATATGCATAGAGGAATCCTGTGCAGAAGGAATGGATCCTCAGAAGCTTAGCTGAAATTGGGTGGCGGAGCAGTTGGGGGGAAGAGGGGGTGGTGGTTGGGAGGCGAGGATAGGGGAGGGCAGACTTATACGGTCTGTACCAGAGCCGGTGATGGGAGGCGGGACTGGTGGTTGGAAGGCGGGAAATACAGCTGGGCAGACTTATATGGTCTGTGCCCTGAAAAGGACAGGTACAAATTCAAGGTAAGGTATACACATATGAGTTTATCTTGTTGGGCAGACTGGATGGACCATGCAGGTCTTTTTCTGCCGTCATCTACTATGTTACTATGTTACTATGAACTAAAAGAATGGGTGTATAATTCATAACATGTACCCTGACTTCAAGTTTAGTATTTAGTACTCCTGGAGTTAAATCCATAACTAGGAGGAAACCCAACTCCTTTAAGAAAAAAAAAAAAAAACCTTAAAGGATGCTGCCTTGCTCCGGTCACAGCCAAACCTGTTTGTTCCTGATCCACAAACTGAACTGCAAAGATGACATTCTCGTGTTCTCTCTGCCACCTACTTTCCGCCACTCTTGTTTTAATTTTGTTCTTCACATTCCTATTTCTAGTTTGGGCCAGTCTTACCTCACTATTTTTATGCAAGGATCTTGGACTAGTATGGGTAACACAGAAGAGCATGCGAGGCACACCTCAGTATTATTCCATGTCCTTTGGCTGATCAGTAAGTTTCAAGGCTGCTAGCAAAGGTTGAGCCTGCGAGTTTCAGCATGTTTCCTACCCAGTTTCAAAGGCAGAAGGTGTGTCCTGGCACTGGAGTTTTCCACCATTCAGACTGGGAGTGTGAATCTTGGCACTACCCTAGTTCCACCTTACTTTTAGAGAATACTGTGAGGGTCAGTCTATAATATTTATGTGCCTAGATGGTGTCTATTCTATAAAGGGAAGTAGTCACCTACTTTCTTTTATAGAAAACTAACGGTACTGCAAAAATGCGCACCTATAATTTAGGCGTGAGCACTTATACTAGTCCTAGAGCGCAAAACATGGCACAGAAAAAAAAATCCATGCTGGGTGCTACACTCCGAGTTCCATGCCATTTATAGACTAGTGTTTAGAGATGACTTCCATGCCAAATTTTGGGCATGAGGATTTATACCCACTGAAATCTGATATAAATCCTGGTTCATAAGTTATAAGCAGATCCCCAGTATTCAGCACATCTTTAGTGAACACCCCTGACCTACCCATGCCCGTCCCATGGCCATGTCCCCTTTCGAGTTGCACGCTATAAGATTTGCGCACAGATCTTTATAGAATAGTGCCTAATAAGATGTGTGCAAAACCAAAATTGTTACCAAATAACACCAAAAATTGATTGCTGGCAGCAATTATTGGCACTAATTGGCTCATTAGCCAATTTAGTTGCACGCATATCTCAGGACAGCATGCAATTTTGCACGTGGAAATTTGCATGCCATTTATAGAATCTGGCCATAGGGTGCACTGCCCATGATCTGCCTAAACTCCACTCATGTTCAACATGTATAAAATAGTGGTTAGGCAGAATTTTGACAGTTATACAAATATGTGTGCACATAGATGTGTATATACCATTAGTGAATATTTTGCTGAATAAATGGAATTGCCCCAACCTTTCCTGGCAAAAAGGATGTGAGACTTTGTATAGAAGCTAGCTCTTGATAATGATAGCAAATTAAAAATTGTACACACTCATTTTTAAGCACCCTTTGCTCCCTGCATCTAAACATCCAATTTTCTATCTAGCTGCATGCATGGCTTTGCACTGTGCAAACAAACCCATGCGTAATGTGGTGAGAAGCAGGAGAAGATCCAGCGGTACCACCAGAATTCCAAGCTCCATGGCAGCTAAGGCATAATCCAACCCCTGCTAGCTGAAACAGTGACATTTCCTTGGTGGCACAATGTGCATCAGCTGCCCGCAGGGACTTAACTGAAATGGAGGACAGCTGCGTGGATCCTACAGGAAATAGGACAGAGCTGTGAGGAGGATTTGGAGTAGGGTAGTGGTAGGAAAGAGGAGGAAGATTGACTTCCCAATGCTCCTTGCACCTGGATGAAGAGGAGGAGTCAGCCTAAGCAGTAGTGGAGGAGCTGGTTGCCACACACAAGGCGAGAGAGGGAGAGAGAGAGAGAGTGAGAGAGAGAGAGAGAGAGAGAGAGAGAGAGAGAGAGATAATATCTGGGGTAAGAGGGAATGGCTGCAAGTGAGACAGGGAGGAGCATAGACAGTTGGTGGTTCAGCTGTTAATGGGAAGCTAAAGTGAGCGGGGCTGGGGGTGGGGCTTGAGTCTATAAATATGTATCAAATGTCAAAGAATAAAGTGGCAAAAAAAAAAATAAACAGTGTAAACATACATTATCCTCTTTGGTCTGGTATTAGGTGGTTTGTGGCCTGACTCATTCTGCTGGCCCGACTTTAGATTTATGGTTTTTTTTAGGTAAGGAGTTCCTTCCTTGTTCTGATTTCTCAGTTTTGAAAGAGACAGTACCTTGGTCAGATCTTTATGTTATTACTTTGCAGTGGCTTGTGATCTTTTCTTGCTGTACCTTTTCTTCCGATCAGATGTTTGTGTCTCCTGACACATTTGATGCTGTTAAAATTAAAGGATATTTGGTGTCTGCATTTGATGAGTTTGGATGCTTATTCAGCTACTGAAGTTGTTGAACATTGGCATAATACGTTATTGAATACGCATGGTATAAGTTCCACAGTGAAGACCGTCAGTAAGCAGGGATCTAATTCTGCTCCTTGGTTCTCTGATGTTATTAGGCAGGTTAGGCAGCAATTAAGAAAGAAGGAACGATTCTGGAGGAAAGATAGCTCTGATGCTAGGTTGCATGGATATCGCTTATGTCAGCTAAGTAAAAGGAACTCTGTCAGCAAAAAAAAGATTATTATGATAAAGTTATTTCTTCTGCTCCATCTTCTCCAATTGAACTGTTTGCTGTTGTTCGGAAGTTAACCACTAGGCCAATCGATCAATCGTGTTTGATGCTTATGCCACTAGATTTTGCCAAGGCCTTTAGCAGCAAGGTCTCTAACATCTTGGATTCTTTTGTGACTATCCCCTGGCCTGCAAGGGAAAGTCCTGTAGGTCTAGCTGTTTGGGAGGAATTCTCCTTAGTATCTCCTAAACAGATTTCAACTATTACAAGCTTGAGTGTTTCTCTTTGTCTGTTGGACATATGTTCGCCCTCATTGATCACGTTTTTGAAATCAGAAACGCTTGATGCAATTGTCCTTTTGGTTAATAAGTCTCTTACTGAGGTTTCAGTTTCTCTCTGTTTAAAAAGAGACGCTGTGCGTCTGCTTTTGAAAAATGTAAGTTTAGATCCTAATGACCCTGGTAATTATCGTCCAATATCATTTCTTGATTTTCTTGCTAAAATCTTTTAGGAAGTTGTATTATTCCAGCTTCAGGAGTTATTGGATACATATAGGGGCCATCTTACAAAGCCATTGGAGAGCTAATGCGCAGGTAGATCATGCCAAATTGGCAGTACCGCCGGGTTAGCGTGTGCACCCAGAGGTAATTCCTAGTTTTGCACACACTGAATCCTGCAATAGAAAATATTTTTTATTTTATACATGGGGGGGGGGGGGGGGGTTCCTGGTGGTAATCTGTAGCGTAGCCATGCTGGCATGCGCTGCATGCTTGCGTAGCCAGAGTTTAATTTTTAGATGGGCCTGGAGGTGGACTGGGTGGGCACAGGCAGTGGCGTACCAAGGGGGGGCGGTGGGGGCGGTCCGCCCCGGGTGTATGCCGCTGTGGGGTGCCGCGGCGCGTGCCTGTGGGCTCCGAGTTTGCTACGCTAACTTCGCTGGTTCGCTGCAGCTCCCTCCCTCTGCCCTGGAACAGGTTACTTCCTGTTCCGGGGCAGAGGGAGGTGCAGCGAACCAGCGAAGTTAGCGTAGCGAACTTGGAGCCGAGAGGCGCACTCTGCAGCACCCCCCCCAGTGGTGTGCACCCGGGGGGGTGTCATTTCGTCGGGGGGGGGAGGTGTCATTTTGCGGGGGGGCGCATCGGCGATCCGCCCCGGGTGTCATCGAGGCTAGGAACGCCACTGGGCACAGGCCTTGCATTTCCTCTCCACCCACTATCACCCCCCCCCCCCCCCCCGTGACAGCCCCCTGCACATGGTCAGTTCTGGTCATTTTTACTGACCTGAAGCGCCGTTCTCCCTCCAGCACCGACGATTCCCATAGCCAGCCTTCTGCCAGCGCGCGTCGTCGGAGCCTCTTCTCAGGTGCGTCCCGCCTACTCTGCAACTTCCTGTTTTCTGCAAAGGTGGGACGCAGGAAGTTGCAGAGTAGGCGGGACGTGCCTGAGAAGAGGCTCCGACGACGCGCGCTGGCAGAAGGCTGGCTATGGGAATTGCCGGTGCTGGAGGGAGAACGGCACTTAAGGGCAGTAAAAGTGAGCAGACTACGCGGACAGGGAGAGTGGGCAGAAGAGGCTGGGCGGGCCTGGAGCAAAAGTGGCTGGGCCTGGGCCCGTCCAGGCCCACCCGTGGCTACGCCCCTGGCTTGCAATGCAGGTAGCGTGTGAGCCCTTACCGCTAGGTCAATGGCTGGTGGTAAGGTCTAAGGCCATAAATAGGCACATGCTAGTTTTAATTTTGCACACGCCCATTTCCCGGCCCATTAAAAATGGCCTTTTTCCCAACTGCAGTAAAAAGTTGGCCCAGCGTGTGCCAACAGAATGTGCTCACACTACCACGGGCCACTTTTTACCAGCTTTGTAAAAAGACCCCATAAGTGTATTAGATGTTTCTCATTTAAGCCAAAATATTCAGCTGAGATGCTTCTGATTTCTGTGTTAGGTTCTATTCGGGCTGGTTATGACAGACGAATTGAGTATCTCATGGTGACTCTCGATATTTCTGCTACATTTGATACTCTGCACCATGGAATCCTGTTGAATCGCTTAAATGACTTGGGCATTTGTGGTAAAATGCTGCTTTGGTTTGAGTCTTTCTTTTCTGAGAGACAGATTTTGGTTCATCAGGTGTTCAGAATGGGTTGATTTAGCCTCAGGTGTACAACAAGGCTCAGCTTTATTAGCTATATTATTCAATATTTACATGAGACCTATTTGTCAGGTCCTTCAATGTCTAGATGTTCAGTTTAGGGTTTACGTAGATGATATTCAGTTTGTCTTCCCTATGTCTGATACTGTTAAGAAAAGCTTTCAATTTTAGCTACTTGTTTGCAGTCCGTGAAGCTTGGATGGATGCTAATAGTTTTCAGTTGAATTTTTCTAAATCACAGATTTTATTTTTGTCTGATAAGACTTTCTTTCGTTTTTGCTGGGTTCTTGAGGCCTACATTGGCCACTGTCGGAGACAGGATGCTGGGCTTGATGGACCCTTGGTCTTTTCCCAGTATGGCAGTGCTTATGTTCTTATGTATTCAATTCTTTCAAATTCCCATTGTGCAGAGCTTAAAGTATCTTGAGGTTTGATTGGATTCTAATTTGTCATTTTCAACTCATGTATTTGCTTCTGTTCAGAACGTTTTTCTCAAATTACGTCTGATTAGGCGGCTGAAGCAGTTGCTGTCGCTCACTAAATTTAGTTCTGTACTACAGTGTTGATCACTTCCTTGCTTGATTACTATAACACATTGTATCTTGGGTTTCCTCTAGGTAAAATCCATCCTTTACCAATTGCTCAAAATGCCGCTTACCATATCTCTCGCTAGGATCATATTACGTCAGTAGTTAAAGAGTTGTACTGCTTACCCATCCAGTAGAGAATCAGGTTTAAAATGTTGTTGCTAATTTTTAAGGCTTTATGCAACGATGTACCAGGTTCTATGGCTAGTTCTTTGAAGTTCTATCAATGCTTGTGCATTGCGTTCTTCAAGCTTTTGCTTCATATTTCTTCCATTCTTCATATTAGACTAACTGAGTACCATTTGACTATTTTTTTTATATTGAGGGTGCAAGGCACTGGAACTTGTTGCCCTTTAATTTAAGAGGTATGACTTCACTGTCTCAGCTCCGTAAACATTTGAAGGCTTTCCTTTTTGCCCAAGCTTTTATGGTGGTTTAAAGCTTGGTATTTAAGCTCCTTATTGTTTTACTGATGGATGTTTTAGTCAAGAATCTTTTATTGCATGTGTGTGTGTGTATGTCTTTGTTTAAATTTATATTATGTATGTTATGCTGTGATCTGCCGAGAGTTGTAGGATTGTGTGGAATAGGAATTTTTTTTAATAAATAAATATTCAGATGATCTCTCTGGGGAACTTTGGAATATTGCCAGTATCTTAAGAGAATTAACAAATTTCCCCTCCACAGTGAGTATGGGAGGAATATAGGTGATGACACTCTCCAAGGGATGGGGGGGGGGGGGGGGGGGGAGAAATTAGAAAAAAAACCCAAACAAACACAAGGCTGTGTGTGTTCTATTGTCCTTTTCTCTAGAAGGATTTATGGCTTGGGAGAAGGAACATCAAGAATCTAATGGAGAATCCTATGGTGCTGAAATTGTTTTACAATAATTCCTTGTTCTATCGGAGGAGGAAAAGACAGAAGGAGGAGTTGGGTTAGACTATTGGAGACATTGGTCTGGTATCTGGGAGAACCAATTGGGATATCCCATGATCTGTGACAACAGTAGATTGGGATGTTTCAGAGAAGAAAAAAAATTAGAGGATCCAGTATCTCACCTGCTATCTGAGCTGTTTCCTTCAGACTCAAGAGCTCAAACTGGAACAGTATCCAGACCAATAAGGACTGAATTGTGTGGTCTTCTATTAGATTTTGTTTTCTCCCTAGTTCTTCAGCAAAGACAATTTTGCTTTAAGCCCCCAAGCAAAGTCTTTGGATTTTTTCTGCTCCCTGGCTAACTGTTCAGGAACCCTGGGGAGCATTCTTCCTCTCATCCCTCCATTAAGCAATGGCCACCTATACCTCATCCAGACCCAGTGTCTTGGAAACAGCTGCCCCAAAGGTACAATAAAAAAAATAATAAGGATAAAATAACCTTTGAAAGATAAGCAGCTATTCTTGACGCAGTCTTGCTTTGTAAAAGAAAAGGTTGACAGATAAGGTGCAGGTGCTACCCGTCTACTGACTTAATAACAAAAATGTAATGGTTGGTTTTAACCTTCTCAATATAAAACAGCTGAATCAGGCCCTAAAGCAATGCAGTGTAATCATTTTGTCATTCTAAAATCAATGGGGCCAATATTCTGCAACCTGGGCACCATGTAAAGATAAACTGAAAAGTTATCTAGTTATCTTTATTGCTAATGTTCAACAGCCCACAACTCAAATGGATACACTTACTTATTTAAGTTATGGCTACCATCTTGTGCAGTTCTGCTAAACAGATAAAGTTATCCAGATAGTGGCTACCTATTGCTTCTATCTGCACTACTTTTAGCCCTATCTCGGGAAAGTTCCAGGCCCCTCCTTTTCTGTACAGATAAACTTTTGGCAGTATGCCAAAATTTATCCATTAGTTGGCAAAGAATTGGAAAAAAAGGAGCTTCACAGATAAGTACATAAGTATTGCCATACTGGGAAAGACCAAAGGTCCATCAAGCCCAGCATCCTGTTTCCAACAGTGGCCAATCCAGGTCACAAATACCTGGCAAGATCCCAAAAAAGTACAAAACATTTTATACTGCTTATCTTCAAAATAGTGGATTTCCCCCGTCCATTTAATAATCGTCTATGGACTTTTCTTTAGGAAGCCGTCCAAACCTTTTTTAAATTCTGCTAAGCTAACCGCCTTTACCACATTCTCTGGCAATGAATTTCAGAATTTAATTACACGTTGAGTGAAGAAACATTTTCTCCGATTCGTTTTAAATTTACTACATTGTAGCTTCATCACATGCCCCCTAGTCTTAGTATTTTTGGAAAGTGTAAACAGACGCTTCACATCTACCCGTTCCACTCCACTCATTATTTTATAGACCGCTATCATATCTTCCCTCAGCCGCCTTTTCTCCAAGCTGAAAAGCCCTAGCTGCTTTAGCCTTTCCTCATAGGAAAGTCATCCCATCCCCTTTATCATTTTCGTCGCCCTTCTCTGCACCTTTTCTAATTCCACTATATCTTTTTTGAGATACGGCGACCAGAATTGAACATAATATTCAAGGTGTGGTCGCACTATGGTGCGATACAAAGGCATTATAACATCCTCATTTTTGTTTTCCATTCCTTTCCTAATAATACCTAACATTCTACTTGCTTTCTTAGCCGCAGTAGCACACTGAGCAGAAGGTTTCAACTATCATCGACAACAACACCTAGATCCCTTTCTTGGTCTGTGACTCTTAACATGGAACCTTGCATGATGTAGCTATAATTCGGGTTCCTCTTTCCCACATGCATCACTTTGCACTTGCTCACATTAAACGTCATCTGCCATTTAGATGCCCAGTCTCCCAGTCTCATAAGGTTCTCTTGTAATTTTTCCACAATCCTCCCGCGATTTAACGACTTTGAATAACTTTGTGTCATCAGCAAATTTAATTACCTCACTAGTTACTCCCATCTCTAGATCATTTATGAATATGTTAAAAAGCAGTGGTCCCAGCACAAACCCTTGGGGAAGCCCATTAACTACCCTTCTCCATTGAGAATACTGACCATTTAACCCTACTCTCTGTTTTCTATCTTTTAACCAGTTTTTATTCCACAATAAAACACTACCTCCTATCCCATGACTCTCCAATTTCCTCTGGAGTCTTTCATGAGGTACTTTGTCAAACACCTTCTGAAAATCCAGATACACTATGAGGCATATTTTCAAAGCACTTTGGGAGGCTAAGTTCCATAGGTTTCTATGGAACTTTGGGAGGCTAAGTGCTTTGAAAATGAGCTTGCAAATCAACCGGCTCACCTTTATCCACATGTTTGTTCACCCCTTCAAAGAAATGTAGTAGATTGGTGAGGCAAGATTTCCCTTCACTAAACCCATGTTGAGTTTGTCTCATTAATCCATGCTTTTGAATATGCTCTGTAATTTTGTTCTTTATAATAGTCTCTACCATTTTGCCCGGCACCGACATCAGACTCACCGGTCTATAATTTCCTGGATCTCCTCTGGAACCTTTTTAAAAAATCGGTGTTACATTGGCCACCCTCCAATCTTCCGGTACCATGCTTGATTTTATGGATAAATTACATATTACTAACAATAATTCCGCAAGTTCATTTTTCAGTTCTATCAGTACTCTGGGATGAATACCATCCGGTCCAGGAGATTTGCTACTCTTCAGTTTGTAGAACTGCCCCATTACATCCTCCAGGTTTACAGAGAATTCATTAAGTTTCTCCGACTCGTCAGCTTCGAATACCATTTCTTGGCACTGGTATCCCACCCAAATCTTCCTCAGTGAAGACCGAAGCAAAGAATTCATTTAATCTCTCTGCTACGGCTTTGTCTTCCCTGATCGCCCCTTTTACTCCTCAGTCATCTAGCGGTCCAACCGATTCTTTTGTCGGCTTCCTGCTGTTAATATACCTAAAAAAATTTGTTACTATAAGTTTTTGCCTCCAACGCAATCTTTTTTTCGAAGTCCCTCTTAGCTTTCCTTATCAGCGCTTTGCATTTGACTTGACATTCCTTATGCCGTTTCTTATTGTTTTCTGTCGGTTCCATTTTCTGAAGGATTTTGTTTTAGCTCTAATAGCTTCCTTCACCTCACTTTTTAACCACGCCGTCTGTCGTTTGGTCTTCCGTCCTCCTTTTTTAATACGCGGAATATATTTGGCCTGGGCTTCCAGGATGGTGTTTTTGAACAGCATCCAAGCCTGATGTAAATTTTTGACCCTCACAGCCGCTCTTCTAAGTTTTTTTTCAACCGTTCTTCTCATTTTATCATAGTCTCCTTTTTTAAAGTTAAACGCTAACATATTTGATTTCCTATGTATACTTACTTCAAATCTAATATAAAATCTGATCATATTATGATCACTGTTATCAAGCGGCCCCAGCATCATTACCTCCCGCAGCAGATCATGCGCTCGACTAAGGACTAGGTCTAGAATTTTTCCTTCTCTCGTCGGCTCCTGTACCAGCTGCTCCATAAAGCAGTCCTTGATTTCATCAAGGAATTTTACCTCCCTAGCGTTTCCCGATGTTACATTTACCCAGTCAATATCGAGGTAATTGAAATCACCCATTATTATTGTGTTCCCCAGTTTGTTTGCGTCCCTGATGCTAACCACATAAGTGCTTTTGAATATTAAAGCCAGGTGGAAATATGTACCAGACGCACACCTACATCCTGTCTGCTACATCTGCAGAAAAAAAGCCCTTGTTTATGAGCAGGCTACCTCCATGCACTGATTTAGTCAGTTTACAGCCGAGTCACTGTTCAGTAACTCTGGCAGACTCTCTAATAATCAGTTTATTAATCTAAAAACTCAATCACAGTACAATAAGATACAATGTAATTTGCATCTTAATGAAACCTGGTTTAATTTTTAAATGGTAAGTGAATTCCATTTCAATAGCCTGCAGGCTATACTGTCACTCAGCATAGGAAACTTCCAGAACAAGCTTGGAGACTAAATTCTCAACATTCTCATGCTCGTCTCTCTTAGAAGGCCTCTTAGATTTTTATTCAGGGCGGTTATTCAACTCAACTGTTTGGTTTTTTTTTCCTTCTGGAGGGCCTGCCTCCCTAGTGTACATCCAGTGGTGCCACTCTCTCAGGTGTCTACAAGAGATAGTCAGGCCACTCTCAGTGAACCTACTTGAGGCATAGTCTGTAGAAACTGTCAACTGTTTTTTTTTTCTGCAGGTGAGCCCTTGAAAGACATGACAGACTCATCGAATGGCGACAATATCTGCCAAGTATATGAAGGAGATATCTGTTATTATGCTGAATGTACCACGTTCATGAATGACATATAAAGGAGACCATCGGTAGCAAGGACATTTAAGAATGGAAACAAACATGGCATTTAAAGCCTACCCTTTTCTGATTATATTCATGTTGGCATTATATTCTGATACATAGGAAAACTACTAGTTTTTACTTTCTTATAGCATCCAACTTTTAGATCCCACATACCTTTCATCACCAACAACCTTTTTGCTTGTTATAGCTCCAGTCTAGGAAAAGATGAAGTGGACAAAGGGGGGGGGGGGGGGGGGCACTCTTTTGGAAGAATGCACACCTACTAATGAAATGAAAACATTAAATGAAAAATAAAAGAACAAATTCCCATAAACAACATGGGAAATAAACAAAATAAACATTTTTGACCTTCATACCCTTAATAGTTACAGAGATGGTAACAACTACGGCTCTCCTAGATCTGCTTCGGGGTCTTCTTTAATGAAGACAGCGGGTGTCTCTTTAAGAGCAGCTCCATATCTCCAAGACATTTCCAGCCTCAAGAAACAGATGCCAACAGCATTGATACAAACTAAGGAGTACAAAATTGGGGAAAACAGGTAAAATACAAGCAATGACATAATTAACTGAGAAGGTATCAGCTAATTATTCAGTGAAAGAATCCATCCCTTTGCAGACTGCTCAAATACTATATCAGCCCGAGAGGGAGAGAAAGCGAGTGTTAACTGTAATCAGGGCTAGTGTCTAATCTCAAAATCCAAAGTCACACTGACATTTCATTAAATGTAAAAACAGCGCATTTACCTGGTACATTTCATAGAGATGCAAACAGAAGATTCTAATCTCCAGAAGGAAGTGCTATGTTCTCCTGTTGACAAGACATTGCTTCTTAGCCAGAAAAGTCACTTGAATAACTTGTATTACTAGACAATCATTACTTGAATTTTATTTATTTTATTGCATTTGTATCCCACATTTTGCCACCTATTTGCAGGCTCAATGTGGCTTACAATACATCATGGATAGTGGAAATATAATAGAAAATAGGCATTTAGTGTTACAGAAAATTTTGGGTAACATGATAATGATAAGACTTGATAGTAGTATGCAGTGCATTTTGTCTAGCAAAAAAGGTGCTGTACTCAAATGCCAGGCCACCCTTCAGGGGTGGAGTGATCATTGAGGGACCCATCCTACAATAGCCAGGACCCCTGCAACCAGTCATAGAATCTATAACAAAGCAGAATTTGCATGTAGATCCTGAGCTCTTTCATTAAAATAAGAGAACCATGGGTCAAGTTTAGCAGACAGTGGAAAAGGTGCCGGTACTCAGTACCCCCACGTACCCCCTCAAAAAAAGCCCTGGTAGTATGACAAGCAGATATTATAAGACATTTCTAACTACGTGTGGAGATTTATGTATATTCACATTGGTTGATCTTTGTGGTAAGCCTTGCTGAAGAGATGGGTTTTCAGTAGTTTGCGGAAGTTCGTTAGTTCTTAGGTCATTTTTAAGTTGCGCGGCATTGCGTTCCATAACTGTGTGCTTAAGTAGGTGAAGTTTGACGCGTGAATGATATTTATCCTTTTAAGTGGTACTAACCCCTGAGAGACTTGCATAGAACTTCATCTTCCAATGTTGTGTATGCAAAATACACCATGTTGTTGTTGTTGTTGTTGTTGTTGTGTGTGTGTATGTGTGTGTGTGTGTGTGTGTGGGGGGGGGGGTTATCACAGAAGAAAATTTGTCAGTGTTAAGTACATGTTCCTCTGTCTTCCACATTCATTTCTAGGTCAGAAAGCAAGACAGCACCACCTACAGTGGAAAAGGGACGCCCTATATTTTAAACTACAGTATTTTAAAACTGATATGAGGAGTGTAACTTCTAGCCACAGAAATGATTAGGAATAATACCAGCTATTTCTTCTTTTATCAGGTCTACCTTTGCATTTAACTCACCAAATCGCTTATTAAAGTTACTGACTTCTCCCGATGTTTGTTGTAAAGTCATATCCATCCTGTTCAGCTTTACCCAAATCATTTCGAGATTTACCTCCTGCGTTCTCTTTGAGGTCCTTGCCTCTGCTCCCAGCATCTTCTGTGGAACTTCCCGACCCTCACCGTGGATCTCACCCGAAACACTTCCGGTAGGGCGTTGGTCCACATCGGTACTCGTCAACGACGCTGGGCAAGGAGGTTTACTAATCAATGGTGGAGAGAGAGATACATCCTCTCCCAGCGGGTCCTCCACTTCCCCAAGGAGCCCCGCTATGGGATCCACATCTCTGCCTGTTTGGGAAATCGGCGCGAAAAAGCGCTCGAGTCCCGTCTGAGTCGATGAAGGAGTCGAGGTAGGTGGGGGAACTATCCTCGTCAACCCCTTCCTTTTAGTATGGGGCATTTTGTCGGCAATAGTTTTCCTCTCAGGTCGGTTCTCGGAGCGACTTTCCGCGCTACCTGTTACGCCGCCATCTTAGATCGTCTCCCCCCAAGCATTGTACTAAGCCACTCAGAATTTTAGAGCTTATGGGAAGCAAGACTGCAAACCCTTCAGAACTGAAGTTTTTGTGATGCAGCTAGATCTCAAAGCACCATAGTAATAATCACAGCTGGGCTGCACAAGGAGCCTTACAATGTACAGAAATCTCAAATCAGCTACTGAGTTGTCAAATGAGGATTTATATGTACATAATTAAATCAGGATGTAAACATATTGTCAGATAGGCCCCTCAGGACTATTTAACTCAATGTGCTTCGGAGAGTTTTGCTCAGTATGTTTTTTCTAGCGAAAAAGGTGCCGGTACTCAAATGTCAGGCTACCCTTCAGGGGTGGGGTGATCGCTGAGGGACCAGGCCCCCTGCAACCACTCACAGAATCTATGACAAGGCAGAATTGGTATGTAGGGCCTGAGCTCTTTCATTAAAACTTGGGGGTCCATGGGTCAATTTTAGCAGACAATGGAAAAGGTGCCGGTACTCAGTACCCTCAAGTATCCCCTCAAAATAAGCCCTGGTTTTGCTACAGAAGAGTTCCAGGAATGTTCTGATTTGTTGTCGAGTCTGAAGAACTAAGTCTCTTTTCTAGTCCACCTCTGTTCAGTTTTTGAATGGAGCTTTTATTATTCTGCCTAGTGGAATAAGCCATAAAGTTTACTGCATCACGTTGCTGTTCTTTTTTTTTTTTTAATTATTTTGCCCCAACCCAGTTTGTTCCGCACTGCCTGAGAAGGAGGAGACAGAGGATCAGGTCTCACACCTTGAGGGAGTGGCAGCACAAAAGCATGAGAATGTGCTGGTACCAGTAGCACACAGAGCCCAACAAGCACATAAATCCATCACAGATCATTTTGTCCCCTCTGTGCTGGTACCAGCGCATTCCCCTGCCTCTGGGATCAGCAACATGGTCCTACAGTTTATTACAAACTTGAAAAAGGGCTTGGCCTAAGCAAACATATTTCCCCTTTCCCCCACCTATACTTTCCAACCTCTGATAAAAAGTTAAGTAGTGCTATGTGGAAGGCGATTGACTTGGGAGGTGCAGAGAGTTGAAAAAGACAGTTGAAAAATTCCCACCTACTCACAAAAGACACATTTCAAAGAGCTTTATCCAGGTAAGTAGGTATTTGCCCAGGCAGATTGCCCTGTTTGGAAACTGTCCACCTCTTAGTGGTGAAAAGTCTGTGTGGGCTTTCACAGCCTGTTCAAGTTTAGCTGGATTAAAGAGGCATTCCTGGCTGTGTGGTTTTGAGGTCCGGGAGAAAATAGTGCAGGTACATTTTGCATTTCCAAATGGATTCACAATTTTACTCCCTTGCCTATTCGCTGCCCACACAATAAAGCAGGTGCAAAACATTCAGCTACACTGTGAAGGTAATCTTAGAAAACCCTTTTGTGTTCAGACCCTATTTTATACCCATAGAGAGCATCTTAGCAATGTTATCCCTCTGCGTACCAGGCACATTATGAAGCAATACAAAATTCTACAAAATGCCACTCAGGACCTACATCAAATGTACCATGAAAGTACTAACTTCCAAAACTGGTCTCTGCTGCACCCCTCCCCATATTGATGTAATTTCGTGTTTCTGCAAGGCTGGGTACACCAGAGAGTAGATTCTGAGGTCAGCAACAGATAGCCTATGTGAATCAATGCTGCTGCCCTGACCCCTCTATAGAAATGACTATTTTAATGGGGGGGGGGGGGGGTTCGGAGACAGGGGGACATGCTGGGGGCAGGGCCTCATGCAGGTGCCCATGTCACCCTTGGTTAATGCCAGCCGAGTCAGTTGATTGAACACAGCCAGACATGATTGCAGCCAGCCCTGTGGAATTTAAACCTCACTATAGGTTATCAATAGAAATCAAACAAAATAAAACATGGAAAAGAAAATAAGATGACACCTTTTTTATTGGACATAACTTAATACATTTCTTGATTAGCTTTCGAAGGTTGCTCTTCTTCGTCAGATTGGAAATAAGCAAATGTGCTAGCTGACAGTGTATATAAGTGAAAACCTTCAAGCATTACTATGACAGTCTGACAGGGTGGGAGGATGGGGGTGGGTCGGAGGTATGCATGGGGACATCAAAGCATATCATTGATATTCTAACAGGATGGGTGTGGATAGGTGAGGGGTGGGGTGATCAACAGAGACATACAGCTTTATGGTTTATAATGGGCTAGGAACCCAGGTCCTTGTTAAATCCTTTCTGTTGGGTGTTAAAATATTCAATCATTCTGACTTCAAAGGTCTTACGTTCTTGTATGGTTTTAAAGTTACCTTTCAGTATTCTCACTGTCATAGTAATGCTTGAAGGTTTTTACTTATATACACTGTCAGCTAGCACATTTGCTTATTTCCGATCTGACGAAGAAGGGCAACCTTCGAAAGCTAATCAAGAAATGTATTAAGTTATGTCCAATAAAAAAGGTATCATCTTATTTCCTTTTTCATGTTTTATTTTGTTTGATTTCTATTGATAACCTTAAGAGTGGACTAACACGGCTACCACACTCCTCTACTTAAGATGGAAGATACCGCATACAGCCGCATGAAAAAGCAAATGAACAAACTTTTGGAACATAAGCCCTTTGAAGTCAGAATGATTGAATATTTTAACACCCAACAGAAAGGATTTAACAAGGACCTGGGGTTCCTAGCCCATTATAAACCATAAAGCTGTATGTCTCTGTTGATCACCCCACCCCTCACCTATCCACACCCATCCTGTTAGAATATCAATGATATGCTTTGATGTCACCATGCATACCTCCAACCCACCCCCATCCTCCCACCCTGTCAGACTGTCATAGTAATGCTTGAATGTTTTCACTTATATACACTGTCAGCTAGCACATTTGCTTATTTCCCATCTGACGAAGAAGGGCAACCTTCGAAAGCTAATCAATAAATGTATTAAGTTATGTCCAATAAAAAAGGTATCATCTTATTTTCTTTTCCATGTTTTATTTTGTTTGATTTCTATTGATAACCTTAAGAGTGGACTAACACGGCTACCACACTCCTCTAACCTCACTATATAATGAGCCTTACCATGACAGTGAAATAGTCAACACGAATGTTCTACAAGAATGCTGTCATGAACAAAGGAAATTCCAGAAGACATAGGTTCTTGAGATATATCAGTCTGGAAAGGGTTACAAAACAGTGCCTTAGCGAGGGTGCCTGACACCCGGGTGCACCCCCCCGAAACGCACCCTACCTTGCAGCGGGGGGCAGGCGGGAGGGCCGATCCGCCCCCAGTACACGCCACTGGGAGCTGCGTCGGCTCTGCTGCTTCCCTGCTTTCTCTGCCCCGGAACAGGAAGTAACCTGTTCCGGGGCAGAAAAGAGCAGAGAACCAGTGAGCCGACACCCCCTCCCCCAGCGCGTGCACCCGGGGCGGACTGCCCCCCCCTTCCTACGCCACTGTTACAAAACCATTTCTAAAGCTCTGGGACTCCACCAAACCATAGTGAGAGCCATTATCCCCAAATGGAGAAGACTTAAGATTAGTGATGAATCATCCCAGGAGTGGCCGGCCTGCCAAAATTACTCCAAGAGTGCAGCGATAACTCATCTGGAAAATCACAAAGTATTTTATTTGCAGAAATCAGGGGTGGCCATGGAAGCTATATTTGCTCCTTCAGTCGCTAATCTTTATGGGGCTTGATATTCAGATCACAGCAGTTTATTTATTTTATTTCTTAGGATTTATTTGCCGCCTTTTTGAAAGAATTTACTCAAGGCGAATACATTTACTCAAGTAAGAATAAATCAAATATAAGCAATAGACAATTGCAGCAGTACAAATAGTCAAATAACAACACAAAGCATGGCATAGTACACTACTCCTGCGGTCGTCACTAAGCCTGGGTATCCAATGCCAGGCTGTTTCCAGTAACTGGCATTGAATATCTGGTTTATTTTTGGTTGGTTTAAAGAGAACCGGCTAAGGTTATACAGTGCTAGCCGGTTCTCTTTAAACCAGCCAAAATTATCCCCCGTTTTCATGCGGCCAAATATGGCCGCTAAACAGGCTTTAAAAATCAGTGGATAGGCAGTTATATTGGGCGATATAACTGGCTATCTTCTATCCGGCAATATTCAGCGAGAGATAGCCGGTTATCACCCGCTGAATATTGACGGACAGCCGGCTACGTACCATTTATTTATTTAAGTATTTATTTTGACATTTGTATCCCATAGAGAGTCCAGGTTAAATGTGGCTTGCAATCCAGACAATTTAGTACTACATATTATCTATTTATTTATTACATTTGTACCCCGCGCTTTCCCACACATGGCAGGCTCAATGTGGCTTACATAGTAACAATATAAAGAAATTCAAAGTTGTAAGAAGAACGCAAAACTAATGGGGCTAACAGATAAGTAAGTAAACTTAGGAAGAATTGGGTTCGGAAGGAAATGAGCGTTGGGAGGTAAGCGTAGAAAGATGGAAAGGAATGGATATGGGATGGCAAAAGGATAATGGGAAACATGGTCAATGTATAACTATTGTAAATGAGAATCATGTGGACAAGTTATATTATCGTAATAAATCTTCTGATCAAGGAAAAATGTTGAGTAAATCTTCTATATACACCCATATGAAACTTTACAAAAAATAGTTCATGAATTATTTTACAATTTAACCAGCCAGGTGCCCAGAAAGGAGCAGCAGGTAACTGCCAGCTCAAAAAACACTGCCCAACAGGAAGGTCTTAAGATAAGGCCTAAGAATAGGAGAGCACAGTCTGGTTTTTCAATGGAATAAGGTTATCAATAGAAATCAAACAAAATAAAACATTCAATGGAATAACAAAGAACAGAGATACATTTGTGTGTACAGAAAGTAAACATTGCCTTTATTATGAAGCGATAAAATGAATCTTGATTTTATTACAGTTTTATTACACTGCCAGTTTTATAGGAGATCATTGTACTGTCTGAAAGAATATTTTGGTCTGGATTTACATTTCCCATGGACTTTGATCACAAGGGCCCTACAGGAATGAAGGAAGTCCTTTTTCCTGTGAGTTACTTTGGTTTCTGAAGAATAAAACCATTTCAAAAGCAAAGATCACAACCCTTTGGATACACCCAATCAGTCAGGTTTTCAGAGTACTCACAATGAATATGCTTGAGATATATTTGCATACAATGGACATAGTGCATGCAGAATTATCTAATGCGTATTCATTGTGGATATCCTGAAAACTCAACTGACTGGGTGTGTCTGGAGGACTGGGTTGAGTACCCCATGTGTGATTACAGTACCTTGCCCTTCACCCTTAAGGATAGTCCCTCACATAGGCTGAGCCACCTTAATCCCCACTAGTCCCACCCAGGGTTGAAGTGGAGCAGAAAGGACAGGATGGAACCAGGCAGAATAAAAAGCAGGGCAAGAGTGCAGTTAAGGAGGCCCACAGAAGGAAAAACTGAAGCCCCAGTCTACGCCTTTCATGAATATGTCTAGCTGCTGTGACCTGGCTGAGGTAAGCAATCTTTTATTTGAAGACTTGTCAGCCTTGTTCTGAGGACTGGCTGGAGCCAGACCTGGAAATTCCAAGAGAGAAATCAGACTGTGTTTGAGGTGTGGCATCCACCAGCCATAGACTGTGTTTTGGGCCCTGTTAGCCAAAGACCCATGCTAGGACTTTTTCCCCCCTCTGAAGATAAGAGATTTTACTTTTGTTCCTAGGCTTGTAAAATAACAGGCCTCAGGTAAGGTTTATGTTAATAAATCACTTATTTTCATGCAACCTTCTCTAGCTGTGTTATTGTGAAGGCCCACCCTCAACCCTTGCTCATGGTATCACACCCTGATATAGATAGATATATTTCCCCCCAGAAGTGATGATGTTTTAATGATGATGTATTCAAATCCTCTGCAGTGGGCCTCAGAATTGAAACAGCTCTGTGATCTATAGCCCCTAGGAAATTTTTTAGACATTGTCATTTTGGTAATTCTTTTTCTATCAAAGCTTTTAGTCTAGACCTCCTATTAGATCTTGGAAAACAGCATAAAGAAACAGGCCAGAAAGATAGTAGTGCTTAGACAGAATGAAGAGGCAGCATCATGGCAACTCAGTATTAAGGGCCCTGTTTACAAAGGTGTTCTAGCATGTTTTTGTGCACACTAACCGTCTAGATGCCTACAGGAATATTATGGGCATCTACACAGCAGGGGCGTAGCCAGACTTCGGCGGGAGGGGGTCCAGAACCCGAGATGAGGGGGCACATTTTAGCCCCCCACCCAGCACAGCCGACCCCCCCCTGCTGCCACCACCAACTTTGACCCCCCTCCTGCCGACAACCCTCTCGACCACCCCTCCCGCCGCCAACCCATCCCCGCCACCTACCTTTGCTGTGAGTCTGACATCCTGCACGTACAGCGTGCAGGACGTCAGACTCAGAAACTGAACGAAGCCTTGCGCCAAGAAGAGGACCTCGGCTGGTGGGGGTTGGGGTCTCCCGCCAGCAAAGGTAGGTGATGGTGGATTGGCGGCGGGGGGGGGGGAGGTCGAGAGGGTCGTCGGCAGGGGGTCCAGGGCCAAATCTAAGGGGGGCCCAGGCCCCTGTGGCCCCACGTAGCTACGCCACTGCTACACAGTTAGTGCATGCTAAAAACGCCAGCGTGCCTTTGTAAACAGGGCCCTAAATTGGGATGAGGGCACTATTTGGATGCCATTTTTTTTCCTGTTGGGTCTAATCATTTTATTCAGATCAGGAATCAGCAATACGCATCCTGCGTGCTTGAATGTGGCGTGTCAAGACATTTTACTTACAATGCCAGCTGGGAAGAATGCTGGACGGGCCTAGGACCATTGATGGGAAGTCATGGGGAAGAGGCTGGGAGAAGGCCTGAAAAGTACACAGGGAGGGCTAGAGCATGAGGCAGGAGAATTGTCTCATCTTCCTTCTACTTGTTTGGTACTCCAGCATCCTGCATGTGGATATTATGGCTTATTTGGTACTTTACCCATAAATGTTGCCAACGCTTGCTCTAGATAGAAAATGGGCTCCAAGTTTGAGCATCATTGTAGAAGGGGGCTAGTCTCTCCCATTCCGTGTGTTGCAAGAGCTATTGATGAATGCATTTATTGATCATGTGCATCTACTGAAGAGCTCTTGTATGTTTAGTACCAGGTATTTGAGGCATCTAAACTGACTGATGCTTCACTGCTAAATGATAGTCATCAGGCGTGGGCTGTTGTATCTGGGTCATGCCATCAATTGCACATCCTTAGGGACCCTGAGGCTGCTGATGTCTCCAAAAGTCATTGAGCTGGTTTAACTTCATCATTTAGATCCGACTGATTTTTGTGAGCAGCACAGCACAGCACAGCACAAATTGATTTGTTGTAGTAACTACTACATCCTTCTTTCGACACCTAATGAATCACGCACCGGGATAACAAGAAAAACTACAATTGTCATAAACAGAAATAGAAGCCAGTTCCTTAGATGATCCAACTCTGTAGATGGGAGCTTGCCCCTCTTTGTCATGCTTTTCCTGCATATTTTTGGGTGGATGGGTTCAAGGTCTTCCCTTCTGCTAATAAAGAAGACAGCATTTACTCAGTATGAGAAGGAAGGTGAGGAGAAGAAGGTAAAATGGAATTACATTGCTTCATGTTTTTTCTTTAGATTACACTATGGAAGGCAATGGTAAGAGAAATCAAATTAAAATCAACTTACAAAACCATTTTTTATTAATTTGAGTTACATCTTCACGTACCACAAAATGGCTGCCAAGAGTCATTTTCCTTGCCAGTCATCATGGCAACTCCTGTTTTATCCCAGTGTAAGCTCAATGAAACAGTAACATTTTCCTTAACTTTTCTAGCACATTGCACCTTCTTTTGAATACTTTTGGCATATTTTAGTCCTGTGCAAGGTGTGGGCCTAATAGTGCTAAAAAAAGAAACCCTCCCTTAGCTCACAAAACAGGTACAGCATGGGAAGTGGAACAGCAAGCTTCCCAAATACTTGGAAAATGTACTTCAGCCTGCTTTTGGCTGTGTCATCTGCACTAGATAAAAGACAACTCCTTTTTGATGCTCCTTCAGCCTTTTACCGCCATCCTGAGGCTACCAACAAGGGTGTCAATTAGTGCCAATTGTGGCAGTGATTAATACTACTACTACTACTAATAATAATCATTTTTATAGCGCTACTAGACATACGCTGTACACATTATATACAGGTACTTTCTCTGTCCCAATGTGGTCATGTCTCTATTGCTGACTGATCTAAGGCCAGCCACTCATTTGGCATACATTACAAAATGGCCATCAGATGGCAAAGACTCTTGTTTGCTACTAACACAAGCTAAGTATAAAATGGAGGGAACCTGAGGTGAAAGGCTTTGTATTGTTCGACCAGTCCACTTCATGATCTACTTCCTATCGGGCCCTTCTGCACATAAATGCATTTCAAAAAAAGGCAAAATAAGCAAAAATCTAAAGTAAACATATTTTGATGGTGCATTTCGTTCAACTGACATAGGACTATATGCATGACTCACCCACTGATGCCTCTGCCCTGCTAGCAGCACCACCACGAATGAGAGGAGATGGTGGGCTGAGAGAGAGCAATTTCTGCATCCACTCCATATTTGCATCTTGTGTGGCTGCACCACTCACATAGCCCTTGGCTGATTGCTGTACTGAGGTAGCGGAGTGCACATGTTCAGTGAAAATCACTTTTAACAAAAGATGTCTCCGCATCAGGCAGATTGACTAACATTTTGAAGATGGAATCAAATTGTAATTGGAAACACAACTATATTGTGGTTGCCTGGTAGGATCAGCCTATGAACCAGGTTTGGGCAGTGCTACCGCGAGACTGAACTGGGCCTGGCAGGGCTGCCCCCCCCCCCCCCCCCCCCGTGATCATCGTTACCGCTGCCGCCTCCCCCCCACAATCATTGAACACTGCCGCTGCCCCCCCTCCCGGATCGCTGCTGCAATTCAAATACCTTGGCTGGTGGGGATCCTGAGGCCTTGCCAGCAGATGTCATCTTCCTCCAGCATTGACTCTTCACTCTGCCAATTGTCTGCCCCTGAGGCTGCTTTTCTCTCAGGGCATGCTCAGTTTCAAAATCAAGCATTTTTTATTTTTTACATTTGTACCCCACGCTTTCCCACTCATGGCAGGCTCAATGCGGCGGGCAATGGAGGGTTAAGTGACTTGCCCAGAGCTGCCTGTGCCGGGAATTGAACTCAGTTCCTCAGTTCCCCAGGACCAAAGTCCACCACCCTAACCACTAGGCCACTCCTCCACTCCATGTGCACCTGAGAGGAAAAGCAGCCGCTCAGCAAGCAATGGGCATAAGAGCAACGCTGGAGGAAGACCTGCAGCGTGTGCTCCTCTCGGTCCTCCTCAGCCTGCAAGGGGGGGGGGGGGGGCTGGGCGCCAGAGTTTTCTCTCTCCTGCTCCTGTCAGGACGTGATTACTCAGGTCCTATCAGGAGCAGAAGAGAGAGAGAGAGAGAGAGACCCTGGCGGCGGGACCCCTGCCCCTCCCCCTCAGCAGCCTTGGGTTTGGGAACTAGAGTCCTAGAGGAATGCCAGACTGGGATTTTGGCACCCTTTATCACCAGCACCCTGAGCCAGAGGCATCCCCCCAGCCAGGCAGGTTTTCAGAATATCTACAATAAATATTCATAAGAGAGATTTGCATGTACTGCCTCCACTGCATGCAGATATTTCTCATGAATATTCATTGTGGATATCCTGAAAACCTGACTGGCTGGGGTGCCTCCAGGACCAGGTTTGGGAAACACTACTCTAGGAGTTTGAAGGAAGACTGGACTGGGATTTTGGTGTCCTTTATCACTGGTGCCCTGAGCCAGTGCCTCACCTTGTCCAGCAGGAGGGTTAAACATGAGTAAGAAATACTGGATCACAGGTGGGGGGGGGGGGGGGGGGGGGGGGGGGGGGGGGAGAGAGTGGAGGGAGAGATACCAAGTTGCAGGTGATGGGGGAAGGAGGGCACCAATGCAAAAGTTGGCTTGGGACACCACAGTCTCTTGAGCCAGCCCTGGGTATGATACAAGTTTTCCGTTAAACATCTCACCTTCTGGAGTGGTGGCTATTAAGTGCACAGTTGATTTTTTCCTTGTCCTTTTGGATTTTGGCCTTTGACTGGAGGCTTTGGATTCAGACCAGTTTCCCAGCTTAGCTACAGAGAGAAGAAAAAAAGAGGAGAAGAACAGGGGGAGGTCCTTGTAAGTAATGTGTGAAAGTAAGGGATGGGTAAGAACAGTGCTGTTAGATTGCATACAGATTTCTTGTGAGTGGGGTGAAGCCAGTTGACATCTGACCTCTGATAAAGTCAGGGGGAAAAAAAGAAAACACTCTGATTTCTAAGCACATATTTACTAATATGCCTCATATTCATTTAGGTATAGCTGTTTCATAAATCTAATTAGCAGATTACCATATGATTAAAATACATTCATTTATTGAAAAAAAAAGTATACACTGCCTAACTCTCCTAGGCAGTTTACAAAAGACCATACATATTAATATATAAACATCAATTAAACACACACACAACACATGCACTTAAAATGATAAAACAAACAACTGCCATGCTAATGCAATGGATTACAGTCTCAGCTCTGGCAATGCAGTTAAGGTTACCCTCTAGTGGTAAAAGTTACTTAGTACAAATTATTCTAGTTGTGTCCCTTAACCACCTCCTTTTACTTATCTACTCACTCTCTTTTATATAATCAGGGGCATTGGGTTTCCTAATGCATGTTTAAAAGAGAACACTGCTACCCGATGCAGTAAGTAGATCAAATGTAAATGATCTGCAAAAAATGGACACATGCACATGTGGACCTGCGCTAGTAGCAGTTATACTTTGGAGCACATGAAAATTATATGAGCACCAGAGTTGCATGCGCATACATCTGCTTGTGTGCTGGAATTCTGTTTTGTGTATACAGTTTTGCAATACTATTATTTATGCACAGAATAACATTCCAGTAGATATGCAGATGTAGGCATGTGGAATTTGAAGTGCTGATAGGAGATTAGTGCAGGAGCAAACTGCACTCAATGCCTTGGGTAACATCAGGGCACATCACATTTAAATCCCATAGTATTGAAGATATTAGGTATTCAGTGCAGATGCAGAGATGCTCTTAGGAGACGCAAAAGCTGAGCTTGGTGGGGGGGGGGGGGGGGGGGGGGGAGGGGGGTATTCTATAAAAAGTGCCAAAAGTTCAGCAGCAAGATGCAGCTTCCTAAGCGATAAGGGACAGATTATGTAAATGGCATCTAAAAATAGGCACTCCAAAAAAAAAAGCATTCAGTGCTATTCTATAAACCAAGCATAACGTTAAGTGTGTTTATAGAACAGTTGCATAGGGATGGGACACATTTTATTTATTTAATTTTGCTCACACCTTTTTCAGTAGTAGCTCAAGGTGAGTTACATTCAGGTACTCTGGATATTTCTCTGTCCACAGGAGGGATCACAATCTAAGTTTGTACCTGAGGTACATGGAGGGTTAAGTGACGTTGCCCAAGATCACAAGGAGCAGCAGTGGGATTTGAACAGGCCACCTCTGAATGTAAGACGGTGCTCTAACTACTAGGCCACTCCTCCACTCCAGTTGCAGAATGGCGTTTTGGAAAGCTCCACCGCCGCTTTCTACTGCCAACATTTAGGCATAGCCTATTTACGCCATTGAAAACCTGGTGTAAATACCTATGCCAAAAAATATGCATGTTCCCCCAAATTCTATAGCCATACAAGCAGGGGCGTATCTGCGTGGGGCCACAGGGGCCTGGGCCCCCGCAGATTTCGCCCTGGCCCCCCTCCCCGCCGTCAACCCCCCCCGCTGCTTACTTTTGCTGGCGGGGGGCCCCAACCCCCGCCAGCCGAGGTCCGACCCGCAATCTCCATATTTCGTCTTCCTCCGTGGCCATGTGCTTCAAGGAAGTAACGCTGCAGTGCTGATTCGTTGAATCCAGTTCAGAGGGATGTGCCCCCCCTCTCTGGCTCTGGCCCCCCCTACCGCCGGATTCCAGATACGCCCCTGCATACAAGTACATTTGAGGAACACCCCTAACAAGCCCACACTCCTGCCATGGCCACACCCCCTTTTCAGCTACACATTAAAATACATACGCACCTCTTTTTAGAATATGCCTAAAAACATGCGTGCATAAATTCCAATTATTGCAAATTAGTGCTGATAATAATTGGTTGTTATTGGCCAATTATCACTGATTGGCTTGTTGCTCAATTAAGGTGTGTATGTAAATTGGGCATATGCCCAATTTAACATATGCAGTTCACTTATATAGAATCCAGGAGTAATTATATAACAGCATCTAAGTACCCAGATTCTACTATAGAATACTAGCATAAATCAGCATTTATACACCAACAATTTGGTATATCCACTTAGACCACGTCAATAACAAGCGTAAATGTATATTTCTAAATGCAGCACATTCACATGTAACTTACAATATTGTAAGCTACCTGCATTAAGGTGGGACTCACCCATGCCCTGCCCAAGCCCACATGTATGCTACTAGGCATTTTCACGGTGTATGAGTTACTTGCCTATGTTATAGAATACTTGTGATCATGCTACTAGCACATTAGGGGCCAGATTCTATAAATGATGCCAAAAGTTGGGCACTGCTAAACTTTGGCACTCGATGCTTTTCTACAAAGGGCTCAGGATTGGATGTCGGATTTGGTGCTCAACTTTGGGTGCAAGGACTGGTGTTACCTGCTGTTAAATCCCAGAATGCAAATTGGGCATGGATCCCCACTATTCTCTAACATTGTACACATCTTTTGTGAATGCTCTCGATCTGTCCATACCCCTCTAAAGCCCATGTCCCCTTTTGAGCTGCATGTGATCCAATTTAGGCTGCTACTGTTACAGAATAGCATTTAGCCAGATTGGCATCCAAATTCAATCTAATTGTACACCCAATTCCTCCTTTGTTCAATTTACTTATTTGCTAACCCCATTAATTATGTTTACTACTAATTGTATATTGCGTTTACTACAAATGTATATTCTTCATATGACTTGTAATTTTTATTGTTACTATGTAAGCCGTATTGAGCCTGTCATGTTTGGGAAAGCGCGGGGTACAATGTAATAAAATAAATAAATCATAATTAATGCCAATTAAATGCTCGTTAGCTCCAATAATTATTTATTTATTTGTTACATTTGTATCCCACCGTTTCCCACTTATTAGTAGGCTCAAAGTGGCGTACATAGTTCCGGAGAGGTGGTTACAGACTCCGGTGTGAACAAATGCAGTATAGGGGTACTATTACAGTGACAAGTACAGTAAAGAAGTATCGGTAAATAGGTTGGGGTGATTCCGACAAAATGTTAGAGTGTGATCATGCGTCGGGGTTGAAAACTGTCCGTTTCCTGATTAAAATGCCATATTTCATTATTCGGTGTTTATGTCAGATACTGTGGGGTATGCCTTCTTGAACAGGTGAGTTTTTAGGTTTTTTTTTTCAGAATTCTAGATGATTATTCATAGATTTGAGGCATTTTGGTAGAGAATTCCAGAACTGTGTGCACATGTAAGAGAAACTTGACGCGTATATTGATTTATACTTCAGGCTTTTACAACCTGGGAAGTGAAGAGTTAAGTACGTTCTGGCTGATTCAATTATGTTTCTAATTGGTAAGTCGATTAGTTCAGACATATACAGTGGTGGAAATAAGTATTTGATCCCTTGCTGATTTTGTAAGTTTGCCCACTGACAAAGACATGAGCAGCCCATAATTGAAGGGTAGGTTATTGGTAACAGTGAGAGATAGCACATCACAAATTAAATCCGGAAATCACATTGTGGAAAGTATATGAATTTATTTGCATTCTGCAGAGGGAAATAAGTATTTGATCCCCCACCAACCAGTAAGAGATCTGGCCCCTACAGACCAGGTAGATGCTCCAAATCAACTCGTTACCTGCATGACAGACAGCTGTCGGCAATGGTCACCTGTATGAAAGACACCTGTCTACAGACTCAGTGAATCAGTCAGACTCTAACCTCTACAAAATGGCCAAGAGCAAGGAGCTGTCTAAGGATGTCAGGGACAAGATCATACACCTGCACAAGGCTGGAATGGGCTACAAAACCATCAGTAAGACGCTGGCGAGAAGGAGACAACTGTTGGTGCCATAGTAAGAAAATGGAAGAAGTACAAAATGACTGTCAATCGACAAAGATCTGGGGCTCCACGCAAAATCTCACCTCGTGGGGTATCCTTGATCATGAGGAAGGTTAGAAATCAGCCTACAACTACAAGGGGGGAACTTGTCAATGATCTCAAGGCAGCTGGGACCACTGTCACCACGAAAACCATTGGTAACACATTACTACATAACAGATTGCAATCCTGCAGTGCCCGCAAGGTCCCCCTGCTCCGGAAGGCACATGTGACGGCCCGTCTGAAGTTTGCCAGTGAACACCTGGATGATGCCGAGAGTGATTGGGAGAAGGTGCTGTGGTCAGATGAGACAAAAATTGAGCTCTTTGGCATGAACTCAACTCGCCGTGTTTGGAGGAAGAGAAATGCTGCCTATGACCCAAAGAACACCGTCCCCACTGTCAAGCATGGAGGTGGAAATGTTATGTTTGGGGGTGTTCTCTGCTAAGGGCACAGGACTACTTCACCGCATCAATGGGAGAATGGATGGGGCCATGTACCGTACAATTCTGAGTGACAACCTCCTTCCCTCCGCCAGGGCCTTAAAAATGGGTCGTGGCTGGGTCTTCCAGCACGACAATGACCCAAAACATACAGCCAAGGCAACAAAGGAGTGGCTCAGGAAGAAGCACATTAGGGTCATGGAGTGGCCTAGCCAGTCACCAGACCTTAATCCCATTGAAAACTTATGGAGGGAGCTGAAGCTGCGAGTTGCCAAGCGACAGCCCAGAACTCTTAATGATTTAGAGATGATCTGCAAAGAGGAGTGGACCAAAATTCCTCCTGACATGTGTGCAAACCTCATCATCAACTACAGAAGACGTCTGACCGCTGTGCTTGCCAACAAGGGTTTTGCCACCAAGTATTAGGTCTTGTTTGCCAGAGGGATTAAATACTTTTTCCCTCTGCAGAATGCAAATAAATCATATACTTTCCACAATGTGATTTTCCGGATTAATTTGTGATGTGCTATCTCTCACTGTTACCAAAACCTACCCTTCAATTATGGGCTGCTCATGTCTTTGTCAGTGGGCAAACTTACAAAATCAGCAAGGGATCAAATACTTATTTCCACCACTGTAGCTCGGAGCTAGACCATGTATTATTCTGTGAACAAAGGTACAAATCTTGAAAGCGATACGTTCCTTGATTGGTAGCCAGTGAAGTTTTTCCCGGAGGAGTTTTGCACTTTCAAGTTTAGATTTCCCCTAGATAAGCCTGGCTGCTGTATTCTGAGTGGTCTGTAGTTTCCTTAGGATTTGTTCACTGCAACCCGCATATACTCCATTGCAGTAATCAACATGTGTTAATACCATTGTTTGATCATGTTGCGAAAAGTTTCCTTTGGGAAGAATTGTTTTACCTGTTTGAGTTTCCACATTGTGTGGAACATTTCCTTTGTAATGGCGGGGCTTGGTTCTTTAGCGTTAGGTTGCTGTCAATAATAATGCCGAGTATTTTCAGGTTATCTGAGATTGGAAAAGTGTTCTGGGGTATGTATGGCTGTGGGGTAGTTG